>NC_137424.1:41325528-41925528 GCF_964374335.1 Astatotilapia calliptera | reverse complement strand
CCTTGTGGCCACTACCAGCTCCACCACCATCATCAAGTTTGCTGACGACACCGTCGTGGTGGGCCTGATCTCTGATAACAACGAGACGGCCTACCTGAAGGAGATTAGGAATCTGGAGAACTGGTGCCAGAGGAACAACCTCCTTCTAAACGTCAGTAAGACAAAGGAGCTGATAGTGGACTTCAGCACTAAGCAGGAGAGGAACTACCAGACCCCCGTCATCAACGAGTGCCCAGTGGAGAGAGTGGACAGCTTCAAATACCTCGGAGTTCACATCACGCAGGACCTGTCATGGTCCTGTCACATCAACACCGTGGTGAAAAAGGCCCGACAGCGTCTCTACCACCTCAGACGCTTGAGAGACTTCCAACTGCCCTCCAAGGTGCTCAGGAACTTTTACTCGTGCACCATAGAGAGCATCCTGGCGGGAAACATCTTAACCTGGTTCGGGAACAGCACCATGCAGGACAGACGAGCTCTACAGAGGGTTGTGCGGTCAGCTGAGCGCACCATCCGCTCCGAGCTCCCTGACCTGCACTCAATCTACAGCAGGCGGTGCCGGACCAAGGCCAGGAAGATCGTGAAGGACCTCAGCCATCCCAACAACAGACTGTTCTCTCTGCTGAGGTCAGGAAAGCGATTCCGCTCCCTGAAGACCAACACAGAGAGACTGAGGAGGAGCTTCTTCCCGCAGGCGATACGGTCTCTCAATCACACCACCACACAGTACTGACCCACACATACAGTTGTTACACACACACTGGACTTTCTGGACTTTGGTTTTGCACAACACTGGTCACTATATTCTTCATTTCCGGTTAATACTTGTACAGCTGCTGTTATTGTGTATATATTTATTTATATTTAGATTTCTTCATACATTCTTATATAGTTCTATATTGTGTATTGTGTATTTTGTTGTACAGTTATTTTATTTTCAACTTTAATTTATATATTTTATCTTATTCTTCCCAGTTAAATTTACCCTTCATTCTAATTTGTGTTGTACAGTTATTTCATTTTTAACCTTAATTTATATTTTATTCCTTCCTAGTTAAATTTACCCTTTTTAATTTTTCATATTTATTTCCTATCTTATTCATAGCCTTTTCCTTTTTTGTTCTCTTTAGGTCACGAGCAGTTGTCCAAGCATTTCACTGCATATCGTACTGTGTATGACTGTGTACGTGACAAATAAAATTTGAATTTGAATTTGAAATTTAGCACACATGACACTAAGGATATCTGCACTTTGTATGCCCATCGACCATCCAAACCACCACTGCAGCTACATGGGCACCATGAACGCATTGCTTCAACCCCTGCTGGTCCTGTGTGGAGCACCCTTTATGTTCTTCATAAGCAGGAGAAATACGACTCCGGTAACCTCCAAATCTTTCTCATTGAAATGCTAGCTGGTGTGCTGACGTTAGCTACTAGTGAGTCTATTGCAGTAGCATAAGATGTGATGTGGGTTTATAATTTTTTGAGTTATGTTACGTTTGCCTGCCAAGTCCTACAGACGGATGTTACTTTTTCAGTTAGAAATAAACTTCTACTAGACATTTGTGGTCTGAATAGGCCGAGCTGTTGCGTACTTTTAAAGGAGGAAACCCTTGAATTGGGAAACAGATGGAGACTGTGTGTGTGGCATCTGCACAGTGTACATGTTCAAATGATTAAAAAGAAAAGCAGCTGAGCAAGCTTGTGAGTATTAGTATGCAATGTGGCAATAAGAAAATTAAAACTTACTGGAATATAAAACATACTAATAATAAACAGCATGACCAATGTCTGGCTGTTTTATCTGTAATTAGGGGAAGTTTAGGGGCTGAGTGAAGTAAGTGAAAAGTATAGAAGTGAAACAAACGCACAAACCCTCATTCACTTATAGTAATAAGAATAATCTAACCTTGTTTATTTTTGTTTAGCTCTGTCTATTTTTGTATCATTCCCCAAATTTAGTGAAGAGTCCTGGCTTGCTGATATTTTTGACCAATGAAATTAATTCTGAAAGTTTGAAATGTAACATTTTAGCTGGTCTGAATGAATATGACAAATGTGCTACTTGAAATTCTAATTACTCTTAAAAAGTCCATGTAAAAATAGTCCAGTGTCCCAAATTAAAATCCTCATTCTATCACTTCTGAAAGCCTTGCGTCTTCGCTATGGCTTTCATTTGCAGGACTCAGGTGTGCGAATTCTTTAATATGTCACTGGCTTCAGCCTGTGCTCTGTTAGAGTGAGATTTTTGACGCATTTAATAAAAAAAACACAAACAAATTCAGAGTATACTGTAAGATACGGTGATTAAAATGCAAACCATCAAGCTGTATCAGTACTGGTGTCAAACCAGCAGCAAATATAACTCATGAAAGTCACTGCTGTTCTGAATGGATGTGTTTAGAAGGAACCCGAGAAGTAGGCATGCTGCTTTCTCTTCACATTAAAAGGCACGGCGCCATCCATGTTACCCCCTGTGACTAGCTGAATTATCTGGGCAGTATTGAAACTTTTCTGAACCAATTCTGTTGTATTGTGATCTCTTCTACAGTTCTTACAAAGCCCAGAGGGAGAAGGCAGAACAAGGCGTTGGGAGTCTCAAAATAGCAACTCGCCAGAGGGAGTTAGAGAGAAAAAGGCTCTGCTGAGCTACACCGCCATCATGCCGGACTTTTCCTTCTCCGTGCTGTTGAGTCACCGCTTGTTGATGTTTCTCTCTGCGGTTCAAAGCCGAGGATGCCGTGACATATTACCTCTCGGGCAGCATTACAAAGAGTTGCCTAAGAGTGGCCCAGCTGGCTGCCTGCCCGCCATTCTGCAGACTTTTTACACATTCTTGACGAATGGTTGTATTTCTCTCCCGAGGCCACGCCGTCAGAGTACACGACGAAGGGGCTCGGCACGCGCTCGGCAAGGGACAGTGACTGACACATCCACGTAGCGGCGTATAAGGAAAAACAGGCACATATGCGCAGAAAATATGCCCACACACAAGCAGTGACACATATGGATACGCACGGGAAAGCAGGGAGAAAGATAAGGGCACGCACATACACGGATGCTAAGGGTTAGGCTCATTCCTCTAACAACGGGGAGTGTCGACACAACGCAGATAAGACACTGAGTGGGTGTGATTTCTGTAAAAAGATAGCCCTGACAGGGGAGACTGTCATTTAAAAGGCACTGTTCACATTTAGACTGGATTGCATCTTTTTGTTTCTACCTCTCAGAGAGTTTTTGTGCTAAAGTGTGCACACAGAAAAGAGGAATTACCTCACTAATATATAAAGCCTTAATTATATTATTTAATGCCACTGCTTGTGTAATGTCTTAAAGGTTGAAAATATATATAATTTTGTCATCGTCTCTTAACTGCCACACTTCTTGCAAAGTCCATAATTAATCAAATGCAAAGACAGGCCAGCTAAGCATCTGCGTTTTTATGTTATTCAAAGCCCACGAAATTATCCTTCCAACGACGACAAATAGGCTGATTTTTTTCAGACTGTTTAGGGAATGAAGAGTAGAGTTATCCAGCTGTCATGGCATAGCATTAATGGCTGGATGAAAATAACCACATATGCAAAAGAAAAAAAATGAAATGGGAAAGCCAATTAAGGAGTTGCATGCATCCTGAATTGTCCAGTTGTTGTTATGCATAGCACATTTCCAAAGAATGAAATAACTAATAACGTATGAAAATGAACTTCTTCTTCTTCTTCTTCTTTTTTTAAACTGTGACAGCTTATCCTGGATTGTAGATGTGATGTTGCTGTTATACTCATTATTTCTAACATTTCTAAACTAACTTTCACACTTTCAAAGCAAACAATTATGATCGTATTCCTGCTTTCCACATGAAATGTGGGAATTATCTGACGTTACAATGGTAAAGTAAAGTTCCATCATAAACCGTTACGAAGAAAAAACACCGCTTCTTTTGAACCTGTAATTTCGAAGCCGTGCTTGAAATAATGGTGCCAGTTTTGCTTGTGACATCTAAACTTTCCACCGTGAGCCGAGAAGAATACCTGAAGTCTTGTTGGAAAATTGCTAGCATTGTGGTATCTACTGCATCACGGATGAATGCCAATTAGCAAGACTTTGGAGCAATAAAGCAGGGCTGGCAATCGTGCAGTTTGAATGTATGAGTTCAGCATTCTGCATTCAGATTGCAAATGCAGTGCCAGTCAGAAAAGTTTTCAAATTTATTTTAGACTTCAAATCAGAGCAAACAGAGCAAAAGCAAAGAAGATGAAAGCTTTGCTTTAAGCCTCACTGCTTTATTATTGTCATTCATACATTTTCTTTTTTTTTCTTTCTTTTCTTTGCTTTCTTTTTTTGCTAAATTATATTTTGCGAGGCATGACATGCTTGTATAGCTGTGCCTGGAAAGCCACAGGTCAAACAGGTGGAGTTAGGGTTCTTTTAGGATTTTCAGAGATAAAGCTATTCTTGTATAACAGAATTGAGTCTGAGGTTTTTGCTGTTCCTGAATATGATGCTAAGATTAAGATTCAATGCAAAGTCCAATGTAGTGACCAACGTTTTTAGTCCAGATTGCTTACATGTCAACATTTACTTCATAATAAGTGAAAGCAACAAACATGCCTATTTCTACTTTAATTTGACCTAAAGTAAGCTAAAGATCTGCCGCAGTGTTTTGAATGTTAATCTAAGTTTCTTTTTGTTACAGATAACACCTCCAAATTTTCACTTTAAGTACTGTATCATACTATAGTCATACAGCAGCTGGAGACAGGAACCCGGCCTAAACCATTTGGACTTGTGATG
This sequence comes from Astatotilapia calliptera, assembly GCF_964374335.1. Lineage (NCBI taxonomy): Eukaryota > Metazoa > Chordata > Actinopteri > Cichliformes > Cichlidae > Astatotilapia > Astatotilapia calliptera. Next base: position 41,920,731 of record NC_137424.1, on the reverse strand, counting down.
TCAGTGACTTTGAAATGGTTGCTCTGAAGGTGGGGACCAGGTCTGCGACCGACTTTGGTGCTAGATGGTGATAAAAATGGAAATAAGTTGCAGTCAGTCTTTTGAATGGAGTCAAGTTGGCAGTTAATTGCAGTGTGTTTTTGATAATATGACAACGAACTGTGATAAATGGGCCAAAATCACCAACCTGTTGCTGCCTGCTGCAAATATGTTCCTATATTACATACACAGAAAGCCACATTAAACAGGAATTCATGTTAGCTAACATTCATAGATCTGAAGCATAACAAACAATGATGCAAAAAAACATGCTCATCATGCACATCCTTACTTTAATATAGAAATATGACCAGTATACAACCAGCTGGCAACTTGTTAAGTCAGGTCCCTTATTACAAAGAGAAGTGTTGCACACAAGTTGTGCTCATCTAAAAAAAAAAAAAATGAATCAGACTGATTGCAACGTCTTGGTAATCTGCCTGTTTATAAATTAGAAGGCAAATATTTACAAACCTTCACCAGTCTGTCTGAGAGTGATTGCAGATTTGTTGGCAGACAGGTTGCCCACCACCAGGCAACCCGTGCAATCACTTTGTGATCAAAAGTGAGATCCTCAGCTACTTACAACCAGTCGCTAAATGTGAAAAAAAATTCAGTGCGGTCACCGCTATTTGTAATTTTACTCTAGTGTCACTAAGCCATAAAGTGGCCAACAGTTTGCAGAGCATCACTTGCCTCTCAGTCTACAAGCTTTTTTACAAAACTGTGTACATATTCTGTATGCGTGAATAAATTTGCACCGTGTTGCTCAAAATCTTCTATTCAAGTGTAAATATTATCCTCTAACAGCACAGAAACAACACTGCAGCTTTGCCTTCATGTCTTCATCTGCACTTTTAGACATTGTTATTCTGTATTTACTAAGTCCGAGTAGCAGACCTTCTGCTGTGAGTTGAAATCTAGCTATTTAGCAACCTTACGTGCAAGTGATCATTTTTATATGCAAGTAATTACTTTGAACTGCAACATTTGTCAGCGCGCAGAGGCTGTGATAAATGTAGAGAAAGGACTTGCCGAGACACTGGAGGAAACAAATGCGAAGAAGATGGATATACTGTATGTGCACTTTTGTTACCTATAAAAAATTAATCTGTAGAACGATTATTATATGGTTAGGATTTAGGTGTCTCTCTCCATTAAAGCCCTATTGGTGAAATGTGTCAAATCAATCCGGCAAACCTATAATAACACTAAGGTGTATTTTTGTGCTTCAGCCATGCAGCCAGTGATTTCAATACTCCCATTCTCTCATCAGCGGACTACAGGAATGTAATTTCATGTTGACAACGAACATAATTGCAATTTTATTGCGCACAGTGTCACAGCACTACAATATGCATTAACCACTGTAATGTGCCAGTAAGGACATAGGCAGCTTGTATAATGTTTATGAAATGAAAAGCATTAATTCGACAGACTGTGCAATCATCTCGGTTTTTCATTTTCTTTTCCCACATTTCGTTAATGCTTCCAGACTGTCCATGGGGAATGAGCAAAATAAGTAAAAGTGAAGAAATGTGTAAAAAGATGTGTTTCTTTTGAAGCTATGACCATTTGGAAATCAGCCATTACTCAACATTTGATTCAAAAATTCTAACGTGGAAAACATTTAGTCTAAAAAATACTTTTTTCTGTGGCCAAATCATGTGATGCATCATCTCTGATCATACCACATTTTAATCTCGATCAGTCATAGCGTGGGAGTATGAGTCACTTTTTTTGAACATCTCATTTTCAAAACACCTCGCTCTCACTGATGAGGTCTTTGTAACGGCATCGAGTGCTTTCCCTTGCGTCATTTTAGACCACTCATTCACTCCAGAGCCGGAGCAGTGTTACACACAGATATGATAATGATTTTCAGTGATGATGCTGAGCCTTGATCGCTAGGGTTCTGCTGGTAAACATGGTCCCTGAATCACCTACGTGCTCATTTTCACTTAGTAACTGGATATTCCAACAGCCTTGGGGCACAGAGTAACTGCTGTTATTTCTTGCCAATTCTTGTTTGATCAAGTGGAGTCACACTGGTTAATAAAAAGTGAGACTTCAAAGAAGACATCAGTATAAATGTGATTGTGTTTTGTTTATTCTTCTCACACAGTCACTGGGTCAAGATTGCGACAGTTTTTCCAGTGCAGCACAGATGCAGTAAATAGGTTAACTTTATGATGTATTTGATATCCCCCGTGTTCCTGTTGTCATAATAATTACTGTTGATCTAGGTTCAACATTTCAAATGAGCAATCACATTCTTATGATGTCATAGTTCTGCAGGGTGAGGAAAGAAAACCCTGCCGAAGTCCATTCAAAACCTCCAAAAGAGAAGAGTTAGGATCAGGGTTACAGGGCAATAGTTGAAGCTATGATCATGGGGTAATGGTTTGGTATGATGCTGTTTCCAAGCTACAAAACTATGACATCACAACAATGTGATTGGTCACTTGCTATGTTGAACCTGAACCACATTTGTTTTTGATGATCCAGGAACAACACCAACACAATAGTGCTAACATTAGCTGGCGCTCATGGGTGGAATAGTGCTCTCTGTGTTTATGTTGGGCAATCCAATATAATATAAATGATTATTAATACAGTAGGACCTATGGTGGCGCAGTGGTTAGCACTGTTGCTTCTGGATTAGGCCTTTCTGTGTGGTGTTTGAATGTCTTCCATGTGCCTTCATGGGTTTCCTCCAGGTTCTAAGGCTTATAAAGTTATATAAAGTGTTTTATGTGTCTACTATAACATACTTAAAGTCTGGTTAAATATGGCTTGTGGTCTTAAGTGCTTTGAGTGGTTGGAAAGACAAACGAAATGCTATATAAATGCCAATCAATTTACATGTCTGTGTGTGGTTGTCTGTCTCTTCGTGTTAGCCCTGTGATGGGCTGGTGACATGTCCAGGGTGTGCCATGCCAAAACAGCTCATCACAGGGTAAAGTAACCCAGTATTGTAATCATCTGACTTAAACAGGGCCAGATAACCAACAGACCCATCAATGTTTAGTGCACGGATACATGATGACGTTAATAATTATCTGTCTCGCTAATACAGTCAAAACACTGTGAGTCATACAGAAAGCAGCCCTTATTTCATACATAAGTCAAGAACTGCTGTGTGTGTTAGTGACTGAGTTAGAAAGCTCTTTTTTGATTTTCAGAGAAACTAATCATCTGAATGATCAAGTGCCCGCAGTGCATTTGCACCACGGAGCTCTCTCTGCTGTGCTGCTGTCCGAAGTGTTTTGAGCGGGTTTGATTTTAGTTCGACAATAGAGGGCGCAAGTCAGCAAGGATAAACCCACTGCTGGAATTCAGAGAGCCGTGTGCGAAAGATGCAGCTGCTGAGACTGGCTGCCTCTTGTCCTCTCCCCCTCCTTCTTCCCATCCCACTGCCCCTCACTCATTCACTCACTCATTACACTCATCCACTGTATCTATAATTTCACATGCGCACAGCGCCGCAATGCTCCCTTATGATGACCCTCAGTTCAAAGTTGAGGATATCCACACGCACACGTATTAAAGCACGTTTTTTCTTTGCACCTAGCACGACAACGCGTACGTGCTGAAACAGAGACGAATCCACCTTAAGCACCTTAAAAATGTTCTCATTTACGTACCTCGCAGGCAATGAAATTATGCTGCTGGAGAGAGCGTCCGCGAGCATGTCAAGGATGTCTCTCAGAAAATGTGTCCTGCACAAGCAGTTAAATGACAACTGTAGTATTCACACACACACACACACACACACACACACACACACACACACACACACACACACACACACACACACACACACACACACACACGCACTAATCTGATACAGGGAAGTGGGGTTTGCGCAGTGGCCGAAATAACGAAACCCTTTGCTGTGATCGTCTGGATAGCCATGCAGGGCTGATCTATTTATTTTCCTTTTTTTGGGGGGGGGTCTTATTCCCTCTTTGTGGAAATGAATTCATAGACACGGTCTCTCACATTCCTGGACGCTGAGCGGACTGAGCAACACGCAGCCGAAAGACACGGAGCTTGCCGCGTCGGAGAGCACAGCCACTGGAGACCACACGCATTCGTATAAGTAACCACAGGGAAACCACAGCTCTGCGCACACAGGAAGCCCTGTCCCGTCTCTCCTGTCCTGCTGCTGCTGTCGTGTTAAAACCCGAGAACTTACACTGTCTGATTTTTTTGTTTTACCACGCAAGTTGTAACATGTGTAGGTAACATTGAAACCGATCACTTGTGTCGGTCTGGCAGTGCGTAAAAGTTGCACTCTGGATTTGCGTTCCGGGTAATCTCATGCAGCACAGGGTGGAAAATAGTATAAGAGCGGTACGTTCAAGATTTTCAAATCACAGTTTTGTTTTGAATCTGATCTCTCGCCATAGCCACAACATAGGATGTTAATGGATTAATACGAAGCATCCGAGAGATCCTCGCAAAGTGCCGAGCCACGTCTCGAGAAAACACCGATGAAAACGAACGTCTGAGTGCATGTTCCTCATATGTCTCCCCCTTTATTATTATTATTGTTTTTCCTAATATTGCCTGCTGGCCTCTAGACCTGGCGATCGAGACTTTAAGTCCGACCCTGTTTACGTGCGCTGCTGGAGTAGGGGGGGAGAAGCGAACGGAGGAGGGGGTGGAGAGAAGGAGAGAGAGAGGGGGGAAAGAGAGAGACTGCAATATCATTTGTGAATCCCTCTCACAGTGCTGCAGATAGGGGCTGCCAACACACGCGGCGCGTCTGCAGGTGTGGGAACAGGAGGGATATGTTGGACAAAGTGAGAAATTAAACCAACCGCTTCCCAATAACTGCTTCGGATGTACATTCCATCTTTGTTTTGTTTTATTTTGTATATGTATTTTTTCTATTTTTAATATTACCCTGATTTTTTTCCAGTAGGTTACACATTCGTGCAGCAAGCTGGTAAAAAAGAAGCGAAAGAGATAGAGCGAGAGTACTATTCTGCTAGTTGCAAGTGACTTGGAGGAAGACAGCCGGACAGGTAATTTCTGCCTTACGTTCGTATCGCCGAGCTCAAGACAGTTAACGAGCTGTTAACACAGTCGGCGGGTGATGACTTGTCTGAACTGAGCGGGCATTTAAATGATCTTCTGACATATATGGACATATCACCGGACAGAGGAATACAGAGGAATACTGGAGCCTCACCCAAAAATTAAAAGAGCGGGAGCGAGAGAGAGGAGCGTCTACAAACTGTGAGTAAAACGGAGCGGCTTGGACTGAATCTACTTTCTGGTTATTTGATGCTCGGACTATAACGTTTCGGCTTTTTTTTTTTTTTTTTTTTTTACGCGCATGACATTCAGATATTTTGGGAGGAGGGGGCCACTGTCCGGGGCGCACGGAGAATCCGGCTTGTTCTCTACATCACTTTAAAACAAACAAACAGAAAATACTAAAAGAAAGGAAGGAGAGACATTCGAAGGAGGGAAAGCAGAGGAGAGCTGGGTAAGCCCGTGCGTTTGCCGATTTTTTTTCACTGCAGCAGGAGAAAAGTCCGGGAGGATGAAGTCTCACGCATCCCAGACCAGAAGGCTTCGCTCTGAATGAAAGCGATATTTCCTTCCCATATTCGGACTTTCTATTAGTGATTTTTTTTCACTTATTATTAAAGTGGACATTTTTTTCCTCTCCATTCCCCCTTCCTTCTCTGGGCTGAACAATGAGGACTACTGGTGCAGTGGACTATTTGTACTATTGCATGCTCATCTTGCAGCTTGTGCATCAGCCCGCTGCCAAGCAAGTGCTCCGGTACCGTTTAGCTGAGGAGGGACCAGCAGATGTCAGAGTAGGGAACGTAGCCACCGACCTGGGCATTGTCGCCGGGTCCGGTGAGGTGACGTTCACCCTCGAATCCGGGTCCGATTTTTTCAAGATAGACAACATTACAGGTGAGCTCTCCACCAACGAGAGGCGGATAGACCGTGAAAAACTGCAGCAGTGCCAAATGATATTTGATGAAAACGAATGTTTTATTGATTTTGAAGTGTCGGTGATAGGACCAGCGCAGAGCTGGGTCGACCTCTTTGAGGGAAAAGTCATCATATTAGATATAAACGATAACACCCCGTCTTTCCCTTCCCCTGTCCTGACACTTTCTGTGGAGGAAAACAGACCAATTGGAACCCTTTATCTGCTGCCCACAGCCACAGACAGAGATTTTGGCAGAAATGGAATAGAGAGATATGAGCTCATTCAGGACAATGGGGAGAATTCAAGGCGATTGGGGTCTTCTGGGGATTCGTTTTCAGGAAAGAGGAGATTTGAGGAGGGAGCGAGCAGGAGCAGTGTCTTTGAACTGCAAGTTGCTGACACTACTGATGGAGAGAAGCAGCCTCAACTCATCATTAAGGGGGCCCTTGATAGGGAACAGAGAGACTCCTATGAGCTTACACTGCGTGTTAGGGATGGAGGAGATCCCCCTCGCTCCTCTCAGGCCATTCTTAGAGTAATGATAACTGATGTGAATGACAACAGCCCTCGGTTTGAGAAAAGTGTGTATGAGGCTGACCTGCCTGAAAACAGCTCCCCTGGCGCCCCCATACTCCAGCTCAAAGCGGCTGACGCAGATGTGGGGGTTAATGGTCAAATAGAATATGTGTTTGGGGCAGCCACAGAGTCAGTAAGGAGACTGCTGAGGTTGGATGAGAGCACGGGGTGGCTGAGTGTGTTGCACCGCATTGACCGTGAAGAAGTGAGCCAACTGAGGTTTACAGTAATGGCCCGTGACCGAGGCCAGCCACCCAAGATGGACAAGGCCACAGTGGTGCTGAACATCAAGGATGAGAACGACAACGTGCCTGCTATAGAAATTCGGAAAATTGGACGCATTTTCTTAAAAGACGGGATAGCCAATGTGGCTGAGGATGTGGTGGTGGACACACCCATTGCTTTAGTTCAGGTGTCAGATCGTGACCAGGGGGAAAATGGCATAGTGACTTGCACAGTGGTAGGAGATGTGCCCTTTCAGCTCAAACCGGCCAGTGAGATGGAGGGCGAGCAGAATAAAAAGAAATATTTTCTCCACACGTCTGCACAACTGGACTTTGAGGCAACACAGGAATACAATGTGGTCATAGTGGCCGTGGACTCTGGGAGCCCCAGTCTGGCGAGTAATAACTCTCTTCTCGTCAAAGTGGGCGACACTAATGACAACCCTCCTATCTTCAGCCAGAATGTAGTAGAGGTTTCGTTTCCGGAAAACAATGCACCAGGTGAGAGGGTGACAACAGTGAAAGCCATAGATGCAGATAGTGGGAGGAATGCTGAAATAGCCTATTCCCTAGACTCATCAGTAAATGGGATTTTCTCTATTGATGCAGACAGTGGAGACATCCGAGTAAACACCATTCTGGATAGAGAGCTAACAGAGCGCTACGAATTCAAAGTGATAGCCAAAGATAAGGGCATAAACACCCTTCAGGGTTCTGCAACAGTGGTCGTCCTTGTGGCCGACAAGAATGACAATGAGCCAAAGTTCATGCAGGATGTTTTCACCTTTTATGTCAAAGAGAACCTTGATCCTAACAGCCCAGTTGGCATGGTTACAGTAATCGATGCAGATAAAGACCAAAATGCAGAAATGGGCCTCTTTATTGAGGAAGAGGAGGACATTTTCTCTATCGAGAATGAAACCGGGACTATTTTTTCCACCTTGTCCTTTGACCGAGAACAGAAAGGTACCTACACATTCCGCGTCAAGGCTGTGGATGGAGGTGAGCCTCCCAAATCTGCCACCGCCACAGTTTCACTCTTTGTCATGGATGAAAATGACAATGCTCCATCTGTCACTTTCCCAATAAACAGCTCCTACACCCTTCTTCCTCCCTCCACTAACATCAGAACTGTGGTCAGAACCGTCACAGCTAGTGATGCAGATACTGGCATCAATGCGGTCCTGAACTTCAGCATCATTGGGGGTAACCCCTTCAGACTTTTTGAGATTGATGCAGAGAGAGGGGTGATTTCGCTAATGGCAAAGCTGGAGCAGAAGCATCATGGCCTCCACAGACTGGTGGTTCAGGTGAATGACAAGGGGCAGCCTTCGCAGAGCACCACCACACTAGTTCATGTGTATGTTAACGAGACACTTTCCAACTCCTCAGCTGTGGAGGCCCAGGTGGCTAAGAGCCTGAGCACATCTCTGAACACCAACATCGCCGGCGACCCCAACTATGACCTAAGCAAACAGCGGTTAAGTATTGTAATTGGAATAGTTTCAGGCATCATGACAGTCATCCTCATCATTCTTGTTGTTGTCATGGCCCGTTATTGCCGCCCAAAGAACAAGAACGGTTATGAAGCTGGCAAAAAAGACCATGAAGACTTCTTTACACCACAGCAGCATGACAAATCTAAGAAACCCAAGAAAGATAAGAAGAAACAAAAGTCCAAACAGCCGCTCTACAGCAGCATTGTCACTGTAGAGGCCTCGAAACCCAACGGGCAGCGCTATGACGGCGTCAACGAGAAGCTGTCCGACAGCCCTGGCATGGGCCGCTACCGTTCAGTCAACGGAGGGCCGGGAAGCCCAGATCTGGCCCGGCACTACAAGTCCAGCTCGCCACTGCCCACAGTGCAGCTTCACCCGCAGTCGCCGACAGCTGGAAAAAAGCACCAGGCAGTTCAGGACCTGCCCCCTGCCAATACCTTTGTTGGCACCGGAGATAACATTTCCCTTGGATCTGACCACTGCTCTGAATACAGCAGTCAAACTATCAACAAGTACAACAAACAGGTAAGAAGACACATTTCAGTGTTCTTTTGTCTCCCTCCACTACTCTTAAATGTCTTCTGCTTTTTCCTCTTAGTGTTCTCTCTCCCATAATGCTTTCTGACAGGGCTAGTCTCAGTAGTCTTGTTGCCTTTATGGTGCTAATGTGTGTCAAGTTAGCGGTATTGATCTGTTTTGGTTTGGAGTGCCATTCACATGTAATATTGAAAGGAAAGAGAAAGGGTTTAGATTAGCTCAGGAAAGGATACTGTTACAACTTAACCAAATGTCCGACTATTTTGGACTTTTATCTCAGCGTGTTAAGCTGCCTTTTCCGTCATGGGTGTCACAACTCTTAACCTTGGCAATATGTGTTAGAAAACTGTAGACAGCTCACATAAGGATTTGGTTTGCAGTTATTTTATCCCAGAGGGGCGCATGCATGGCAGGGGCTGGCTGCACTCCCCTCTGCCCTGCCCTCTGTCTGAGACAAGGCTACCTTTTCTTCTCATGCAAGGGAGGAAAAAAAATGAATAAAGGCAAAAGAAAAAGGGAAAAGGTAGATGCAACACAAATGTGGCTTTGTTAGGGCTCTGAGTCACTTTGAGAGAATCTACTTGACTAAGAACATCTGGCCCCGAGTCACATTAACATCACGGTGTGCTTCAAGGTCTGCATCAATTCATTGACCTCGCAGTGAAAACTGACACTTTTATATCAACTCCCATGTTGTGCTTCAGCTTCACATCCTCCGTCTTTTCTTTTCATCCATGTTTATAAATGTATGCCGTCTTGTACCTGCTGCTCTTTCTCTTCCACACGTATCCGCCCTCTACTCGTCTTTCCCCTTTCATGTTTCCTTTTTCTTTTGCCTTGCTTCCCCCCCCCCTCTCCCCCCACCTTTAATTCTCTTCTTTCTTTCACAGCACAGACAGAACTTGTAGGTGACGCTATTAGATTTTTAAAGTTGAGGAAGTGTGCGCTTTTATGGACTCGGTCATTATATTTCTCTGGCTGCTTTTGCACTGTTAGGTGAAGCAACAGCGAGGAATCAAAGATAATACTTAATGAAGCCAGCTTATTTGCGTTTTCGTGAAAAAGAACACCATTGTATTTTTCCTTTTTTTTTCCTATGGAAGTCTAATGAATTATTGATCTTTCTTTTACTTTGTGTCAGCACTACTCCTTTTGAAATCGGTAGTGTTGCTTGCTTGCTTGCACTTTTTTATTTCCTGGTTTCCCCCTTCTCCTTTAGATATCTTTGTTCTTGCTTATATTCTTCCCCTTCCCCTCTAACTCTTCCTTGGACTTTTGTAGAACTCCCTTGCATGTCTTGCATCCACCTGTGCCGCCTCCCCCCCCGTAGCTCTTCCTCTCCCTCTATTTATTCCAGCCTCATCCACATCTTAGCCCGCACAGCCCAACTCCTTTTTTCCCCTACAGAGCTTTCTTTTTTAATCTTTACTGTCATCTCTCTATGCCCTTCTCTCCTTCCCCTCTGTATTTCTCCCCTTCAAATCATTTCAGCCCTCTTTTAACTTCTCTTCCTTCTCTTTCCCTGCTCTGTCTCTAACAGCCTCTAATATAGTGCATTCACTGAGCTGCTTCCCAGAGTGTGAGGAGTGCTGTTGTTTTCGGATGTCTCCTGCATAATTAAAAGGGCACTCTATTTGCTGCTGCGGCAGCGGCATGTATTGTGTGTCACTATGCTCCACTTATATAATTATTTATTTACTCTCTACATTAATGCACCGCTAACTTTTATGGACTGTGCATTTCTTACCATCCAGCATCTTGGAGGAGGAAAAACAACAACAATCTGCAGCGCATTTTTAAAATGTATTTCTTTATGTTTTGATTCACAGGTGCTTAATTTTGGAACCCAAATGGCATTAAAATGGTACAAAATGTGCTTAGTGCTCTACTGGGCAATAACATCTAAGATCACTGTGTCATATAGCTGGTTTATCATTGAATATACAACTTATAGCATGTGTTCAAATTTCCATTTATGCCCTCTGGGCTCAGTGAATACTTACTGTTGATGCATTCAGTTTGGGTCATAAGGACATAATTAAATGGCTACACAAGAGAGCTAACTGAAGAGAAGGTGTGTGCTCATGTGCTCCAATTATGGCATTAAACAGCCACCTCTGTATGAGATTAAGTAGTGAAGCGGTCACGCTCTTGATTTTAAGATCACTGCATCTAAAAATATTCTGTTGTCTGGCGAGTGCTTCTGAGGCTAAGGACATAATGAAACACTCTAGGAAACTCGTGCGCCTCGCTTATGGGAACAAGTTGTGCACAAAAAAAGTGTTAGAAAATGATAAGATCAAAGAATGCTGCTTTTTTTTAATCACGTTTCATACATTTTTAGACCTAAACTCATGTTCCTGAGCTAATTTAAATGTCAGATTGACCCTTTTTTCACATTTGGCCACAATTAGTTTCTTGTAACTCTCTTTCGGAACATTTGTCACCGTGCACGTGTTTTGTTACGCACACACATACACACAAAACCTTTCTTTCTGGCTTTTTTTATCCATCTGTGGGAAGAAATAGAGACGGGCGCAAGAATGACGGCCCTGTTAGCGGTATAGAGAATGGCCCCCACTGTTTCACAAGGGACTTGGGGTTGGGTGGAAAGACAGAGAGAAGGACAGCGAGAGAGGGAGAAAAGTGCTGACCACTGACTGTAATGTCGGAGGTATCGGGTTCCATCTTTCTCCCTTCTCGCTCTCCTAATCTTACAGTAACCGCACAGGCAACCTGCTCGGGCAGGTAACCAGGCAACTGAGGAAGTTTATCAGTGAGGCGAACCTTTCTTTTTAGCCCGACAGACATTTAAAGAGTCATTAAGTTGAGCTAACTGTGAGGGAGAAGCCAGCGTGTCACCCAGCTGCTGCTGAGTTTGAACAGGAGCAGCAGCAGACCTGACATTTCATCTCTTCCTGTCACTCCATTGATTGCAGCTTATGTCATTTGTAATTGTCTTTATTTTCTTCTTCTTCTTTTTTTTTTTTTGCTATATGCGCACAACATTATGCGTGGTCTAACTGCTCCTTATATACGCACGGCCAAGCCATTCCATCCAAAGGCTGATGAGAAGCGCATTCACTTAACAGAACACTTAACTTTATTACTTTTGGCAGTAGCTTCTGTTCTGCGCAGCGGCAAAAAAATAATACCATCCAACCTTGTGAGGAATGAAATCACTTAGTCACTGAATTAGCACAAGCCATCAGCTTTTGTTTTATCATTACACTTCAAAGCGGCGCTCGTGCCCAGGTGGATCACTTTTAATCAGTAGTGAGCCACAGCAGCTTGTATTCTCTGCTCTTGCAGCGTAGCCCCTCAGGGCAGTCAAAGCCGCCGTCCAACCACTTACACCAGGTTATCTTGCCTCGGGGCTGATGCGGCAAGCATAACTGGACGCTGCCCTTAACCCGGCTTCCCCGGTGCTCGTCTCGTGCACTCCGGCCAGCTGTTCCTCCTGCACCTCTCCTGCACGAGCTGAATATGGCCGCGAAGCATCTGATTTGCATAGGGCAAACCCTCGCCCCTCTGCACTTATATAAGACAAACAATATCGCCATGCAAATGGAGGTCACTTGGGTGGTGGTTGTAGCCAAAACATAGGATGCGATTGCCCTTCAGACTCTAAGACGTTCAGGAAACCAATATGGAAATGTAGCTTTTTGCCTACGGCATCATTTGTTTTAACTTAGGAAATGTAGCTGCCTAAACACCTGTAAAAACCCACAAGTGCACCAATTTAAACTGACAAAGGATCAGTTAGCCTCTATATTAATGCTTGCATTTAGGATCATGTAATCATGTCTCTGATTTCAGCCCACTGCGTGTGTTTTTTGTATTCTAAATACACATATACAGGCATCAAACTCTCATAAGTGGGAGCTAGTGACTCATTCAGCTCAGTAAGACAATTACTTGCTAAAAGGTTCTGCTGAGTCTGTCAGAACTTTAACAGGTTTAGTCATGCCCCAGTCTCCATCTAATTGTTGATTCAGGTCACTTATTTTGCTTTGTTATAATGTGAGCCAGACAGTTGCAAAATCAGGTAAGCAGATAGCTGGGCATGTGGCTGGTTGATATAATCAGATCAGATTTCGACTGAGCCAGATCATGAAAATTGATTGTTCAGATTTAACCGCGGGATATTATTATTTTAGAATTTGACATACATTATGAAAACAACCCATAATGCATTTGGGGATTGTGTATTTTTGGTTCTGTCAGATGACTGTTCTGCTTAATAAAAAAGAAAAAAAAGGAAACTGAAGCATTAAATACATTGCTTTATTGCACAGCTCTACGTCCTTTCATTTAAAACCACTTAGAGTCGACCCTCACTGCTGGCTGTTCTACCTGCTGTTCTTTGCTCAGCTAGCATCCCACACTGTGATATGTAATTGCCTTTAGAGTGCTGCTATTCGAGATTTGGTAATCTTGCGTCCGTGCACTTCGGTCTAATGCTGCTTTGAAAAACTGGCACAAAACTAAGTTGGATTTTCTGATCCCAGACACGGGATTTCCAAACGCACATCATTAGGACCCAGATTAAACATTTCTGGCCAACTGGCACCATTATCAAATTAGCAAAACTGGTAATGAAAACATTTCAGCTTCACAGAAATTTCCAACAGAATGCCAAAAATGGTGGGAAAAATGAATAATCTTGAAATCTTGTCTTTAGTAAGAAATAAGATAATGTGCAATGAGCTGGTTTGTTTAATGCCTCATTATTATTATTAGTGCTCGTCCTTTCTACTGCTGACTGTGTCTAATTTGATCAAAATTGTTTTGGATCTATTATGGCTTAATTCAATCTACGGCTGCTCGGGCTTTTGTTGTTTATGTTCCTAAAGGAAAATGGAGGGAGTAAGAGAGCTCAGTAATACTCATGAAACTGCAGCGGGCAGCATTTTCTGGTATAATGTGGTTTGGTGATTTGAATGCACTCGCTCTAAGGCAATTACTAATCTAAGGATTAGACTTACCTGATATATGGGCAGAAAATGGTGGCGACTGAGAGAAAAAGGCAGGGAGAGATTGCAACGGCTGGTTGCTACAGTGCCTGCTATATTACTCTGCGTAATATTTTAATACTGAGTGTGTTTTTTTTCCTCCCCGCACCTCCTTTACTTATAGCACGAAAGCATTTCTTCATTTCTTTCCCCCTTCTTCTTCACCTCCCTCTTTTCTTTGCATATGGCAGCGAGCACATAAAAAATCGCAGCGCTTGCCATCACGGAGGGCAAAAAAGCTTCGACTCACCTGCAACGTTTGTCACGATAACATGGGGGGAGTGAAGTGAGGGAGGCGAGAAAAAAACAAAAAGACGAGAAATTTAAGCCGCGTGCCACCTTGATTGCTCTCCACGCTGCTGATTGTAAGTGGCAGTGTCGAGGATGCCACCTTCTCCTCGCCGCTTCTTTCAATTTGATGTCATCGAAAATGGAATTTCATTTCATACTCGGCAGCGATCACATTAGATAGGGCTTACCAGGATAAAGCCGATTCATATTTGCAGATTTGCTTTTCCTGTGGCACTATCAATCACCGCGCGCTCGCCATATTGCACACTTGTTTTTCACGGCAATTGTTCTGAGGAGTTTGTACAGTAAATTGACTTTTACAAGGCTCCCAAGGTTTATGATATGCTATGCTAGCCTCGTTGCTTTCCCCGTTACTGTCCCCTCGTATCGACTCCACAGGCCGGAGCTCAGCTAAATGAGAACAGCACTTAGCTCTACTGCTGTGCTGCTACACCCCCCCAGTAAGTTCCCTGTTGACAGGTTGGCTCACAACACAGATCAAAAAGTAAGAGGGGCTGTTTGTGAGACTAATAGGCAGAACAATAGCTTACTGTGACATTGCACCTCATCAAAATTGCAACAGCGTCTGGCAGGTACATAATAATGTGGGGGGGGAAAGGTCACAGGTCATTTGGTCTCTTGGTGTTGATTCAGTTCATTTTAGTGTATGAACAGGCGCTTCCCTTTGCTCCCACAACCACCTGTCGGGGAGGGGTGGTGATTTAAAACCCCATCCAGCATCAGCCATGTTGTCACATGTGGCCTTCATGAAAATGAGAATAAGAGCCGTGAAAGCCAGACACGCCCATCCATAATTTACCCCTAAGTGCCACCCTTTGCCACCGGCAGGCAACTGTAAAGCTCCTCAGGGCAAAAGTGAACTTGTTTATTAAGCTGACAGGTGGAGAAAAAGAGGCTTTAACTGGCATGCGGTCTCCCAGCTGGGCAGAGGAAGGATGCTGGACTTAGTAAGACAATGTGTGTGCGTGTCTGTGTGTGTGTGCGTGTGTATGTATCTCATGGTGTCGACAGGGGGAAAGTTGACAAGTTCAAAGATGTAATTGGACCGTATTTAATAAGTAGAGCGTTCATTCTGGATTCAGTTTTTTGTTGTTTTTTTGGTTTTTGCACCTGTTCTGTCTTTCTTCCCACATTTTTAAAAGTCCTTTTTTCGTGTTGAAAATCTGTTGAAATATTAAGATGGACAGAGACCTCCTGACTGCATAAGACAAAGTAAGAATTGTCCGCGATAAATAATGCATCCAAAGGCTTTGTTGTTTTTTTTTTTTCCTTTTCTTTTCTTTCCAAAGGATTTGCCTTTTTATTAACAGGCTGCAGTCATGCATATTTACTAAGCAGCAGACTATAATGGATATGACTTGACTTGGGTAGGGGAGGAATAGGACAGCTTGACTGCTTCTATTAGCCCTGTTTTGGTGCGGCTCCCACCATGTGGCCCCCAAATGAGATTATATGTGTATGAAACAGGAGGCAGAGCACTCACCGACCATCCATCAAAGCCTGGGGGGACCTGTGTGAAAGTTTGTGCATGTGTACTCAGTGGGTTCTCTCACTGTGTTGATGCATGTGTGCATTTGTTAGGGTGTGATAAAGTGTGTGGGTGTACAGTATGCACGTGTGTGTGTGTGTGTGTGTGTTTATGCATCCTGCGAGGACTGGAGAAGAGAGCAAACGGGGGCCTCCGCAGTTCAGCCTCTCCATCATCCTGCACGCCAGGCACACGCGTAGCGACATGCCTGAGAGGGTTTCAATATCCTGTGTATGTGTGTTTGTGTGCCTGCGAAGCTGTGTTTACCCAAGGAATGCAGTTCATTATATTTGTATGTGTGTCTGGTTATTACATATACTCTCTACACACATGCGTAAAGAAGCAGATGGAGAATGAAGGCGGGGGCAATACTTTATCTACACCTTTTAAAAATCCACAACAAGCTCCAGCAGTCCGGGTGTTGATAGCGCGCCTTTTTTCGTGGCTCTCAGCAATCACAAGTGCAAAGGACTTGGAACTTCTTCGCCCCGGCTGAGCTAATTATTGCAACGCCAGCGCGTATATATTTACCCTTTTCAGCTTAAACGTTCGCAGTTCCACGTATATTAAGTCCTGCAGATATGCTTGGAGGAAAGAAAAAAAAAAAGCTGAAATATTCATTAGCAAAGTACTGGCAGGGGCAGCAGAAGCCCCTGTATCGATGGGACCTTACCTGGCAGAGAGCAGGCTATTAGCCAGGCCCGATAAATCTTGTCAGAGGCTGGAAGAATCTGCCTGCCTGCTGAAGAATGAAGGTCACGGGGCAGCTGGAGTTACGACCGGCCTCGCGAGGTAGCTGCTACCAAATCAGCTGAAATATGAAGTACAGCTAGTCTTCTTTTTTTTTTTTTTGAAAAAGCAAATTTTTCAATTTGCCTCTTTCTTGGTGTACAGTTCCCTCTGATAGCTTCTTTCTCTGTGCTGCATAGAGCTATGTGAATAAGTGCTTCCTACGTGCATTTAAAAAAAATCTCGTCTTTGTACTCGTGTTATCATGAAGTAGAAGCATTGACAGCAATTTGAGACCAATCCAGTTTTTGTTCTGTGGCATCAGTAGTGTATGATTTCATAATCAGTATTTATTTATTTATTTTTTTAGAATTGAAGCAATTATTCAGTTGTTATGGACAGAAAATCAAGCATAACAGACAACCACAGTTTCAGTCTCGTGGCAGCGTAGGGTCTCTAACTTACATTATAAAGCACTTTGAGGGGACTGTGGTGATTTGACGCTATATAAATGAAACTGTATTGAATAGAATCTTGCATGTTCCTGTTAAAACGGAGTTTTTCCTTCCCACTGTTGCCAAGTGCTTGCTCATAGGGGTCATCTGTTGGGGTTTTCTCTGTATTATTGTAGCGTCTTTACCTTACAATATAAAGCACCTCACATACCGACTTTTGTGATTTGGCGCATGTAAAAAAAGATGAACTAAAAGCATTTTTCTAATAATATCTTTTAGTTTTAGAACTTTGTTTGAGAAAAATGAGAAAAATCAGTCTGAAGAAGTTAATTTGGGCTTTTGGGAAATGACTAGGCTTCACTAGATCAATAATAATCAAAATACAATCTGTTGCGCCTTAGTTACCATTGGAGTAATGGGTCTGCGATTCAAATATGTGTTCATAACTTTCGTGATGATACAGCGCTTCTGTGGTAGATTTTGCTGATTAAAAAGAAAAGAAAAGAAAAAGATGTCTTGACTAAAAAGCAGTTAAAGTTTTTGCACAGCTCTGTATCATCCTTCAAGAATAAACGGCACTGTATATAGTCTGACACCAGCCCTTGTGCGTTGTGTGTATATACTTCCTCGACCGGCGCTGTTGGAAACTGCAATATAAAGCAAAGACGACTGGCTTTAGTCAGACAAATTCTACTGTGGATTGAGGAGCTCCAGACATTTAATATGGTTTCATGTATTGATTTGCGGCACCTTGCCCTATAGCCTGTTTATTATCTTGCTTTGGTTTCACCTTTTACTATTTTTCTGACAGAATCTCAGGAGATTGAGTCCTCCCAGTTATTTCTCCTCCGCTCTTACCGGCAACAAAGTTCTTGATAGCGACTACACATTAGTCTCTCTCTCAAACTTTGCACTGGGCAAACAACTGGCCTGCTGTTTAGGTTCGCCGATGAGTGGGCGACCCCAGGTGCTTGAATAATAAGAACGTGTTCTGAGCTGTGGCTTTTGCTCAGTTTTCTTCGATTATGGAGGAGAGACAAACGGGGGGTTGTAATCAAGACTGAAAGACTGGCCTTTGACAAGGTTCATTTACTCTTTGAGTTGTTCCAGTGCAACACTTGGGACACAAAAGCTACCGGTAATTTTAATTTACAGAGTGGATTCAGTGGTGAGAAGTGCCTTGAGGGGGAGCCGGTCCACAGAGTCAGGGTGGGGGGAAATAAGGGAATGTTGTTACATTTGTTGCCATTCGGGTCGAGGTTGATGAGGTCTGGGATTGGGGAGAAAGGCGAGGAAATCAATCAAACTGACATGTCCGGGGCAGCGAGATTATTAGAATAATGGTAAACAAAGCAGCTTAAACATGACTGGGTTTTTCCTGTTTTTTGTTTTTTTTGTGCCTCAACTTTATTCCTCACCCAGCATTTGCTTATTAAGCTTCACTTTACGTCAGATTCATCACTTTTAATCTGCATGTAATGATATATTAATAACAGTCTTCAGTGGAAGGAGGCAAACTGCTGTGTGCGTAAGTGTATAAAGGAAGCCTATCACACAGTGAAGGGCTCTTATGAACTGGTGACGTGAGGGGAGCTCAAAGTGACATCGACAAGCGGCAAAGTGCCTACACGGGTGACATTTACAAGTGCGTCGCGGAGATCCCCAGCTGGACTTAGAGGGAAGATTGTTACTTTCTGTTTAATCACCATCAGAATTCTGCGGGTGCTGCATCAAATGTTTGAGTAGCGCAGATTACTCTCCCCCGTGAAGCCAATTGCGGGCAATCGTTTGATGTCTACGCAAATGTGCTTAACATGCATAACCGTTCCTGCCTCCCTTCCCTTCCTCTGCACATTTGAAAGATTTACGTCGGGGTGTGAGCATGTGTGTGTGCCTACACTTTAAAGTCTCTTTGAATAAGCTTTTCTTTGCAGAAGCAGCCTCTTCTTCTCTGTGAATTGGGGACATGACATGACAATTGGAGACCTTGTAATTTATGTTTAAAAATGCCAGCATTATCCGTGCCAGCGTGATTTTGCTTGAACACAAAGGCACACTGGCTAGGGTCCTCAGTCGCTGTTTAAAACCTTATGCCTGTGTTTGCGCAGGAATCCTTGGTGGGCTATCCATTGTTACTATGGCAATATACCTCCGCCGCACTCTTCCCCCACCCACTGCAACTTCTCCCGTGGCCATATGCCTGGAGTTTTTTAAAAGGTTTTCACTGCTCTCTCATCTCGCTTGTACCCGGTAATTCAGACCCATCAGTGCCAAAAGCTGAGCTCAGGGGCAACGTCCTGCTTAAAAAAAAGTCACGGTATTTTAACAGCTTTGGCCCGAAGTTGGATGAGGCGTGGGAACGTCATGTTCCGCTAAACTGTTTTGATAAAGCCATCTGGGCAAGCGGGGAGCATTTCAAAGATGAAGGTCCCTGAACACTAAATTGGCAGCAGTTTGCTTTACTACAGTGGGCTCATCTCTTCTCTGTGTCACATCTCCTTAGGGAACCTTTGGGATTTACTGCCCTTCCCACTTTGAGTTCTTGATTCATGAGATCAAATTAGACAGTGAGAGAACATCAGTGGTTGCACAATGCTTTGCTCTTTAACTCAAGGCCAGTATTTTGGCAAAGCCTCAAATGCGCTCTACTTGCTGGTTAACCATTTCCTACATCTATTTCTGCTCGAAATGTGTGAATCATAATATGAAACTGCTACAGAGAGATTTGAAATACTAGGAGGGACCACTATAGCCAAAAGATGATCGTGAATTCCATCTGCAGTAAATTATACTGGGTGGTATGGCTCTGTTCATGAACTCTGCACATGCAAACTTGCATACTTGGAAAGACCCATCTCACATTTCCATGAGCGTACATGGAAAGACAGAACCAGGTAGAGCAGCGGTAAAAACAGAGCAGGTATCAGTGACAACAGATGTGCCATTGATTCATTCAGACGCAGCATTAAGCCTAGATTACACTTATCCGCCAGGGTACGCTTTGGTCCGATTGATGTAAATTTCATCAGGGTCTGTGCACACATCGCTATACCTATCTTAGTCGTCCACGGTTGCTTTACATTACACTGAACCGACTGCACATGCACCTCAGGCGAAGACCTCAAGTGGACTTTGAAGACGTATAACAGGAATAACAGTCTCCAGAGTTTATTCGGGTCTTGTAGGAGGGTTACAAGGCAGCTTGCAGTTGTGCAGCAATTGTGGGGAAGTTTAAACAACTTAAATAGTTTGCCTTATGTGAGACTGGATAATTTTATGTTTAAAAGGGTAATAGCTGAGGCACCAGCCAATATGGACTGGCCCTGGGATCAGCTGACCTACTGGGATTGCCTGAGCTTAATTTTGTGGCTCAGTTATAAGCACTGTTACAAGTTACAAGAAGAGAGAAAAAATATGCTTGATGTGGCTAAACAACAGCAGTTCCAGCCCTTTTGAGACAAGAAATGCTTCACAAGGTCGAGCCTATTATTGATGGGACGTATTGAAATCTTGTGTTTTTTAAACATTCCACGCAATCTCGTCATGAATCAAGAGATGAAACAAGTTGTCTGTATTTTATTTCATATCTGAGGAGAATGACGACGGAATAGCAATTAATCCAGTGAATGATGGCTGAATAGCAATGAATTCATTCAGGGAGATTAAAGGAACTGGTGTTAAGGATCAAAAAGAAGGAATGGTGAATGCATACAGTGAATGCCTAAGGACTAGAGCGAATGACTAAGTGTGCGTGTGTGTGTGTCCATGTGGTTGTGTTTGTGTACGTAGAGTGAAAGGCAGTAAATCACCCTATCATAACAAGAGGTACACAGGAAGCTCATCAGCCCACAGCTTAAAACCAGAAGCAAGAATAACAGGAGTGAACTCCAGAAGTTGTGTGTTTGTGCAACTGTGCGTGCATGTCTGTATTTGTGTGTGAGTGTGTGTGAATCTAGCTGGAGAGTATCTCTTCACCGTAATGACTCTCGGCAAGCATGCAGCCTAATGAAGTGGGACTTTGCCTGTGTGACGACATGAATGCGCCTGATTGGGAAGTTGCTGCGAAATTGCTCCCAAAGACTACCTGCAGTGTTTGAACACGTTCGCTCCATGTTTTACGCTTGGTGATGATAAACACTCACCTTTGTTTTGTCAAATCTTGCAGTTCCACTACCATTTCATCTTACGCATCTAATCCTGTAAGGAGGTGCTGTATTTCAGTCTCCATAAGACATTGCTAGTGTGCAGAGGCAACTTGAAGAATTCTCTTACAATAATAATATCCCTCCTCCTCGTTCTAGAAAAGCTATAGCTGCCTTTAGGAACACACATTGGCTCCTGTATGATTACTGGCCTCTGCGCCTCTGCAGACTTGGTGTCAAAGCTCATAATGAGCGCTGTGGGCAGTGAGCGCCGGGTTCCTCAGTGCGTGATAAAACGTGGGGCAAAGAAGGTGTCTGTGCATGTTTGTCAGACGTGAGCAATGCTAACACAAGCTGCATTTTACCTGTTCCACCTGCAGCAGCGGCCTGATCTGCTTTGCCTGCTTAGCATGTATCTCACTCCAGGCAAGGCTGCGTGAGAGGCTCAGCTGTTTTTATTAACATCCAGGAGGTATAAAAAGGTTGACGAGGAAGACAACCAGGTAAAAAAAAAAAAAAAGAAAAAAAAAAAGAAACAAGCTCCACTTCATAAACTGCAGCTGATGGAACTGACTAGGCAATGTGTACAGTTTCTTATATATTGCCTCAGCCATCGTGGCTTATTTATACCGCTCATACTTTCAGGCGTTTGTGTGATTTTTCAGCTCTGACTCAAATACGCCGCACGGATATTGTGTGCTGTCAAAACGCAAATGGAATGGCGGCGAAAAACCCACCGCACCCCCCCTGAAAAAAAACACAAGCACCCTGTGTCCCTCCCACAATAAGGTTTGATCCGAGAGTGATGCATTGTGGGAGGAAATGGACGCCGCCGCCGCTGCCTCACGTGTTTGCCGTGCACAGGCACAATGACAACAACAGTTGCGACAGCACTAGGAGGAGGCCCCTTTTGTACAGCACGAGCTGATACACCGAAAGGGAGTGACAGGTTTGAAAAATTGGCAAACAGTGTTTGCTGGAAGGCTTCCTTGGGGCTTGGGTACCTTTTGAAATCATGTGCGAATGCAGAGGAGTGTGAATGAAAAATAGCTGTGTGATCCTGCCATGTTGCTTCTGTCAAGAACGCGTGATTTTCTATCTTTCTTTCCCTCTCTCACTCCTTCTCCCTCCTTCCCTCCCACAGCTTGCTGTCATCCTCATCTGCCCCTCAAAGCTCACCTCTTTTTCTTCTTCTCCCTTTTCCCCTCTCTCTCTCCGTTTCTCATCATCTCTGTTTTAACGCTCCCATTCTCTTACCAACATGCCCTCCTCCGTCTCTCCTATGTGTTTTTGCTTTTCTCTCGTTCTCACACCCCCCCAACAATCCCCCCCCCCCCCCCCCACGCCCCTGCCCCCCCTCCCTCTGTTCTTCCAGCTTAGCGGACGTGGTTATTTAAGGCTTAGAATCCATAAAACCCGCCTTAGGTGTGTTTGCTTTTGTTACTTTCCCAAAATGGTGCAGTGACTGCCACATTGTTTGCTGTTGATCCTCATTCAGCCACTGCCTGTTAAGAGGAGAGCTTCATGTGGTTTAGCGGTGACTCGCGGCCTTGATGGGGCCCTCCCGTCAGTAGGTTTTAGGTAGCGTACATTCTACCTGCCCCTCACCCTTTTTTTCTTTGCAGCAGGGCTGTAAATGTAAGTTATGATTACTACCTGTGTGCAATACTGCAAATTTCAGTATCGAGCCGATACCAAGTAAATACTGGGCTAATATTCCCGATATCGATAGCAATACTGATACTTTATAAAGGCAGGTTAAGTAGAGGAGAGAAGTGTTCATAATTCCTCAAGTTAATCATCATCAATTTGCTCATTCTGAACACATTTTAATGAGCACGAAAACAGATTTTTTCTTTACTTTACACAATAATTACATCTTTCAGATTTTTCAAGACCTGTCTCTAAGGTGCAACTTCTGTTTTTTAAATGTGTTATAGGCGATAATTAAAACATTTAACCGTCAACACAGTAAGGTTCACACATTTTTCATAGTTCATCTTTGAGGTATATTTTTTCATTTCCAGTTCAGTGGGCTGAATATATTTGAATATATATTATATATTTGTCTCTGTGTACGTAGTCTACATGTACTCTGGATTAATGTTGAAGTCTGACTGCATGAGAAGAGTGTTGTCTGCACCGATGTGTCTCCTTTCTTGATGAACGGGTTCAGTGTACTGAACTTAGAGGACAGAATCAAGTCTAGTATCAATCCGATACCAATACCAGCATTTGTATCGATACTAGCATGATTTGTATCGATATGCTCAACTTTACTGAAAACCATAAATGCAATGCCGAGACTAGCAGAAGCCCAACCAGTACAGCAGCATACTCAGCTCCAGACCCACGTGTACGAAACAATTAGTTAATCTCCCCATCTGCAACAGCAAGATTTTTCTTCACCCCCTCCCCTTCGCTGCAACTCAGACCGAAAACAGTCACAGCGTGATTCTTCCTGCACAACATCTGTCCCAGATTGCTCTACCCTTCCTAATTAAACCCTGTTTACCTCAACAGTCTTAAAGCAGACTACTGACTAATTATTAGGCACAAGCTCCTCAAAGCCGTGTTTAAATTTCACAAGCTGATGAGGGTGCTGCTTGTTGGAGCTGGTGAGTGAGCATTAGAAAAAGAAAGCGAGACAGGAACAAGAGTCTTTCCCCTTGAGCGTCCCCTTCTTCGTGTCGTCGCCTGGCATTGCTCTTTCACACCAAAAAAACTTTAATTAATGCTCTGAACAGTTGTTAAACATTGTTTTGGTATATTCAATGGACGAGACTATAAAAGAGTAGAGAAAAGGGGAAATGGAACTTGCGGCAATTTCCAGTCATACATTTTTAATGTTTATTTCACGGTTTCTTAATTAAGTCCATGCATCAGAAAAGCCCCAGTATCAGAAGGGAGTTCAGGGGTTGGGTTAGCTGACAAATTTATAATGCGTTTATTTTCACGACAAGGCCCATGAGGGATTTTAATAGATATATATATTTTTTTTCAAGTGGAGTTACACATTTGCCCTTTTGGTGGAAGGACTGGTGGCCCTGGTTAGTTTGATTTCTACTCGGGAAGCTGTGGATACGCCGCAACACATCTTTTCACATGTGAAAATATATTGGATGGTTATCTGAAGCATCAGCACAGAAAGATATATTTTAATGATTTTTCGGCCTGGTTTTACAGACTCTTTAAAAACACCCACAACTCCACAGCTTCTCTATCTTGTGCCTCTCTCTCTTGCTCACACACACACACACACACACACACACACACACACACACACACACACACACACACACACACACACACACACAGAGTTATCCTGGGCGGCAGCCTGATTCAATTAGTAGGAGGTGAGGAGCAGAGAGATGAGGGTCACTCTCGCCTGTTCCAGCCCGAATAGAGATGCTTCCTGGGAGACCCAGTTTGTCTCTAAATTTGGCTGCTCCTGGGTCATTGTTTCATCACAGCCCCAGAATGGTTCCCCGGGCTCCCCGTGACTCTATAAGTCTATCTATACATCTATAATGTATATTTCAATTTAAAAGCGCCTGCTCCCTTGCTGATTTTGTTTTCTTCCAGTGTTCCCTGTGTCACTGGAGTGAAAACCCTACACCCCTCGAAGCTATTGGGAGATGCTTTGTTTGTTTTTCTCTCCATACACGAGTAAAGCAATGAAGCTGGAATTTACATTTACCAGCAGCGTAAGTACATGCGTATTACTACACTGACATTTTATTTCAAGGCCAGGATTTTCCCTGAAGGCTTTATTTAAAAAAAAAATACAAAATTAAAGCTGGTGGAAAAAGTAATATATACAACTTCTATAAAATCACTTATCAACTATCCGCCAAAAATATAATGATAACTAGCCATGCTAGTGCTCCTGTGTTATTGAAGATTTTTAAATGAGCATTCATAACAAGAAAAGTATTAGATATAGATTTCCTGTAATGGCAGTTACTGACAACGGCTGGCCCTCCCATCAAGGTGTAATGGACAGAGGGATCAATGGTGAATAAACAGAAGGCCTCAGTATTAGAAAGCTACTCAAACAAGCAGCAGTTCCAATCTCTGATCAGAGTCCCATCAGACCGCTGAGCCAAGAGGTTCAGCGGTCTGATAGGATGCAGAGAAAAAAATAAAAATTCTTCCATGCGAACCAGTCCATTACATGTATAAATAGCACTTCAGTGCGAGCTCACAAAGCATAAAACTCTGTGGCTGCTTGTGTTCACACATTATTGAGGTCTTTTACTTTGCCTTGTTTGTCCACAATGAAAGATTTCTAACCTTTTAGAGCGAAGGCCTCGAAAAGTCTTTCTGGTAGTGTTGATTTTTATGAGAGGCGGTGGATTTCATTAGTGATAAAAAAGGCCAGAAACGTCTCTCCAGCAGAGCCAGCTGTATGTCTTACCGTAGTTTCACGTGGATTATCAGTTGCTGTAACTGAGCAGGTAGAGCAGGTCATCTACTAATCTGAAAGTCGGTGGTCAATCCCTGGCTGCTCCAGTCTGCATGCCAAATATCCTTGGGCTAATCCCAAGTTGCTCTCTGATGCATCCATCGGAGTGTGTCTGATATGTGAATGTTAGATAGAAAGCACTTAATGGGTGAATGAGGCATGTATAAAGCTCTTTGATTGCTCAGGTAGAGTGGAACCAGCAAATTAGCATTAATCAGCATTAAAATGATCTCCTTAATATTATGTAGATTTCCCTCATGTCGCTGACCTATCGAGGCGCGGAAACAGGACATGTGGTGGTGTTGCGGGGCGGCCAGTAACAGAGCCTTTGGGTTGGGGATCCAATCCAATACAAAAACCCCGCAGTCTTCAGTGGAGTGGGTGGTACCTGTGGAAGTAGCGCGCAACCGAATACCAGAACCGAAGGTTTCCCAGTTAAACTTTACCTTAAAAAAAAGTTAATCCCCTCACCTGCCAGTGATTTTAATGTTGTGACTGATCTGTGTAGCTGTGCTGATACAGTATGCAGAGCGAGGAGATCATCTAAAGACATCAAAGGCACAAAGCAAGAAAGGGGGCTAGCTGTGGGGTGCCTATATTACAGATAATGATGGACAAGGAAGGAAATATTTATGCATCTCGAAAAAAGATCAGCCTAGAAAATTGCGTTTATTTATAAAAGAAGTGGTGGAAATATAATGTTTTCCCTCCCTTGAGGCTTAATTTGACTTTATTTTTAAATATTCAGTGTATTAAGAAAATATTATAAAAAAAGAAATCATGTTTTCCTCCTTCAAGCTCAGTAATTTTTTTTCTCCAGCCCTGGGTTGGTGTCACCTCTGCGGAGAGAGTGATATGTATCAAAGCGCAAATACAAAGGCACTTTTGAACACTTACAGAAGCTATCCAGGTCTTTTTGGTCTGTTCGGGATGAACAAAACGAAACTCCAAGGCATCAACAGCACCCGCAGGATTTAATGTCTCATCCTCTCCACAGCCGTGTCTACATGTATTAATAGCAAATCTTACAGGTTTCGAGGATACGGGCGTGAGTCTCCCAGAGTTAACATTGTCTGAAGTCGAGTGAGTTCTGGCACTCGTCTCTGAATCAAATTGTGTGTGAGGCATCTTCCCCTCAGGGGAGAAAGGGAAGATGTGAAGAAGCAAGGAGCTCAACAAAAACAAGTCTTTCTTGTTTTTTTTATTCCACTCAGTGATCGCTAATTACAGACTGACAAGGCTCTTGTTAAAACAGTATAAAAGGTGTGTGTGTGTGGTGGTGGGGGGATAAAGACATGAAGAAAACATTAAATACCCAGCGTAATTACATTTATTGTGGCACGCCGGATGGAACACACTCCTCTTATTCTCCAGAGACTCCCATGTGCTCGTGGAGGGAAATGAATCTGTTTCATTTTAATTAAATAAACACAGATATCTGATAATTTACAGTAGGTGACGGCTTGTGTCAAAGTTAAGAAGGTTTTCTAAGAGTTTTGGAATGATTTCTACACTCCGTTGAATACCTCAAAGGACCACCGTTGAATACCTGGCTCCTTTCCTGCTGACAGAAGTTGTCGCCAAGGCCAACTGTTCCCCTAACTAGTCTAAGCTCTTTGCCAAGTTTTCCTCACATTTCCTTACTTCACTTACACGCCCAGATCATAAACTTCAACTCACCTGGTTTAACTGAACAGGAAGCGGGCGACTTAGATCTTAGTACATGCCTCTATTCGCACCATAATAGTATTGCAACAACTGTAGTGCAGTTTGGATTAGTAGTAATTCTTAGATGAAAGGGCGCATGGCTTAGAAAAGCCATCTCGTGCCAATTTTAACATGAAAACATTACGGTTTTTCTTGAAGTCATTTCTTGGTTTTTTTTGGCTTGCTTTTGTGTTGCAGTGGGCGTGTCCATCCTGTGCTGTCACGTTGGAATGTAACAGTAGCTTCTGCCTGTCATTTACTCTTGAGGCATCCACGTGGTTTGTTCTGGTTTTTCCTGTTCGGTCTCCGTTCGCGTGCATCTCTTTCGTATGCCTCGCTTCCGTCGCTGTGGCACGTAGTTACAAAAGTGTTTATTTCCTGACTGCAACAAGGTCACAGCACTCTGCAAGGTTATTCCACGTCAGGGCTCCAGTACTTCTAATGTCTTAGGGATCGGCAGAGAGTTGAAAGATGTAGATGTGGAACAGGCAGGGTGCTTATATCATAGTGATTTTTTTTTTAATTCAAGACATTTCCTTAGCCTTTGTAAAGGTTGCCTCAAAAGCGGTACAGTCAGAGAAGTATGAGCCACAGGTAAATGATGGTGCTGCATATTTTAGGAGAAGGAAGATTAGGCCGAGCAAATCAAAGAGATTTTCCCATTTGGAGGTGCTGATATCTGACCATTACAAAATCAATAAACAACTTAGAGATTTCCACAAAGAAGACTTTAATATGCTCTTTCTTCAAATTACCACCTTTAGTGTAATAGTTACCTTGCTTTTACTTTTAATACTTTCTATGCACAAGCGCAACAGTACTTCCCTCGCATTTATACTCGAGAAGATGGGAAAGGACTTCTGCGATTTCTTTGAGACCACCACGACACCTGCCTACCTGCCTCTTTCTTTCTTTTTTTTTTTGTTTTCTGAGATTTATGTGATCCTACAAGGAAATGTTGGATTCTGTGTACAGTAATAATTCATCTCATGTCTCAAGCTCACAGGAGCACTGTCTGTTGCTCACGTTTCAAGCCCCTCTGCATCATTAAAATGCCTCTGGCAACGCACTCCTCGTGTAAGCTGTTTCTTGTCTCACACTTACTATCCAACATCTCATTTTGGCAGTGCGTAGTTGGATCACCTCAGAAAAGTCCAAATAAGGTGTTTTCTTGCAGAAACACCTTTTTTTTTCTCCTCCTTCTCGCTTTCCACTCCCGCTCTTGCGGCCCCTCATTTTTCTAAATCAGCATGCTCTATTAAAACAACGCCAAACAAGGAGCTCTAAGCAAGGAAACAAGCTTAGAAAATTCATTAGTCAGGGCGTTGTTTTTGCAAATTAAACATTAACTTTTCTTTCTTCTTCTTTTTTTTTCTCTTCTTCTTCTTCTTCTTCCCGGCACCTCGCATGAGACACGGTTGCCTGAGTGTTGTTTGTAGCTGTTTCATTCGCCTGGGATAATGAGAAAATTCTGCATATCAATATTAGCCAAAGAAATCTCATATCCATACTAGGATGAGGCTGGGTAATTTGAATTTATACCAAGGGATTTACAGTCATTCTGTGTTTTCTGAAATAGGAGGTGGAAAAAAAAAGTGGTTTACAAACTCTTTTTGCTCCCTGTCAGCCCGTGTCGGTTTGATAAATGAGCGATGTTAAGCTTTTTTTAGTCGATCTCGGAGAAAGTAAGGAAGGTGGCGTGTGCCTAATCACGATGTGATGCACAAGGCTTAAAGATTGGTAGAGGGCCCCAGTCTGTCTATCTGTGCGCCTAGATAGGTCTCACTGGAGGAAAGCTACTGTAGCAAGTAGGGTTTTGCAATCTAGCAACTCTTCTTAGTCTGACTGCAGAACCAGGAAATGTAAAGGAAAGGGTGAGTTTAAGGCCTGATTCAGACTTCTGTGGTGAATCTTTGTTGAGCCCACAGCATAACCAATGGAAGTGGCTGATGTCATTGCCAACTTTTACGCTTGTCTCTGGTGCATTATGTCTTAATTCACTTTTATTTTCAGTTTTAATTATATAGTACCAAATCACAACAGCAGTCACCGCAAGGTGTCTTGTATTGTAAGGTAAAGACCCTAGAATGATATGCCAGCCAATGCTGTGCCAGCCAATAGGAACAGATAAAATTCTTTTTGTTGTGGTCAGTTTTTTACAAAAAATGTTGCCACTTCTTTGTACATTCCCTCAAACCCATTTCAATAGTTTCCCCCTCCAGAAATTTGCTGAGATTTGTGGGTGCTTATAGTAATACTATTGAGATACTGAGGTGATAATATCAGCGATGTACTCAGCAACTGCAGCAAAAAAATTAGCCATGCATAGGATGAACATGCACTATCGCAATAGCTGCGGTTTGCGATGACCCGACGTGTAGTTAGATTTCTTTGGCGGCGCACATCAGGTTTAAGGGTTTCAGAGGGGTTTGCGGTCAACGCCGTTGATTTCTCACTGAAGCATAAATCCCTGGTCTTGCTAAGAATTGAAGACTGGAAACCAGAAGACTTCACTGATAACGAAGAATAAAATCAGTAAATATACAAAATAAGTCAGCAACGCACGACAATCAAGTAATGTGTAACAAAACTTGCTGGGTTTACTAGACAATGAAAAGATGTACTTTGATGTGACTGATGTTAACTTTTACTACAACATGCAGGATAATTTGCAGATCCTATAATAGTCCATTAGACATTAATATAGATTGGTCTTTAACGAAGAATTTAAAAGATGTGAGACAAACAGCTGTAAATCCTGCATTTATGATGTATCACTGTGCACACTGTACTAGCAAAGTGTGTGGATATATGTCTGCAAACACACATTAAACTTTATCTTTCCCTAATGGTGTTTATATGACCTACAAACCTGGCCAAGTACCATTAGGTCAGAGTGTGCCACCAGCCTGGCTCTTTCTAGCAAACACATAAATTCGAGTACGTCAGTCGGTCGAGTCTCATTTTCACTTCATTACTGGAGGTAACCGAATGCATTAATTTAGCTCTGCATGCGGAAAATGTGTTAGCCTCAGCATTTTCATCCACGGAAGGCCTTTTAATGAGAGCTGTTTTTATACTACAATGCATTATTCAATTAGAAGGATGAGTAAAGAAAGGCCCGCTGTAAAAGTCTCTGGCACGGGGTACTGGCCAGACAGATCTGGGACCTCATTGAGACGACTGGAAAGAGAAGGCAGAGATGGTGAGATGGAGTAATGAAAAACATTCAGTCTCAGTCAGATTATTAACATGAACCAAAATACACACTCACGCTACCATAGCTTTGCTGGTGGTAGCGTCACTAACCAGCAAACGAAAGCAGAATGATGATAAAATATTTTAGCTTGATCGGCGTGGTACATATAGCACTGAGAGCTATTGTTGAGTTGCACATTTCTTCGATGTTCTTGCTTCTTTGGAATATTAGGCCAACTATTTAGCACTTTAGATCAAGTTCTTTGAGAAAATTGGAAACTGAGTCTGTTCAGGATATGTTTTCCGCAGAAAGCAAAGGCACGTCTTGAGCTTGAGGAAAATGGTGCCTTTATGTTTCCATGTGTCCCAAGCCAAGTTTGCCTTGTGTGGTGTCAGGGGCCCATTAAAAAACAAGCAGGTGCACAAACATACTGTAGCTGCGTCGAACAACACTTGTCAATGGTTCCTTCTCACTCAGGCAGTGAGCCCAGTTTCTCAGGGTCCCTGAACAAAATGAGCGCTGATTGAGCCTGATGTTTTCAAAATGCTTCGCTGCTTTTCCCCTTTCTGCGCTCACACCGACACGCATGCTCGCATGTGGGCGCAGGCAAATAGCCGGAGTTGTGTTGAGAGTAACACGCAGCTGAAAACGAGTTGAGATATCGCCTCGAAATAGCAACTGCCAGATGATGTCTGCTCAGAGATTTCTCTTCCAAACAATAACCTGGAATCGGAGAGGCAAAAGCTGGGACACAGTCTCACTCAGCGGCCAAAGCGGGATAAGAATACAAATGCCCATTTTGTATGTGGGAGAGAAAGCGAGGCAGGCTGGGATTGCACACAAAGTCCCTCAAATCCTCAGAGGCGCTAGGGGCCATCATGTGCCGAGCGGTAAATTGATCGTGACATAGCTCTGTGGAAAAAAAGGAACCGAGAACGTACGAGCATGTCAAAGCCACAAAAGATGAGGCAGTGGATGCAGGGCCAGAGAGAAAGGGAACACACACCGACCGCATCATTTAAACATCTTCGCTGGAAAGCGGCGCTGCTGCGTCTTTATGTCGACGTACCTGTGCGCCCGATATAGTAGGATGCCACTTTACCCCATGCACAGAGAAAAATCAGTCCTCAGAGATGGTTATGTTGACATTTCGCTTCAACTTACAGTTAAATTTAAGTTTACAGGCTTTGAAAATATAGAAGTTGAGCAAGAAAAAATATGGATGGTTTCAGAGTATATTCAGTGTTAAACAAGCCCTTCCTTTGAAGTGAAATTCTCTGACCCAGAGTGTGCAAGCACTTATGCTCACAACCTTGAAATATTAAAAGCCGCGTGCTGCAAAGATATCTCTGGGAATCCTCTGTTTGCTTTTTCTTGCTTTTTTTTTTTTTCTTGGACCGTCGCACGCAGGACAGTGACCGTCTGGATAAACCTTGCAGGATTTAGTAACATAACCAAATGACCAAAGAAGGTAAATCTAGCAGTGAAGTATTAGGAATGAGGTCAGGCGAGTGACTGGCTTAACCCAAACAATCTGGCATTTTTAGAGTGAAGACACAGTAGAAATGTGACTTTCATCTTGTGCGCCTATGCTGCTAAAACGTGAATGGTCCACTGCTTCATATGACAAGCTGTTTTGTTTCGATGAGTGTAAGCTTGGGCCTTGATGACAGCAAGTTTTATGTTAACGCTGTTTTTACATGTTAGGTTTAATAGTTTATCCAGCCTTGTCTTGGATAGGGAGGTTGCTTTGCTAGGACCATATTCTGTTTTTTATCACTGAATCTCTGGATTGATTTTGGATTGTGGTCTAAACTGGCCATATAAATAACCCTTGGTTACCATTGGGCTACTTGAATGTCCTCTTTGCTAAGCCATTGTCCGACTTGCTTCCATACAACTGCCCCACCCCCCCTCTTTGAAGTGATGCTTACCCTCAGTCTGCCCTTTGATGTGCTCGCCTTGGCCTCCCTTGAACTCTTAACTCAGTAAATTTCTGCACATGCCATTAGGAGTTTAAGAACAGGCTGAATGAATACGGATAAATGAAGGCCATCCCAATATCGCCGTTTCTCTAAGGGGCAACAAAGCAGTCTTGAGGTTTTTTAAGGAGCCTGTGTCTTTTGGTGCTGGATTTTTGTCTTGCATAAGAGGTTCTGTTGAGGTTTAGAAGGATTTCCCCAAACAGGTGCCCTTGCACCTAAAAAAAAGAGGGAAAAAAAGGAAAAATGAAGAGAGAGAATAACCATTGTGCTTGTGAAGAGTAAGTGCCTCTCCTAGCACATTTTGCTTTTGACCAGAGAATTGTGTCAGAATATTTCTGTCTCTATTCATGCGATACCCTGCCCTGTTCCCAGCAAGTGATTTGGTTAACCATTGAGCAGCTAGTGCTGATTCTTTATGACTCACGCCAACATCTTTTTCCCTCATCACAGTAGGGGGGCGACCACTTTGTCTTTTTATACACCCAAAAACAATAGAAAATGCTGTTGAGTTTTATTCCTCCTTTGACATCAATAGCATTTTAGAACTATGCTGTTGAGGCACGGCTTTTCTGCAGCCGAGCTGGCCTCTCTCTGCCTGGGGCTACAAATGATGCGTGCAGCATACCTCAGCAGGGCTACACAGCTGAAGAACCTTCGCCCCGGTCCCCTCTTGTCTCCAGTCCCCTTCTTCCCTCACTCTCCCGGCCAATTACCAATTCCCTTTTGAGATACAATGACATTGAGTTTTGACAACTGAGGGTTGCTACTGAACTTTTTGTCTACCCCCCCCCCCCCCTCTTCTTCTTTCTTTCACTCTCTCTCTCTCTGTCTATTTTTGAGGTCTTTAATCTCGGCTCAAAGGCAGGTGGGGCGGTTTAGCCGAACACTAAATGAAAGCCTGTGGAATTGTAGTTGCCTCTTTGACCTCAGGTTCTCCTTGCTCAAGAGCGGGCCTCGTTACCAACAGCGGGATGTCACCTCGGCGCGAGCCAGATCAAACGCAGCGAGAAGCGAGTGCTCGCTCGCGTGCGCGCATCAGCCAAAATCCTATTAGAAAACCTGATAATGTCAAAAACTGATGGGGGATCGAGATTAAAAAAAAAAAAAAAAACTTGACATGGACGAGTTTCACCCGACTTTTTAGGCGTTCAGACTCCTCTGACGGGCTCGAAAGTTTTAGCCGGAGGATCATATTCAACTCGGCTGTCATTCTGTTTCAGCTCGTCTCTTGATAACCATCTGCGATTTAGAACTTAAAGGTCAAAGTCTGCATGAGGAAAACTGAAACTAATCCATCTGCTGAGGATAACTCTTTTTTGATGACACTTTCTGATGAGAATGGCGACATCCTGGGTTTGGAGAAAATCTAATATTTGCAACATGCTGTGTTATTGAAAATGAGATTTTCCATCGTAGATGGAAAAAGCCTCTGTAGACAGAAAAAAAGAAGTTTCAAAACTATTTATAATATTCTCCCCCTGCAGTTGTTGTGTACTTTTGATGCCCGGAGCAGCATCTTTCCCACTATTACACTCTTCTTCTTCTTCTTTTTTGTCCGTCTCTCCTGTTTATTTAGTTTTGTCTCCAGTCCCCTCATTCAATCTTTCCTCAATCTGGTGCTTCTGTCTCCAGTGCGCGAACAGGTCAAGGGCAGGAAAATGATAACATTCACTCATTCTCTGGTCAAATTAGGAGACTGCAGACTATCAGGCGCACACACACACACACAGCACTGATGGATGAAAGGTCTCACACCAAGGATGTAAACATGATTCATGGTTCCTTTGTGGGTATTAGTCCTACACATATCCACGTGAATGCGCGCGCATGCTCTTGACTGTGCTTGTATTTCAGAAATGCACTCTTTTGTCAACACATTTTCTTTATAATGCCAGATGGATTCCACCCCTGGCACTTCACTAGCAACAAAACCTACTACACTGTTTGAATGTCAACAACAAGAAAGAAGCAGGGAGCATTCAACACACTGCCTCCAGTCAGTCACGGCAGGTGGAAGAAGGTTCAAGGAGGTGTTTTTATACCCAGACACACTGCCACACACTCAAGCACACACCCAAGACACAGATGTCGAATGCCTCTGATAGTATTAGCTTTGTTTATACGTGTAGGCTTACGCACATCAGGCGAAGGGACGCAGCAACACTTTCTTGATGAGTGCACCCCCCCACTGATCTCTTAAACAGGCATACATTCAGCCTTCAGAAACTCCAAAATGCTGAGTGGGAAGAAAAGAGAAGAAGACACAAAGAAATGAGGAGAGAGGTAAAACATAGGAATGAAATGTGAAGAGAAAAGGGGGTTATGAAGAAGAAAGGAATGAAGGCAAAGACAAGGGTAGAAAAAGATCAAAGAAGAATAAATGGTCTGGGTCTAAAGCATAAAGAGGAAAATATTTCATGCACAAAATGTGTGCAAGACACACTGAATGCAAGAAATTTTTATATTAACAACATGAGGATGCAAGATTAGTAGTCTATAGTCACACTAGCTGCTCTAAATGGCTACAGCTTGACCATAAACTATACAAATTATAAAAGTTGGGGGACTTCACTCACGACTTTGTGAGGTCCTATTTCGGAGCCTTAATTTTGAGCATTACTGCTATCTCAGTCCTTTGGAGGTGGAATTGACAATAATCAGAAAATAAGTTTGAGTTAAATTTTGTTAGTAAGGTACATCCATAACACGTATTGATGCTTTACACTGACACAGATGGCTGCTAATTAGCGCTGAGCACAGATTTCTTGGCCATTCCAATAGGCTCTCTGCCACAGTGTGTCCCTTGTCCTGGCTGCCTCACCTCACAGCCCACTAGTTGCAGCAGATAGCTGCCCCTCCCTGAACCTGGTTCTACCAGAAGTTTTTTCCTGTGAAAATTGAGTTTTTCCTTCCCTCTGTCACCAAGTGGTTGCTCATAAGGGGTTGTCCGATTTTAGGGGTTTTCTCTTTATCATTGTAGGGTCTCTACATTACAGTATAAAGGGCCTTGAAGGATCTGTTGTTGGGGTTCCCTCTAAACAGGTCGGAGAGCAAATACAGA
Organism: Astatotilapia calliptera; assembly: GCF_964374335.1. NCBI lineage: Eukaryota > Metazoa > Chordata > Actinopteri > Cichliformes > Cichlidae > Astatotilapia > Astatotilapia calliptera. The sequence goes on along the minus strand of NC_137424.1, from coordinate 41,885,287 downwards.
GACACAGACAACCATTCACACCTGTAGCCAGTTTAGACTCACCAGTTAATGTAACCCTGTAGTGCCCAGAGAGAACCCATGCACAGGGAAGAAGATGCAAACCCTACATATGGTGGATCGGAACCAAGGCCCTTCTTATTATAAGGCAACATTGCACTTTCACACATGGTGCTTTGAACCATCAGCAAGCTAGCACACAAATAGCAAAAGGGAGAATATGTTAAAATGTTAAGTATATTGTTTGACAAGATTTCTGTCTTAGTTTAACTTTCTCTGCCTATTGACAAAGTAATGTAATATATCAAAAACAAACATGAAGGACAAATCTGAGGTTTGCAGTAAAGAGATCCCTGAGATCAAAACATTTATCCTCCATGAACTTCCATTTCAGTAGCTGTCTAAAAATTAAATATATGAGTTTCATGTTGGTACTAGACCTACATGCATCATGGGATCCCCAAAGTCATTAGGATTCACCAAATGCAGAACATCAGTGTCTGGATTTATTTATAGTAAATGGTAGATGTAGATGTTAAGGAGTCTCCCTGAATGGGTAATAGCACTGACCCACACCACAGCTTCTGGTGGAAAGTAAATAACTAACACGTTTCATGGCAATCCATCAAATAGAATTTGAGATGTTATATTTACGCTATGGACCAAAGTGGTGGACAGCCCGACAACACTGTGCGAATCTTCAGCATGTGACCATTTTCTCTTTGACACACAGTAATAATTTAGACATCAGTCTCTGAACTTAAGCTCCTTTTTGCTCATCTTCTTCCATGCCCCCACTTCTTTCGTTTCATCTACTTACAATCTCCTTTATCTTATTCATTTCACCGACTCTCATCTCCTCACTGTATCGCTTTTTACAGTCCCCCCCTCCCCCAAGCGTGCACGCTCACACAAAAGTATCATTTTCCCTTTCTTCCACTCATTTTTCTTTGTTCTCTGTTTGGCTTTTTATTCACACACTATAGATGATGTCTACTTTGTCCCTGTGCTGGATGCTGAAATCTGACCTATATTTGCTGGAAGATTTGGAGGCAGTTTTTTTTTCTTTTCAAACCAAGGCCAGTCTAGCAAAGCTAATTGTATAAAATCCTCACCACATCATCTATTGTGAATTCCTCTGAGAGAATTATTTAAGATGCCTGACCAGGTTGATATGGATAAATGTTCCCATTACCACTAAGTGAAACCCGCAGCTCCGCTCCGATTTTAGATGACACTGACAGCAAAGACAGCTATTTCTCAAAAGAAATGTAATTTAATTCTCGTGTACTAAGATTTTTCATCATTTGTCGCCATCAAAATTGAACTCTGCACACTTTGCTATTTCTCTCAAGCTTATTTCCCACAGTCACATTAGTATGTGACCACGGGTAGGATCATAGCTCACCCATTGGGTGCTGTCCAACGGATTTGATCCCCTGCTCTGGCCACGGCCATCTGTGTCTGTTGGCGTTGTAATAACAGAAATCCGCCCGCTGGTCTCTCCTCCAATACCCAGCCAGTCCTTGTGCTTGTGCTGAGCACTGGACGATAGTAATTTGGTACAGGCCTTTCATATATTAAGACCACGTAGTCCTGTCCCTCTGCTTGCATAACCTTGCGGATGATGAAAACCGGATGAAAGGATAAATATATATTTGGAAATTGAAAATGAGCCAGGCACAAACAAGTACTATTTTGCTGTCTCTCTGCTCAGTTAGGCTAAAGAGATAGGGGAAACATTCTGCTTATCCCTTCAGCTAATCCCTTTAGACAAACGCTGAATCCCTCAGAGCATGGTGCTCATTGCAACATTAGCCAATGTGCTCTATCATAACTGATGATTGATTACTGTCCTATATTAAAATATATATTTTTTTTTGGTCATTTTTCAAATGAATTTTTCTTTGTCTTTGACTTCCCATTTGTGCTTGCAACAAAATTTTGACTTTAAGTTTATGAAATATTAGCAGACGTTATCTTTGAGTGGTTAAAAATACACATACCACAGACAATTCTACAATTCAAAATATAGCATGACCAAGACATACAAAATAAATGTAAATTCTTATTCAGTATGATACTCTATGAGTGACAGAGCACATAAACGCCGCAAGAAAGACAGAAATCAATTTTGTCATAGACTTCTATAGGACCAAAAATCCTATCGCCATCTGGTAGCTTTCAGATAGACTGCAGGTTAGCTTCTTTCTTTTTTTTCTAATGTGAAGCTATGTCCATGACGTCTACGATCTAAGTAAAAATGGCGGTTGCTCCTTCCCTCTCCTAAGCTGTCTTTGTGTAAAGCATCATTTTTTGTCCACCTGTCCAGTAACACATTTGAAAACTCTAGCTATACTACAAAATTAAGAGAATGTTACCTATCAGTCAGTAGGCTTTATTGTGTGAACAAGCAGGCATTCATTTATAGCTTCATATGTTAAGCAACAGACAGTAGATGGCTAGCTTAGCTTACCTTAAAGACTTGAAATGGGAAAACAGGTAGCCTAGCTTTGCCTGAAGATAACAAAATCCATGTACCTTGCTTGAGCTTTATAAAACTCTAAAGTGTTAATACAGCATCTTTGAACCATCAAATAGGGTATGCAGCCGAAGATATGCTAGGCTAACCAGCTATAGCTTAGCTACTGGGCGGAGGGTGGGAGGAGCGGTATAGGTCCTTTCATCCAACCTCCAGTAAAGGGAATAAGAGTAGGCTATTCCCAGAAATGTCAAACTATTCTTTTAATAACGAGTGTCAAGAGGGAGAGAAAGTCTTTAAAGTGACTTGTGCATATGAGTGAAAGTGTGTGTGTGTTGGGCTCTAAATCCCATAGTGGGTGCCTCCCCATAATAATGATGCTATTAAACCCTTCTCTTAAGCTGACTTTGCTTTCCTTTTCCCTCGTCCTTTATCCCCCCTTCCCGCCTCCACCTTTCTCTCTTTCTATCTCCCTCTCTCACTCTCTCTTTACACCCCTGGCCCCTCTCTCACACTTTCTGAACGCTCAGTTGACCACCCCAAACGCCCAGTCCCTCAGTTTCTCCCCCCTGCTGCATTATTATTGCGTATGGCTCTCTCCTGGCTCTGCAGAAGCCATTAGCTGAGATTAGCAGTGGAGGAGCCAGGCTCTCTCTCTCTTTCTCCCCTCCTCTCCTTCTCTCTCCCTTTCGTTCACTTGCTTTATTTCTTTTTTTTTTTTTGATTCAGGCTAGCTGTAGCCGCCACGCTTGCTGAATGATTACCATCCATTATAGGACCTTATTGTGCTGACAGAGGCAACTTCAGACCCCAGCCCTGGTCATAAAGAGAAAGAAAGAGTGAGAGGGGGAGAGGGAGAGAGAGAGAGACACTCACAGTCTTAGGCACATTCCCTGTAAGTGTAATGTGTAAAGTGTAATGTGTGCAGATGCATGTGTAAGGTAGAGAGGCAAAGAGCGAAGGATGGAGGCCTGAAAGGAGAGGAGGGAAAAGATAAGGCAAAAGAGAAGTGGGGTGTCTGCATAAGGGGTTTGGAAGCAGGAAGTGGCTGCTATGAATGCGAAACAAGGGGTGGGAATCTGGCAGCGATCGGGCAGTTATTACCAACTATTCGTCGAGGTCTGACGGATGCTACGGTACTGCACAGCCGGATGCTCGTGCACACTACATGCAGCGATGTTAACCTTCTCGGCGAGGGACGGGGCTCCCGTACCCTTGCTGTGATCCCTCAGGCAGGAGGCATCCAAACTCTCACACGATGCACCTTTTTGCTGTACCAAGAAAATTAAAAAAATAAATAAAACACTAAAACTTCAGACAGGGCGACAAATCAAGTGTCATTTTTATTTAGAATAGGGGGGTGGAAGAAAATTTCAACAAAACAAGCTGGGCTCATTTCCTGGCTGCTGGATCGGATTGTTAGAGAGACAGAGAAAGACGCAAGCGAGAGAAAATTCTGTCACTTGACTGAAACAGGACAGTCATGGAATATCAATCATTTCTCTCATTTTCTTCCTCCACCCCCCCCCTTTTTTTTCCCTTTTGTTACAACTTCTCCCTATATATAAAAGAAAAGTATGTTCTCTGTTGGCAGCATTTTTTTTTCCTCTTTTAGCCCACAAGGCCTGCAGCGAATAATGCGAAGCTCAAGCTCCGATCATAAAAATACATTCTTTTGTCTCCATTTCTTTTTCTCCTAAATGTTGTCTGGAGAAGAAGTGGGCTTTAAAAAGTTGCAAGTATACTTGGGGAGGAAGGAGGCGGAAGGGGTTAAACAGTACAAATCTGTGTGATTTCATGTAACAAACAGGAGGAGGGGGGATTTCTTTCAAGTGTTAACAACTCTCAACACCCCCAAAACACCCTCCCTTCCTCCATCTATCAGTCTGCTGCCTCTCTCTCTCGCTCGCAGCTTCTTCTTCAGAGGTTTGCTGAGCTGCATTTCAATGAGTTTGTCCCAAAAATAAAAAAAAAAGCCCCGTCAATTTTCTTGGCAGATCTCTAGAGCGTGATACTGTAAAACTAGATAAAAATGACAGGCAGCGGCAGAAATTCACCTGACTTTAAATCTGTGTCTGGATTGTTTTTTTCTTTCAAGAAAAGGCATGATGAGGACAGAAGAGTGTGTGTGCGCATCTGTGTGTGTGTTCCTCTTCCGCATGTGCACAATTTACTCCCTCCATCCGTCAGCTCATGGTCACCACCATGTGTCTGTTGTTGACAGCCCTGGTAGTCTTTACAAGGTCTGGATTAGCATACCGTCAAACCTTGGTCCCACCCCTTTCACCTTTCATAGTTGCTATCTTTAGCCAATGCTAATACAGATACCGACATTTTTATCATGTAGAGGCAGCTAATGTGGGGCAAAGTAGCGGGTTGTGATTTATGAGAGGAATCAACATTAGTTTGCAAATTCTGAACACTAAATCATTGTGATTTTTACTATAATAATTAACTAACACAAAAACACACACCTTTCAGCTGTTCGTGTACTTTGTGCCTGTCTCGAAAGCACTTTGTCTCTAAATAAGCAGTTGGCTCTAAATAAAATAGAAATGCCATTAAAAAAACAAACACACACACACAAAAAGGTTCATACATTTTTCACAGCAGATGTTTGAGCTCTAGCTTTTTTAAAAACAATTTACTTTGATCCACACGTATCGATCCTATCATACTAGTATCGATCCGATACCGATACCAGCTTTGGTGTCCATGCTATCTATATTTGGGTCGATTGGCCCACCTCTACCGAATACCTCTGCTCTTAAGTTTGCACCTTGTATCACTTTCACCTGTCCTCAGATACAAGGTGCAAAGCATCTCTGGCACTGGTTAAAGCATCACCTTCCTATATTTCGACCCCATACATTAGCACTTCCTGCAATTGCATCCACTTCGTCTCCACTCTCCTCCATCTCCTCCTGCCCCCTTCGTACGCATCACTCTCAATCACATCTATCTTCTCGGATCTCCTCCTCCCATTTTCCCCTTTCTTGAGACCCTTCTTTATTTGTAATCTATTTTCTCTCTTTTAGTGAACCTCCCCCCCCCCCCCCCCTTGCCAATACCTTGCTATCTCTTCCACTTCTCCCCTTCTTTTTTTTTACTACTTTCAATCTCACCCCTTTCAGCCATGCTATTCTCTTTTAGTTTTCCATCTCATCTCGCTTACTCTCTCTCCCCCCTCCCTCTCTGTCTCTCTTTCTCTCCTGCCTGTTTCTCACCAGTCAATAATGAAAATTGCTTGCTACCTTGAATGGATTATGGGTGTGCGCAGGGGCCCCAGGTAGTTTGTTTGAAGGCGCAGCGGTGTCAAATGAAAAGGCCCGGGCCATTTTCTACCTGCCACGGGCCTTCTGCCTCCATCACTGTTCCTGGGGAAAATAAACAACAACAACAAACTGGCGCGCACGGCGGGGTGCGGGAGAGACGCACGAACGGCCACATGATGGAAGCAACCGGACGTGAGCGCGAGCACACCTGCATCCATCTCATCGACGACAGCGGATCAAGCGTTGCCACCGCACTCAAGCGCTCTCCTGCACCTTTCCTCTCTCTTCATCTCTCTTTCTCTCGGTCTCTCTCCTCCCCCTTTCTCCCTCCGGTCATGTATTATGAATGTTGCCTAATTACGCAGCCCCAGAAATTCCTCATACGGGCTGGCACATTTATTTGTTTGCTTTGTATCTCTTTGCCTTTCTCTTGTATGCAAAATCCTTCTGTGATAGACTTGTTTATTCCTTGGCTCTGCCTCGCTGAGATCAAACAATGAGCAGATTGAACGGGGACCGGTGCGCGATTGATGGTCAATCCTCGGGGTCGGTACGCGCCAATGGGGGGACAGACGAAGTGGTAAAACATGCTAAGCAAAGGGTGCATGTCTCTCCAATCCGAAGCACATATGCTTCGACTGTGACACAAATCTAAAGAGATGCGTTTTGTTTGCCTGCCGTCTTAATTATGCCAACCAGTTTACTGCAAAAACCTGACTTCTGCGAATGTGTGAATGCGTGCGTGTGTGTCTAAGATTCGACGTATTACCACAGTTTGGTGCTGTGTATGAGTTAATGCTGCTGTCTTTTTTCTTTTTTCTATCATTTTCTCTTCTCTCTGTCTGTCCCTCTTTCTTTCTTACAGCAGTGATTTCTCCTAACGGTGACTCATGACAACTATTAATTAGGCCCACGAGTGGGAGTGTGTTTTGAAATTCGGTCAAGCTCTGACTGACAGCTGCTGCGTTATCGCCATTGAAAACATAATCACATAAAGCTTTGCATATTGCATCGTCCTCCAGCGAGTGTAAAGTAGCCGCATCTGTTTGACAAATATGTTAAGACGTCGCTTTTTCAACATTGATGCGGACAGAGTGTGTGTGTGTGTGCGTTTGTCCAAACGAGGCTGCCTGTTTTAATGTCACATCCACTTAAACGCCACGTCCGTCCCTTTGCGAGTGCACAGATGTGAGCTTGCGTTGTTTCGGCACTTGTGTGGGAGTGTGTGTGGGAGTGTGTGTGTTACTGTACTGGTGTGTGCGAATGCACACTTTTATTAATGTATAAAGATTTGTGCATGTGGGCTTCTCTTCTAAAGATCTTCGCTCATATAGTGAGACGTGGGCTTTTTTTCTCTTTCTAAACTGTCCAAACACCTTTTTAGGATAATGAGGATCAAATTGAGATGTACATATAAAAGAGCACAGCTGGGGAGTGAGAATGGGGGAAGGGCATTAGAGAGGGAAACAGCACTACCTATAAGCGTCTTGTACGAGTGAGCAATCTCTATTCACTGACCTTAATTGTGAATTTTAATGTAAAGCAAATGTTGTTTTTTTTTGTTTTTTTCCAGCCAGCGACCAAAGTAAACCTGGGTGGAACAAAGACAGGCCTCCTTTGCATCTACAGCAACAGGTTTTGGACATAATAGTGCTTTTGTCCTTCACCCTACATTTTTACTCCTGTATGAATTTGTGCAGAAATCCAAAAAAAGAAAGAAAGAAAAGAGAAAAAAATCCTCTTACAGAAAACCAATAGTGCTTTCTGACTGAAGTCTGTGAATGCAGAAGGAGCTTTGGGGCTAAGATTTCACAGCCACTAATAAGCATTCAGCCTCATCTCCTCCTCTGCCTTGTGGTGACTTGGCTGCTAATGTGTGACTGACAACCCTCGGCTTCTGTGTTGATTGGGGCCGTTTTGCAGGTTGGATAAGCGCATGGCTTGATGGACAGATCTGGGCTGCAAGTGGGATGGGCGTGTCTCCTGTCGTCTCGTGCGGCTTCGGATCATACGCGTCAAAGCTTCGTCTTTTGTTGGCTACGCTTCCGCGAGAAGGTGTGCATCTCTGCTCTCTTATTGGCTCGCGTCGCTGGGGCTTTTGCCGAACACTATAATGCTGAAAAACTTTTCGGTGGATTTCAGCCATCTCTCTGGGATGGCCTTGGTTGGCTGGTAGCAGCGGGAGCATTGTTTTTTTTTTAGTTTGCCAGATTGCTGGGCCTTGCCTCTCTTGTTTGCCTGCTTAAATTAGCCCAGCAGGGACCTGTGGTTGCCAGAGTGATTTTATCTGGTCAAATTTTAACATAAAGTCCGTCCATATCTTCTTTTCGCTCCCTCCACATATTCCCTTCCCTAACAATCCGATCGATATGTATTAGCTCCAAGGAGGCTACCAGGCTTAGACGGTCACAAGGTCACGTGTGTGTGTAGTGCACTGCACAGAAAGCAGGTTTGGCTCTCCGTGATCACTGCTAATTATTAGCAGTGAAAAAATCAGCAGTAGTCCTGACCCACATCAGTGTCCATCAGAGCCACCGAGCATTGTTTAGTGCTCTAGAAAAGCACACTGAGCTCCTCTCTGTGTTTATGCAAACTCCACTTGGTATCTTAAGCAGATAAAGGCTCGGGAATCTTTTTAAATCCTATCCAGAGCCACCGTGCTCGCATCCGAGTGAAAACAACAGCATGTGACTCGCATCGCATATTGGTCCCTGCATTCAAATTGCAGAGCAGTGAAGAATGGTGAGGACCTCCTGTACGTTAACACCCCCCCCCCCCCTCTCCCCCCTTCCCCACACTATCTTGTTCTGACATTCTGTTTGTTAAGCCTCCCAGCACTGTGAGGTATGGGCGGGGTTAATCAAAGGTCTTGAATGAATGAGGCATTGTTAATCCAGTTCAGATGTTGTATCTAGGGTAAACCCACGGAACCCAGCATGCACCAAAGACCTACACAGCACACAGTTAATGCTCCTAAACAGATGTCTTTTGGTGAGAGTGCATGCCAGTGACACACACACTAATAGCAAGAGCTTGCAAATTTATTGTCAAAACACACAGCCTCGCACAACTATTGTACAAATATTCAGCTGGACTAAGTGGCGTAATTAACCGTCATTTTACAGTCCACTGCGCCTCCAGCAGCCATGGTGGTATCACATTCTTACTTTCCTAAATGAGGAATTTTGTCCCACACCAAAGAGAATCTATTCTCGAAGCAAATGGCCGCGGTCGCCTCTCATTTAGCTACGCGGCACTTTAAAAACCGAAATTTTCGTTTATTTATGTGGATTCTGGTGGTCTCTTTGCTATATCCACCTCACACGCTCCGTCTCTGCATGTCATCCTCTTCCCATCCTTCTTTTAGTCCTCTCCAACTGCAGCGAGGGCTGAAATGAATTTCGACTTGTCAATTCTGTTTGAAAAAAAAAGGGTGCAGAGAAGGGTGAGGAGAAAAAGAAGACAGAGAATTAAAAAAGCACGCCAGGTCGCTGTTTGAGTTTCTAATTGCCGGGGCCCGGAACGTGACCTACAGATGTGAGATTCCACCACTTGATGAAATATTAACTAGATTGTAGGACTCGGCGGAGATCAGCTGTGCCGGGAAGCGCTGCATGGAGAGAAAGGGGGGGCGACGGTGAAGAATATCAGGGAGACGGTGGCATCTCAACACGATTAAGGTTGATAGGGTCATGTAAAGGAATGTGGGAATGAAATGGAACTCATTAGTGGAGAGGGAGAAGGATGACAGGGACCTTTATTCATATGTGTGTGTGTGTGCTTCCTCGTGAGCATTGAGACACCCGAAAGTTCCTCCAAGGTCTTTACATGGCAGACAAAGCGTAATGTGAAACATACCGCTCACCTTATCACTGGATTTACAACCCAACAACCCCATTCGTCTTTCTCCACCTTGTTAGTATTACGCATCAGCCCCAAAGTGCTGAGATAAGCCAAGCGCGAGACACGAGAATTAGGGAGTGGAAGTGAGCGTGATGGATGAGATGGCGGGAAATATTCTTGACAGATGGATGAGAAATGAAAAGTTGTTGGTGCTGAAAAAACAAACTCACTAATGGCGATGATCACATCTGGATGGGCTGATACCTAGCAAATGTTGGTTTAAATAAAAAAAAAAAGCTGCTTGACTCCTGCAAAAACACCAAGAGCATTGTCTTGTTTTTATGCAGAACACATGTTTCTTTTCCGTCTTTGCTGTCTTTAGCCATTGCGGCACCATTTCTACACCGTCAAGTACCAAAAGAAAAGGACACTCACCTCAAACCCAACCCTCTTCAAAAGCACTCCCTTGGGAATACATGTCAATATTAAAAAATATATATTTATATATACAAAGGCAGCATGTGCAATTTTCCAGGACTTGAAATAACATTCAAAGACAGATTTGCCTCATGGTGGTAAAGTTGCATTGCATGCTAACCACTAGCAGGGCCACCACTCACGCGTCTTTGTGGTGTATTATTCTGTAACGTATTGAGTTGTCATTTCTGCCTGACCTGCTTTTCTTTCTGGAGTAGAGGTAGAAAAAGAAGTAGAAGAAGAGAAAGACCAGAGGCACAGTGATGGGTGGAGGAAGGGTAGTGGGGGGGCAAACTAAGTACATGGGGGATAACAGAGACTGTAGCCTTCTAAATAACTAGCCTTCCAATGCCCCAAATTCATAATAATATAGTCTGCACTGCAGATAAATAAAACACACCCAATTTTCTTGTTAGTGTAGAAATGTGGGCCAGGCAGCTGCCTCTGTGTCTTTTTTTTTCCCCAGATCTTTTACGAGATTTGTAGAGAGAGGAAGAGAGAGAGATTATTGTTGTGTTCTCTATCCAACTCCCTCCATGACCTCTACCTCTCAATTTACGCAGGGGGGTTAAATTAGCCAGCCTGATGAGGGCCGTCATTAGTGCGGTAGGGTGCTGGGCTTTGCTGTGCTACAGCGGTTGGCTCTTGCTTTTGTGAGGCGCTGAATAGGGAGAAAACCTGTTCTGCAATAACTAGGTGCAGCAGAGTGGATGGGGTTTGGAAACAGCCCAGTCTGAGGAAAACCCTGGGCATTGTTCTTAGATCAAAGAAAGAGAAAATGGCAATGTAATACAAGCTCAAATTACATGGATGTTTTGTCTTTTTATGTGACAGCCTCGATTTGGGAGCCTTGAGTCTTGATGTTGGGTTGTGGCTTTATTTTTTTTTTCTTTTTCCCAAGCAGCCCTGTTGTGACTAGGTGGCAGAGGGAGGAAGATATTGAAATAGAGGTGGGAAGGATGGAGGAGGAGGGACACAGAGAATCCACAAGGACGCTGGAAGGCCTATTTATGGCAATCACAAACACACATATGGGTATTGATCTGGCATCACAGACCCATGATGTTGCCACTGCACGTGACGCGTGGCGCTCGTCACTGATAGCGGTCACGCTGGTCTCGCTTTAAATCGATGCCCAGACTGCCGCACACGATCACTGCCACCTACATCAGCTAGTAGTGTAAATACAGGGCCTGTATTGCATCAGTCCAATACCAATACCAGCGTTGGTATCGATGCTATCGATATTTGGACGGCTCCAGCCACCTCTAACACCAGCTCCTTTGTGGAGCTAGCGAGCAAAAACAGGTGCCGTCACTGCATATTGTGTGTATGCATGTGCGAGCGAGTCTCATCATCATCCCCTCACTATTATTCCAGGATACCTCAATGGCAGCCATTGTTTTTCTGCTCCCCCTCGAAACCCCCGGCCTTCTAATTTCTTTCCATGTCTTGATTAAAAAAATTTTGAGGGTGGAGGTGGGGGGGCTCCTGCTTCTGCATTCCAGTTAGGTGCTTTCACCTGCACCATTATGAGAGGAGGGCTTTCACTTCAACACAGGATCCCTTCCATCTGCACCGCTGACACTCTCCCACCCACAATATTCCTTCATCCTCCGCCGCTGCTGGCTATCTCGCTGAAGAGTCTTTTATTCCTAGGATACCAGCTGCCCGTAAGGTGATAGGTGAAACAGGTGAAACACACATGTAGACATGCACACAAGTGGGCGGGGACCGAAGGCACAAGGGGGCAATGCTACGCTGGCACCGAACTCCTGCGGGAGCAGACGCAGGTGTCGAGTAATAATGGCTGCTTGACTTCTCGGTACCCTTTGGGTTGGCTATATATATATATATATATATATATATATATATATATATATATATATATATATATATATATATTCTCTACATTCTGCCTGATGCCTTAACAGAGAGCTTCTTTGTTGGTGGTGTCCTATGTAACCTGACCACTTCTTATTCAGTGAATGGGAACAGCTTGCAGGCTACAGAGGGCAAAAACAAGGCCAAAGTCAGTCAGTTCTGAATGAATGTCTTTTGCACTCCTCCTCCAGTGTTTTCATTTTTTTTCTTTCCTGCGTTACTTTTGACTTATTTAAGGAGAAATACTAGAGGGAACAAACAAGCCGGGCTGTTAATTGTGTTTTTCGACACTCCTGTGTTCCCTTAACAAAGTGCCACAAGCAGAGTGCTGGAAAGCTGTGACAGTGGAGACCAAAACAACCTGACGCCATTATCAAATTTCCCATTAGCTTCCCCACTCCCGCCAAAAAAAAAAAAAAAAAAAAAGTCTGCCCAGTCAACAACCGAGTAATGAGATCTAATAGGGCTGGACGAAAATGAGACCTTAAGAGCATGTTGTGGATCTCCCTGGTTTTATCTTCTTTTTCTTCCTTTCACTGGGAATAGTGTCAGAGAGAAGGCAAGATTGAGGAAAGGAGAGCAGAGAGGGGCTGCTTGCTAAGTGCACTCCAAGAAGAGCCTTGGAGGAAAAGGACTATTTTACATGCGGATTAGTGTGCATATCGCCGTCATCAGACAGTGATACGGGGCCTTGATAGACTGTCTGTCTTTGATGCCTTCTGAGGCGCGGGAGCCTTATCCCTTTTTGCCTATTTTCCTCAAACACACATAGACTGATTCAGCTCTTTAGAGCGGCTGAGATTCTGCAGATTGGATTGTGAGATGCGTTTGCCACTTTTTGTAAAAGAGATCATGTGCCTTTCAAAGTGCAGGCAAATATCTGAACTGGCCCGTGTTAGTATGCAAACGTGCTTTAAATGGCACACACACAGGCACACCTGAGCGAGTCAGGGCATTTGTCTTACCTTTAAACACCACACATAAGTTTGAGATATTTACTTTTGAGAGAGACACAGAGACCTACAAAATGTGCACGTTTACTGTTTTACAGTCCATCGTTCGCTGCTGAACAGCTGTGTAGTGCACTGCTACGGCTACTTCATTTTGCATTCCTACGTCAGACAAAATTAACTCTGTCGGCTGGAAAAGCGGCGCCGCCTTTATTCCTCACCCCCATCCCAAATGCTATTAAAATTTTTGTTATGTTTTCCACTTCATCCCCCCACCCCCACTGGAAATAACACTTGGGGATTGTCTGGGCAGGAGCCAAACACACATAAATTTCAATATTAATTTGGTCGGCACCTCGGCAGCCTCCCCAGCCTCCTAATCTCCTACTGCATATCTTCATTATCTGAAAGTGTGCTTTCATCTTAATTCCATTTTCATCCATCAAACGTCGGGGAGGTTTGACCTTGCGTGATCTCGACCAAGATAGCGAGTCAGGAAGGGAGCCGCCGAGAGTGACAGAGACGGAGATAGCGGAGCGAGGGAAGGGGGAAGTTGGGAGATAAAGGGGTCCGAGTGGAGATGATGAGCAGGAATGGAAGGATTGTTGTTGAAGCTGTGTTAAAAACGTCTTTTGAATGCTTTTGGTAATAATCCTTACGTAACGCCGGCTGGAGTGCAACACCGTGACTCCTCGCTCCTCTGTCGACTCCTCTCCTACCCCGCTTCTCTTTATTCATTCCTTCCCTCACTCGCCCTGGGCTCTTTCCATCCTCCTTCATACCTCTCCCTTCACACCGTCAGTTTATTTATCCTGACATTAGGGTTTAATTACTCATTTGTAGTAATTGTTTTCATAATTGTTTGGATCGTAATCATCCAATGCTTCTGTTGTCAGGAACAGGTGGTGGATGGGACCTGTAAGGGAAGCCTCTGTGTGTCTGTGTGTGTCTGTGTGTGTGTGCATTGTGATCAGGACATACAGTTGGAATTCATTTGATTGAGGCAAAGACACGCCACCTGGTGGTACTGTTTCATTGAAGTGTGGGACGTGTGGGTGTTTCTAAAAGATGACAAGAGGGCGCAGACGACAGACAAGAGCTGCAGACACGCAAGGAGACGCACGCTACTTATCCCACATGAATGATACATGCCCCCATGATCATACTCAAATAGAACGCCTCATTAGTGGATAAGCTGGATATGCTCTCTAACCTCCCTCAATCTATCTCTCTTCTCTCTCTTTTTGCCTGTTTGGATGGCAGCCCTGATCCCCTAAATGCAGGTTATCTGTCATCAGTGACTCAGGATGGTAAATAAAGAATCATTTATCAGCCTTATTAAAGGCTCTACAGTGTCTCTTTCTCTCCTCCTTATCTCTGTCTTTTTCGTTCTTTGTCCCTCCCTATCCGAAGTCTGTCTATCCCTTTTGATCATATCGCTCCTTTTTTATTTTTCCTTCCCTCTCCCTCTCTCTGCGGTGGCGTTCGTTTTCTTTAGATATGGCATTTGAAGGCTTTTTACATCTTCCATCTGTGCATGTGCGGGACAGGTAGCGACACAAGCGAGCTGCCGCCTCTCATATCCTCAGCGGCGAATGCTCGGCTCCAGGCATTTGGCCGCTTTGCGCCGACTCCGGGCTTTGTTGATGCCATGTCATGCTTTCTGCTGACACCCAGACCTGTGTCACAACGAGCTAATGTTAGCGCCAGCCCCAGGCTTGTCACAAACTGACAGGAGTAGGCCGTTGGTCAGACGCAGCGCTGCCAGTGCCTGTGATGGATCCCCACATGCGACACCTAGATACCCCCCCACCCCCCCCCCCACCCCCCCAAATGCCAGAGCTAAGAACCTTAGCTGAGGGGGGTGACATGAGAAATGACATGAAGATGCCAAAGACATGACACATACACATGAATGCTGACACTCAGACAGAGGAGAGGGACACTCGCACACACCTGAATGTGCAGGGAGCGATTTCAACTCGATACGCGCACACACTCAGTGAATGGCACGCCATTCAGCTGTCATCGCATAAACCGAGCACTGAAGTAGAAAAGGAGGGGGTAAAAAATACAGGAAATGCGATCTCAGGATTTGCAGGCAGACTCTATGTAAGCAACACCAGGGTCAGGGTTTGGTTGACACTCGTTCCCCATGTCTGCCAGCACTTGTGTCAGCAGCAGCAGCTATAACACGACGACACAGGAGAAGATCCCATCCATTCCTAATGAGAGGATGCAACATAATTCGTAGTTGACGGTAGCGGATGTTGGTGTTGAAACCCGCAAAAAAAGGGGGGAAAAAATTACCACCCTATACATGGAAGTACATCGACACTGACAAGCGTCCCTTTGTGAATTACGAAGCTTTCATTTATGCCTTTGAATGTCCTTTTTTTTTGCCTCATGCGGTCTGCTACATGACACTGGGCTCGTCTTCATAGTGTTCTTGGAGTTCAGCATCCAAAAAGCAGCTGAATCCTACAAAGGATGTTATTTGTCAGCCCAAAGCTAATCCACTGCCAGTCAAATCTACCCCAACCCTCCCCCCCTTCTCTACTGTCCCCACCAACAACAATTCATTTTGCTCCAACACCCCATAAACCAAAAAAAAGGACTTTCTCTTTGGCATTCAGAACAGGTCAGGGGTTGGACTAAGCTTCTGAAGATGTTCAAACCCATCCCACCAGAATAGTATCTCTGTTACACCAGTGGCCTAATCCGCCACTTGAAGAGCAATTAAAAGTTTAGCCCAGACTTTAAGAAAGTAACCACGTGTGATCTTTTTCCTGTCTTTTTTTTGCTTCCTCCGGGCCCGTCTCTCTGGCTTTGTGCATGGGGTGCATGCTAATAGCAAAGCGCTAGCAGTGGCACTCTTCCAAAGGCATTCCAACCCCACTGAGGAAAGAAAAGACTAAAGTGGACGAAGAAAGGAAATGGATCTCGGGATGGAAGGATCACCAGTTTTTATATCTTTTTTTTTTCATTTCAATTCTTTAACCTTTCTTTATTCCCTACGCTTCTTTTCAAACTCTTTCCAACGTTTGCATCTTTTTTTCCCAACTTCAATGCCCACTTCCTCATTTTTTTTTCTTTTCTTTCTCAATCCAAAGTGGTTCCCAAAGCACAAGCTCTGAGAATTGATCCCCGCAGAGTTTCCTGTGCCTAGCAACAACTTTATATGGCACAACCCCAACCATACAACAGTAAGAGGCATCGGAGAGTTCGTGTTTCGGGTTCCCCGCTGTCTTTTTGACTTTCCTTGAATGGTTTTTTTTGTCTTGCTGGACCGCATATGTTTATACAACCCTTCGTTATGCCAAAATTGAGGGCAATAAAGGGTCAGTGAGACTCAAGAGAACGGCGGTAGATGAGCACCGGAGGACAGTCAATTGATCGGCGTTCTGTCAGACCATAAAAGCGACCGGCTGGTAAAACAGAAGAGTAAAAACCACCCTCACGATTCCAAAGATCGACGGGAGAGTGCTAATGGCATCATCTACGCTTAACGAGACCGTGCGCCATGTTGCCTGTAATATCTGCACCTCATGTAATAAAACTTTTTTTAAAAGGTGTTTAAAAATGTTATTATCAAGCTTTGCGCCCATGCTTATTAAAGGACCCCACAGCTCACTCACGTAGTTATGAAAAAGAGATTGTGTGCACAGTTAGGGCTAGAAGGTGGAAGCTGGATGCCCTTGTAAGCTTGAAAAGAAAGTTAAAATAAAAGAAAAAAAAACTTTTCCTGAACTCAGCAGAATAGAAAAAGAAGAAGAGGAGGAAAAACAACAACACTCTTTGCATCTTTGTTGACTCTGAAGATAACGTTGCAAAAAATAAAACCCTCAACTCGCAGAAGCCTCTTTTATCTCGTCTTTGTTTTTCTTTGGCTTCTCCTGGAGTCTCGGGTGTTCTTTGGAAACGGTACCCCAGTTTTTTTTCTTCCTCCTCCTGTCTCTCTTTTTCTTTCTTTTTTAATGGGAAAGAGTGACCTGGGTGGAATGTGCATGGACTAGTGAATTCTGAAGAAGACGAGGAACGGGAAGAGGAGCGCTGGAGCTTGACAGGGCCAAAGCTATCAGTCAGGCTAGAACCTGATACCTTCGACTCTGCGGGTGGTTGCCCTAAAAGAAAAAAAAGTTGCAGCCAACTGCTCTGTGAAAATTCCCACAACTTACTCAGCCCTAACCGAATCATTTTAAACCTCCGCCCCCCACCGGCCAATCACAGGGGGGACCTAACGGGCCGGAGAGACCCTCGGCTTTCAGCCTAACGCCGCTTGCTTTTAACTGCTGAGGCTGCAACGCATCAGCATTCTCCTCTGTAACGTGGTACCTGAGTACAACTGAGCTGCACCCAAATAGAACCTGAACCCCTCTTGATCAGATTCCGATTGATTTCCAGTCAGTTCACCTTGAGGACATTTGTCTCGTTTAACGCTTCAACATCAGTGCATCTCATGATCTCTGGAATTTGCGGTACTCGAATCACACCGCGTGCATTTGATCTTTGCAAAGCGAGCAGGCGCAATTGGGTTAAGCCAATTTTGGATCTCTGTAAGTATGTTGTTTGGTGTACCCTGGCTATTTGGCACTTTCTTTGTGTCTCAGGTGGCGTATCACAGGTCACTGTCTGGCTGCCATTAAATATGAAACATGGGTTCTTAATTACCGATTGGCACTTTTGGCAATCGCGAATGTTCTCGTGTGTCATTCCTTTCTCTTTACTCTATCCTGGCCTCTTTTTCTCCTTTCTTTTTTTAAGCAGGGTCTGTATCTTTCCTTCCATCTCCCTTACTCAAACTTCCTCCTCTGGATCCTTTCTCTTGGTTGACTGCAAAAAGACACTGGTCCTGCAGTTTATGTTTGCTCCCCTCGCCCCACGTCCAACCCAGCCACAATTGCTTCCTGTGGTTCACGGTAGCGGGTCACTGCCATCTGCCAAGGGTATTTACAGCTGAAATTACACACACACATACACACACACACACACACACATACACACTGTGCATTTCAGCTAGACTAACTTCCATCGTTCTTCCATCCTTTTCTTCATTCAGGGGCTCCATTATAAAGCCAAGTCTTCCTATATGAAGAATTTTAACACCGAACACACACATTTAGTGCATGCAGTGTCACATTGGCATTAATGAGTCAGTTTTGCCAAGTTAAACAAAGAAGTTAAGTGGACTTCTTATAATAAAGAGCCCTTTGACCGTATTGACGTTAAAGTCCTTGTATAACCTAGACTGATCTTATCAGCTATTTTCAACCAGGGTTGTTGGTCTGAGGTTTCATGAAAAGGCAGAGCTCTCCACTTTAAGCAGTGGGTTATCGTTCAAGGTTTTCTGAGAGATAAAAGAAGAAGTAAGACTCACACAAAGTGCGGCTGACAGCGGCTCAGCATTTTGTTTTTGGGGGGGGAAGAGGAAATGAAAATCAAATCCAAGAGGTCACACATTATTGACACTAGTGGCACGGGTCTGTTTTTATTGGCTTTAGGTTTGTTTGAGCGCAGGCTGCCCATCTGTTTTCCCTTTAGCATCCAGGAAATAGCCCGGGCCGAACTTCAACCAGAGGTCCCAGTAAACCTGTGGCTTGTTTGCACTGTTCATTTTTTTTGAGGGATGACGGATTTGCTCAATCATCCGTTGCTGTCACAGCTGGATTTAGATTGCAGGCACACCCCTTAAAGGCCCTCTGCTGTCAGGACCCTATAAGACTTCCTGGCATCTGGCAAAAATAGAGCAAAGGAGCGTTAACTTGTAATGAAACCCATATATTAAAAGGTTGGCTACTCTCTGACAGGTAGCAGCATGGGGTTTTTACAGCGTACTTTCTCACATATAAAACGATGGCTTTTTGTACAATCCTCCCCTCATCCCCAGCGGGTCACAGCAGATGGCTGCCCCTATCTGAGCTGGAAGTTTCTTCCTGTTAAAAGGGATTTTTTTCCTTCCCACTGTCGCTAAGTGCTTGCTCACAGGGGGGTCGTTTAATTGTTGGGGTTTTCTCTTTATTATTGTAGAGTCTTTACCCTTGAATATGAAGCGCCTTGAGGCAACCGTTGTTATGATGTGGTGCTAAATAAAAAAACTGAATTGAATCGTCTTCAAATGTCCCCAAAATATCCATCATATATTGGACAGTCAATAAAGTGAAGTGGCTTAATCACAGCTTAAGTTTTTTTTTATTTTAATCCTATGGCTGTCCTTTAAAATGCCATTTTCATTACGTGTGTGTATGTGTGTGTACATGTGTGGCAGTGTCTCTGGCTCAGTCACTGCTGAAATGACTGGCAGCTGAGTGGAGCAGAAGGGCAGGAGGTCAGGGTAGGAGGTAGAGGGACCAGCATCAAAGGGCATGTAGTAAGTCAGGCTTAACAAACACTCCAGGTCTGAAAATGGCCAATATCTAGTGAGAGGAGGTCAACTCTGTGCCATATGACAGCATGGATAGACAGTGAGGAGGGCAGCTTCACTCACTTTTTATTTCTCCGTGTGAAATCTCACTTGCCCGTGCTCATGCATTACATTATCTTCGAGCAAAATCCCATTTGTCAACCCAAGTCCTGTGTGTATGCATGCATGCATGTGTGTGCGCGCGTGTGTGTCCGTATGCAAAGGAGATAATTGTTAAATTTTCCCTGCGGTTTGGACATGTGTCGAGTCCCAAAACGGTCTTCCCTGTGAATGAGAGAGAGAGAGAAAAATTGGTCGTGACAACCAGAAAGCCATATGTTATTTCACACAGCATGCTGGACAATTATTTATTTATTTATTTTCCTGTGCTGGCAACTAGCGAAGCACGCACCTAGATGTAGGCACACAAAAAGAAGTTGAGAAAAAAAAAGGGAACCACAGAGAAAGAATCACTTTAAGAAAAAAAAAATTCATTTATTTAAAAGACACAGAATGAAGGGAGCGAAGGTTGCTGTGCAGACGGCGGCGGTTGCTGCAGATTCTAATCCAAAGCCTCCGGCGATCTCTGCATGAACTCCATTTCTGGTCTGCAAACAAATTAGGTTTTTTTTTTCTTTTCTATCTTGCGTTCCCTCCAGTGAAAATAAGGGGGGAAATTCAGGTGAATAACATGCATTTGTTCATTTTCCTTTCTTTTTTTTTCCTTCTTTTCTCCCTTCCAGTCAGTTTCTTTCCACCCCACCCCACAAACTCAATTTTTCCTCGGCGTGCACCGGCTGGAGTGTTTCTTTTCTTTGCCGCGATCTCGCCTGCTATTCATTAGGCAGCAGTCATTTAATTTGTATCATTAGAAAACCGTGTTTCCCAAGGACTATGGCACTGCTCTAAATCTGATCCAGACAAAGTGCTTTTTTTTTTTTTTAGCTCAAATGGACTTGTTAACACACACCTCTCACTAAACAAGTGTTTTGAAGAAATAGAATAAAACCAAACAAACAAACCAAAAAGAAAACAGGGTTTAATATCTTAACATCTCTTCAAGTGTTATTACACTTATAGAGAGCAGTTCTCCTTCTGGGCTCCGGTTTTAATTATGCAACAAATGTTTGACTATCCAAGTGAAATTTGCATGAATATTTATACCAATTCATTTGTTGAGTGTTGATTGTAATTACATGGAAACATGATTTATTGCCAAGATTGCTGTGTTAGCCAGCCAGCCATAGAAAGACAACCAGGCAGAAATATATAAATATATGTAAATTTGCCCACATACACACACCCGTTCAGCAAAAAAAAAAAGCTCTTTTTTCCCAGTGGCTTGTGGGAAATTTTCATTATCAGAAAGAGAATACGCCACACTGTGTGCCTGGCAGAACTTTCTTAAACTAAGTTTAAGAGTTTAAATGATGGAGAGGTCCACTTAAAAAAAAACATGACTGTTCACCTCAAAATCAGGTTTACAGCTTTTAACCGTGACCTGTAGTGCTGCGCTGTTTCGGTCTCAATTTGCAAGAAATTATCTGTAGACATGCTGGACATCTCTTGAATATAATAGAAGTGAATTGCACTCACTGTGTTGGAGCCCAAAACAGTAGATTTTACAAAAACTCAGCATAAGTGTTTCTTGTCATAGACTCATGGCCTGGTTACTTAAGAAAAAAAAGGAAAGAAAATCTGATAAATGAAGTGTAAGTAATTATATTTGATCTTAAGTGATGTGGTGACCAGAAACTTTTGGCAACTTAACTGACTTTGAGCCAAATAACCTTTGGTGACTGTTGGCAGATGGGACCCGAGATAGACTTTTCTCAACTTATATGCATGAGACTGAAGCGACTACCATGAGAAGATAGGATACCACTGACTGAGACATGAACTGGTAGTACATCCAAGAGTACGGTACCTAGATAACAGAAGCCTGGAATGTTCGAAATGGACTACGAGTTTGTTTCAAAGCAAATTGTTTCTAAGTGAAAGACAGTATAAAAAAATGGACGTAGTTACCGTGACATTGCTAGTTATTCTTTTGAAGTCTCCCTCAGATTCCTCAAGATGAGCTTTGTCAAACAATAGATGCGTCGAGAGATGGTGGGTCTGACTGTAAATCCACAGTCTGAGTCGCTAACGAGTTCTATTGAATAACTTACAAAATATACTTAATTTTTATTCTAATATCACCTAAAAATTAGTGACTGAGCCCATGAGCAGGAAAGAGTGTACAAAGGTCATTTTAGAAAGCCATTTTCCAATAGACCAGTAATCTTTTCCCACGTGTGAGACTAATAAAGGTTTATCTTATCTTATCGTTTATGTAACCACTGCTATCGTCCTCTGATGGCCTTTGCTATGTCCATGTTTCATGCCACGCTCCAGATACATCGGAATTCGGATGTCCGAACTCAGGAGCAATGTCACTTAACGTCTAGATGCACCAGTCAAAAGAACCAAGTAGCTGGCCAACATCACAGCCAAGCTCGTCCTCATATCACCAAGCTAGATGCTTTTTTGGGGGGTGGGATACAGTTGGTATTTTCGGCAAAATCAAGTGTGTTTTCTTTTCTTTTTTGGGTAATTTGGTCCTGACAATAGACATTTGTGCTGAGTATATTTTTTTTAAAGCATTTTTATCTATTTATTTATTTTTGTCTTTTGTGGACCGCAAGGCTATTGGCGTCTACTCAACAGAAGGGAGACATTTTTACAGCTGATTTCTTCAAAACTAGGCAATTGGGATCAAAATGTTTGACTTTGCAGTGAGCTGTCCCTTTAAGCTGGCCTTTCAACACTTTGTTTTTGAGTTAATGGATCTCTGCCACGTGTAAATATCTGTTGACAGAAGGAGTTTGACGCGATGCTTTCACATCTGCGTCTGAGACTGAGCGACAGTGTTAGATGAGTTACGCATGATGTGCAAATTTCAAAGTGCAGGCAACCGTGGCTGATAATAGATTGTACTTCATCAGGTGACACGAATGGGGAACGAATGGAGGGAGAATGCTTTAAGAAGAGAACATTTTTGAGTAATGGGCCTCTGTCCCTGTGTAATATTCTTATGATGAAACAAGGAAACAAGGAGAGCAGAAGGAGGAGTATGTGTCTGTGTGTAGAGGTGTGTGCGTGGGACGTGGGGTAAAATCGGAAGAGATGGAGAACATGAGAAGGTGATGAGGTCCAGTGAGGTGCAAGAGAGAAGATGTGCTGCACCAGAGGCGAGCTCCGACAGTGTTTGCATGTAATTAATTAACGGCATTAGCCATTTGTAATGCCATTTATTCTGGTAATGACCAAGCCTGGTGTTTGGTTCTTCGCCCTGCGCTCATTCTTTCTTTCATTTCTCCTCTCTGCCATTTACCTTTGTACAACGCTAAGGCAGGGGATTAGGAGACACGGAGAGTGGAAAAAGAAAATCAGGCTGATACAGTGAGAAAGAGGCCTCGGCTTTAATGACATGCTCTGTTACTGCTTAACACAAGACACTGTTCAATAATGTGTTAGAGCGGGCTACGCATATTGACAGCGTGAACCCACAGCTCATCAAGAAAAGCCTTTTGTACGTGCGCACTTAGTCGCATGCTGTCAAGTGGGTGTGCCTATTTGTGTGCGCCCGTCTTTTGCCTTTTGCGCCTTCGCTCTCTGGCAGCGAATCAGACCTCCCGGAGAGCTGAAAGCTTGTTCACCTTGTCCTCGTTTTAGTGGGAAAGTAAACAAGTGAATGAGGCTGATGCACCACCATTCCCCCACTCCCACTCCCTCTTTCCATTTTAGCTGTATTTAACACACAAATCTAGCTAGCTACCATGTCTCCTTGGTCCCTTGAGTTCTAAGCGTGCTTGTGAAAGACTCCTTTGTGCAGCTTCTTCTGTGTCCTTTTGAAAGTTTTCAGGGTTAGAGAAAGGCAAAGTAGTTCTTTCTTGGCTACTCTGATAGAAGAGATCATAGTTTTATTTTTGAGGGTGGCATTAGAGCTAGTTTGGTTGCTAAGGTAGCTGCTAATACCCTTAGCCATGGCCTTCACTGAGTCTACGTATCCTAGCCTCCCTTGTTTTCCTAACCTATGTCCCTGCCATCCTGACTTGAATCCCTTCTATTTCCAAAGGATCCCGCTCCCAAGCTGACATCCAATAATAAAAGTTGAAAAAAAAAAAAGTAAAGAAGTCCCTTTAATAGTGACCCTCGGCCGTTTGGTTTCTCTTGTAGCCGTTTCGCCGAGTGACCTTCTCGGTGGTGAGCCAGCCCCAGGATCCTCACCAGCAGGGATCGCTGCAGAGCTGCTACGACAGCGGCCTGGATGAGTCGGAGACACCGAGCAGCAAGAGTTCGTCGGGCCCCCGGCTGGGCGCCCTTCCCCTTCCCGAGGACAGCTACGAGAGGACAACGCCGGATGGCAGTGTCGGTGAGGCAGAGCACATGGAAAATGGTAGGGGCAAACACTGAAAGGAGATGTAGAAACCGTTAAGACACAGGAACAACACATGCACATAACTGGCTAGAGAAATCCAAGCGGGACGCTGTAGAAAGCATCACAAGCAAAGTGCAGAAACACACGAGCGTCCCTTTTTCTTTCTTTCCTTCTTTTTTTGTGCTAAAATGCTTCTGTTGTCAGTTCGACATTTCTCTGTGCCAAGGGTATGGATGTGGTGTGGCGCTTGTGATGCAACTATTTTTTGCTGAAGCCTAAAGCTCATTCAGTGTACATTGTATGAACAACGAGGTCCGGGATTTATTATAAAACCGAGGTCTCTGTTTCAGAAACAGAAGGCTTATTTGATCAAAGGGGCTACAAGAGGGAATATGTAGCAGACGAATTCTTTTAGATCAACCACCTTTCAGGGCCGTCTTTATCCTTCTAGTTTGTTGCTTTGTTGCACCGTTTTACAAATCCCGCTGAATTCCGTTTGCAGGCTAGATCTCAGCTGCAGGGGAGGATAGGTGTTCAGCAAGATCTCGCTCTCTAGCTCGCCTTGCATTCTTTGAGATAAAGTAAAAGAGGTGTAACGGGGAGGGGGCTAATACTCTGAATTGTTTAGAAGCTGTACAGGCAGCTGCTGCACTGATTTGTGATTTGTGTTTGGCCTCGAGGCCCTCACCAAGGAGTTCATTTTGCTTCAATTAAGGGATCGAACCGATGATCCGTGTGTTGTAATGCATAAAGACTCCAGCCTAGAGAGAGTGGACGGGAGCGGTGGCAGAGTGAAAAAAAAAATCCTTTGTAAAAGCTTCTTCTCTTGCAGAACCTTCTCCTCACAGCTAGCCTGAACTAGTTTCCTACCAAAGCCAAAATATATATGTGTGTGTGTGTGTGTGTGTGTGTGTGTGTGTGTGTGTGTGTGTGTGTGTGTGTGTGTGTGTGTGTGTGTGTGTGTGTGTGTGTGTGTATCTGGATGTGCAGTGAGAGATGAGGGTAATGGTCCCATTCATAGTCTAGGAGTCTGAGGCGATGCTTAACAAGGAGTAGCTGTCTTGAGAGTGCTAAGCCTAAGTGCAGAGGCTTCCCCACTGCAGCTTAGGATAAGGATATTCAAATGGCTTAAAGATTCACATCCTCTCTTTTTTACAATGGAGCTGTTAGGCGGATGATGCCCTTACCTTATTTTAAATCAGTGCGGTCAACACAAGCACCATTACATCCACAAGGTGGAGCCTGGACAAACACCTGGTTCTACCTCAAGGGCCGATGTCTAGTTATGGTGTTTGCACTGACTCGAGACAAGCAACAGAAAGTTAGTCAAATCAGACAGATGGGCACATCAAACAGGCCGTTATACCGGAGTGTCCACAGTGAGCTTTTTCAAATTTCGGCCCCGACACAGATTGAAGGGGATTTGAAACACTTTGATGTGAGCATGTGAGCTGATAAGGCTACCTCGTGGATATTAAAAATCTCAATTTTCCGACAACGAGTGCCCATTAAATTACCAAATAAGTCTTTAAATTAAAAGGATCGTTTCATTTTGGTTTCTGTTACAGGAAGGGGGGTGAGTCGATAGCGATCCGGTTAAGGAGCCTGTCGAGTAAAACCACTTTTAGAATAAATACGGCACAAATAGGGAAATGCATTAAACCAAAGATGGAGCGTTTGATACCCAAGGAGCTCTCATACTGGTCCAAATATGCCCACCAGTTTCACTTCTTAGCTCAATGTGCATGTTTTCGCTAATTCCTCAGCTTGGTGAAAAGCATACTGACGCTTCAGAGGAGATTTGCTGGAGAACAGAGTCAAGGTCAATTCATGAATCAGTCTCCATCTAAGAGAAACAACACTCTCCGCTGTTGCTGCTATCTTTAGTGAGATCGGCTGAACTGGTGTGTGTGCGTGTGTGAGAAAGGCAAGGCAACAGCACATGTGTGATTGGAAGAAAAGGGAGCGCTTGTGAACGCTGGCTTGATATTGTTTAAAAAATCAGCCTCTACATCTCACATTTCTTTTGCAGCACAGTTATACAAATTGGAGTTCTTACACAGTTTGTACTCCGAGGCTATGAGCTGATATAATCTGGTAGGCAGCGGGGTGGCCTTGTGGTCTGAGAGACTATAATTGGTCTAGGTCCTGTGATTCAGTCCCAGAGAGAGAGAGCGAGAGAGAGGGAGGAAAAAAAAAAAGCATCTCTGTGCTTCCAGTTAAAGCGTCCTTGAGGACACCGCCGAGTCCCTGCTTGCTCACTTATGGCAGGTCGCTCTGAATGAGGGCATCAGCTAAATACCTAAGTGTAAAGTAAATGCAATCATCTAAGGTTAGGCTAAATATTGGCAAACTGCTTCAGCCTCTGCGGTCATTAGCATCCCTTCTCGTGTTGTGGCAGGAGCTCGCACAGAAAGCATCAGCACCGCATTTACTCAGTGTTAACCCCCACCACCCCACCCCCCAAACATGCATTTTTTTTCCATTTTTTTTTTTTTTAGAAAATGAGGGCATTACGAGGAAGAAGGAAAACAAAAGTCAGCAGATGGCTTGCTGTGGCGCTTGTTGCCGACAAGGGCATCATTAGCGGCATGTAACTATGTAACTGCAGACATTTATGTGCGTAATGCAACGGCTATGTCCTATAGTAGGCCCAAATCTCAACCTTGCCCCTGGAAGCATTAGTATCTGTTTGACAACTTTAGAAACTGAGGATTTGAGAGTTGTTGTATTTTTCCCCCCTTGTTATCGATCCATCATGTTTGATTGCCGTCTCTTTGTGTTAGGGTGAAATGCAGACAAAAGCGAGTGTCTGCTTTTTTCGATTCGGAGCATTTTCCAGCTCTCGGTTACTCGTTGTCGATCAATGTTCGCACGAACAATCGGCCTCCACCGCAGCTGCTCACATTCATGAATGCATGCATGCAAGTAGCCCCCACCACACACACACACACACACTCACATTGTGTGTTCACCCTGCCTCCTTTTCCCCGTCCTTCCTTTCTTTCCACCCTGCACAGATGTGCTGAGGGACCGTGTTTTCTTTTCCTCATCTCCTTCATCAAGGTCATGTTGCAAACTTTATTATTTTCTGTTGGGTTCCTTCTTTCCGTGGGGAGCGTTAAAAGAAAAACATTTAAAATAAAAAAAGCAAAACAAAAAACAATCAACCTCTCCATCCAAGACAGATTCTTCCCACACTGACTCAGAACAGGGAGTTCATCGTGGGAATATGAACACATTGTTGACCTCAAACACACACTGCTTGATCAGCCTGAGAGACATCCAAAAAGTCTGTGCCAGGAAGCGATAGGAAGTTTTGCTGCACCTCTCCCAACGCCGCTGAACAAAACTGAAATTTCATACTTGCGAGTTACCTGCTCAGGACGCAAAATAATTCAATTTTGCTGCCATTATACTTGGGCCTCCGTATCGCTCAGAGACGCCACTCGGTACGTCTCAATGAAGTCTTGGTCTTTTTTTGATGCTCAGTTGGACCCCCACCCCTCCTCGCACCCTCGCATCCTCACTTATTCATAAGCTTACCCCGGCGCTCATCAGATATTCATAAACATTTGGAGTCAAACAGCCGATTAGGCCGTTATGGATGTCGAACAGCCCTTCCAGATGTACGCCGTTATCGGCGGGTCAAAGACTCGTGCTCTATTATTGATCGCCGCATCGCCAGGGGGGCAGAGGATTTTTCAATTTTTACCGTGTTAGTTCAAGTGCACTTCAAAATAACATGCTTCCACATTGCTCTTTCATGATGAGTTACGTGTCTGAGGTGTGCAAAGTGTTTTTTTTTTCTTTTTTTGTAAAGGCTCTGCATGAATCTGAGCAGCTCCCGGCACTGAAGATGTAATAACATTTTTCAGTAGATCAGTGCAGCTATGCAGTGTGATGTGCTTGTTGCTGTAGGTCACGCTGCCAAGGATGTATCGCATTTGATCCACAACATCACATTATATACATATATTTTTTCTTTACAAAATTGCTAATATATATCTATAACCTCTTACTTTTAAGGTTCACCTTTTGCATTCAAACCATGTTATTGTTACTGTTTGCTGCTACAACTACACATGTTTCTTTTCCAACTATTTATTTATGAGTGACTTATGTATGTATGTATGTATATATATGTATATATTGTACTATTCTTAGTTAGTGTATTGTCTGTCTTGTCTTAATGTTGGTTTAAAATGGAGCACTGTAACAAAAAATAATTTCCCCCAGGGATCAATAAAGTATTCTGATTCTGATTCTGATTCTGATGTTATGTACACTGAGCTGGCAGTGGCTATGC
Organism: Astatotilapia calliptera; assembly: GCF_964374335.1. NCBI lineage: Eukaryota > Metazoa > Chordata > Actinopteri > Cichliformes > Cichlidae > Astatotilapia > Astatotilapia calliptera. Next base: position 41,857,247 of record NC_137424.1, on the reverse strand, counting down.
TGGGGTTAGCAAGGCCTGCTGATACTACTGTATGTGGACATAGCACCAAATCACAACAGCAGTCGCCTCAAAGTGCTTCATGTTGCACGGTAAAGAACCTACAGTAATATAAAGAAACCCCAACAATTCGAAGACCCTCTATGAGCAAGCATTTGGCAACAGTGGGGAGGAAAAACTCTCTTTTAAGAGGAAGAAACCTTTCCCAGAGAGGTGCAGCTATCTGACCTGACCATTTGGGAACGTTGAGAATGTAGAGGACAGGACAGTGTTAATAGACTTTGTATTTTCTGCCTGAATTTTGTTTTCAAGAAATATACAATGCTTGTGTGATATGCGCAGTATAACTAACGTATAACCTGACTTGTACCTGCAGGAGATCGTTGACTCAACTTTTTATTCACCTCTGCATCACAGTGCAGATCTCACAGAGGCTGACGCCTGTGCTGAACGCAGAGGCAGAGGAGCACCGCAAATTTATTGTAGCCTCTAAGAGAGTGATAGCACGTCCTACTGGCTGCTAATGTTAGCATGCCTCCCACGTTTTCTTTTCTGCATTGGCTGGCAGACAATCACCCACAGCACACACACACAGACACACACACAGACCAAACACTACCTTTCTCCTGTCTGTCCTGCTGAGAAATCTCGGGGTACCACCGCTGGATTACAAACATCATCATTTAGCATTGGCTAGTCGGTTCAATAGAGTAGGACAGACAAGTGGCGCATCACAGCGGTTATCAATCAGGTAGTCAGCGAGAACAAACACCATCTGAGCCTTTGCTAACAAAATCACCAAGTACAAAGCAAACGCCGGACAGACAGACGCTCAAATGCCCACTTTTAGACAAAAATCATCTCTTTGTCGTCTTACACACACACACAGACGCGTGCGCGCACGCACATCCACCCTTCATTCGGCGCAATGAGCCACTGAGTCATTTTCCAGCTCTGTGAAGCACCTCACTAGATCACTTCATTGTTGTTGTTTCTCCATTTCCAAAGCTTTACCCGTTGGAATGCCGCTTTGCCTGGTTAATAGTGTGCGTGTTTGTGTGTGAGGCTGTTCATTAGGCAGGCCCAATTGTAGGGCCAGATGGCAAAGCGAGTTTGTTTAATTAAAACCATTCATATTTCAAGAGTCGAGCGGCAGCAGCGCTGGTCTTAGGTCTGATTTCCCTCAACTTGGTGGCGAGATTTGTGTGTGTGTGTGTTTCTGTAACTGGTAGTGTAAAAAAAAAGAAAAAAAATCACTCAGCGGAAGGGAGCCGTGCTATCAATCAGCATGTTACACAATATATTCACCCCACCGCCTCCCGCTTGTGCATTCCCCAAGGTCACGGCGTAAAAACACCACAGCATTAATCCGAAAATTAAAGTCAGCAAAGGAATGAAAGGGAATGATAATCTGTTACATCTTTAAAAAAGCCTATAAATTATTCGGGCGCTTGTGCATTTTGCAGCAAGGTTTAAATTCTGCGCGCGCCTCCAGTCGTGCCGTGTGTCTCTCATTCATTTCCATCTGTCCCTAACCACTCGCCCCTTATTTTCTTTTATTTTTTGAGAGTGTGTGTGATATCTTCAGGCAAGGGGACAGCATGAGAGATAGAAAGAACAAGAGAACCTGGTGTGATGATGTGAGAAAAAAAAACACTGGGGGGGGGGGGGGACATAAAAAGAGGCATGAGTGGCAAGACAGAGTACATGAGTAACACGCCACACAGGAGCCTAGAAATGAATGGGAGGTTGGAAATAGACCAGGAGATAGCGAGGAAAAAAATTAACAGACAACAAAATAGAGAAAGAGAGAGAAACAGAAGGAAAACGCCAAGGATGGAGGTTATGGAGTCGCCGGCAGGGAGTGGCGGTTGACAGACAGAGATGATTGATCACTGCTCAGGTGGAGGAGGCAGGTATTCAAATCATACCCAAGTGTCACATCCGTGATCCCATCTTTCTCCTCACACAGGCACATTTGGACTTTGAAGCCCCTTCAGTGCAGCCTTCACTTCAGTGCCGCAGCACGCTGACAGAATTAAGCTCGAGGAATACCTGCTCTTAAAAACCAACTGGAGAAACCCGAGGAAGGAGCGGGCGAAGGCTCATTTATGTTTGCGATGAAGGATTGGTTCAAGCAAAGTGCCGGAAACAAAACTTTCTCTCATTTACTTCCGTTGGCATCCACGGAGCTACATAAATCATCTGCTGGTATCATCTTTGACCCACATCTGAATGTTGAGTCTCACTAAGCTCGACTGGGCTTCGATGAACTGTTTAATTCATATTTTCATTTTCTCCCCGCTTTGATCATCGCAGGTCACAGTCTTCATAGTCCGTCTCCAATTGATGCAGAATGCAGCAGGTCACATAACACACCTACTTTTGCTTCCCTTCACTGGCTCCAAATGAAATCCACTTTAAAATCCTGTTATTAACATATAAAGCGCCACATGGGCAGACCCCTCATTATATATATCCAGCTACTGACAGCTTGTCGCGGCAGCCGGTTACTCAGATCATCTGATCAAGGTCTCCTGACTGTTCCAGCCTTGTCATGTTTATAAGGTTGTAGCGCCCAAACTTTGGAAAAGCCTTCCTCGGCCTATCAGGTTAGCCGAGTGTGTGCTTTGTTTTAAATGGCTCCTGAGAACTAATTTCTTTAGGTTAGATTCCCCTTAATCATTCCCTCAGTTTGTTAAATCGTATGAAAGTGTGTATGTTGGAATGAATGTGTGACTCTGTGTGTGTGTGTTTGAATGTGTAGCTTAATGGTGTGGCTTTTATTCAAACTGTGAAGGACATTGTAACTCTGTGTTTTGAAACGTGCTATACAATTAAAGTCATTATGGAGACTTCACGGTTTATTTGAAGAAAATTTAATGATGTACATCGGAGTGTTTTTTTTTTCTCCCAGCTTACAGCGTGGAAAAAATGCAGTTTAAGAAAAGCATGAGGTTAGTTTTCTGTGGACAGAAGCAGCGATTTCAACTCAAAGGTAAATAATGGGATTATTTAGTTGGGAGATGATTTAAAGATTTAATTGTGCAAAGTAATTATGTCATTTTTACGTTTTTGGGGGGAACAAATTAAATTAAACTCACCTGCCTGCAATTTCTTTAGGGAAACAGGAGACAGCGAAAGGCAAACAGAGGCAAACCAATCCACTAAATCAGGGATGTCAAACTCATTTTACATTGTGGACCAGATGTAGACCACTTTGATCTCAAGTGAGCCAAACCAGTGACACTCCTCCTTCTGTCAGTGTGAAAAAGTTTAACTACATGTTTAATCCCTGAGATATGTTAACATAAAAAAAGGAATCTCAACAGGACATTTTATTACATGATTAAGAAGTGCTATTGTTGTAGATGAAAGAAACCTGTCAGCACCAGTCTTAGTGGTGAAAAAGTTCTGTTAGCGACAGCTAACTGACTGTCCTACAATTATAAAACTGAAAGTTGTAGTTAGTTAATTGATTTTACTGAGTATCCATTGTACAAAATATACATTTCTACAGTAGTGAAAAAACAGAAATTTTCAATCATTGAATTTTTTTATCTATAACTTTAGTGTTTGAACAGCCATGTGGGAGGTCTTTAGCAGTAACGATTAAGTTGTAAAACCTATGAAAATGCATTAAAAGGACAAATATTTTGCCTTCTCTCATGTTTTCTAAAGGGATTCAATAGGGGCGATGTGGAGTCCTTGCCGGGCTATTTTGGCCCCTGAGCCTTATGTTTGACATCCCTGCTCTAAATCAATTAAAATGTGGAAGAAGATGTAATTAAGAGAGATTTGTTGTAAGACGTGAAAAAGAAAAGATTTGTTGGTATGGTTCTAATATCACTACCTGCGATGTAACTTACAAAGCAACCTGCCACAAACTGAAAACATACGTCGTGCACACACACACCTAAACGCACACACACACACTGTGGCTGTCTGAGTGTGGATAATGGAATTGCTGCTGTGGTGTTTTGTGAAGCCAGGGGCAGACTGACACCCACTCCTGACAGAGATTACAAAAGCCATTCTAGCTGGCTTACAAACACCGATACACAGAGAAGCATTACACAACCACAATGGCCATTTGGGTTAAGAGAGAAAAAAGTGGAGCCATTTTAGATCGACTCTGTATGTATGGTGTACGCACGCACACACACACACACACACACACACACACACACACACACACACACACACACACACAGAAAACGTGGCAAATGCGTTTTTAAAGTGTCATAGTCAAGTGATTCCAATAAGACCCCCCCCCCCCTCCCCCCCAACTGAGAGAGGCAGCCATATTGTTTTGCCAGGAATGTGGAAGGATACTCGCGCCTCAGAGTTGGCAGTCGGTTGCATTTCTTCGTCATCTCCTCCGATCCGGATGCACATACTTGATAAAGCGGGCGAGTCGGGTCTTGCAGCAGAGAGATTAAAACTGGGATGGGGCTGTCTTCAACGAAGACAATTAAACACCTCCCGGACATCCACCTCCACCCAAAAGCTTCCTGCACTCCACTCTCCATTCCACTCCTTCCACCCCCACCACGTTTGTCTCAGGGCGCTCTCGTCTTCTGCTCAGTTTCCCTCCTCACCTCCTGCCCTGATCTTACCCTCCTCTCTAACTCTTCTTCTTGTTTTTCTTTTTTTTAACTTTCTTCTCTCGCGTCCAAGCATCCTGTTAAGATTCCGTGCACGGTTGCGCCGAGGTGCAGAAGTTGTGCAGAGCGAGCACTCTGGAACATCAGGTGTGCAGCACTGGGACACAGTGGGTGCCGTGTCTTTCCCAGCGTGAGGTCCACAGCGAGGAAGGAGGATTGCCCGTAAGGCATGACAATAATCCTAACTCGCCAAGTTTTCATTTATTTATTTGCGCATTTTCGGATTCTCAAGCACGCGATGATGAGACCGTAAGGTCAGAGGAGTGCGTGTGTTGCAGCACGCCAGCTTCACACCTGAAGCAATATCTGAGAGGAATACTGAGAAAGACAAAGCATTAAGGTCCTATTTTTATGTATTTTTGCTTTTCTCACTTCAGGGAATTCATCCAAAAACCCCACAAACATACAGGATTCAGGTGTTCGCACGTTCTTTAGGCCGACGCCGAGCCGCGGCTCCTCATGCATTCATTCATGTGTTTGCCAAACATATTTTGTGTGCAAACACCGCCCCTTGCCACCCCGCTCCGTCAAATCTTGAGGTTAGGAGATGCAGACAGAAATGCAAGCGTAATAGCCCTCCTGTAGGTTTTTTTTCCTTGCTTTCTTGCTCAACATTGCACACATCTGAAAACTTTCAATTTCATTTGCATGCAAGGAATGCCGCACTGATTGCAAAAAACCAGGCAAACCTTTGCCCAGAGAAAGAAAAAGAAAAGGTGAACAGGGAACAAATTAAACTGTCCAGAATGGGATGTAACCTACTTGTAGCCGGTACATGAACTGTAAAATGTAGCTCTCATTTTGGAGAAAGTTTGTCAGAATTGCTGTAAGATATTGCGACTCCATGTGTGTGTGTGAGGCTGTGATGCTGTGAGAGACATAGTTTCAGCCTGAATATAAGCAGTGACACTGTTTTTGACCTTTAAGCTAGAAAATGCAAATTGTGTATTTCCCCCCTCTCTGTGTTTGTGCACGAGCTGACTCATGCATGTTGTAGCTCTTCCTCTGTTTATCTTACACATTATTTATGTGTGGCACCCAGCCTGCCAGTAGCTTAACCTTTGACCTTATGTCACACTGTGCTTTTTTTGGCCACCCGCAGCTCTGCCGCTCATTCACATTTAAAGGAGTGAAAAGCAATACGGAAAAAAAAGAAAGAAATACATTTCCATATTTTCGTTCTTCTCGTCTCGCTACCTCGTCCGAGTTTACCCACGTGTGTCTATTTACAGAGCAGCTTGCTGTTCCACATCTCCAGTAGGCACGGCTGCGAACTGGCATTCCTTCTGGAAAAGGATTTTGTCAGGAAGCTTTGCCAGCAATATCTGCTGCTACCGCTAATTGATAGCAATTAGGTCGCATTATTTAGGAATTTGACATCGTGTTTGTCTTTAATCGGGCTGGTTTGATGAGTCAGATGCACGGCTAAATGCTGTAAAACTGTCAAAACAGGGAAACAAATGCTTGCTTGCTGCAGGCATTGAATAAAAAAAACCAACTAATAATAATCAGTGCGTGCTTCTTTGTGATAGGATGGCCTCAGTGTATTGTGTGGAGTGTATGGATGGTATGACCTTAAGATGCATTGTGAAACGTTCCCATGCTAAAGCTATGCATCTTTGTCAGTATTGCCTGGAAATTGCTGATAAGCAAAATAATTGTAAATCTCAAGCATCATTTTCTCATTGTGACAACTGAGTGAACGTCATTTGACGGTGGAAATGATGAAATGTTCAGGAATAAACCCTGGGCCTTAAAGGGGACTTGCAATGTGCATTTCCACCTTTGCATTTCTATTCTTGGACTCTACTAGAATAGCTTTATGTGTAGAATCTGTATTTACTTTTTACTGAGTCTTGGTGCAGCCTGTCAAACAAAGCCCAGCAGGTGAGTGGCGCTCCTGCGCTCACAGCCAGCGCTCTATCCGTGACATGACCATTATATAATATTGCGCAAATGTTTGAGTTCCATTGTGTGTTTTTCTATCTAGGGATTCTTTTACTGCGTTGTTACTTTCCAGAAGGAATTGCACGATGGATCAAAATCTCGTGGTTATTTCTGTGTTCAGTATTTTAACGGTTCTGACAAGATCCCCAACAAAACTGACTTTAATGTAGCAACAGAACAGGACAGAGCCACCACTGTGTTTTGCAGTTGAGTATAGACTCTGTCCTGGCCTCCATTGTAACAACACGTTATCAAACCTATTGCTGTGGATTTTTAGGCTAGTTGCTTTGCAATCTGACATGCTTTCCCTTTTTCCTTTTCTTAATCATTTTCATACACCGAGAGCAGGCAGGACTGTGGCAATAATGGCTTCTTCACAGCCACCCTTCCACAGAGACCATTTCTAGTGAGGCTACAGTGATAGTAGTTGGATGAACAGAAAGGCAGATGCGTCTCTCAGGTCCTTCATCTGCTAGTTTTAGACCTGCCACTTCTTTTGTTCTCCACTTGTCCAGTTTCCTCAAATATTTTAAGGACACAGTGCACGCCACGAAGAGAAAGGTGAACTTTTCTGCTAACAGCTCATTGGAAATCACATTTTTGTTGCAAAAATACTGTTTTATTTCTGTCAAACTGTGTTATCTTTGTCATTTTTCACAGATTCAACTAAAGAAATAGAAACATGCTGTTAGTAACAAAGTTCCTAAAGACACAATTTAAAAGATATAATTTAAAACTGGCTCTTTGCTCAGTTGTCTGTTACTTTTTTTTATCCTTGAATGATTCATAGGTCAGTGTTAAGTGGCTTAACAAACAAAATAATGCAAGAAAAAAATGAAATATTTTTCCCTTGGAGGGAAAATATAAAGACGTGAGGGGGTGGCTCAAGACTTCTGCAAGCCATACGCTGTCTGACTGACACCACCCAGTGGATTTACAGCAGCCTCAATATGGAGCTGTTGTCTCATTATTTGTGGAGACACCTGACTATTTGAAACTTTGGCCATGTGTAATAAAAGCAAACACATTATGTCATTTTAAGAGGCTTAATTGGTGCAGAATCACACCATTACACTTACGTTATACTGTATCGTCTATTAAACTCTTACCATACCAGCTATAGATACTGCGATAATTACTTATTATCAGTCATTATAGATAATCATAAATTATCAATTAAGCATTTAAAGAAGTGTTAACAAATGCTTAAGACGGCAGGATAAGAAAGTGGAGGAAATCAGTTCTAACTGCTGTTAGTGCGAGCATGTCTGTGTGTGCATAGATGCACTCGAATCCAAGTAGAGATGCATCATGCTCTCAGCGGTGCAACAAGACTACCTCGGCCCACCAGAACTTATTTTTACTTCCCTCTCCCCCTCTCAACCCTCCGCTCCCCTGCTCTTCGCCTCATAAAAATAGATGAAAGCGTGTAACAATGGAAGAAGGGGGATTATCCTTCCGCTCTCTCTCTCTCGCCTTCTCTCTTTGAGGACACAATTAATGTGTCTCATATGGTGGAAGAGCGAGGGAGGAGGGAGGGAGCAAAGCGAAGCGAGGGAGGGAAGGATGGACTGAAATGAAAAGCTAACACACGATCTACAGGGTGGGACAGTCCGGCCCGCCTGTGGCACAGTTCGCGTTGGAGATCTCCGCGCGGGCCCGCGCTGCCACCTTTGACATCGGTGATGCTGGAGGGCTTCACAACACCGACACACACCGCTCCGAAAAGAGCGACACGGCTGCATACAAAACACTTTGACACACACACACACGAAAGCATCACAAGTACCTCTATATACAGCTGTATGCATGGATGTGCACACCTCCATTCACCTGGAGGGACAATATCCTCCTGAGCTGCTGTAGCTGAGGAATTTCATTATTTTCTCCCGTCTTATTTCCATTCAGCTGCACTTTTTCTTTTTTTAAATAGGAACTGTGCTCATGGACACAATAACTCTTGGCCATATATGTATCAGCGAAAAGAAAAAAAGAGAAAAATCCTCTCTCAAAGCAGATGTATGATTTTTTTTCTTCCTCTTTTTTCTATTTCGCAGGGAGGAAGAATGCTCATTATTTTTCTTACCCTGAACAATCCTTCCGCGCTTCTCTCAGAAGTCGCTGAGAATGACTTAATGCATTTTCCAACAGACGTTTTTTTTTTCTTTACAAAGGCTCGTCCATTTAGTCCATCAAAGCAGTTTCCCTGGCGAGAAATTCGCAGAACGGTCAGCATTAGCACCATACATGTTTTATGAAGGCCGGGAGCTCACCCTACTTAAGACAAACGGCACGCATTCGCATTCAGCGCATTCACGTGGCTGGGAAAATGGTATGGTTTGTAGGTGTGTGTGTGCAGAACGAGAAAACTGCCTGTGTGTAAGTGTGTATGCTGCCAATATTTGCACTCTGTCTGCTTCTCCTTTGTTAGTGTGACGCTACTTGCTTATGCATTGTTGACCCATTTAAGGGCTTTAGTGCTCTCCTAGCTCACAGTGTAAACACTTTATTCCCCTACATATAGTATCTGCAGTCACAAACAACAGCATAAATATATACAAAAAAGAAAAAATCACAGCATTTGGATGCTTTAACAAAACAAGATTTCTAAGCAGGCCGGCCCTTATTTGTTTTCCTTTCATAAATACTCTCTCTCGTTCACTTCCTTCCTCTATAACCTTGTCTCCCATCTTGGAATGCGAGGATTCGAAGCTAAAATGAAATGTCGTGAGTCGCAGCAGGCAAAACATTGCCTGGCTCTGCTGACAGCTTGGGAATTATTTTGGGGCACAATGCACCATTTCCCACCCCCCTCCCATCATGCTGGGGGATGAATATGCACCCGGTAATTGAAGTGCGGCGTCAACTCGAGCCCGTGACTTGACAAATTTCACCTGGCCCTGTTTCCATCACTGCACGCCACTCCCTCCTCCGTGTTGTTTGCGACTTGGAACGCACCTGGTCGTGAAAGGCAAGGAAGCGTGCTCAGATATTAGATCTCGCCCTTCCTCCAGGTGTGGATGTTATTCTTTCCATTTTGTGTGTGTGTGTGTGAATATTTCTTAACCCGAGGTCACAAAACAAGGAGCAAAAAAAAAAGAAGGAAGAATTCTCCCCATCCTTTGTGTGCCATTCACCGTGGCAGCTGTCCTTTCAAGCCTCTAAATGCAACGCAATCACCTCACAAAAGCAGGCGGCTTAGTTATGCGTGGGCTCCGATGACTACAGTCCTGAGCGTGCACAACTTCCTGTGAGGGATGATTAGAGTGGCCAAAGTGGCAGTCAAAAGCCTCAGTTTTAAAACCACAAAAGGAAAGAGAGCCCAGGAGCCAAAACACATAGGCAGGGACGCACAGTCAGCGCGACGTAACCCGACACCTTCAGCCAAACAATGAAGGCAAATGTGGTGTGGATTTGATGAGTGATATAGCCTGGTGACTGTCTCCCCCCCCCCCCCCCCCCTCCTTCTGGGGTTTACAATAAGATTAACTCCTTGAACAAATGCAATGAGGGCACACCTGTTTTTTTTTTGTTTTTTTTGTGCACTTGTGGCAAAGTATGTGTTTCTTTGTCTGTTTCCTGCCCTTTTGTTTGCAGTCTCGCCCGCAGACTAATGGCTACCTTGAAGGCTAAAACAATAGCATTTATCTTCTCTGCAGTTCAAACTTAAGCTTCAGGCAATCACTTTAGCCGAGGTTTGTAAGACTAGAAGTGCCTGCACACAGGGCGCAGGGAGGATTGAGTTTAAGTGGTGGAAAACTAGCGAGCAGTGATCTACAGAGAGCCAAAGAGCTGTTTAAGGAACTGCTTTCGAAGTCGTTTGTCTTTCCTTTTATTCCTTATTACTTTGTGTTAATTTTTTCCCTGTTATCGCAGGTTCAAACAGCCCTTCGACTTTTATCAGGTGTTACGAGTGAGTGAGCAGAAAGAAACGAGAAGATATGATGACAAAAGATCCCCTTGCCGCTGATGAAATGACAAAACAAAGCATCCAAATCTAGTTGGTGCATACTGAACAGCACACAAATGTGCATAAAGGCTCATGTTGAGGATGCAAAAAAACTCCCAAAAAATAGATATATATTCAATCTCTTTATACATGCCTATGCCCAGGGATCAGCTTTTGCAAACTTCTACAAACATTGCATCGCCTGCAACTCACTGCGAGGTGTTTTGAGCAGTCGTTGGAGAGATGCTGCTGGCGAGATGTCGACCTCAGGCTGTGTACATACGTAAGCAGGAAGGTGCTGTAGGTGTTTAGCTGGCTTTGGAAGTTTTGAACGATTATGAGAAAATGCGCTCGGCTTACTCCGGTGCTTTTTTTTTTTCTTTTTTGCTTGCACCGGGCTACAGTATGCACAGGGGTCTGGGGGATCCAGAGTAGTGCTGTTTAGGCTGCCTCCCACACACAAATGCACAGCTCGGATTTGAAAATCTCCTGGAAGTGACAGATTGGGTTCACGCACGCTGCTGGGAAACAAGTTACTGTCATTATCCAGTTACAGCTGCCGCGAGGAACTCGTCCTCGAACTGCTCTTAGGGTAGTTGTCTCGTTTCATCTGTTTGCCCTCTCTCAGCACTCTCCAAACCGTAAACATTATTGCTCATTACGGCCTTTAAATATTTAAAGGGTAATTCACATCAAACTCTGTTCGAACCTCTGGGCTGCAAACAAAAAAGTATTTGGATGTTTTCTGGCTCCTGGAGGGAACCGAGTGTAATCTGATGAACTGCTTTCAAGTGATGTCACCTGAGACAAAAGAAGGACTCAGGTGGAAGACTAAAAGTCTGACACTCACAACAAACGTAGGGTTTAGAGTCAGGCACCTTTTTCAGCTTTCATCAACCCATTAAATGGACATTATCAGTTATTGTCAGTCCGTTATGTGTTGAAAAAGGTAGTTATCACCTCACTGAAATGTGGCCGTTCTGCTCTGCTGAACAGGAGGAATGGGTGGTGTCTGTCCGGTCTGAAAATAGCAACAAAAGTCCACATTAGGAGGTAGTAGGGGTGTTGAAGAGTAAATCCATTTAACTTTCAGCAATGATACATGAGTTTGAGACGCATCGTTTGAACTTTATCTTCTATTTTCTTGGCATAAGCAGCAAAACTTTTAGTTCAGGAATGGAAAAAGGTCACAGTGTTTGGTTAAAACACACCTTTTTTTCTCCTTTCAATGCGAAGCACATATTGCAGTGCCATAATTTGCTAGCTTACAGTGGCATTCATCCACAAAGAATTCACACATCCGCAAGGTGTCCTACACAATCTGGCTCGCTCTCTGTTTATCACTGATTAGAATGGATGATAACCACCTTCCTAGCTTGCTAGTAGGTGGAGGAGGGACTGATAACAACTGACAACGGCAGTTTAATGTACTGATAGCATCGAGATCGGATGAGTGAGAAAGAAGGAACAAGAAGAGCGGCCAAACCTCTGTAAACATCCACGTCTCTGCTCGAGGCTAGCAGCAAACCGGCGGTCAGATAGCATTGTGAGAAATGCAGATGGCGGCTTTTGACAAGAACGTGTGTGCACTGGTTGTGATGCATCTCTTTTTTTTTTTAACTGTTCTTTGCGAGTTATTTCATAAGAGTGCGACGGTAAGTCTGCGAAGTGCTCTTTTTGTGACACCCAGAATCCTCCTGTTTACGCCGAATGCACTTAGCCTAAATAGCATCGGCGGTAATGAGAATCAACACTTTGTAGACGGTTTAGCTTTAAGAGGAAGAGCTCTACAAGTTAGGTTTTTTTTTACTGACAGCGAGAAGGAAAGAGGGAGACAGATGAATGATGGTTCCATCACCTTGCACATTGTGAATGTGAAGTCACTCCAGGGCAGCATAAATCATCTTAATCCCTGAGTGATTGGAGATGAAGCAAGGACACACACACGCATCCATGCAAACACCTCACCTTGTTCCAAACCCCCTGAAATCACTGTTTAAATCGCTCATCCTTATTTTTAAAATCTCCTGCCCTCTCTTAATAGATCACGGGCCTCTAATCTTAATCAAAAGCAGCTGCAGATTATAACCAAGAACAGATGGTTTGGGAGTGAAAATAGTATTTTGCGGGCATTTCTTGATTGTTTGCGCTTTTTTCTCCCCTCCTTAACCCCTCCTCTGTGTTATTATGATTATTACTATCCCTGCTTTTGGCGATTTCATTTCGGCCTCGTACGCATTATCAGAGCTTAAGAGTTGCTGACCAATTCCCAAACCCCCCACCCCCAAAAAACCCCACTCCTGTCACGATCTTTCATTAGCGTCAAAGTCTTAATCCACCTCAATACATACATGCGGTAATCCCCCCCTCTCCTCTTAAAAAGACCATAGCTGTCAACACTCGTGTTCTTTGGCTGAACTCAGCGTGAGGACAAAGCAATTTGTTTCTAAAACATCAGAGGGGTTAGTGGGGGGGGGGGGACTTTGGAGGAGGCAGATGCCAGAGCTGGCTTGCAGAGTGGCAAAGTGCGAAAGGGATTGCAAGAATAAAGACAACTACCTCATTTTTTGTGTGTTTTCTTTTTGAGGGAGGGGGTGCTTTGATACGAAGCCTGCAAGGCAAAGTCTTTATCCTCTGGCAAAAAGTAATGATGGAAGAGAGGAAGGAGCAGGAGGCAGAGAGAGGGAGAGACTGTGGGAGTGAAGCAGACGCCATCGGATTCTCTTTCAGGTGTTACGCAACCCGGGGAGAGCAGACGCTTACCCTTCCTCGTGATTAATTGTGTGTCTCGGGCAGGAGATTGTGTCAGTTTAATCTGAAGTGCTGATTGTGTGAATAGGGCAAAAAATAAAGAAATAAAAATAATAATAAAGAGAAACAAAGAATGCGCATTTAAGAGCCAGAGAGCACTTCCCCTAATGAAATGCAATGTCTGGTTTTTCATTGGTGCGCACCCTCTAAACGAATGCCTACTCTCTTGATTTGTTACAGAAAAAGAATAAAAGTACAAAGGAAATAAATTACATTCGGCCGCTAAATTGTTTCTCATATATTGCGTTCCTGAATGTAACGTACACGTACCGGAGTGGATGCAGGCGAGCGATCTGTGCGCGTTGTTCTTCCCAAAGAAAGAATTGTAAAAAAAGAATGTTGTTTAGCTTCTACCCGGTGCCGAAACAGAGCAGTGATAAGGTTTTCCAACGTGAAATCACTTGTTTGTGTTGGAGTGAGAATTAGGCCACGGACTAGCCTGAGAAGAGAGAAAAAAAAAGATTGCGCGAACGCACGAATAATCTACAAGTTGTTTCAAATCAAGCAAAAGGCAAATGTTTACTACCCACTCAGTGACACCAGGGTTTTGATTTAGGAGCTCGATGTGTGTTTGTGTGTGCATTTATGTGTGTGTGTTTGCGTGGACTGTAAAGGTCCACTGGACAGGGCTCGCTTTACTCACCCTGACAGGCTGAAAGCTGTAAAAAATTGCACCATATTTCCTCTCAAGTCTCTTCAGATACCGAGAAGCAATGTTTTCACAGCTGCCTCACTCTCTTTTCTCCAGTTTCCCACTGTGTGTGTGTATACTGTACATGTGTGAGCGCTGCTGTGTGTGTGTGTGTGCTTGCATACTATTTCTTTCCTCTTTTTATCCTGTGTGAGCAGAAATACAAAACAAAAACTAGGTGCCAACTATTTGAGGCGCAGAGAGACATGGAAGAGAGGGTCTTTCTTTGTTCCACAAACTTCTCCCCCCTCTCCTTGTTGTCTCAGATCTGTCCACATTTCAGCAAAATACACCCCCCACCTCCTCGTTTTCCCACTTCTCCGCAAACATCTTGTTGTAATGATCTGTTCATGCAAAAACCCCCAATATGATTCACTGGCTAATCAGCCTGCCACCTCCCCAAGAAATGTTATTTCTCGTATTTTGGGGCTTATTTAACTGAAAATGTGATTCTCGACATTCAATGGCGACTCGCAGCATGTGAAACAAGGATGTGGCCTCCTCTGTATCCAATTAGAAGCCAGTCATCTATGATGACAGCGCTGTGTCGACAGGGAGGGAGGAGGCGGCTGCCGCTGCTACTGCTAATAATAGACTAATAACTCTGACGGTGTCTGTGAGTGGTGTTATGTTGCCACGAGACGTTCAGCAATGTAGGAAAGTTTCATGTTCTTATTATGAGAGTGTTCGGTTTCCATTTGCATATGAGTGAGTGTGTGTGCCTGTCCAAGTCCAAGCGTCTGCTGCTGGGTTGTTGAATTTTTGACCTTCTGCATTGCTTTGTCCTTTGTTTTTTGACAAGGCGTGAATAAAACAAACAAAAAAAAATAATCATGTCAATCTACTTCCATAAAGCTCTGGGTTAGCTCTCACAGGCTTAGAGACTCATCAGTAACCCCGTAGCAATAATGTATTCCTCGGCTACTTGCTGGAGGCTGCTGGCTGTAAATAGGTGAAATCAATCACAAAGAGAAAAACCTCCCGGCGATTACTTTGGTCAGTGGCAGATTGCTGCACTTGACCATAGCTAGCATGCAAGATAGAAGTCGTCTTGTCTGCAAACACTCTCGAACTACTCACCAAGCGGTAGCTGACCTTGTAAATGTGCAGTGCAAACTGAAAACAGAGAGTGTTCACCTTAAAATGAACGCTCACCTTTACAACCAAAAAGTTATGAAAGGTTCAGGTTTTATTATTTTCACCTAGAGAACAGCCACTTATCAAAAGAACAGGGAGTACTCTTTAACAAGTGACCTGTGGTTGCCAGGAGGTCACTAACGACTGAGCCTAGAGGTTTCTTCCTGTTGAAAGGAAGTTCTTCCTTCCCACGGGTCATCTGATTGTTGAGGTTTTTTCTATATTACTGTAGAGTCTTTATCTTACAATATAAAGCGCCTTGATGCAACTATTGTGATTTGATGCTACATAAATAAGTTAGAAAAGTGTATAGCACTACTGTTGTGCATTTCATGTGTCAGCTGGCATTAATTACATACTATTAACATTTAACTCGGTTCAGTCCTCTTTTTCTCCTGCCCTGCATCTACACTGATTACTTTTTAGTGAAACTGAAAGACTTTGGACTTTTTGCTACTCTCAGTGCTGCCTTGGTGTTTGTTTTATTTCAGAAACTAAAAGGTGTTGGGGCTAATAGCTAATTACACCAGATTTAACAAGCAGATAAGCAGGGTGCAGATCCAAGGAAGGCACCAATAACTAACAGCAGGATGTAGATTACACTTTTACCAACACAACAGCAATCTTCATAGAAGACATTTCAAAAAAGACGGAGCTCGTGATTATTTTTCTATCTCATCCAGAATGACACGCAAACTCAGATGTCGATGTTTTTGCTTCCTACCTTAAAATTCTGTGCCCATAAACCCCACATCTCCTGCCAACCTTGACTACACGCTCCCTCTTTTCCTTTAGGAAACAGGTCGAACACAGAGGCTTGTGCTGCTCAGCTCACCCCACGTTCCAGCAGCTTGTACTGGGAGAAGATATCGATCTGAACGTATTGCATGAAACCTTGAGCGTGGAAGGGTTGGTGTTTGTGCTTCACGTTGCTTCACCTAAAGTCCTCTGCTGACAAACAGGGGAAAAAAAAGTCATTAATGATGTATCGTCTGCTGCCAGAGCAGACAGATCTAAATAGGTGTAAATATTTGCGAGCTGGTTAATTGCGTGTCCCCTGTGAGAGCGCGAGTGGCGGATTCTGCCAGCAAGACCATCACACCTGCTCTCAGAAGCCGCCACAAATGAAAATCAAAAGGAGTAGCTGGAGAGCCCTTCTATAATAATAGACGTATAGAGGTCTGCAAGCAACGCTGAGTGTTAGAAGAGGTGTTTTCATAATGGGATAGGGAGAGTGTGTCGTGGTGTGCCATTGTGTATATACGTGTGTGTGTGTGTGTGTGTGTGTGTGTTCGACCAATAGACAGCAACAAAGAAAGCACACTCCGTTGTCTCACCGCATTCCTCTCTGTGTGGCACATCTCCCTTCCCCTCCCCACCTATGCATTGTACATAACCTTGGCTTAACTGTCACCCACACGCCATGGCAAGAGCAGCAGGACACAAAGCCACTGACTGACTGCTGTGAGGCCAAAGGCTTAGGCAACCTTGTAATGTGTTTAAATGTCAACTCTTCTTAAACAATTCTCTAACCTTGGCTGCCATTCAGCCATACTGTGCCCTCATTCACCTTGTGTAAGGTCAATGGGATCACACTGAAGCGTCAGTACTATAGACATGGCAAACAAAGTTACCGTTACTGCCGATCTTTGCGTCCACTTAAACAGGCTGATTAATAGAAATGGATACAAGGTTAAAACTGACTTATGCATAACTACTTACAGTTCGCTTTACTCATAATCATCGAGTCAGGTACAGCTCTTGCCCATTTTTTAAAAAATTGTCTTCTGCTCACAGTTTTGGTAGAAGGTAGAGAGGCCCGAAGGTAATGTTCCTGAGAGTAGCTGCTGTGATTTCAGAATGGAGTGTGTGTGTGTGTGTGTGTGTGTGTGTGTGTGTGTGTGTGTGTGTGTGTGTGTGTGTGTGTGTGTGTGTGTGTGTGTGCACTGCTGACAGGAAGATGATATACCGGCTGTGGCAAGTGCTGTCTGACAGTAAATGTCTCTCCCCAACCCCACCCCCCTCCACCCAACCTCCTCCATGTTTACAGTCTTAAATGGATTATGGTCCATGGGCAGCTCCACATCGGCTTGCGTGCACATCTGCTACCGGGTGTTCACGTGCGTTGGGAAAGAGATCCCGTAACCGGCACCTCCACCGGGTGCGAACGTGGCCCCCCCGGTTGAACACTAGCATGTCACTAATCACGTTAGCATCGATCGCACGAGCGCCCCGGCTCTGACCTTGGTGTGCTGCGCTCCCCTCTGAGCTTCGATGGAGGTGCAGAGCAGCGTTAGTCAAGCTGCACTTCTTATGGAGCACTTAAGGGCACGAGGCTAACGGTGTCAGTGCATTAAAGAAGCACTAACATGCGGAAACTGTGCAGAAGCTATCACTCAGCAGACTCTTCCCGCTTTCTTTTTTTTGACTGCGGTTGGAACTGTGGGGTTAGGAGAGCTTACATGTTTTATCCCCTTGTGTCAGTATGATGTGTGAGTGTGTGTGTGTGTGAGGGTGTGTGTGTGTGGGCTGCCACCGCAGATACCCCCCACCCCACCCCGGCCCCCTCTTGTAATGCGCTAATATGCATTAGAATTAAGCTCGTGCCTCTGAAATGAAAACACCGGAATTAGCCGTCAAAATGAGAGCCACTGTGAAGAGAGCTGGAAAGAATAGGGGGTGGGGGGGTTCGGGGGGGTGGGGGGTAGCAATATTATGAATGTAATGTTTCTTTTCATAAAGTCAGGGATGAGGTCGCCACAAATGATTCCCCTCGACGTAAGTCCGGGAAATGAAGCTTGCTCTTTTCAACGGGGATAATTAGCTGGGCTGACAGTCGATCCCCATTTGTGACACCGATTTTTTTTTCTTTCCCCTCTCTAGTTTGGGACTATAATCCCTCCTTTGAGGCTGCACGAGTGACAGAAGTATTTTTGTCCTTCTAGAATATTCCAGCAATTAGAGAGGGGTACAATAATACCCATCATCTCCTTGTAATTAGCGAGCATTTGAGAGGATGCGAGAGAAACTGAGAGCCCTTTTGACCTCAACAAGGGGCTGAGCGGCGGTTTTGTGTGTCTCTGGGTCTCGGCACACAGAAAAGAGAGTCGAGTTAGGATGAGTAAGCAGTGTGCTTCCCACCAGAGCACGGTGTACCCATCCTTCACTGAAACTGCTGATTCGGCGTTAAAGCCCGTGCACGCACCTTCAAAGAGAGTCGCCGTGTTTGTGTGTGTGTCTGTGTGAGGTTGCGGTTAAAACCCGGGGGGCAGCACCTCTGTGTGTGTCTTTGAAAAGTTCCCTTTACGTCTGTTGTTGTTTTCAGCTGCCAACTTGCTGTTGACTGTCTGTGTCCGGCGATGGTTATCACAGCTGATGATGCCCTTCCCTGTCAGGCCGTGACCCCTCGCTTCCAGTGAATTATCATCCGTCAGAGACAGAGAGAGGAAGAGGGAAGGGGGAGGTGGAGGAAGGATACAGAAGCGCAGGGGACAGAGGGAAGTTTTGGATGAGTGCCTCAGAGGTGTTTAATTGTCTTCATTGGTGACCGCCCCCACCTGCTCGCTTGACACGCGCTTCCCAGCCAAGGCATGTCGTGCATAAACAAATAACTCATGCGCCGAACCATACACCCATATGCATCTGATGTTTTCTAGCAAATGGCAACTTATACCATTAGGCCACTCCAGCCAATAGGAAAAAGTTTGAAACCATCTGGTTTTTCCACAATATTCTCTGCACTGATTGACAGCAAGCATAGTTTCTTTTTTTATTTTTGTGGTTTTTGTTGCTATCTTCAGCCCATCCCTTCCTATATCTCACTCCTGCTCCATGTCTCACTTGAATTACAGCCTCTTTGCAATGACTGAATTAACAAGTGAACACTAGGGGTCATTAGATTACGGTTACCAGAGATTTATGACATCTCGGGGTCTTCGACCTTGGCTTACTCCTGATTTTATTTCACCAGCAAAAAAGCTAAGTTGCTTCAAACGACTTAGACAAATGCTCGTGTCATTAAATTTAATTGCGTGGTACCGGGTGAGATTGAAAAATAAGAGAAAAAAAACATGAGCTCCAAATAACACCCCTGCTTTTGAAGCAACCTGGATTTGAATATAAACACATTGCAACAGTTGGAAATGCAGTGGGATGTTACTGCAAAAGAACAAGTCAAAACAGTAACCCACTCCTCTTTTTATTTTCCTTCTCTAGAGTTTTGCTCAACTTGGATGGGGGGAAAAAAGTATTGAAAAGTTTCAATTAGGAGTTTCAGCCACGGCCGCGTTGCGCTCGATCTCCCCCTGCACCCCGACTCCCGCTCTTCATTGCAGACGGTAGTTTGTAAAGGTCAGCGCTGTCTGCCGGCTTTATTTGAGAGTGTCTGAAGACCCATTTAAGACTGGCTTTAACTTCAAATGTGCTGACCTAGACAGCGCTGATCTGCTTGAGTCCAGGGTAGCAAGCTGAGATTTCCCTTGCTCTCTCCAGCCATCTTTCTACATTAGCCTCTCGCAGTGCTTCATTCATTTAGATTGCTTTCTGAGAGAATGCTGAAAGCCCTTGTAAAATGCTTAAGCAGGCTAAATACCGCATGCAATATTCAAAGAGGCCTTTAGTTAAGATGTGGGCATTTCTTTTGGCAATGCATCCAATAAAAAAAACATAGATTCATATTATTTTATTGTATGATTAGTATGCTGTGCACATGCGGCACATTGGTGTCAAATTAAAGGGAAAAAACACAACATTAAAGTATCTTTGTAAGGTGTTAGGTAACCTCATGTCATTCAGTGAGCTACTATATGCTTTAGCTTTGTAGAAGCAACTGGAACTTTGCTGGTGAAATAAAATCAGGAGTAAGCCAAGGTCGAAGACCCCGAGATGTCATACATAAAAGTTCACTCATTTAGGATTTTGCTGAGGAGGATGGAGACCTAACATATTAATATCAGGTCTAACTGTATTATTAATGTAATATTATCCCATTCTTACTTATACAGCAAGTGAACCCACCAATTATTTCCTTTAATTTGTCACCCCTCTGTATTTAAACGACTAATGCTGTAGTGAGAGAGCACATTTCTCTGATTTTAGCTTCTCGTCACTGACTAAAGTTAGTTAGAAGTTAGAATTCAATTCAAAATCCTTCTCCTCACATAGAAAATCTGTCACAAAGACTTAAAATGACTCTTCTTGCTGCCTTCAAGAAGCTACCAGTCATTTAATGTCTTTGGACACCCTGTTTTTTACTCCCATGATTGCATCTTACAAGTAGATATTACACTGCCTTTATATAAACATTTTAGGGCACTGAAAACTCCACCTTTTTCCTGTTTCAACCTCATACCCATGTATGACACTAACTGATTCAGACTGAAATGGAAGAACCGAGGGAGGTAAAAGACATGGGGGTGTGGGAGGGGGGTAATGGTAGCAAAAGAGTGAAAGGGAGAGTCGTAAAATAGCTGGAGGTGATGCTGTCGGCCAGAATGGGCCATTTGTGTGTGTCTGTGTGTGTTTTTGCGTGGCTACGGTAAATAGATGTCAGGCCCTATCATCCTCGCCAGCTTAACGAGGCATGGCACTCTCACTAGGTGAGGCCAGGAGGGCAGGCAGGTTAGTAGTTGTTACAGTAGCAGGCAAGCTCACACACATGCGTGCGATACAGCCTCCCTCGCACAAACGCACTGAGGCTTTCTGCCCATGCAGACATGCTGTGGGCTGATATAACATTCCTGTTACATCAGGGGAAAAAAATACATAAATACATTTGTCAGCAGGTTCAGATTCTAGGTTTCCCTGTTAGATGCGAATTCCTTTGCAGAAAAGCTCTTCACAAATTTGAAAATGCACTGACAGGAAGTGCAAAAACTCCCACAACCTACAGGCCCACCGGGTGTGATTAAGGTGAAGTAGGAACATGTTCAGTTTCCGTTTGTGCAAAAAAAAAAAAAAAAAAAAAAAGAAATACAATAAAAATTAGAGGCTCAGAGGCCGCATGAACATACTCGGGATGAGGATGTGTGTGCTTTTCGTGGAGGACGCTGAAAATGTCCTGCCCCACTTCTCGCGCCCCTCATTTCTCGGTGAGGTAGTGAGGGAGGCTGCTCTTTAAATAGCCCTCCCCTGGGTGGGTGGAGGGGGCACCACTGGACACATGCAAAGTCAGCCTTGCTACCCCGCCGATATTCTGGAGCCCGTTTACCCTTCACAACACGGGCGCATCAGCAGCGTTAAACATCGCCTGTCTGATTCTTCACGGCGCTCAGGCCTGCACTAAAGTCAGCACCTGCTCTCCATTTCCACAAAACCATCTGTATGCCACATGTCTCCACCTCCTCACGTATCATCTCGTCTTGTCTCACAACCCTGCTACTTGTCCATCAAATCCTTCCACCACTCGCTCATTCGCTCAGCTTGTCTCTCCCCGACCATCACCACCTCCACCTCCACCACCACCCATTGATGCTCTCTCCCCCTTCGCCGGCTCCCTCTACTCTCTTCAGAGCACATCCAATTTGCTGGGAGTGTGTTAGAGAGAGGTGATATGAATCTTATCTCACCGCTGCTTTAATTATTCCATCTTCAAGGTGCGTTCCTTTTAGAGGGGGCTGGGGTTATTAAATAGTGTCCATTTTAATCAAGGCATGCTATAGCCTCAAATTGGGCAAGTAATTAAAGGTGGAATAATGAAATTGAATCGGAGAGTCAACTGCACATTTCTCTGAACTGGATTCGGTTCATTTTGCGGTCGCCAATTGGTCCTCGCTGACAGGCGGCAGACGCCGTGGGACTGAACTGGATTCTTTTCTGAAGAGTTCCTTTCTCAAACATTTAGTAATCTCCCCCTCACCTTCTGTTCCTCAAACTCTACTCCATTCCCCTTTCTGTGTTTTGACACAAATGGGCACAAAATGATACTCCTTCACTGCTTTTTTTTTTTTACCCCCCCCTCCCTTCTTCTGGTCTGTTCTCTTCCTCTCAGTGTCCTCAGTGTCTCTCCAGCACTTTGTAATGAAGCATTACTGCTTCTGTCTCCCAGGCAGGCAGTGATAATTACCAGCAAAGTGAAGCAGACTGCAGTGCGGTGGCTTCATATACCACAAAGACACCTTTTATGGGATTAGAGTGTCCCTTTTATTGTGCTCCTGTCATGTAGAACAAGTGCACATTTGTGCGTACGCGTTCGCGTTTCCTTAGCAACGTGACAAATCGCCGTGTCCGACGGAGTTTTGTTGTTTGTCAATCATCTGCGAGCTACTTTTAGTGAAAGTAAAAGCTTTTAGATGGAGCCTGTTAGCTGTTTTCTATCCAAGTACACTGTGAGCCAGCACTTCCTTTTTTCCAGCCTCTGATCTCGCAGGAAAATACCGTTTCAGAATAAAAAGAACCACGAAACTCAGTCACCGTAATCCTCCATCTATCTAAATGGCCTTTTAATATTGCTATACATTAGGGCTGAACATATACAGTAGTAATATAAACACTGTTCGCACATTTTTCCTTCAGGCTGGTGTTCTCAGATGACACTAGACTGACATTTTTGCAACTGTGAGGAATGTTGGTTTTCTTATTCCCATCATTGGTAACTTTGCAAATCAATGAGCAGGATGTAGATAGATATGGGTAAGTACAATGTAAGTACAATTTCACGTGTCTGGCAATGGCTGGGTTACACAGTAAGATTTTTCCAAATCGATTTTCTTGAAAACGTACTACATGCCTACTTTTTTTTAATCAATAGTGCAAATTACAATAACAAATCAAGCAAAATAAGATTTACATGACGTCCCTCCCCACTTTCCTACATTCTGTCTGCCGGTACTTTGGTAGCAGTTACTTCCAGAGGTGTACAGTAGATCATGTTGACTGTAAGGCTTTGCAGACTTTGCTGCAGAGCATGGGGAAAACCAGGGATCCAGGAGGTTTCTATCTACACCAGAACTTTGGGTACAAAGCCACCACCTATCCCGCGCATATGCATCGTACCTCCCGACATTTTCAGCATTCTCCCTTCAAGTGTGCACACATAACCGAGCATCGCAGTCGCTCTCCCCTGCTTTCCCGTTACCTCACATGCCTCTTCCCGTATCCCGTCTTTGTGCCCCAAGGTGCCCAAGTGCCCTATCAACTGCTCTCCAAACAAACAGCCGCTGGATCAGTGAGGCTCCTTGGGATATGCCTCAGGGATAGAGAGAGGAGAGAGAGGGAAATGGAAGTAGGAGGAGAGCAGAAAACAGGAACTAGGAGTGAAGGAGGAGAAGTGAGACGCACAAAGAGGAATCTGAAATGGGGAAGCAACAGAGACGGCGACTGGTGAAAACAGAGGAGTGTTGGGGGGTTTGAGAGCGTATGTAGAGAGAATGAGAGAATGAGCTCATTAGTCCTTAGTGTACTGTATATTTCTCTCTTCCAGGTAATTACACGCAACACCAGGGTGTCTCATTCCTCTTGGAGCGATGAATAACAGCCGGGTGCGAGTGAACATACAAGTCCACGCGTGTTGTTCTACTGTATGGATTTGCATATTCAGACTCACATCAGCATGCATACAAGGCTGTTTGTTAGCAGCGCTGATGGGTTTTTTTCTTTTTTGTGTGTGTTTGTGTTCTTAGTTGTCTGAAGGGAACAACGAGGAGCGGTTTGCATATATATATATATATGTATATATATATGTGTGTGTGTGTGTGTGTGTGTGTGTGTGTGTGTGTGTGTGTGTGTGTGTGAGAGAGAGAGAGAGAGAGAGAGTGTGTGTGTCCAGGGTGGTAAAGATGTTCTTTGCAAACCCAAGAAGCATGAGCGACTCTCATTCTGTCTCGAGCTCTATTTCTGTTTGTGCCTTGGCAGGCCGGATGCAAAGCCTCTGTAAGCAGGTAATTAATGGGAGTGAACACTGCAGCTATGGAGAGGGGAAGAGGGGAGGGGCCAGTTTAGAGCAAAGCAGGAAGGGGGGAAAAAGAAATAAAAAATTTTGAGCTGTAGAGAGATTTTCCCTCTGTTGAGGGGAAAATAACGTCAGGCTCAACTTCACGTCGAGGTTGTGAAATCAAAATGGCTGCTGTGGAAAAAGGCTTTTATCCTTCGTGAATGTGCTGTTTGCTGAGTCACAGCTTAGCTCTTTAGTAACGCTTTATTACTCATTTCACACACTCGAGTTTTCCATGTGTTAAAGGCAGCGGAGAAAAGAAACGGGTCCGGGGGGTGGGGGCCAGACGACGCTGATTGACGTTCAATTGTTGATGCAGGTTATAATGCAGGTGATCGCACCTGACGTGCCTCTCCGTGGTGTGGTGCGGCAGGAAGGCAGTCCCATCCCTAAAAGGACAAGTCATTTAGGCTTAATGACGCGCCACCTGCATAGATTCCAAGTTGGAAACCCAACGGCTCACTTCTGTCCACATGCTGGCATCATTAGCCGGCTTGTGTCCACTTCCCCAGTCAAGGGTCACGATGACAATTCGTCAGTACCATATTTAGGAACCTTACCGCCATAACTCACAGCAGTAATGAGGGGAGCAGCAGATGGATGCCATTCTAGAAACTGTTTTTAATGACTGAACAGGGGATTGGGCTCCTGTCCCCGATTGGACCCTGCAGACTCTCGCTCTTAAAGGGCAACTGCCAGATATCCGAGCCAAATGAAGGCAGGAGGGCTCATTTCTACCCTTTTTCCCTTCTTCTTCTTCGTCATTTTTATTTATTTATTTATTTTCCTTTTTAGCTCTGTCTTGCTCTGGCGGTTATTCTCTCCCTTGTGCTTGTGGCGAGTGGAAGCAGTAGATGAGAGGGGGAGCATTATCCTCGGTTTTCTGTTTTTCTTTCCGAGCAGGCTCTGCGAAGCTGGCTTTGGTTTTATCCAGTGTCGGCCATTTGGGAGAGCCTTGTGTTGCTTTTGTCCGCCTCCTAACCCTCCAATTCCTGATTCCTCCACAATCCTCTGTTTTGTAAATGGATGCTTGTGATGGCTAATCAATACTGGCAGAGTTAGAATGGGATTTAGCATTACAAAGGTGGTCCCTCAACATTGTAATCCCACACCCCCTTTCCTCCCTCACACTTTCATTAGGGAGCAGAAAAACACTGTATAAAAATAGCTTTCATCAACATAGACAAGCTTAAGAGCTCTTTTCCAGCTTTTCCTGTGCTTTTGCCATTCCGCCGCCGCCGCATCGATCAGTAATGCCGACATTTTGCAGACTAATATTTCAGGTTTTAATTGCTACACAGAGACCCTGAGCACTGGAGAGGATAACAACTTGCTTATTTCCTTCCTACTGACATGCGGTCCTGTGTGTTTTCAGCCAAGCCTCACGACAGGTTGAGATTAAGAAAATAGCTGTTTAGAAAGTTGCTGTAAACCTCCAGGGGGAAGATAGGGAGCAAAAGGTTGCAATCGGGGAGAGACAACAGAGTCAGGGTGCACATCCCAACCCCTCAAGGCTCTCTTGCCATTACCTCATTTCCCCTGTTTGTAATTAGCGGCGTGTATTAGCGGCTAGCCGGCACAGATGAAGGCGTATCAGGACATCAAGGAGGCCACGGGGGGTATACTGCAACAGGATATCAGGCCGTCTTCTCTGGTCCCAGAGGGCAAAGCAGGAAAACAGCTTAAGCAAACAGCCTCCCAGGTAGTGTCCTCATTAGTGCTATCATAGCTATTAACAGCATTAGTGCCAATGTTTTGATTGCTGTCATTATCATTAGCAGCTTGAGCAGCACAGCTACCTACCAGGAAGGGGCTGGCAGTGACAGGTGTTTTAACTCAGCCCTTGCTGACAGCCCAAAGCTAACAGGTTGTTGTTTGTAGGCAATCAAGTCATTGCATTCTTGGTGCCAATGTTGTACATTCATCTGAAATGGATCAGAACCAATTTGATGTTGGTTTTTTTTCTATGTTCAACTTATTTGACCAGTGCAGGTGTTTCAGTAAAAACCTGCCGTTTCAAAAACAAGCCTATTCTGTAACACCACAGCGAGCTTTAAGTGAAACCTCCAGGCTCCGTGTGCTGGTTTCTCAACCATCCTCACCCCTCTTGGCCGTATTGACGTGATTTTTCAGGCCGTTGAGTTTTGCAGCAATAAATTGCATTCCACCCATAATGCACCCATAATGCCCCGCCCACAAACTGATAAGCCAAAACTCACGAAAACCATGCTGTTCAAACACACTCTAATTGGACTCCTGCTAAACATCTCACCAGCTTACCTCTGTCGCCCATTCGCATGTTAGTTTGACATCTTAACTGTGCGTCTCCT
Organism: Astatotilapia calliptera; assembly: GCF_964374335.1. Taxonomy (NCBI): domain Eukaryota; kingdom Metazoa; phylum Chordata; class Actinopteri; order Cichliformes; family Cichlidae; genus Astatotilapia; species Astatotilapia calliptera. The sequence goes on along the minus strand of NC_137424.1, from coordinate 41,830,789 downwards.
AAACAATTAACCTGTCAACAGCCAACAAAGGTTGTACACAAAGAAGGAAAGACCAGTGGAGGTACAGGCGGACAGGATGGAGGCAGTGGTGAGAGGCAGTGTGTACAGCTGCACATTTTCTAGCTTGTTGCTGCACTGAAGCACATATTTCTCAGACCATCACGATTGACAGCTTTGGTATCAGCGAGGGAACGCTTGCATGGGGGAACAGGTGTGCATGCACGCAATCACAAGTGTGCTTTCTCCTGTTGAACAGAGACATACAATAGAAGGGAAAGAAAGACGAGAAGGGGAGAGAGGTGGTGGTGGTGGGGGGAGAATTACATTTGAAATGAGTGAGTAAGCAACACCATAAAGGTGAGATTACGTCAGCAAAGTGCAAACTCTCTTTGTCTCTCTCCTTGCTCTTTCCCTCAGGTGGCGTTGTTCAATCGTGGATAGTCATATAATACAGGAAATGGAAACAAGGGAGATAAAAGAGGGAATCAAAGATGGCAGCCTTTCTATAGCTCGTCTCTGTCTTTCGCTCTCATTTCAAATGGTCCTTTTGTAACACGCGGTGGCATCTCCCACTCTGGGCCTATGATCAGGTAGTGGTACTAACAAGCGTTCGACAGGGGGGGAGATTAAACGTGCAACTGTCAGACGCTGCACCCAATGCATTAAATCACAGCTGCTTACATGTGACATTAAGAAACCTGCCAGTGCTAGACACATCAACAAAAGAGATACAGAGAGTGAAAGAGAGGGGAGGGGAGATAGGCACTGGATGTGATGTCAGAAGAAATTAAAGCCTTTCAACTACTTATTGACTGTTCTTCAAGACTTATAGATGGATCTGGAAAAAAAAGGGAAAGGAATAGGAAAAAAAATACCAGTGACTGCTTCCAAGCTCTTCAGTGAAAGTAATTTTTCCTCTCAGCAACTTTGAAGTCTCTGCGTGCTAATGTTATAGTGGCTTAAGTAGTTGCTGACTGCCACCTTTTGTACTGTTCTCCCATCCACTTAGGGAAGCACTTGTTCTATCTATAAATACATTTGCAGCTATGTTTATTTGTCAGTTATATTACTTAACAACTTAAAGGTACAGGGTGTAAAATCTCACCACTAGATGTTAATAGATTGCAGATTGCAGTGAACAGAGTTCTGTTTTATTATGCCTCCCAATTGAAGTGCATAATCCTAGCTACAGTCTCCAGTGTTGGACAAAAAAACTCTGGTTGCCATTCATTTGTGAGTGTGGGCTGTCAGCCCGCTGATTAATTCAGCTGTCCACATCCATTTACTCTAGAGGGCACTGCAAAACTTTCTGAAACGAGTCTGATACGAGTGGTACTAATTCTGAACTGAGTTGTTGAGTCTTTCCTTAACCACCGTTAGCCTGTGTTAGCTGCTGTTAGCTGCTGTTAGCATGCGTTAGCTGCTGTTAGCCAGCATTAATGAAACTTTTTTGAAATTTATCTAACATTATTGGACTCAGACATTAAGTGATTAAACACTCAGACAATGTGATAATATAATCAAAGGCCAAGTGTGACTTTTGTTTCAAGCCTAATATGAGCTAGCATAACGTTATCTTAGAATCGGCTACTATTGTCATTTATCTTGCTAAAAGGGTCGCATGTCTAATCTGCTGACAATAAGCAACTGCCACAATATTTGGAATAAATAAACCTGTTTATGCACATATACATGGGTTAGAGCCCTGGCTTCAGTTCAGGCTTGACGTTAGGGGGAAGAGGAGGACGTTTTATTTCATGCGTTCTCTCTTTTCTTTACATTTTCACTCCTTTGGTGAAAGAGGCCCTTTGCTCTAATGATAAAAATGTATGTGTTTGGTCTTTATCCACAAATACAAAACACACTTCCACAAACCGGCACCACTCCTATGTATAATTTAATGGATTAAGTTTAAGTTTATAAGAATGCATTTCTTGAGCTAATCATAGTAATATCATTGTGCTATTAAATAAACCCCAAAACAACTGACTACACCTTCAACAATATGTGTTAATGTGTTAATGTCGATAATAGATAATAGATCTATTATCTATTATCCATAATCCATAATGTGGGGTTTAATGCAAATACTAACATGATTGTGTCTACTTTTTCTGAAGAGCAAACGTTGACATTTGTGCACTGTACACAGAGAAAGTGGGTTTGAAAATAACTATTGGCATCAACCCAGGATACCAACATCTTTACAGTCTAATCCTTCACTGAGGCCATTGCCAAAGCCATGGGGGTGCTATTGATTGTAATCTGAAAAGAGAAATCTATGGTTTTTACACACTCAATGGCTGCCTCCCTGGTGCCTAACATTGGAGATGAATCACACTCCCCTTAAGGCCCATTATTCACCCATTATTGGCAAGTGCTTGTGCTCACTTAATTGGACAACTTGTCTGCAACTGCCAACCCCCTGGGCTGGCCAAGACAGAGCCTAAGCCAATCAGTCTAATTGATCCCAACAAATGGTATTAGTCACTGTTCGTGGTTGCTGATAGTGGAATCATTTTTTGGAGAGTTTTTGGTGAGCTTAATTTGTGGGAGCTCTGGAAAAAATAAATGAGATTGTTGGAAAAATCTTATGTTTTCATACCAACAGAAATCAACAAAAATTGTTTATTTACTTATTCATTTGGCAGATATTTCCCTAGCAGTCTTGCCAGTTTTTGCCCGTTCTTACGCCAAGATTTGCTCATGAGGGAAAAAAAATTAACCTGTAAAATATTGGATAAATTTCAGCACTGTAACACATACAAGCTTCAGTGTCCTATCACCAAACGAGAAAGCTGCACTGGAAAGGTCTCATCTTGTCCTTAATTCCCAAGGGCAATGTAGGCCACCCAGGCTGAAGTGTCCTTTTCTTGGCAAGACGCAAGACAAAAGAAGAACTCCTCCTAAGTGATTTAGTGCGGTCTCTGTCAGCAAACATCGTTCCATGTCAGTAGTTTCCAAAGCTAATACGTCTAGATTGTTCAGATGCTCTGCCAAAGACAGAGCCGTTATTTCCAACTCGTTTCACTCCTGTGTTGTGAGGAAGAGGTGAGACTCAGGCGTACATAGTTGGAGGGCGGGGTGCAGAAGAAGAGACTTGCCCTGGAGTCAAGCTCAGACTTCCAAGGCCTCTTGTGTTTCTTGCTAAAACGCTCACAGCCAAGAATGATGCACTATTCATGGGTCCTGACGGGGGGAAGAAAGGCTTTGGCCCAAATAGAAATAAATAGCACGAGGAACAAGATGCATTAAGAACGGGAGTATTCACATCAAATGAGCTCATCTTCGCTCTAAGATGTAAATGAGGGAATTGTTGTGCGATAAGACGTTATCTAACAGGTGAGGGGACAGAGGCAAGAGTCTGCGGCAAATGGGTTCGATCAGCTGAACCACAGACCTGATGTTGTGTCTTCTGCATATACAACAGCAACAAAGTCAGAGGAAAGAAAAAGGAGTAGAGACGGGAGGGAAGGGGAGGAGGGGAAGATAGCAGAGCACTCAGTGGGCATTTTAAACACTTTGGTGTTAAGCAGACACATACTGATTCTGCTCCTATCGTTCCAACTGGAGCCAAAGATGCATTTACATTCAGCTGCTGATTAGAAACATAAAGAGGAATGTCAGGAAAAGCTGTGGAGTCTGAGATTTCTAATCACACACTCTGCTTCTTCTTTTTTCCACCCCCCCTCAACTGAAGACGTCTGTGATAGAGTAAAAGAATACCTTTGAATTTGATGTGCTTTTGATCCAATCTGGCAACTCCCAAATAAATGGGGGTAAGGTTGGTGGTGGGGGGCAAAGAAAGAGGCACGGAAATAAATATATAAATAAATGAGAGAAGAGGAGTCGGGCTTGTGCGCGGACGCCTGCTGTCAGGTCCTTCTGTCAGTGTGAAATATTGCTGATCCCACCACACTTCCAGTGGGGAGGTGCTTGTAATGATTCAGTCCTTGCGGGGTTTCAAAATGTCATCTGTCTCACCTACCTCTGAGTGTACTGGTGTCCTCTAAGTAAAGGCCTCTGCAAAATAGAGATGGCTATTTAAAGTGTAGCGGCGTAGCAATGCATTTAATGGTAGTATTAGCACTGGTCAAGAAGCAAAGCATAGTAAATGCTTTATTTGTTTGTGAAGGCCAACGCTGCATTTTGGTACTGCGCAGAAGTCAACATTGACTCTCGGATTTTCATCCAAAGAGAAATTGACGTATTTCCCACATTAATTACCGGTGTCAGGGGTTTTGCCGCGATGCTTTCCAGCGGGCCACATTCCAGCTCTTTTTCGCTCGCACGCTTGACCCTTCGAGCAACCCTGCTGCCCCCCCCCCCCAAAGCTAATCGATAACCTGCCCTGATGAGCGGAGACTCTATGTCACCGCCTCCTCGGCCGACAGTAATCAATAAAAAAACAACAGCCATCTACATCCATGAACTCGGGGCCCATTTGTTTTTCCTTTTCATCACTTATGGATGCCGCTCTATCGGAACGCCTTCCAACGGCAAGTGTGAGGTTGAGGGGGGGGAAAAAATTACTATAAAGAGAAGTGTCATTACTTCAGCAGCTGTTGGGGAATGCACGTTGCACAGATGGCAAAGCTTTTAATGTCTACTAGCATTCAAATGTATTCAACTAGTCAATATTTGTCTTAAAAATGTATCGGCATTAAAGAATAAATCTGCCGCTAGTTTGTCTGCTCGCAGCAGTCGAAACGTCACTTATCGCCAGTTGCGTTCAAATAAAGCTGATCAGCCCATCGAACAACTTCTGCATCTGGCAATCTTTAGCAGAGCGTGAAGAATTGTTTATGTCTCCTTTTTTTTATGTTTTTTCAAAGGCCACAGCAATTCTGAACCTCCATACTGTTTAGTTTAACATTCACACACTGGCACTGAGCAGTGCGCATCTCAGTAATATGCTCCCTCGCTTGTTTGTGTCAGTAAATATGCGCTCACTTACAGGAAGATGGCCTAATCCATACTCAGCTGTTAGCGGCTGATATGTTTGTTGTGTATTAAATATTTGGTCGGATTTCCTGCCGTGTTGTGATACGCGCAGCTCAAATCGATTGGTAGAGATTTAGCACCCGGGATGCGTCTGTGTTTGAATTCCAAAACCTGTACATAGTTGCATAGTGTTGAAGATCGGGCTGCCACATTTGTATGTCATTGCACTCCCACACACGCAAACACACAAACAGCGCAAAAAAAAAAAAAAGGCAATTTGAAGGATGACACAATGTGTTCTTTATAGCGTGCAGACGGAAATGAAGAAAGAGATAACCAGGCTGGTATTGTATGAACTGTAGCAGTGTGTACATTGCCTCTTTTCTTCCCCTCCCCGCATATAGACAGAGGTTTTTCACATGACACAAAAAATAAAAAACATTTGAAAGCACTCTATAGCATATTTATTTATGCTGCACACTAACTCCCCAAAATATAGGACAAATAGAATCCAAGAATAGATGGCATTTCATAGCCTAAGCTCATTCCTTTGATTCTTTTGAGGCTCTCTTGCTGCTAAATCCAATGAAAATGTGGTTTTAGTCTCCTTTTCCCTATTCTTTTTTTTTTTTTTTCAAAGGCATCATAGTAGGGAGGTTGTCTCCGAGCTTGGCCAGCAAGGTATGCAGTTGCATGGAATATTTACTGACAAATAGCTTTGACACTTCAAGGACTACACCTACACAGCCCCCGAAACGGCCGGGCTGACCTGCAGAAACGAACCGGAGTGGTCATTATTTCTTCACACTTTATAGACTGTGTTGGTTTCACATTCATTTAATACGCCACAGCTGGCGCTTGCATAGCAGTGCGGCTTCTTCAGATTTGAAGACTAATCTCAGACTTTAGGCAAAGTACAATAAAACGGTATTGGACGGATGAGCCGTGCCATACATCAAGTCCCCATCGTGTGAATGATGGAGCCCACTGTGTGCTGCAGGCCTGAGTGGGAGAGAGAGAGAGAGAGAGAGAGATAAGTGATCTGGGGTGAAAAGGTTATGACTGTGGCCAAAACAAATGTAGTAGGGAGTAGGAAACTTGAGAAAGAAAGGGAATATGGTGCATTCATCTGCTGGAAACGGACTCGTATTTTTCATGTCTGCTCTTAACTAGTGAAACAATGTAAATAGATATAAGCTGCATGCCGGAGCAGTATTCTGGTTTGCGGGTATGAATAAAAGGCAAAGAAAGTGACATATTTGGACTTGGGGTGGCTGTAGCTCAGGAGGTAGAGCAGGTGTCTATCCCTGAAAAAACACACTGATCCCCAAGTTGCTCTCCGATGCATCCATCAGAGAGCGACTGTTAGATAGAAAGCACTTAGATAAAAAGAGCATAGAAAAAAAGTGCTTGAATGGGTGTGAATGGGTGAATGATGCATGCTAAGTAAAACGCTCTGAGTGCTCAATTAGAGTAGAAAAGTGCTGTGTTAGATATTAGCTAACCTAACCACTACCATTTATTTGGATAGTAAGTTAAAAAAAAAAATAACAGGAGGCCAAGCTCGAGGTTGCAAAGATGTGGAGATTTTCATTGGGAGTGACCAGGTTGGAGAAGATTGATGGACAGAAATGAGCATGAGTCAGACGGACCACTCAGGTTGGGCGGCTTGTGGCTGAGGACATGTGGAGAGGAGGGACAGTGGATATATTGGGCAAAGGATTCTGAAGGTGGAGCTGCCAGGCAGGAGGAGAAGAGGAAGACCGCAGAGGAGATTTATGGATGTAGTGAAGGAGGACATGTGGGGGGTTGGTGTGACTGAGGAGGATGCTTTGGAATAGAGTGAGATGGAGGCAGTTGATCTGCTTTGACGACCCCTAAAGGGAGCAGCTGAAAGAAGATGAAGGAGAAGAAGGTGTTGTGTTGTGCGAAAAAAACAAAAAAAACCACTTTGTGAATGATTAAAAAAGATTTTGCACACTATCCTCTCAAGAGATCGGTTCTAGATCTCAGCATCACTCTTTTTTTTAAATGAATTCATTCAAAAAAAGGCAAATTAATTGTATAAAGTGATGTTTTTAACAAACTTTGTAAAAGTGCTGAGCTGGCACAATGCTGAAGCCTTCTTCTCTGCACCAAAACTGGCCGCTGGCAGACGAGCATTCGCTGGATTTAAAATCGGACTTAGCGGCCGCAAAAGTGGTCTTAGTCTGTTTTCAAGGTCTGACCACAGGTCCAGCAGGTGATTTTCAACTGTTGGCAACCGTGTGCACAGATCCTCCATCATTTTGTTCTTGCTGTCAGTGAGAGGCTGCACACTGTGCCCTGACAAGACAGAGAACATTCCTAAAGTCTCTAAAACAGTCTCGGCAACCTTGACAGAACGCTGTGTGCATGTCCCCACCCCTTCCTCCAACACAAAAACCACCCCAGAAAAGTAGCCAAAGAGCACCTGCCACATTCTCTGCCCAAAGACGTCAATAAATCTGGCCACTAATGTACCGCAAAATCTTTTTTCTCTGACTCCCTCGCTTCCTCTGCCTCCAATATTAATGAAAGCCAGCTGAATGCTGCCACAGGAAAAGACAGAAACACGTTCTTTCCACTAAGCTAACATGAAAAAAGGTGATAGCTTCTTCCTTAGCTCCCTGAGTGGAACTGGAAGCCAGCTCACTTGGCCGGCGAGGCTTTGCTGCAGAGCCACGGGTTCGCATTAGCCGAGCGATACGCAGGAATTGATGACTTTGAGAAAGGATATTGAAAGCCGCACAAATGAACCTCCCGGCAGCAGGAAAATAATTCTCAAGCTAAGTGATTAAAAGTTGCAAAGAAGAAAAATCATCTAATACCGCGAGTGAATAATAATGTGCGGAACCAGTATGGAAAATGTACTTTTCCATCACCAGCACTTCAACCCAGAAAAATAGGATAGAAAGGGTAGGTGGTGGTAGTGGTGATGGTGGTGGTGGGTGGGTTACGGCACGTGATGAAACCTTGGGGCTATTTTTAGAGAGCGCCTTTGCCTGCAACTCAGCAGTTGTAGCAATGAAAGAAACTCTCTATTCTGTATTCTTCTCCTAAAAGAAATTGTGATAATGAGGCTTCACCAGAGACCGCATGTGCATTAATATTTGATCATTCTGAACACACTGGCATCACACGCCGGGTCTCACAATACTGTACACAACATATGCAATCAAGGAAAATATCAAAATGTGAGACGCTGTTGAATATTTCTGTGTGTGTGTGAGAGACAGAGTGTGTGCTGAACTCCCAGCCCACCATCTCTTCGAGAACTAACATCAAATCATCAGGGTGTCTGTGTGGATCTGTGTGTGTGTCTTGATATACTTGGCCTATATCCTCTTGTGATAGTCACATGGCTTCTCTCAGACAGCAGCCATTTGTTACTGTCCTTTTAATCATGCTAATGCAACCCCGCTCTCCATCAGAGAAGCCGACCAAACTCTGGCACACATAAATTTGTGAGAACACACACTCGCATGCGTGCAGACATTAAAGGCGAAAAGAGAGAGAGAGAGAGAGAGAGAATGGAGCGCCCAGAGTCCCCAAAGGCGTATGAATATCTTAAGTGGAGAGTTCTATAACTCCGTATCTCCACATGCCCGTGGACACACTTTTTACATGCACCCGTACACGGTATTCGCGCAAATGGTCGCGCACATTGGCACGCGTAAACATAAGAAGAATACAAATCCGAGATGCTACAGTATTGAATCAAATTAAGTGGTAATTTCGTAGCACCGGAATGCTGCCGCTGTCTTTTCTCCGCTCCTTTTTCTCAAGTGCTCCACTTTATTAGTATTCTGCTGAGAATCTACTCCGCTTTCTTCTCCGACTCTCCTCCTCTCTCTCGCTCTCCTCCTGGGAGTTGAGCCCAGTGCATGTTAAGTGATATGGCTTCAGAGCCTCACCGGCTGGGTTTGTGGGTGCCACATAACTCGCATGTATCCAGGAATCCAGGAAGTGGGGAGAAGAGGGTGGGTGAGGATTGGCGGGGAGAGGGGTTCCCTTTTAGTAAATCCACCCACCCGTGGAAAAATGATCAATCTCATGAATTTGCCAATTGGGAGTCGTTGGCCGATGAGCGGAGACAGAGGCAGATAATGAGAGAAATGAGGGTTGGGTGTGGGGGCGGGGGGCGGGAGTGACTACAGGGACGACAACGAGGGAATATTGAAAGTTATTGAAGGGAAGAAGGGGAAAAAAAGGAGGGGAAATTGAGCAAGTGTAAGAGAACGGATTAGGGAAGACAAAAGAGCAGGTGAGCCTTGATAGACAGAGATGCTTTAAAAAAAATGGGAACATCAACGTCTGCTCAGTTGTGCAGAGGGAGGGAAGGTGGAAGGGGGAGAAAGAAGAGTGAAATGGGGCATGTTTTTTCTCCCCTTTCACGCTTTGCGTCCCCCTGTCTGAAAGCCAGCAGGCCGTTTTGGCGGCAGTGGAGCAAGGTACATGTTTGGGGTTCTTCTTGTCAAGCGTGAGCAGGTCCCAGTGAGGTAGTGACAAGAGAGCGGATGGGGCTACGGGGTGGTGGTGGTTGGGTAAGGCAACTGCAAAAAAAAAAAAAAAAAAAAAAGGGAAAAAGAAGTGCCTGTCCTAAATTTAAGGCCTGGTATAGCCTTAGGGTGATTCCTACACTACTAGACAGTGTGGTATGTAAATGTCACAGGAATCAACAGAGCGAGAGGCTGTCTTTCTCTGTTCGTTTGACAGGACATGACAGGTCATGGAAGGGGTGGGGGTACATTTCTCAGCTGTGCTGGTGTCAACATGAACAGTCTGAGTTTGACATACCTGAGTAGGGTCGCACCTAAAATGCGACTCGAGGAAAGTCTGTGAAAGTCACACTGAGCAGAAATTCTGAAATACTCAATGAAACCACTCAGTTCAGTGCTTATTTGCCTGTAAACATACGGTGGACTTCCAGCATGAAATACCACTTAAGGTCAGGATGATGCCAGTCTTCCTGGTCAGTGTGCTTTGGATCTTTTTCAGAATAAGGCCATTATTTAGTAAAATGCCATTTAGCCCATAAGCTAATGAGTGAGATCATGGTGGTTGTATCCACTTCTTTTGTTCAGTCTACGACTGTAGGAGATGCACGTTGTAATGTCAAAAGTATATGGACACTTTTCACATACTGAGTTACTCAGACGAAAAAAACATCTCTTCCCTCTCTGTCCTAAGCCCCTCCCTCCATATTATAAATCATGGATGTCATACCGTTTTTTAACATCAAGATGAGAGTTCCCGCCATCACGATATTGCATGCAAAAATAACGGCTATAATGAGAAGGGGTGTGCCTGTGAAACCATACAATCACTGGCTAACAACTTGTGACTGAAATATTAGCCAAAGACTATGCAGATAATTAATTTTCAAACATTGCATGACCAAGATTTAGAAAATAGACGTGAAGTTTTTATGCATTATCACCCAAAATGAACGAGTGAGCCTGAGTAGGAGCCATGTTTAAAGTGGTCAAGACAGAGAGACGTTTTTTCCTGTAGGGCTATTGCCACAGCTATCGCCATCTGATAGTTTGCACGTTTAAGGCACATTAGCTTTGGCTTCACTTTTTCCCCCTGGCATGGCTGTGGTCATTTTTGGCATAAACTGCCAGTGAAGGAAATTAACAGTGAATAAATTATCAGCATTAGTCCAAATGAATGTTGCGCTGGTATTCATTTAATCGTGTTTTTGAAAAATATCTTTTGTGATCAACAGAATGACCCACCATTAGAGGCTTTTTAAGAAACAAAAAAAAAAGAGCGTTGCTAAACAAAACAAAAGCAGAGCTTAACAATTAAAATTACACATCAGAGTTTTCCTCTGTATTACACAGAAAGGTTCGAAATGCGGATGGGGCGGGTTGGGTCTCTCTTGCATCCACCGCTCAAGTCCACTAACAGTGAACAAAGCTGACTATATTCAGCTGGAGTCAGAATAAGTGTGCAGCATGTGTGACCTTAAAGAAGGGAAGTTTGGAGAATCGCAGCGTAAGGAGTAGAGAGTGAATAATTCTTTAAAGTGTAGCCTGGGGCGCATTAGCATACTGCGCTAGCTGTTGCGGCGACACGTGGCAGTTTTTTTTTCCTTCGTTCTTTCTTTTTTTTTTTTTCCACGGCGCTTTTAGCACACCCCGTTTGTCAGAGGGAGGCATCATCCTTTATCGGCACATTTCATGTTTCCCAGAGGACTCTGTGAAGCGGGTGATATTATTGAGGAGCGCTGAGCCTTATTAAATTCCCAAGCATATTACCAGTCTCTCTCTCTCGCTCTGTCTGTGTGTCTCTCACTCTCGCATACACACTTGCATCTCTCACTCTTTCCCTACCAGTCTCTTAATTTGGCTGCACACTCCACTGTAACTCAACAGCCGCCCTCCTATTCCATTCTCAAGAGGAAACAAAGGAAGTAAATACATATTATTACTTTTTTCCCCCCTCGCTCATCAGGTATTAACACAGCATGCCCTTTCGTGGCTCCAGAACCTCATATGACTCACTTGCTTCCTCATTGTATATGCTATAGTGCAGCCTCATCTGCTCTGTCCTAGTCTTAGTGAATTCTTTTCATCGCAGGACAAAGACAATGCTAATCTTTCATCCAGTGAACTGGATAGAAAGCGAATTCTCTGTCAGCTTTGTGAGAATTAAGTTAGGAGTCATCAAAAGGTTTTTTTTTCTTCCTTTTCTGATCTATCTATGTGTATGGAAAGTGATAATTCCAGAGTACTATGAGTTTAATATCGCGGTACAACCACTGCAACTGTAACTTCTTTCTCTTCTGCATTCTCCATGATAACGCTTTTAATAGAGCTCAAATCGTATCTGGTCTCAACACATGACAGGAGAACATGTGATCTGTTGTGGTTATAATGGGGATGAAGCGAACATACGTCTTCATAGCCCGTGCACAGAGCTGAAACTTCCAGAGCTCTCTATTTCCTTATATATTATTTGCTTAGGCCAAGGGAATGCGTGTGACTGTGCGCCAGGCATATTTATCAAACAAGGCTTTTGCCATTTTTTATGACGCTGACACAGATGGTGATGCCTCTGTCTACCTTGCTGCAAGCGAAGCCTATTTACATATGACCTTGCGTTCAGCAATTGGTGAAACGGGGATTCGCAGAGTTTTATTTTGCTGAAATGATGTGCTTTTACCTCGGATGTGACAGCAGAATATGAATATGAAAATACGAAAGGAGCAGTTGAGTCAGCACGGGTCGTGATATTCATGAGGATTAGACATAATGTGTTTACTAGCTTGGCTGCTGATGTTACTGTATATTATGTCATTGGACTGGTTTAAGACTATTTACATTTACATATATGTGGCTCATTTCACATGTAGCACACATATTGTTCCCTACGTATGAATTAGAAGCTGTCACTTAATACTAGTACAGGTTCGACAAATGATGTGAAAATAGTAATTTAACCTCACTGGGGAAGAGTGCGTGTACTATCGCTATGTGCAAAAGTCTTGAGCAACCTCATCTCATTTCTCTGCTTTGTTTCCAAGGAGCCAGACTTTCCTACAATTGTTGCTTGTAGTAGTCTTGTAGCCCCAAGCGATAGTTTTTTGGTCTTTTAAAGTTTCTCTTTAGACATTGGCTGCTTTTTCACTCAATTTAAGTCCCGTGTACGTGACCATTTTCAGAAAATGTCTGTTAAACTAACTCACACTAACCTATGAATAATTCAAGCTTTAAAAGGGCACTTAACTCAAGGGATGAAGCAGTGTTGTGTCTACGTATGACTGCAGACAACTGACTGGTTTAAATTGTATCATTTAATTTGTGTATTTAGGCACCTTATTACTAACATCCCATTTCTTTAGTTGAATCTGTGAAGAAATCAAAGAATAATACAGTTTGACAGACATGAAATGGTACTTTTTGTACCGACAAAGGGGTTCCCAAAGAGATATTCGCTGAAAACTTGGCATATTTTGGCATGGTGTGCAGTCTGTCCTTAAGAAATGTGAGACAACTGGACAAGTGCATAGCAGACCTAAAAAACTACCTAAAGTAGATGAACATATCTGAAAGTTGTGTCCTTAAGAAACAGGAAAGACCAGACACAGGAGCTTAGAGATGCATCTGGCTCTTACATTAATCCATCTAATATTTACTAAAGCTTTCTCAGAAATGGTCTCAGTGACATGTGGCTCACGTGGCTGTCAAAGAAGCTGTGCTGGAATTATGAACATGGATACAATCAGATTTTGGTACATGTGGTTATGAACAGATGAAGCATTTGATTGGCGAAAACCATGGCACCATTTTTCAACACTGATCCCAAACACACTGCTAAAGCAGTAAAAGCATACCTGGATAGAAAAACATAAAACTACTATCAGTCGTGCATTGGCCTCCCCAGAACCAAGACCTCAGCATTATTGATCACACAGGGATCATCACAGTCATCATCACTTTAGATGTTGTTTATGGCATGTATCAAAGAATAAAGATGGTGGAAAAAATATTGACTTTTAAGCTGGTTAGAATAGCACAGACTCTGTTTTTGCCTCATATATTGTCTTTACATTTATGTATTTTTTTCAATAAATCACTCTTTTGTCCGATTTTACTAGCAAAAGACAAGGAAATGAAGGGCAGCTCAAGACATTTGCAAAGTTTTTTATGTGCACATGCAAGAGAGACGATAAACACCAACGTAAAGCATGGCTGAAGAAAAGGTAAGAATAAGAATACATGGCATACGGTCGATGAACCATAAAACAATACTTGGTCTGTGTCCCTCAAAGAAAATCAAGAGCGGGAGGGAGAGAGTCACACACTTTAAGAATTTCATCATTTTAGCAGAGTGTGTGTGTGTGTGAGACAGGGCTGTCGAGACTGCTTGATGGTATGAAAATTTGATGCAGAAAATATCCTGTTGGCGCTGCATTTTTAATGGAGACCACGCAGATGCAGGAATTATCTTCAGAATGCTCCCTCTGGCCCCCAGTACCACCTCATGCATAGCACCCAAACAATTCTGCACCTTCAGGACAGACTTGTATGGATTTGCTTCGGGTATTTCAATCATTCTTAGAGAAGTTCTATTTGTCCCCTAAAACATTGTCTCTGACGAGTGACAGCTCACAGGAATCATCGCAGAATCCACAAACGCTCCATCACTCGTCAGACGGCTGGTGTTTTGGTGTATATTTTTCTGTTCTCTATTCAGTTGTTGGAAAATGAGTCTGGCCTCTGGGGCTTTATTGCCCTAATCTGCAGTCCAGCCTGCACTTCTCCCACTGGTGATTGATATTTGGAGACATCGGTGGGACAAAAACAGTTTGAGTTCTGACGCTCATGAAAGACCCATCAGCTCTGTCGTCGATCAATGTGAATAAATATTTCCCACAACCCAGAAGCATTAGAATCAAGGACGGGGAAAAAAGACAGACAGAGGAAAGAGGAAAAATCAATTGGTCGAGAGCTTTGCTAAAAAGGGGGTGGGGAGGCATGGTGGTTGGGGAAAAGGGGGTTGAGGGGAAAAAAAAAGAAAAGAAGAGGCCTGTCAGGCTGGGTGAATAATGAAGCATGTTTTCAGTGCTTCAAAGGCAGAGGAGAAAAGGCATAGTGAAGTCATGTTATGGACTCTGTCATTTAATGTCACTTTATTTTTGGCTCATATGATACTCTATTAAAGTACAGAATGCTGAGGTGAACGCGGGGCTTTTGAACTCTCTGGCATTAATTTGCGGTTCTCAAGTGGCTCTTTAAGGTTCAATCAGTAATATTTGCACAAAGTATCAACAGGAGTTCTCAATAATTGCATATCAGTGTCAAGTTAGTACTCTGCTCCTGCTTTTTTTAGGGGCTTTCAAATCTAACTGGCTCTGTGTATTCACTGAAGTGCTCCCCACCTTTGTCCGTGACCAAATGCCCACTGAACTAGCCACTTATCTTTGCAACATTTGAAAGAGACGCTTTAGACTGTCAGTTGGACACCTGTTAAGTAAAAGCCCTTTAAATGGCTGGTTTAAGCAACATGAGCTATGCTATCAATAGTAGCTAAAAGGCTGTTTTTCCATGTCCTTAACTAAATGTCAGCTTCACATTTACATTTAACATTCATTCTATTCTCACTTACAACTGTTTCCTAATAAAAGTGGCAGAATTCAAACGTCAAAGTTTTCTGCAGTTACCTGAGCTTATGCTAGAGTTGCATTATATTAGAATGTATTTTTAAGATATTGCTAAGCTATTAGTTAGCATGGTGGTTAGCACTAATGCTACACGTCAAGAAGACTGGGTTCAAATGTAGTTTCAGAGGGTGGGACCTTTCTGTGTTCCCCCCGTATCTGTCTGAGTACTCCGGCTTTTTCCTACAGTCCAAAGACATGGAGTAAGGTTAATTGGTGATTCTAAATCTAAATTGCACACAGTGTAAATTTGAATACCTCACGATCCTTGACTTGATAAGAGCCTTGGATTGGATAGTTTGGAGTGCAGGTCAACACCAGCACCTTTGGTGTGTTCTTGGTATTTGTGTGTCACGTTGTCCTAGAGAGGCTGTGCCTGGTCTTCAACATTCACAAGGCTTTCTGCCAGAACGCTGAATTTTAATTATTTACCTTAGTGATTTTAATGTAAGTGTATGCAATGTGGCTTTCCACAGAAAGAGCTGAGAGGCTAAACTGTTTCTATCATGCAATATATGTGACCATTTACCCAGTTCAGCTGAAAAAACTGCCTTTGTCCTTCTGTAATGATAGCGTTTCTATCCCACATCCAACAATTTAGACAGTAGATGTTCACTAGTGGCTGCCCACCTGTCTGTACTTCATCTGCCTGTGAAATGATTGTCTTTCTTGCTATCTTTCTATCTCATGCACTCTCTTTATTTTGATAGGGGATCCATTTGGTTTAAATTGACTCATTTTGTCAGTGGGAATCGGAGCAGAGAATCTGAAGAGGGAGAAACAGCCAAGGCTGCTTTGATCCCTCTGACAGGCAGCGTGAAAAGTGCATTTCATAAAGGATGTTCGCCTGTGATGAGCCCGCCAGAGTGACAAATTGGGCCCCTGGTGCTTTAAATAATACACTATGTATGGCTCCAGCTGTGGCACTATGTTCTATATTGCTAAACTGGCCAGTTAAAAGGGGTGTGCTTTGCGAGTTGAAGGCAGGGCATCGGTAGTAATTTAAATCCAGAGCAAGTTTCACTTCCGCTCTGAGCCTTTTCTTGTTCACCACTGTGACTCGTCCAAATGTTAACGTGTCACATGCATTCACGTCTAGATTTGGAGATGCAGGGACGGAAAGCAACTTTTAAGCGATGACTAAGAAGAACCTTGTTGTCTCCCTGTGGCACTTATTGCTGAAAAGACATGTGGTGATGAAAGTTTAAAACGTGGTGTGCCACTGTTACAGACACTCCCCTCAGCTGGTGACGCAGAAGCACCGGATAGAAATGCCTGGATTGACGCTTTGCTTCTTCCTCCTGAATAATTTGCTCCAACATGCAAAACCTCTAGGGAGAAGACACGGGTACTGCACACGCAGCTTTCCAGCTGTGCGTGGGGTAATATATGTTACATTTCAAATGAGAAAAAAAGTCACAAAGAAAAATATCACACAGACATATGCTGTGCTGACGACAGGTGTCACTGTGCCTCATTCATCTTAACCAGTGATGTCAAACTCATTTTACATCGTGGGCCACATACAGCCCACTTTGATCTAAAATGGGCCAGAAACTCCCCTTCTCTGTTCGTCTAAAGAAGTCTAGTTACACATGGAATCCTTGAGATATCTTAATATAAGAAAAAGTAGTGCAGATTCAGTGTTTTCTACAAGATAACAAAATGTGCTGTACTTAATGAAAGAAATCTGTCAGCTCGACTCCTAAATTGTAAGAAATAAACCTGTAAAATTACAAAAAAAGTGTAGCCATGTGTGCAATGCATAGTGTGCAGTGGTTACTCAGTGTTATTTTATTTTTAAATGCATCACCTAATTACTCTGGTGTAGCATGAATGGGCAAGTGGGAGGTCTTTATCAGTAAAGATAAGGTGTTAAAAATTTTAAGAATACAGTTAAAAGTCCAAAATTTCCAATAATGCTGTTCAATGGGGCTCGATTGCTGTCTTTATTGGACCAATTGTGGCCTCCGGGCCATGTTTGGCATCTCTGATCAAAACTCTTTGTTTGCCTCTTGTATCATACAGATATTCACATGCAACAGATACAGACTGTCAACCAACCCCACCATCTCTCCTCTTCTCTGGATGCACTCCATAATGGAGGAATCATCAGTGAAAATCTGGAGGTGGTTTGACCCACAGTTGAGTCTCGAGTCAAAAGATAGATTGCGAATAAGGCAGGCGACAGCACGGTGCCTCACTGCAGAAGCAAATCCAATATATTGCTCCAGAAGGGAACAAACTGTGGCCTATCTGCGAGATAGTCTATAATCCAGGACACCTTGGCGTTATCGGGCTGTATCGCTGTGAGCTTCAGCCCGAGCAAGAGTAGCTGGAGAGTGTTTAAGGCACTCAAGAAATCAAAGCTCTCCATTCCCACTGAGCTCTTCTGTTGAAATAAGTGACTTTTTGTCAGTGCACAGTACATCTGGATATGTTTTGTACATATAAGCAGTATGCAGAAGTGGCTTATTAGGACCTTTTCACTGGATGTCTGCCATAGTCTGGGATGAGGCCTTAATGCTGTCACTGAGGCTTTCGCTTTCATTCTTGAACACTCAAACACTGCGGGAGGTTTTGCACAGCAGAGGCACCCTGGTCAGACTCAAGGATACATTAAAGAGGTGCTGGAGAACCTATTTGCTGACTGGCACATCCTTTTAGCACTTTCATCAGGGGCTGCACTCTGCACAGCCATTTGTTGCAGTTTGTTTTTTAACCTTCCCAGTAGGTGTTCTGCCTGTTCTGCGGGGGAAATTCTCCGAAATCTGTCTGATCGCTTATTTGGTTTCCCAGGTCATTAAAGTGTAAGACTATGTCTTGTAGCATTACTACATTCACATATCCTTAAAAATAAAAGTCGAACTAGAGGGAAAGGATAAGTAGCCAAAACGACATACAACGAGATCCCATGGGACACAGCAACAGGTGTCCCAACCAATCAGATCATTATCACATCATTTTCTAACCTTTGTTATAAAGTAGATTTTGAATCTGCTATTAGTTTAACGTGCACAGTATTCACCGCCCGCTCAGAATTGCACTCGCTAATAGGCTCGGCTTTCCAAAAAAAGGAAAAAAGAAAGAAAGCCAACTTTTAATCCTCCTTAAATCAGCAGAACCTGGTCAGCTCTGTTTCCCTTCAGAGTTTTTTAGGTAGAACACAGAAGTCCATCATGTTTTCAGGACCTGCTGAAACACCGAAAACAAATCCCTCTGGGAAACACTGGCCCCAGATAATTTGCCTTTCCTGCCCCGGAGTGGAGCTCACTTTGCCTGTTTATGAGCCTACATGGTGAAAAACTGAAAGCCTGTCCCTTTAGGTCAGCATAATTACACCCTCCACATTTCCACCACTAGCTTTCCATTAAGGTGGTGACTCACCATGCCCGGCTCACTCTGGCCCAGAATGTGCTAGCAGCTGAGAGCTAATTACCACACACAGGATGACAAGAATGGTAGATAGTAGGTGTTATTTGGCTGACTCACAAGCTAACTAGCTCGCCTGCTGCTGCTAACTACTTATTACAAGTGGAGCCTTTGTTTTAGACATTTCGTGCGGAGATTACTTATCTGGGTTTTTTTTTTTCTTTCGGTCTTTTGTTATTTAAAATAGGGTCGTTTATTTTTTTAAATAAAGATGACGCAATGCATGAACACAATCTGAGATATGTGGGTCACACGGAATCTTTCTAGCAAACGGGATGAATAATTCTGACGTGCACGCGTCCTCGCCACATGGTAAGATATTGTACTTTCTCTTAAAGAACGTGCGCTGAACATGAAATGTGTTCTTTTTAAACCGTATCAGAGAACTATATCGATTTTTTTTTTCTCAAATGTCCCCATCTTCTGAGCAACAGCCTGCTTATAGTGTGTAGCTCTTTCTCCATGTGGACCTACAGTACGTCCATGAAATCCTATGACTTAGATGTTTTTTTTAATAGTACAGTCACTAAAAAAAAGCACAAATCACAGAGTTTTCTTTTTTCTTCTTCTTTTTTTTATTTTAGGGAGGATTTAATTGAAATTGTATTTTGACAAATAACCATTTAATGGTGTAAAACAGGCTATTGTGTGAGTGTGTCTGGGAGTGTGCGATAAGAGTAACAGTGGAGGGGAAGCAATGACACTTCTTTTTCTAAAGACTGGAGAGAGAGAGAGAGAAGGGGCGGCTGGGATGGAGTGTGTGTGTGAGAGAGAGAGAGAGAGAGAGGGGGGATAATTTATAGGAATAGTAAGGAAAAAAAACTGAAGGAAAACACACATTTTTAACTTATTTAAACCCTCGCTAACACTCTCGCAGCTGCCTAGTGAGCTCTTGCCATTTTGTACACCGATGTGCGTTCTTGTGTCCGCCCTGTTAGGTGACGTAGCACGCTAGTCTTCTCATTTTAGTTATAACCCGAAACACTTCTGTGAAGTTTGCTACGGCGGGAAAGAAACCGCCAGCGCCTGTGTGAGCGCGCTGCCGAGTTGTTGTTTTATCGGTGGCTAGCATGTGCTGCATGTGTTCACCATAGCAGAGCGGCTAATTCTAATCCTCACACGGGGCTTCCAGAGTGTTCTGTGTGAGCTCAGAGTAGCATGCTGGGCAAAATGGTGGTAATACTTTATTATATATCGTAATTGGGTGTTTTTCAAGCGGAAACAAACTGCGCGTAAGAATGTGTTGAGTCGCAGCTTGTAAAGGTGATTATAACTGCTGCACTGCTAATATGAAGCCCGATGAGAAAATCGCCTTTTTGTAAGATTCTGGGTGTGCTGGGCGTAGCTTGGAAGCGTTTTTGAGTTGTTTCAGTAGACTTCAGTGTGTGTGTGTGTGTGTGTGTGTGTGTGTAAATGGCAGGAAGCCAGCATCATCAGTCTTATTAGGAGCGTGGATGAGTCACTCGCCTCCTCTCCTCGCCACATCATCTTGCAGTCGCTCTCCTTATAGATAGTTGGGTCAGAAGTGCACAGATGACACAGTTTGTTGTGTCTACATTTATGTATGTGGCTTTTACCTGAGAGAGAGAGTGAATATGCTCCCAGCCAAACATGACAACCACCTGCTGTACAAAGAGCCTGCGCTCGTATGCGCACTTGCACACAAGTCTGCGTGATCGCAAGATGAATGAGGGAGCGTGACAGGCTGGGACGCTTTATTTATGGGGGTCTTTGGCTTTGAGTGCTGAGTGTTCAAATGGACCGAGAGAGGCAGAGACCCAGGGAGGGAGAACATGTGCAGAGGGTAGGGGGAGAGCGCGAGGCTGCATTTGATAATTGGCTGAGAGATCGTCACCAGAATGAAATTATGCTAGTTAATCTCTCCTGAATTAATTACCTCAGGAGCAAGCCACAGTACATTCATTATTGCGGAAAGAGTATTGACCCTGCTGAAAGAGAAAAGCAGTCCATATCATACCCATAATGCCTACTTGCGGCGTTATTGTAGTGCTTGTTAGCGTATAGACTGCAGGCTGCAAACATGAAATGGAAATGAAAGCGGTGATATCTTCTACCTGCCTATACGGTGACCCAGAAAAAAGATCCTCCCATAAGTTCTCGATGGCTTTGTGTGCATATCTTTTCAAATGTTTACGACACTGTTAACCGCAGAGGTTAGGTATCTAGGGAAATGAGGAAAAGGGAGGCCACAGCTCACTGCGAAACCTGATCAGAGCTTTATGCTCATGTCTGAATGTTTTCTCTCCCCTCTTACTGTCAGGTTTTCCTCCAGCTTGTCTTGCACCTCTCAAGGCAAGGTTTTGGTGGTGGTGAGGCAGAGGGTGATCCAGAATATTCCTTTAGTTGCTCTTCCCAGGTAGTAAATACTTCAAGAGGCACAGGGAGCTGCAGAATACACCTGCTGCCACATTCAACAGCTTTCCTCCAACCGGCCTACGAGCAGCACGGCTAAGGCAGAAAGATGTCGGTTATGAAGAAAAAGGCCACATGTGGGTCAAGTAGGCTCAGGAAGAGTGCCTGATTTGCATAAAAGTACTAATAACACTACTAATAACACTAATAGTCATTTGTAGAATGGTAATTACAGGATGGGAAATTTGTTATTTTATGCTCTTTCGATCCAAGCGGCCTCCCACTTGCAGGATTTTAACTGGGGGGTTAGATGCCACTGAGAGGGGTGAGAAAAAAAAACAAAAAGAAGTATCCGCTGTTGATGTTAATGCAGTCAATTAATGCCGCTGCCGCCGGCGGCGCACACCACGTCTCGGGTTCTCAAAGGTCATTACTCCCCAGGACTTCCCTTTTTGTTCTCGTTTTCCCCTGCGCCGCTGCTTATCTTCCATCCCTCCTTAATTGTCTGGCAAACATCTCAGCAAGAGAAAGACAAATATCGCTTTTTCCTGTGGATATTGTTCTGTCTGAACTCGCCGTCGCCGCGTTAATAATTTAGCACCTATTCCTTTTTCTCGCCGCGCCTCTCTCCCAGGAACATTTCCTCCCTCACCTTATTTTCTCCTTTTAGACCCTTCTCCCTCTTTCTTCTCTTTCTTTTTTTCTTTCCTTCTTTTTTTGCTCTCCATTTCCTCTCTTTTACCCCCTAACCTCCTTCTCTAACCCACCTTTGGTTGGATTATATCTGCAGCTAGGGCTGTCTACCCATCTGCCTTTGATGCTGAGGACCTCTCAGCTTCAAGGCAGTGCCACAGGGGCCCTGCAAAAAAAAAAAGTGAGACCGCCAAACACGGAGAGACTCGCTCTGTGCCATAATTAGTCGGCAAGTTTTCAGCTAATTAAACGGGACCCTATTAGAGGCGCGAACGAGTAGAAAGAGGGAAACAAGAAAGACGACTGCTGAGCAACTGTGGGGGGAACGCTAGCACTCTTTGGTGTTGTTGTTTTTTTTAATGCTTGATCCCTAACTCGGGCTCATTTGTTCCACTTTTTCTTGTCTCCTCGTACCCCTTCACACTTGTCCCCCCTTCTTTTTTTTGCATTTTTCCTCACAGACACCAGAGCGTTTCCAAAAGCTGCTCCAACGACACCCGGCAACGTACGTCGTCACTGTGCGCCGTGATTGCAAAAATAGAAAAGTCGATACAGGGAGGGCCTTTCACCAGGGCTGCAGGGCAATCACATGTCCGTTTCTAGGCTAGACTCTGCTCTCACACACAGACACCTTCTTCAAGGCCCTGAAATCTTTCTCTTATCTCTTGTCTTAATCGAGAAATTGAAATCATGTGGACGGGCGTAAATGGCATTTGGGAGGTCATAGCCTTCCTTTTTTGCCTTCTTAATAAAGGAGAGTGAGACAGAAGCACATTAGGTTGAGTTAGAAGAGAGGTGAGTGGCGCCTTGCATCTGGCTGCACACAGGACCTCATTGTTTAGAGGAATAATCCGAAGCTTGAAACGGGCTAAATTAAGGCTTTGGATTGATGAGTTAATGTGCGCTTGCTAGAACAGACATGGAGTGGCATACCAGGAACTATTTACACTAGACCACATATTCTGTTTTATTCTTCTGGCCTTTCTTTATCCTCCTGCGATCTCCCCCCCTTTCCTGTCTTTGCTAATGTCCTCAATTCTTCCTCATCTCCCCCTTGTCTCCCCTACTCTCTTCTCCTCTGAACTGCTCTCTTTGGCAGTATGTTTGGCCTGTGACGGCCCAGAGGCAGCCATGCTGTCTTCTCCAGTCAGTCTGCTGTTTTTCCTTCTCCCATGCCCCGACCCTGCTATACTCAGCACACACACAAACACACACTCTCTATCACTCTCCTTTATTCTCTTTCTGCCTGTCCTTCGCTCTCTACATCATCCCTGTCTGCGTCTTCTCCCTCATGCCCTTCGCCTCCTTTTTCCGCTCCGACCCCTATCTGCTATCCAGCCAAGTGCAATGTCTGTCAAAGACACAGAGTAGACACACATACAAAGAGAAAAAGAAGAAAAAAATGCGTGCAGGCGCATCATCTCTATTTTATTTCCTCATTTTCCCTCCATCCCTTGCTTTGGCTTTTTGCGTTGAATCTGCTGGCCAGAAATGAGAAAGCCTCAGACATTGTTGCAGAAAAAAAAGTGACCATCACATGAACTCGCTGACACGCTGTAGTGAAAACACGCAATACGCTACTCTGACATAAACAAAACAGAACAAATTTTAATCTGTAAAGTGTGTGCAAATGCCCGGACAGTCTGGCGCTCTGTTTTTTTTCTCTTTTTTTCTTTTTTTTTTTACTACCACTGCAACATCTTAGCAAGCGCTAAAGACACCGCATCAAATCGCTACTGTACCCAAGCAGCGTAGGCTCTTTGAAATACCCAAAGTGTAAGCTAGTCAGCTGATAGGGGTGGCTGACTAAAGAAAAGCCGCAGCTCGACGATTGGTGCAGCCACTGGCCCACTTTCAGCCTGCTTCTTTTTTCCCTGCACAGCTGAAGGAGGTCTTCTTTTTATACCCCTTAAAAATGTGCGCGCAGCATGGGGCACTGACATCTCAGAGCGTCGCTTGTACTGAGGCATCTCGGCACTTTTGTTCCTCTTCTGGCTCTTGTCAATCCCCGAGTCATTATCGGCACTCCTCCCTTCATCCTTCAGAAGCCTCCTTTTGAGCGAATGTAAGTCGTGGCCATTATTAGCAGACCAGCCTCCACTCGGCTGAAAGTTCTTGTCTTCCAGCCATGTAGAGAGTGGGCATCCACACTAGTTTTCTAGCTCTGGATCCCCATATAAAAAAGCAACAACAATAAAATAAAAGGTCTGAGCCCTAGGGATGTGACCCAGGATGGAGAGGCCTCCTTGTTTGGCTCTCAGTGTCGCAGTAGGCTTTTTTAACACGCCAGATCTGACCCACTTGCATTGTGTCGTATAGTGGTCAGCAAGCGTGGGTGCGGAGGACGTTTGCGAATATTGTAGCAAAAAGCCAGCGACTCTGCTGTGTGGGCTCAAGGGCTTTTCCTTTGAAGATATTCTATACGACCTCATTTCTGAATTGGCTCTTGAAAGGGCCCCGTGTGTGTGTATGGAAAGCAGCACAGCGCGTCCTCTCCATTGAAACAAACTGGCAATAATTACACTATTTTATTTTTCAGCTTTCATTGTTCAGATTTACATCCTTAAGATTTCGAGTGAGTAGGAATCGAGCGGCCCAGCGTGGGCTCATAAGTGGGAAAATGAAGGAATAATGTTTCTTTCTCTTCTCGGTAAGATAAACAATCAACGTGATGCTAGATTTCATTTAGCACGGCCTCAGCCAGCAGGTGGAGGAACTACTCTCAGCTGAACCCGGCTCCGGCGCACTTATTTGTCCAAAGCTAAAGGACAGATGGATTTAAATGGTTTCATATTGATGGTCCAACCTCTGGGGGAGGTCACGCTCGTGAAGGGAGAAAGAGAGAAGAAGAAGGGAAAAAAAAGTATTTTTGCTTTGATGTAGCAGCCCAATTCATTAGCTCAGTCGGAAATGTCTTCATTTTTAGCAAGCCTGCAGAGTCAATGGACCATAGCTAGAAAATCAGCCTCCTTACAGTGTGCACAACACACTGAGCACTGGCTAACTACCTCAGCATCTCACTGCGCAGGGCGGCAGAGACGGTGCTGCTGAAGGTTGACTGCTTACCCACGAGAGCTGGAGGTAGCGAGTGGTCTTCCCTGCCCTGCTGTTTTTTTGTTTTTTTTGTGGAGTAGTTTGCCTGAATGTGAGTGAGGTGAGAATCCAGTTGGATGAGCATTCAGGAGCAGGGCCACGAAACGGGCCCCGAGAGAGCTGCTGTGCATTGTGGGTAGCTTAATGGCTCAATCCTATGTGTAAATGAGCGAGACAATCAGTACTTGGTGTCCACTTATCTCCTTGATAGCTGTGAGGCAGGGAAAAGGAAGGAAGGGAGGGAGGAAGAAAACACGGTGCCGATCTGAAGCAAAGGTTATCATTTGCATCACACATCAGCCGCCATTAACTGTGATTGCGCTCGCATCTATTTCACTTATTTTCCACGCCATTCTTCTAATTTCTTTAGCTGTTTACAAGTCATTAGGCGCGAATACTTGTATTGTGAGCCCTCAGACATGGAAAAATAACCCAAAGATTTGTTTTATTTGGTTATTTGAGTTTCTTATTGCCGAGCGGTGCTTACGCCCCTGAGGCTTTGTCTATATATTGACTAGCATTACACAGTTGACGCTGACATGAAAACAGACCGCAAACAGATCTTTAACAAAGATAAGCTTCCGAGAGCGTAGGAATGGCACTCTTGAAGTCCTATCAGATGCTTTGCTGTGAGGCAAATTTCATAGTGGAACAAGTGATTTGTTTGATGAGGCGAAAACCAAATCAGCAGGACTTTAGAAGACCCTCATTTCTGTGTTATCTGTCTCCCCTTTCTTTGCTGTCCTTGTCTCGGCTGCATTCTGTCCTCAGTCATGTGTCTGCTCTGCATAAAACTTTTTTGTGCCGCTGTCAGCGTGTCTTTTAGTTACAGTTTGAAGGCTGCTCAAGGTTTCTCTTGCAGTACATATAATATCTATATATATATATATAAAATGCGTGACATAAAGGCATAACGATTGATTTCAAATTTTTTTTGTCTTTTACAGGAGAAAAAGAGCATTAAAAGTAAGCCATGGTCCAAACTCTTTTATTTTTCATTTCTGTTGTTGTTTTTCTTAAAGGTAAAGGCATGCTTGGCTTGGTTTGCACTCACCAACGCTTTTGCTTGATTTTTGGGTTTCCATACTTTCCATCAGGTCATGAATAAAAAGACATTAACACAGCATCTCTATAACACCGGCACTTGTGTTACCTTTGGCACTGTGTAGCGTCTAAGCATTCGGGATCCTCCTTTTCTTCCTTCCTTACGGTTTTGGTCTCATATTGAACCAATTCATTAGCTCTGCTTTGCATTTGGGTTAATATACTTCACAGAGTCTGACAGTAGCTATTGACAGAAGGATATCTGTCCAACCTGTTGTCCTGATTTAGCACTGTAAGCACATAATTTGCTTTCTACAATAATGCAGTAGACGTGGTTAATCTGAGGCCAGCGCCCTGCTAGGCAATTTGTTAAGACTCCTATTACGGAATTTAAGAGGATATCAGAGTGCTTGAGCCACGCAAAGCTATTAAGCTACTTAGATCAGAGCATGATTGCCGTCTGCCAATCACCAAAATAAGAAAACAGGCTCTTGTCGGTGCTCTCTTCTCCCAAAAATCCTCAGCTGCACGATTATTAGAGACACACACAAGCACACTCCCACACAGAGCAGGCTTAATTTTGTATCTTTAAACACACCGAAAGTGTAAACTGACCTCTTCTCTTCTATCTTCATCACTGGTCCCCTCTCCTCCCTTCCCCTCTCCTCCCTTCCCCTCTCAGCACAAGCGCGTTTTGAAGCATGACATTATTTCAACTCTGATTCACGCCACAGTTTTTTTTTTTTTGTTGTTTGGGGCTGTTGTCGTACCAGTGGAGTCTTCTCTGTTTTTTTTTGGTTTTACTTTTTTCTGTCATGTGGTATGGGTTCTGCATGAAAACGAGAACAACCTCTCTCCGTAAAAGCCTTATTGGACTCACTAGGGATGAAAAATTGGAACTCAGATTAGCTGTGGAAGTGGGTGCCTGGCAACCATCGTGACCAGTTTCTATTGTTTTCTACCTTCTTCATTAACATTCAGATGCGTTGATGACCTCATTAGGGAAAAGTTACAGATTCACGCATCGAATGAAGGAATTCATGACAGCCCAATCATGTAACACATACCACAAACAAACACTTAGTGGTAGGAGAGTGTGTCATTACCATCGTTAGTTTTATCATTAAATAGCCCACTTTAGCAAAACAAGCAGCGTCACTTACTTTTGGTTTTCTCTTCTGCTTCTTCTAGACTCCCGGCCCTTGCCTGACGTAGCCATGACTGGCAAGTGCACGCGGGAATGTGACGAGTATGGCCACTCGGACTCCTGCTGGATGCCTGTGCGCACGTCGCCCGAGCGACGGCCATCCAAGTCAACCACCACCCCCCAACAACCAAAGCTTTCTACTTTCATGAGCGGCAACGGCAGCGGCAGCAGCAGCGCCGAGCAGCCCGGCAGCCAAGAGACCCTCGCCATGGCCGCCATGGCCAACGGAGACCCCACCGCTGCTCACATGATGGGTGACCGCAATCGCAACCTGCTCAACAAGAAGATGGCCTCCTCCTCCTCCTCCTATGAGGCCTTCGGCTCGCCTCCCTATGGCTCGCCAGGAGCCGGGGAGGAGGTGCTGGGCCACCCCACCGAGGAGATCCCCCTTGCACCTACCGGGGAGTACAAGCCCACAACATGTGGTACTCTGACGCGACGGGAGGTGTATCTGTGAGCTGGAAGAGCTCCTCGTGTGTCACAACGTGTGGCATTCAAACACAACAATAAGCATAGCTGCTTACCCACCACCATTACAGCTTTAGAAGCTTTTAGCCACACTTTCTCCAAAGACTTTTTTGCGACAGCTTCTTAATGAAAAATCCCTGTGGATATATAAACATAGTCACCATTTTTTTAAAGTGCTAATTCTGGCCATTAACTGGACGAAAGGAGGAGGAGGAAGAACTGCTGAGGGCACTGATTCAACTCTCTCTGAGGTTGTTCTACTGGCGAGTCGGGCTCTTAGGACACAGTCTGCTGCCTGACAGTCAGTCTGTACAGTAATCAGCTCATTTTACATATACAGTGCATGCATGCATTAACCCCTGTTCTCATTAAGGGCCCCATTCCCTGAAGTTGACGCTATACAAAAGAGCCCACGTCGTTTTTTTCTGTTTGTGTTTTTTCTAGAAACAAAGCTGTACATGTAAACTATTTTGACTTTACAGTGTGTCTGGATATGCCCTTTTTTTTAAAATTTCAAAGAACAGTGTCTGGACATGATGTTTTGTGGCTGAAGTAATATACTGGACAAATTCATGGTCTCATGGTGTAACACGGACCACGGATTCTGTCATCTTTACTGTTTGTGATAAACGTTGCAGACCAAAAGTCAACCGCTTTCGAATCTTATAAGGAGGGGAAAGACTAAGCTTTAAATACTCGTTCCTCTCCCGATGTGGGAATTCGTGGATGGAAATGGGAGCCAATGCAGTTTGCTGCAGTAACCCCCATGGTTTGACTACAACCCTACTGATAGACTGACAAACTTTCAGTGACTGACTCTAAACTACCAGTGTGCACGCTCTCTACAGGAGTCACTCGTTGTACATAAACATCAGCTCATAGCAACAGCGCTAACCGCTCTCATTCCCTTTTGTCTCGCTACCTTTCCTCAGTCTCTCGTTCTTTGTCTTTGATTGGCGAGATTGAGACCCGAACCTTCCTAATAAATGCAAGATCTTACAGCCATCGTCTACAACCGCATTGGCTAGAGCAGCATGTGTGTCCACAATTGTACATTTCGGATCACCTTAGTGGGATGCTAGTATTTATACCAAGTTGTGATACTTACCCTGTTTTTCTCAAACACACACATGCAGACACACACATACAGAAAAGGCAGATTCATTTAACTGAGGCCGCTGGCGCTGCTATACTGACTCATTGAAAATCCTGGGTAAGCACAGTGTGTGGCATGAGATTAAAATTGTCAAGGTTCAATGGAAACTGTATGTGTGTACGGGCCAGATATGCAGTATATAGTGTGTTTGTATAGGCCACTGTAGATGTACACCAATAATAGGCTGGGGGGAGGGGGGAAGCATACACATGGCCTAGTTGGTCCTAAAAACAGCTGCAAGTACAGCTTTTTCTAAAAACTGTTATTTTCTTTTTTGTTGTTGTTGTTGTTGTTGTGTGATAGGACTGAGCAATAAATATCATAATGCACATGTGACCAACAAGCATCAACTTCTCTTTCTCTTCTTCTCAAGCCTTCGAGGTGACATTAACCCACAAGTGGCTGTCTAAGACCTGTTCTACCAGTAGTACATGCCGCTTCCCTTAGTACACAGCAAAGGCTCTTTGGGCATGAATGTAAGAATCAGCTCAATGGAGAACAATCAAAACGCAACTTCTGAATGAGCAGATTCCTGAAGGGTTTTGGATTACAGGCTGAAAAATTTGGTGTTACAGTTAAAACCAAAAGCTTCGTAAGTAATACGAAGCATTCCCTTTTTTCTTTTTCTTTTATAACACGCAGACACAAAACAGAGAGAACTTTGCTGTAAGTACACGAAGAACTATTCTTTTTTTTAAAAATGAAGGTTTGAGTTTGAACGATAAGAATGTGATGTCTCAACAAAACATCCATTACACCCACAGAGCTGATGCTTTATGACCAGTTAAACAGACACATAACAATGTTGAGATGTTGTGCCTCCCTGTCTCCAGTGACTTTTTTTTTTTCTTTGCAGCTACAGAGGTGCAAAATCTCATGACTGTAATAAAGCAAAAGATGCAATGGAACTTTTTGTATGTTAGCAAAACCCCTTTGGTTTGACCGGAGATGCTTTTTCTTGCATTTCCGGTAATCTATAGTCTGTAAGTACTACTCGTTGTTTGAAAGAAAGTGCTCCTATACTTATCAACTGTATACATAAATACTTACTTTTTACTGCACGTTTAATGGGAACTTACTTCACTTACTGAGAAGGAAGAAGAAAAAAAACTGTAAAACAAAATGTACAAAAAAAATGTTATCCCTGTAAACACAGAAATTCATCGTCTTTGCTTTTGTTATACCTAAAAACACGAGTTACGTAGGACAACTTAGTACATCGATTTGGACTATGCTGTGGATTTATTTTACCCCCTCCATGCATTTTTCATGCTTAATTTTCATTATTGTTTCACCTCGTGCTACAACAAAAACCCATATCTTTCATATGTTTTCTTTTTCATCAACTTTTTACCTGAAGCTTTTGATTGCTTTTTTTAAAAAATACTCCTTTTTTATTTGATTTTTTTAAACTCACAGATATTGTTTCACAATAACAGTCAAAAGCCGTGAAAATGATCATCAGTATACTATGTGTTTTTTCTTTACCTGGTGCCACTTTGTATATTTAGAGTGAAAAAAAAAGAAAAAAAAGGGAAAAAAAAAGAAACATACAAAAAAAAAAAAACTAGAGTGAATGCAAATATGCAATTGTGCCTTTTTATACCAATCGGTATGATTAAATGTTGGTTTGGAATGGTGCATAAACAATTACGTTGACATGCAACACAAAAATAGATGGGGTGGCATTTAAGGACTGAAATACATTTGCATATCTTAGATGAAATCCCATGATGTCAAAGGCTTGTTGAAGGACGACCAGTCAAATGTCAGTGAGCCTGTAGGTCTAATAGTCAAACGGCTATTGCTCTTTGGGTTCAATTACCTTGTTGAAATATCCATTCCTAGCTTAGTGCATTACCGAATGAGTGCGGGTACATTCAAAAGTTGCTTGTTGGTAGAAATAATAACGATATAATGGATTTTTTTGTCGTGTTCCACTCATGTACATGTGTGACATCCGAGGTCAAGTAACCTTCTTTGTGCATGAAACAAGCTCTAGGACTGATTTTAGAAGCTTAGCAGGATAGAGAGCAGGAAAAAGAAATTAAAAAAAAATGCTTGGAGACATTTGACTGCTCAGAGTTGAGGGAGCCTAGAGATAAAAATGCTAATGTGACGGTTTACTAGGAATGGAAGTGTGGAGGGAAAAAGCTGCAAGGTAGAGTGGCTGACAGAACACACACCTCAGGATGTGCCATGCAACACAACACTCGTACAGAAAGATTTACAGTGTATGCATATCAGCAGATGATGAAACCCTGTCCTACAACTAAGCACGGTACAGGGTTCGCTATGGTGTTGCAAGGTGATGCCTTGCATTTCGAGATCAGATAAAATGAAAACAAAGTCTCTGTAGAGCAAGTGTCTGAAAAAGAAGCAGAAATGAAAGCAGAAGCACAGTCAACACCATATAATCTTTGAGTGGTGATAGACTGTTTTTATTTGGGGTAGTGGTACAAAAATCTGGACAATAGCAGGTGGGATTTATGTTGAAATTCTCTTTGTTGCTACCTGAGGTATGTGTTCAGTCTGTGCTCTGTTCTATACGTATAGCATTCACAATGTGTAATGAGATTTGTAATATTAACCATTACTATTTGTCCTGCGACTTGGATGTTGATATAGAAATCAAGGAACAAATTTATCATCGTTTAATATGAGTCACTATGCACGCAGCTTAGCTGAACATGGCAAAGTGTATTGAACGCAAGTCCACTTCTATTTATGAGATATTTTACATAATTTAATTTGCTTTTGTACAGGTTTGTGTAAATAAATTGCTTGTCATTTTTGTCTCTGCAGAAATTAAAATATAACATGGTAAAACAACACCTGTCTTTGAAGAGTTTTTAATTCCATTTTTTTTAATGTGTATGTTTAAAAAAATTACAAAACTTTGATCATTTAATTGCTAATTCTACAATTACTATTTTTTGTCCAATGCTAGATGAATTGTAACCTTGTAAAGGTAGCTATTGCTAATGTGTTAGCAAACTGTTGCACATAACAGTGGCAGTGTCTAATAATCTGTCTATACTAAATATCTTACAGTTTTGTTTTGCTTTTCTAAACTTACATTTTTAGTCTTGACCATGAGGTAAGCAAATTACTTATCACAACTTATCTTTATATAAAACAAAATGTTTATTTATGTATTTATTGTGGCTGAAAAATGAAATTAGTCGACACGACATCCAAAACATTAACATGACTAACTCCACAGAGATCAAGTTCATTGCAGAATAAGGTAATGATTCTTTGTTAGTTTGACTCTGTTTGCAACACTTACATTACACATTTGATCCAGTTGTAACAAAATTCATGCAGCTTAAATTTATGAGAACATTTTAAATGGATTACAAAATAGTTTTGAGGATTGCTCTATTAAATATTCTAAACACGATCTTGTAAATTTGCATCCTCCAAAGAAGAATAACATTAATTTGTCAAATTGAGTTTGGAAGCTTTGTCTGTTATTCTTTTCCATATGGTATTAAAAATGCGATTTAAAAAAAAGGAAATATAATAAGCTTTGCAACTCTTCTTATTATAATTACACTTTCTATGTTTGATCAATTCGTAATTAATTATACTTTGCTTTATAAAGAACTTTTAAAAGTTCACGTGACTGAATAGGATAAAATTAACATCTTTTCACATCTTTGAAATTGAGCATTTTCACATTGATATTTTTTCTGCACAATAATGTCAGGTCCCTTTTCATTTTTCACAGGTAAAATATTGCTGAATTTCCAGCCATGAGAAACATTTTTGTCCTTGTCTAACAATAGAATCTGCAATCAAAGTCTGCAGTGCAAACAGTTTCAAAGCAATTCAATGAATGTTTCATTTTACATAATTGTATATATATCTTTATTGTAATGTTTCACATTTTAATTTTTCTCGGTAGCTGTAACTGATTACTATTACTGATATTTTAGAAATCAATTACATAACGTTATCTCATTAACATGAACTAGTCATCACTATGGATAGTATTATATTCATATATAGTTTAGTATAGGTTTCCAATCTTGCCTTTGTGTCTGGGTTGATATATGAGGCGATTACAGTCTAGGTAATTAGAGATCCATT
The DNA here is from genome assembly GCF_964374335.1 of Astatotilapia calliptera. Taxonomy (NCBI): domain Eukaryota; kingdom Metazoa; phylum Chordata; class Actinopteri; order Cichliformes; family Cichlidae; genus Astatotilapia; species Astatotilapia calliptera. The sequence goes on along the minus strand of NC_137424.1, from coordinate 41,798,089 downwards.
CTAATCCTTTCCCTACGCTCTGATTAACAGCCTGCTGCAGCCTCTCCTACACACTCAAACTGCTAATGGCATCTTTATATAGAACTACAATGCAGTGTTCAATAACATGGAGAAAGTCCCCCCCTTTAGCTGTCATAGAGACATAAGAGAACATACAATGAAAACATGACTGTAGAGTTGTGTCGTATCATTCCTGAAAATATTGGACAGGAGAAAAACATAGTTCTTCCACAAAGCCGAGGAGTTTGTTTATGTGCGACAATTATCTTTTTCTCCATGTTTGTCTTCAAAAGATGCCACTTCTAAGAAATACTAGGATTCAGTCATGTTGATATGCAAATTGTCTCACTCATGTTCTTGTTCTCTCTGACAAAAAAGAAATGAAAATTTGAATTGCCTTGCATGGGATGAACAGCGGGTAGTATTAATTTTTCTGTTGAGACAGGGGGAAATTAATACAAATTAGAATGAAACTGAATGTAATTAATGTTTAGGCAATGCATACCAATGAATTGTTTTGAGATTTATTTTTAATGAATAAAAACAGTGACTGAATATTATGAATACTATAAATAAGAACAAGAGACATTGTGCAAAAATGCCTGACATCACTGGATGGCAGGAGACAGCAGCAATACAGTCAAATGTGAAACAGATTATCTCATCGTTGGTGTTAAATTTGCATATCTATCTATCTATCTATCTATCTATCTATCTATCTATCTATCTATCTATCTATCTATCTATCTATCTATCTATCTATCTATCTATCTATCTATCTATCTATCTATCTATCTATCTATCTATCTATCGTAGAGATGCCTCGGGTCCTATTTTACTTCTACCTATATGCATGGCCTTTCAGTACACCAACAGATACCAGTAGGTAGTTTGAACATGAAAATCTTGGAAATATTACTACTGGGTGTCAGTGCCAAATGGATACTTAATTTACATCAGAAATCCACAAGAAACTGAGATTTGCAACTTTTAGTACTTTTAGTGCTGAAGTCATGCGCTAGAGCTGCTACCTTTGAAATCGTTCTATCAAAGTCTTGACTTGCAAAGCTTTGAAACTAATGGTGCAATCACCATGATGGACCAATACAGAGCAGCAGCCAAATTCTGACATAAAAAGATCGGTCCTAACCTGACCATTATTTGGGTTGGCTGTGGCTCAGGAGGGCACATACTAATCTTAAGGGTGGTGGTTTGATCCCTGTCTGCTCCAGTCTTCTTGCCAAATATCCTTGGTTAAGATACCGACCCCACCCAAGTTGCTCTCTGATACATTCATCTGAGTTTGAATGTTAGACAGAAATCACTTATGTAGAAAAGCTTAGAGAAAATGCTTGTATGAATGGGTGAATGAGGCAAGTTATATAAAGGGCTTTGAGTGCTCAGCTGGAATTGAAAAGCACTACATAAGAACCAGCCCGTTTACCATTTACCTCCATTCACTGCTTGAATCAGAAATTAGTACTTGCATTCCATTGTCAAAGCATATTAAAGGGGTAAGTGAATTTCAAGTGTTTGTTTACTTGCTGTGCTCATTTTACAAATTTCAAAAATGACATGGCAGAGATGATGGAAAAGATGGATGACATGTGGACAGATCCCTACAAAGCAGGGGACAGAATATAGAAGTGTGTCAAAACATTATGTTAAGCATTATGCTACAGTAATTTGGGGCCTTTAAGATTTGTTTAAACTATTCTTTTCCAGGGTGTATATTGTACAACTTCCATTTTTATTGACATTTTATTCTGCTTAATCCACACAGGGTCAAAAGTATACGTACAGGCCCCCTAATACTTGGTTAAATATCCAATAGGAAGTGTTGTACATGGGCCACTCAACACTTTTGGTGCCCATCAACAAGATTCTGGCATAATTCTGGCTTGATATTTAACTACTCTTCTTGGCAGAATTGGTAGAGTTCAATTAAGTTTATTGGTTTCCAGGCACAAAGCCGGCTTTTAAGCATAGTTCATAAATTTTCATGGCCATTCCAGAAGCTTAATGTTAGTCTGATACATCCATTCCAAAACCAGTTTGGATGTATTGATCACTGTCCTGTTGGGTCCAAATTTTTGGACACAGCTGGGTAGTTGTTGATTTCAGGTGAAATTCAAGAAATTGGAGGTAAATCTATTTAATTATTCTATCCACTTAGTGCAATGTACCAGGATCAGAGGCAGCAAAACAACCCAGATCATGACGCTACCACCATCGGGCTTTGCTGTTGGTACAGTGTTCTTAGGCTTGAAAGCTCCAACTTTACTCTTCTGAAGATAACTTTTGTAATTGTGGCCAAATAGCTCAATCTTTGTCTCATCTAACCATAAAACCTGCCTCCAGAATCGATTAAAACTGGTTTCACTGTGCACAATGATACTGGTGTTCCAGCAGTTTACAGTTCATGGCAGGCCTTGAGCCTTCTCAGATCCTGGGATTCCTGAATATGCTAACTAACTTCTTCTCATCTAAGGGTGACCATTTCAGTCTTCTTCCAGACCTTGGCAAAGTGTTGACACATCACAAAAAACGTGTACTTATGTTGTTTGAGCTGATGATCCTGTGGACTAAGCTTAAAAGCCAGGAATCTGTGTAGATTAGAGAAAATCCGAAATAAAGTCCAACTTTTGCATTTGTTTTATTAAGATGTTTGCAGTATAATCCTTATATCCTGGATATAGGACAGTACCAAGAAATCAAAAATACCATGACTTTCATGCCCATGATGACTGCATTTAATATTTGTATTTCTGTAAAGTTGTACAAAGACACATGGATTATTGTAGGGTCTTTACCCTGGGCCAAGGACAAGGCCAAAACACAAGATTGAAAATATTGCTCATATAACTAAAGCACATCAAAACAAAAATCTACAGTCTTTCTAATTGGGATGTACAGTATAGGCTGTCTTTGTGATTATATTATAAAGCAGAGCACTGCAATAGCTTCACAAGCACCTGATTATTTTTTCGTTGCAACAACAAAACATCCATATGCATACAAATTTGCGAATAAGTCTGGAAATACAGTGACCTCCGACAGGCTTCACTGGGCGAGCACAAGGCCTCACCAAGCCGCAGGTGAGGCCTCGATAGTAATCGGGCATTCGCCTGAATTGAAGGTCCACACTGCAGCGGTGTCGTGTTCAACCAGCCTATGAGGACAGATAGTGTGGAACCAGCAGGCAGATAAAACTACAGGCACCAGAGGATAAGAAAGGGTACGTCCTTAGCATACTGCAGGGCAAAAGAATAATAGAGAAAATATATGGTAAAAGACACTATTCCCCACACTCAAATATGTAAAGCTAATTAATGAAATCATTGATCACTTCTCCAACATCAAACATGAGGTATGCCATTTAAATAGAAATTTCAATCCCATTTATGCTCGCTGGTGCGAATTAACGACCTAAAATCACATCAGCGAGGGGAATTCAACCATAAACCTTTGAGGAAGCTATTTGATATCCACAATTTATGACTTTTTTATTGTCTTAAAATTTTATTTTTCCCGGGCAACCACGGGAAATGGCATCTAAGGAATAGCAGTTAGGGCTTTGTTAAAATGATTTCTGTTTCATATTTATTTTATGAATGCGCAGAGGGATTGAGGGCAAACTTTTTTTATGTGTTGTGGATGGAACAATAAACAAGTTCATAAGGAAACTCCTGCAATAACTTTGATTTAATTGTGATCACATAAATTCTATCGCTGTTTATTTTGCTAGCGATCATATCCCTGAGGATGATGTCATTACAGTTAATTTTGTTGCTTTCACAGCAGAGATGGACACACACGCGGTAAGTGCTTCAGCCTGTGAGCACACTTAATCTGCTTGAAGTCAATGTTTTCTGAAAGAAATGTATTAATATGAGTAAATTTATGGCCAATCACATACATTTCTATAAAGTGCAATATGGTAGGCTTATTTGTATTGCCTCAAATGTTGTTCAAGCCATAATTCAATTTAATTTTATTTATGTAGCGCATCACAACATTTGCCTCTGGGCACTTTATATTGAAGGTAAAGACCCTGCAATAATACATAGAACAATCCCAACAGTCAGATGACACCCTTTGAGCAAGCACTTGGTGACAGTGGGATGAAAAAACACTCCTTTAGCAGGAAGAAACCTCCAGCAGAACCATGCTCAGGGATGGGAGGCCGTCAGAACTGACTAGTTGGAGGTGATGGGAGGCAGACATGACAAAACACACACTGTGGAAGACAGCCAGAGATTAATAATAACTAATGATTAAATCCAGAGTGCTGCATGAAGAGGTGAGAGAAGAAGAAACATTCATTGCATCATGGGAAGTTTCTAGCATCCTTGGCCAATTGCAGTGTAACCTAGGAAGGATTCAGGGTCACCTGATCCAGATGTAACTATAAGCTTTATTTAAAATGTAAGTTTTAAGCTTAATCTTAAAACCAGAGAGAGTGTCTGCCTCCCAATCCCAAACTGGGAGCTGGTTCCACAGAAGAGGGACCTGAAAGCTGAAGGCTCTGCCTCCCATTCTACTTTTAAATATTATAGGAACCACAAGTAAGCCTGCAGTCTGAGACCGTGTGTGTGTGCCACAATACGTAAAGCCACAATTCACTTCCGTGAAAGATCCTTTTTCAGGTGCCTCAGGGCTTTAGCTGTAGCTGAACTACAGTAGATGTTGACATTTGATTTCAAGATGCACATTCCTGTGAGTCCTGATGCACTGTATTTAGATCTGGGCACTGTGGGTGATCCTTAACATGATCTCTGGCTCAGTTTGGCACACAAGTGTATTTGCTTACTGCAGAAGTTTTAAGTCCATGTAAGTGTTTGGATCTGGACTTCCAGGGAGCAATGTCAACAAACCAGCAGAACTTGAAGCACTGTAGAGGTGCAGAGTGAGATGACCTTATTTTGATTTTTATCAGCATCTTGGAAACTCCTTTAACACTTTTACCTCAAACATTAACAGCAAACTTGGAGAAAAACAGATGCTGTAAAGATTGCATTTTCTATGAAATAATATCTTAACCTAACCACTAATAGAAGTGGTGTTTTAAATCTTGGACTCAAATGTCCATATCCTGGGTTTTGTATGCCCACTGCTATCCCCAATAAACTATAACACCTGCAGTTCTTGTGTGATGCTGATATACGATGCTCTTGAAAAATGTTACCTGGTAACAGAAGCTCTGGATATCAGAGCATTGAAAAAAAAACAGTAAGTACACTGACAGGGAGGAGGTATGACTGATATAATACCAGTGTGCGGAGTCAAAGGAGCTTGCAAAGAAAAGCGTCTGGACTTCTTTAAGTTGCTTGAAGTCGTTTCACCTCTCATCCGAGAAGCTTCTTCAGTTCTAAGGTCAAATGGTGGAGAGTCCCAGATTTAAACCTAGTGGGAGTAACCCCCCAAAGAAGGACAAAAGGACCCCCTGATGATCCTCGATTGCCTGAGCCAAGGTGTGAAACTGGGTGTGGGTCCCAATCAGCCAGGGTTTTGGGTGAGCTCATTGTGAAACCTGGCCCCACCTTATCATGCGAATTCCTGAGGTCAGATGGCCCAGGATGTGAGTGGGCGTTAAGGAGTCTGGGGAGGGATCTCAAAACCAAGTCCAGACGCTTTTCTTTGCAAGCTCCTTTGACTACGATGACCTGGATGACTGAGAACCTTCACAGACACCAGTGTGTTGAGGTCTCCAGTTATCATCCGCGAGACTCCCTGTGACCTTTGCTGTCACACATTCCGCACAGTGACCTGCAGCCAAAAAAGCCATTCATGTGAAGTCCCTCTACGGATATGAGGTATTGATGCAACGCGTTGTGAGGCCAAAAATAAAAAAAATAAAAATCTGCAGTGGAACAGGCACATGCACTCACACTCATTAATCACACATCAGTTGTTAGTTGAATGCACACAAATTTATATGTGCTAGATTTATGTGGCAGAAGCAATTTGACAAAAATCCATACAGGTCTTAGTAGTTGGAGCTGCCCAGTGATTAATGAGAACTACTTACATAACAGAAAGTGAGCGGGGAGACAGAGCTGGAGAAGGCAGAGAAATGACAAATAGATGGAATTATAGATGGGGGGAAAAGGATTGAGAAAAAAAGACGACTAGTTGATTGAGTATCCAACACCCGAACCCCTCCATCCAGACTTTATGCTCTAAAAATTAGGCCTTGACATAAGATGAACACGTTTTGGGTTTTTTTGTTGTTGTTTTTTTATTGCAGCCAAAGTCTTACTAGGAAGTTGGTGAGATTTTGAAAACAACTGCTTTTTAATATCTATCTATCTATCTATCTATCTATCTATCTATCTATCTATCTATCTATCTATCTATCTATCTATCTATCTATCTATCTATCTATCTATCTATCTATCTATCTATCTATCTATCTATCTATCTATCTATCTATATATATATATATATATATATATATATATATTCTGAAGTCATTCTAAGGTCAAGTTTACCAGCCACACACAGGCCCGTTTACTGGCAGACCTGTTGAATAGAACCTGTCTGACCAAGTAAAGTAGACTAGAAGATCTTTAGAAGCAGCACATCATGCCACCATCTAATGAAACTCTAGAGCTGCTGAGAAACAAGTCACTGATATCTATCAGTCCTGAAAGGGTTACAAAGTGAACCTCAAGCAGCAAACAACAGGAATCCTGTTTGTGGACTTCAGCTCTGCCTTCAACACCATCCTTCCAGACCATCTCCGAGGCAAGCTTTCCCAGATGAATGTGCCTGATCCCATCTGCCGGTGGATCACTGACTTCCTGACGGACAGGAAGCAGCATGTGAGGCTGGGAAAGAATGTCTCGGACTCCCGGACCATCAGCACCGGCTCCCCTCAGGGCTGTGTTCTTTCTCCTCTGCTCTTCTCCCTGTACACCAACGGCTGCACCTCCACCCACCAGTCTGTCAAGCTAATCAAGTTCGCAGATGACACCACCGTCATTGGGCTCATCTCTGACGGGGATGAGTCTGCCTACAGGAGGGAGGTTGAACGTCTGGTGTCCTGGTGCAGCCACAACAACCTGGTGCTGAATGCCCAGAAGACAGTGGAGATTATTGTGGACTTCAGGAAGCACACAGCCCCACTCCCCCCCATCATCCTGACTGACACCCCCATCACCTCTGTGGACTCATTCCGCTTCCTGGGTACCACCATCACCCAGGACCTGAAGTGGGAGCCCACCATCACCTCCGTCATCAAGAAAGCCCAGCAGAGGATGTACTTCCTGAGGCAGCTGAAGAAATTCAACCTGCCAACACGGACGATGATGCAGTTCTACACTGCAATCATCGAGTCCATCCTCACCTCCTCCATCACCGTGTGGTACGCTGGAGCCACTATCAGGGACAAACAGAGACTGCAGCGTGTTGTGCGCTCTGCTGAGAAGGTGGTTGGCTGCAGACTCCCATCTCTGCAGGACCTGTACACCTCCAGGACACTGGGGCGTGCAGCCCGGATCTCAGCTGACCCGTCTCACCCTGGACACAGTCTGTTTGACCTGCTCCCCTCAGGCAGGAGGCTCCGGTCCATTCGCACCAGAACCTCTCGCCACAAGAACAGTTTCTTCCCCTCTGCTGTTGGACACATGAACAATAACCACATGACTGTCCCCGCCACTATCACATGACCCTACGCTGTGTCACTGCATCATTTCATGTCTGGCACTGATCACCACCTGCACTCATGTATATATCTTTCTACGTAGCACTCATAATTCTTATTCTCATGTATATATCACATGTATATCTCATGCACATATCTTTCTTTCTACATAGCACTTTAATTCTTATTGTTTGCACTGAAGCACCGCAGCAATTTCCTAATGTTGTAAACCTCAACATCTGGCAATAAACCCATTCTGATTCTGATTCTGATTCTGAATAGCTCAGTAGGTAGAGTGGTGACTCTGTGATCGGAAGGTCGGTGGTTCGAATCCACTAAACAACTACACTGAGATACCACTGTGCAAGGTACTGTCCCTGCACACTGCTTCCCGGGTGCCCAGTGGTTCCCCACAGCTTCACTGAGTAAATGGGTTAAATGCAGAGAGGAATTTCCCCACGGGGATCAATAAAGTATACATAACTGTTGTTATTATTATTATTAAACCAACCATGTTCTCTCCCCCCCACAAGTCAAGGACCATGTCACGTTTCATTTCACTGTGTGTTACACTTGTATATCTATGCATGTGACGAATAAAGAACCTTGAACCTTCAACAGTAAGAAAGAAAGAAAAATCACATCTGTGGTTTGGATAGCTTTTCCCCACTTAATAAATCAAATAATAATAATAATTGAACAGCTTTTCGTAATTACTCAGGTTATCTTTTTCTAATATTAACATTTGTTTCACAATCTGAAACTTAAGAAATCAGGAAGGCAGCAAATACTTTCGTTTGGATGAAAAACCAGAACACGAGTTCGACCTTTAGTCAAAGAGCATTAATAATGAAAACATACAATACTCACACTCTGGGGAAAGGCCACTATGTAGAAATGTTCATTTATGGCAGACTTTGTGACGAGGATCATCTTTGACATATGAATCATGGGGAGATATTATGCAAAATTAACCTCGATGATAACGCATACTGCTTACACTTTGGCAGCAGGAATCATATCTTGTCTAGAATTTTACGCGTTGCCATTGCACACAGTGTTGCAGACTCTCAAATTAAAACACTTCACTTCTGCCGCCGCAGTTAGCCTCTGCTGAAGTCTAACAAAAAAGCAAAGCGCCCCGGAAGATATGAACACTTGAACCTGCCGTCAAACCGGTGACATGAAATCCACAGCTGTTCTTGTTCTTTAACTTTTTGTTTTGATTTCCCTTCTTCTTCCTTTTATTTTTCCCCAATTCCCTGTCTGCAGGCTTCTTGTGTATTCCCTTCACATGCTCTAGTTTTTGCATTAACAGAAGCCAGAGGGAAGGAATGAGTGAGAAAGAAAAAGGAAGAGGAAAAAAGAGAGAGGCGCGTGGATGGAGAGCTGGATTTTCTTCTTGCCTCGTGCTGTTAGCATGCAGAGGGCACCAGCCATGAAAATGCAATGGATTTCTTTTTCTAAGAGAATGATCTTAGTGATCTCATTATTTCCCATGTGGACAAATGTATAATGGAGCAGTTGTATGTGCAGGGCCAGAGCGCACACATGTGAGAGTGCCCTGCTTATGCGCCTAAAGAGCCTTCTAGCTCAAGAATGAACCCAGTCTTAAGTGTTTCTGCTGTCTGTCTGTTTAACTCCTTTGTCTCTCTTAGTCACCCTTTGAGGCCAAATCACGAATATAGCGGTTGACTCAGGAGTGATTTTATTGACCTTACAGTATGAGTGTAGGTGTGTGTATGTCTGTCTGCATGTGAGTGTGAATGCCTGACTCACCCTGTGGCTCGAGGCCAGAGTGCAGCACAGCTATATTCCATTTTGACACTTTGATAGACACCAAGCCATTTCCATCCCACTGTGCCCTGCTAGCTCTGTCACTCTGCTGCACTTCTCATTACTGTTAAACTAAAAGAAATGACTGGGTAGGTAAAAGGATTGTCAAAATGCGAAGCATAGAAAGAGAGCTGTTTGTAAAAGTCATAAACCACACTGTATGCCTTTTATTGTTATTATTATTAGTTAGCTGTGTGTGAACATCAACAATACACCAAATAACCTTCCAGTAAAAGAACCATAAATCACTCTCCCCATTAGAGCCATTTACTATAGTAACTGTTGTGGAGTTGTCAATTTGAATAGGATCCAGTCACACAGGCATAAAAAAGTGGTTGGCAACCTCCTGGCAACCACTGGTTTGTGCAGCACTGTACGTATCTTTGCGACTAATTTCAGCAACTCCTGCAGCAACTATCTAATCAAGTGGAAGATGCACATTTTAGCAACTTCCCTAGTGACGAGAGTTTGTCAGGGTGTTGCTGAATGGTGACTGATGGAATATGTTGGAGCTGTTATTTATTTATGCAATCAGGAGGTAGTTTTAAAAAAGTGTCCAAGCAGCACCTGAACCAGGAGTGGCTGCATACGCACTTATTTTCCCATACACATTTCGATTATATTGAGTTGACTTTCCACCTGATTCCAAGTGGAGGAAGCAATGTATTTAAATCCCTGTTTTTCCTCTTCAGTCTGGGCTTCGGGGACAGATGGAGGAAATAAGTCTTGAGAGTAAAGACAGTAACTTCCCACACTTCTTTTCAGTGATCTGAATGATTTTTTTTGTCAACAGTTTGCCTCATTCTACTTAGTTCTCTAAGTAAAACAGAAGCAGACCAAGAATAACACTGTAAATAAAGCCTTTCACTGAAAAAGAATAATGGACAACAGAATAGACCATCCAATTAAAGCAGGCCAGTAAGGTTTGTAATGAATCTGCAGGATAGACGGTGCTCAGTGCATGTAAACATAGCACGTGTATGTGCGATGCTGAATTAAATCCTAAGTCTAGCTGACAAATAGCATTAGGAGAAGAATCAGCTCATCACTGCATCATCAGCATGACGAGAAAACGTAACACTTTGGCTGGTATTGAGTTTTAGTTCAAATAGCAGCTGAAAATGTGCAACCTTTTCGTCTCCTTCAGGCTTTCTGACGGAAAGGATCTGTTCTGCCAGAACATAATGTGCTAGGTATGAACTGAAGTTAGTAATAATGAATCACACGGATGTACAGATATGAACTTGAACAGGTATAAAGATGATAAACCCAAATATATTTGAGGTACAGATGTTTTCATTACCCACAGAGGAAAAGGACTGACTAGGAGGAGAGATCGAGCTCAAAGGGATGGTTTGAGTGATTAATGATATAGATGGAAATTTGCTAACAGGAGAGTGAAGAGAGCATTGAGAAGATAGGAGTACTGTGAGGATCTGATGACTGTAGAAAATGAGAGAGCGAGGGGAGGACGGACGGAGGACAGTTAGGAGAAGAGGAAGACCACAGAGGGTTAATGCGACAGAGGAGAATGGAAGAGATAGGATGAGATAGAGTAAGATGATCTGCTGTGGTGATCCATAAAAGGACCAGCAGCAGCAAAGGAGACAGTACTTAAAAAGAAAATCTGTGCATGTGGTCTTTTTGGAACTTTAATTCTGAAAAGCCAACCTAGTGTTTCTGTGCATCATTTATTTTTAAGTGTCTTAGCTCATTAATAAAGAAAGAACTTTTACAACTACGAAGATGTCGGCCTTTAGGTTTTGTTAGAAACATATCAGAAATAGATTCATACCAGTCTGTGCATTTTCAACTCCTGCCTTTCTTTTCATCAAACAGTCCGTACCGGTGCACTGAATCCCTGCTCACATATGCAGTGTTTGACGTGAACATGTGTACATACATTAGCAAATGAATTCACTCCAATCCATTCAACTATTGATCCCTCAGTGATCTCTTAAACCTACTGCTGGTCCAACCTGCTGCTATCTATTTACATATCTCTTTTGCATACCAAAGTAACACTGTCCCTGACACTTGCTCATGAATTATTCATTATAGGTATATTTACATAAGGTACAGAGCCAGGCCTCAACCTGAAATCTCCACCAGTGGTATGGGAGTGACTTTCGGATGGGTCTTTGCCGTGTGGAAGATTTTTGCATTAAGTATTCTCTCTGCTCACCCCCTCCTCCTTCCCCCTGACGGCACTAATTAATTAGCTACTTTCAGCTTCTGCCAAGATCAATGGATTTGGCTACCCATGCAGACTAATACAATTCACATAATGAGGGTCGAGTGTAGAAGCATATACATCCGTGGGCCAATTGTCCTGGGAGAGTGGCCTCTTCCTTCCACTTTTCACGGATCCTTGCAACTCAACTCTAGCAAGCAAAACACAAAATACTTAATGCAAAGCCCTTCTTGGTCTTAAACCTTGAGTCTTTCTACCAGCAAAAGGCCTCAGGAGACAATAAGTTTGTTTTTTCTTTTTCTTTTTTGTCTTGTCTTGTTTTTCTGTCTCATGAGTGTCTCATGAGGTCAGTGGTTGGTCAAGTTTGTCATCTTTATGCAAAATGCTTCACTGCACCTTCAGTACACTGGAGAGAGGCAAGTTTATTTATGAGGCAGTTTCTCATATATTCATTTATATGTGGCAGTGGCCATATATAAATGAATGTATCCATTTGTCTGACACAAATTGATTTTCTATTTTTGGAGCCGCACACCTTGTCCGTACACCGGCCCTTATTCTGTGACATAGCCCACCCAAAGAGATGTGGACACACATGCGCTGTGAACCATTCTACCCATTTCTGAATGGTGTCTCTCTGTCTCGGCACTCCCAATGTCTACACTCAAGAGGTGTGGTCCTGACATCCCTGTTTTAAAACCTTCAACACTTAAAATCTACATCACTTTGTAAAGTACCAACCATCACTTTAAAACTGAGGGACACTTCACGGTGCAAAACATCCTCAAACCCAAGGCCTAAAGAAATACTAGAGCACCCCTTGGAGTTCTGTATAAAGTTTATGTTTGAAGAGGATGGAACTTATTTTTATGGCTTCTTGCATATGCATTTATAATGGGTGCTTTTGCATAACTGTGGTAAAGAATTCCAAAGTTCTGGGGGGAAAAAATCTAATCATTCAGGCACTTATGCATGCATACATCTACAAATTTATATAAATACATTGCTAAGAACAAGGCAACTTTTTTGTTGATGTATTTAGGTCAGAAGCGCTGTATAAAAAAAATCTTAGTATCAAAAGACGCTGCTTTGTGACAATTACTGATCAGTTTGTTGTTTTCTGATTGATGTATGGGTTGCGAGACCAGAGATTATTTGAAATATGACGCTGCAGACGCTAATTTTATGCGACGTGAACTTAAATTCACCCTTCTGCAAAATTTAATGTCACGTAAAAAAAGCAAAGCACCTCAAACTGATTGTGCATCCTCTTTTTTTTCTTCCTGTCTTTTACTTGAAGACACCCACGGCCCGAGTGTGAACTGCAGCATCCCTACAGCCACTTTGTTTACTTGCTGCCTCTCTCTGTTTTGCTACACCTAATATGATGAAGAGAGCATTTTGAGGCGTGAGGTGGGGGGATTGGAGTTACAGTGCGTTTCCCACGAGAGGCTGTGTGTCTGGACCCTTTGGTGAAACCTCTGCTTGCTGCCTTTTTCCTTAAGAAGAAAATTGTATTTGTGCGTGTGTCACGTGTTAACTACACAACAAACACATAGGCGATGTACATACAAACTTGTTCTCACATTCATAGTAATGCACACACACACACACACACGTGCACTCTCCAAATCTACATTGATTTGATGATGCTAAGCAGCAGGAGCCCCTGGGAGCAGGCTCTCTTGACAAAACAAAACAGATGTTTATGTGCACAATGCCATCCTAATGTCAGCAGCCACGCTCTTATCCTCTGTATTAATCACACAGTTCCACTATTTGGGCTTCAATTTCTGTTCTCATTTGATGTTCCCATCTCTGTGCTGTTGAGTCACATGGGATAAAATGTGTGATAAAACCACCTGTGTCACCGCTGGGATGTTGAGAATTTATGCCGTCAGGTTTCATCATCTCTTTCAAATGCTTGTTTATATAGCAGCGGGATCTACTTCTCCATCGACAATTACTGACAGTGTGCCCTTGAGCAACACCTTTAACTTCCTTTGCTGTGTGATTGTTGCAAGTGGAAAAGACTCAGCTTGACAAAGTGTCTGCCGTGACTCAAACTGACAATAGCTGTGCTGCAGAATAACTCTTTAAACTCACCTGGATAAATAACAAGTGTCTTCAGATGCTTTCTAAATGACTGGGGATGTAGCCATGGGTGGCAATACAATCTCACTTGTACATGCAGTAAGTGAGATTACACTTCCTGAATATAGTTGTTGGCCCTAAAGTGCCACGGTTGAAAAATATTAAATTCATACATCAGCTCTGCTTGAGCGTGCCCTCTTTGCTCATGCAGTAAGCTGTAGTACTGCATGTATTTGGTGGTAAAATTGTGGTCTGCACATTTTTAACACCAAATACCATTTTAAATAATAATGTGCAAAAGTCTTGAGTCACTTATTTCTTTATATTTTGCTTCCAAGGAGCCATACTTTACTATTTTTTGCAGTCTCGAGTAATACTGTAGGTCTACAGGCTTTTTTCTGAATTCTTTAGAATTTTTCAATGGACACTGGTTGGTTAGCCACTGGCTTAAGTCATTTAAATTTCTTCCCATTTCTTTAGCTGAATCCACAATTTCTTCCAAAGATAATACAGTCTGACAGGCACAAAATAGTATATTTGCATCAATGAAGTGATTCCCGAGGAACTATTAACTGAAAAACTGCATGGTGTGCAGTGTGACCTTAAAAAAACTTGAGGAAACTGGATAAGTGAGGGACAATAGAAGTGGCAGAGCTAAAAAACGATGTAGAGCAAATTCACATTATTTGAAAGTCATATGCTTATATGCTTAGGGAATAGGGGATAAAATCTACACAGGAGACAGGACCAGAGAGATGCAGCCGGAAATGAAAAAAGAACTGGACTGAAACTCTGTGGCAACAGGTAGTTTTTTTAAATCCAGATTTGAAATGCATAGTTTAAACCCTTATTAACAGTCAGTGTCTACAGCTAATTGTAAAGGCTCTGTCATTCCTTGGAGCTGCATTTCAGCCAGTGGTATTGGAGACTTTATCAAAATTGATGGAATTAAAAACACAGAAAAGATTTTGATTCACAGTGTAATACCATCTGGAGAGCATCAACAGCTCATCACGGTGATCCCAAACACACTGCCGGTGCAGTGAAGGTATATCTATAGATAGTCTTTTATTGTGCGTTTTTCTATCAGTCATGGATTGGCCTCCCCAGAGCTCAGACTTCAACAATATTGAAGCAGTGTGAGACCTTTGCAGAGAACAGAACGAAAAGGCAGCCAATATCCAAAGAAGAGCTTTGAATTTCCTTCAAGAAGCCTAGAGAACTATTCCTGAAGACTACTTAAAGAAATTATAAGAAAGCTTGACTAAGAGAGTTCGGGCTGTGTTGAAGAATAAAGGATGTTGACTTTCAAGCTCATTAGAAGTTCACTGACTCTTGTGAAATGATGAGTCACTCAAGACTTTTGCACAGAACTGTACACATACGCAGCAGTTATATTTCAGCTTTCATGAATGAAACTCTAGGTTTAACTCGTTTTTGCTGCAACTCTGCATTCAGGCTTTCACCTTAAGAGGCACATCATGTCATGTAGTGGCACTGAGTGCCGAAATGTTCAATAACTTGTCCTAGTTTTGCTCAAGACAAAGTGGCCCCTTCACTTTTTGTTGAACTTGTGACTCTCTGGATATTGAACTTGTGACCCTCACTGTCAGACCACTGCCTCCTCTGTGTAAAGGAAGTGCATAAAACTCTCAGTCTACCCCCGGTCGATGTCATTTATTGAGTCTACTGACGTACTGTGGCAGCATTACTTCTGCAACACTTGTTTATCTGTGAAAGTGATAGCAGCCCATGCAATGCCTCCAACCTGGCACATGAGATTAGTGTCGGCTCTCTCTGCTGCCATGCCAATCAGTTCAACAGAGACAGAGGGATGGCAGGCCACCCACAAACACACATGCAAACATCACGCAGACGCACACAGCACCACCACTCCCCTCTGAAGAGCCAGATGATGGCACAGGACTGGTGTGCTGGTGACAGTTTTTCTTGTGAGTCAACATGAGGAATACAATGGAGCGTGTTTAGCCAGAGGGTTGGGGGGCGGGGCAGGGGGGGGGGGGTACAGACACAAGGGGAACGAGGGAGTAAGAAGGAGAAAGTTAGAGAGATGTATTGTACACACAGTGCACATTGCAGATGTCTCCTCTATCCATCTGCTGTGCTGTAAGAAAAGCAGAAGTTTGATTTTTTTTCCTCCCCTCTTGTTTCACATCGTCAGTCAGGATGTGTGTGGAGCAGAATTTAGATGACTGATTCAGAGCACTATTAGGCTATAGGAACAGCCCACACATGGTGAACAAGCTGCAGTATGAACATTGCCTCCAACATACGTATTTCATAATCGTTTGCAGTAGACGGTGTACTTTTCTATGTTGTTGATACATCTTGTAGGTTTACATGCTTTATTGATTTGGATGATGGTAATCTCTGTATGTACAGTATCTTTTCATGAAATAAAATTTAAAATATTCTTACCAAGATTATTTATTTTCTCAATATGACAGTTAACACTTAACGCAGTAACGTTCAGTGACCTTTACAGAAAGGCAGGGACTAAGTCAGGTTTGCTTAAAGGTACTATTACAAACCTTTTCAAACTGCACTCTAACTACTCTACATTACACACGCTGGCCAAGCTGATTAGTAAGAGAAAGCTCATCTGGTAAGTTGATAAATAGTGGTCATTTGCTTGCTAATGCTAGCTCTGTTTTGACAAATGCACAGACCATACTCATCTCAAAGCAGTGAAAGCAGAGCCAGAAGCTTCTCCAGTAAATAGATCAGAGGTTTATCCACAACGCACATGCACAACCAACCAAAAAAAGATGCTGTCCTCACAGCTTCACCAGGCTGCTGTTAAAGGGACACAGACACTCCCGTGACAATCAACAGAAACTCAAGCAGACTTAAGCCTGTGTCCAGAGTCAATAACTGAAAGCAACCACTAGATGTCAGTAATATAAGTGATAGAGGCAAGCAGGTGAGAATGTTTTGAGATGAAAACAATGGTCGCTTTCCCTTTGGTACATTTTAATTGATGCTAGGGCTGAATAATTATGGCCAACATGGTTTTATATATCAACATAGTTCAACATGAATTGCAGCTATAAAACCCACTTTAAATTGCATTTAGTGCATTTTCAGTATCTTAGTCTTTTCAAGCTTATCTTGATTCATATTCACATTATCTTAGATGTAAAACATTTGCAATAAGGTCTGGAGCATCCTTTAACTTACAGTTGGAGTCCATTGTCATGCACATCCATTGTATTGAATAATAACTACAGTAAGATACAGGAAATCTTTCAGAGGCAGATAACCAGACAGCTGCCTTACTGTCCACATCAGCCGGATAATAAGAAAGTAGCCTACACAATTTTTTTTTTTTTGTAGATGATAATAAATCCAGTGTCCAGTGAAGGAAACCTGAGGTCCACAGAGGTCTATCTGCAACAGAAAACTTTGCGTTTCTCTCATCTCCTGCTGTCTGCACATTTCAACCTGCTTTCTGGAAATTGCCATGCTTTGGAAATGATCTGCACCACTGCAAAACCTTGATTTGAAAATAAGAAGCTATTGTCAGAATTTACTGAAGGGACACAGTAAGTTTTTAAAAGGAATCATCCAAACCTGATTTACAAAAGCCTCCTGCAGAAATGTCTATATTTTACTAAATTTTACTGTAAAGCTGTAAATTCGGTACCAAAGCTTTAGCTGACTCCTTTAGCTCTTCGGTCCTCACTCTAAATGTTCAGAGTATAGTCTCAACTATCTCCTTAACAATAGTGGCATATTTCTTTCTTTCTGTCTTTATTTTTTACTTCTCTCTAGTATTGGATCATACTGAAACATCTGTCAAAAGAAGTTATAGATTATTGATTTATTAAATAGACTATGCCTTTGTTTGTACATTAGCATATCTTCTGTGGCTCACCAGTAAAACTTCCCCTCCTATAGATGCATTTTTACATTTGCAGCCTCACATAAATATGCACCACATAGTATCTGGCCCACAGAGTCACACTGGCCAAAATACACCTATATCACCATTGGCATCTAGTGGCAATATGTCAATAACAGTATCATTTACTGTTATTGTGTATCATTTACCCATTATCAGTCATAACCAGAACTCCAAAGTTGTTCTAAAAATGAGAAGTAATTCACAAACCCTATGTAAAAGCTAAAATATTTTGTGTTTTCATTTTTCTGCTGCTGTTTTTTTCGGTTTACGATTTAAGGGTACATGATGGTTTGGGTTGAATTTCACCTTTCATATTAAAATGCCAATTTTTCCCAAACCTCATTTCCTAGCATACAGTGGGGCAAAAAAGTATTTAGTCAGCCACCGATTGTGCAAGTTCCCCCACTTAAAATGATGACAGAGGTCAGTAATTTGCACCAGAGGTACACTTCAACTGTGAGAGACAGAATGTGAAAAAAAAATCCATGAATCCACATGGTAGGATTTGTAAAGAATTTATTCGTAAATTAGGGTGGAAAATAAGTATTTGGTCACCTCAAACAAGGAAAATCTCTGGCTCTCACAGACCTGTAACGTCTTCTGTAAGAAGCTTTTCTGTCCCCCACTCGTTACCTGTATGAATGGCACCTGTTTGAACTCATCATCTGTATAAAAGACACCTGTCCACAGCCTCAAACAGTCAGACTCCAAACTCCGCCATGGCCAAGACCAAAGAGCTTTCGAAGGACACCAGGAAAAGTATTGTAGACCTGCACCAGACTGGGAAGAGTGAATCTACAATAGGCAAGCAGCTTGGTGTGAAAAAATCAACTGTGGGAGCAATCATTAGAAAATGGAAGACATACAAGACCACTGATAATCGCCCTCGATCTGGGGCTCCACGCAAGATCTCATCCCGTGGGGTCAAAATGATCATGAGAACGGTGAGCAAAGATCCCAGAACCACACGGGGGGACCTGGTGAATGACCTGCAGAGAGCTGGGACCAAAGTAACAAAGGTCACCATCAGTAACACACTACAACGGCAGGGAATCAAATCCCGCAGTGCCAGACGTGTTCCGCTGCTGAAGCCAGTGCATGTCCAGGCCCGTCTGAAGTTTGCCAGAGAGCACATGGATGATACAGCAGAGGATTGGGAGAATGTCATGTGGTCAGATGAAACCAAAGTAGAACTTTTTGGTATAAACTCAACTCGTCGTGTTTGGAGGAAGAAGAATACTGAGTTGCATCCCAAGAACACCATACCTACTGTGAAGCATGGGGGTGGAAACATCATGCTATGGGGCTGTTTTTCTGCCAAGGGGACAGGACGACTGATCCGTGTTAAGGACAGAATGAATGGGGCCATGTATCGTGAGATTTTGAGCCAAAACCTCCTTCCATCAGTGAGAACTTTGAAGATGAAACGAGGCTGGGTCTTCCAACATGACAATGATCCAAAACACACCGCCCGGGCAACAAAGGAGTGGCTCCGTAAGAAGCATTTGAAAGTCCTGGAGTGGCCTAGCCAGTCTCCAGACCTCAACCCCATAGAAAATCTGTGGCGGGAGTTGAAAGTCCGTGTTGCTCGGCGACAGCCCCAAAACATCACTGCTCTCGAGAAGATCTGCATGGAGGAATGGGCCAAAATACCAGCTACTGTGTGTGCAAACCTGGTAAAGACCTATAGTAAACGTTTGACCTCTGTTATTGCCAACAAAGGTTATGTTACAAAGTATTGAGTTGTATTTTTGTTATTGACCAAATACTTATTTTCCACCCTGATTTACGAATAAATTCTTTACAAATCCTACCATGTGGATTCATGGATTTTTTTTTTTCCACATTCTGTCTCTCACAGTTGAAGTGTACCTCTGGTGCAAATTACTGACCTCTGTCATCATTTTAGGTGGGGGAACTTGCACAATCGGTGGCTGACTAAATACTTTTTTGCCCCACTGTATTTGTGACGGTACCAATCACCATTATGATTACACATCCTCGGTTACCATAGTTATCCATCCTACAAGAGCGATGACACCAGCACTTTCCCCCCACAGATGTTGATGGATCCCTGTTGAACGCTACCAGGCAACCCACCACATCACAATGTGTCAGTATGTGACAACTGGGGAGGTGAGAAAGGGCTGCAGTTTCAAGAAAACATTTCTTGGCAAAAACACTAAGATTAGCGAGTCTTGTTACACACAGAGTCTATAATTTCTTGAGGTTTTTGCGACATTTTTAAAGGAAATCTTCTTACTAATTGTGAAAATATCAAAGAAAACCAAAACAAAACTGAAGGTAATCAGTGACGTGTGAAGAACTGAGAAGTTGTGTGCATTTGTTTGACGCAGATGCCCCATCTCCCCTCTGTGTCACTGCACGTAAACCCATTACAGCTGCTGTAGATGTATGTGTTTTGAGTCAACTTCATTCAATATGTTTTAGAGTAATTGAGGGAAGATTGGAAAATCTGGGGCCTCTGAATTGCTCACCATCAGCATTCCTGCCCAACTTAGTGGCTTATTTGTCATCCCATTGACACCTCTGATCACAGAGAAAGGTCGGCAGTCTATCATATTACATTATATCTCTCTCCTCCCCTGTATTGACACCAGTGGTTTGGAGAGGGGTGTGCTGGTGTGTTATTTGCTATGCATCTCATAGTGGAGTGCAGCAGAAATATTTGCATTTTTCACTCTGTGCAGGCCGGGCAGACAGTTAGTCACTAGAGACGGGAAGTAATGATAAAACAACAGAGAGAGATGTGATGATGTGCAAAAACAATGAAGTGAGGAGGGATGTGGGTGTGCATCAGTACATTTGTTCTCCTTGCTTTCACTGAGACTGAACTGGCCTGATCCTTTTTTTTTTTGTCACATGCACACCTATTTGTGCACATAGCTGTCTGTGCAGGTCCCTCTGTGTTCACCTGTCAGCTGGTTTTGCTTAATGTCATTTCCCATGCGCTCCTTCTCTGTATTTACAGCTTTTTCCATTTCCATCACTCTCTTCAGTCTTCCGTCTTTAACGCGTCAGCTCTCCTCCTTCCTCGTTCCTTTCCCCTCATTTCTCCTTCCTGCCTCGTCTCCTCCCCACAGGTCCTTTCTCCTTTCACTCGCCCAACACAGTGAAAAACACAGCGATGATAATGAGCGCTAGTTGGTATTCCCAGCTTGCTTGCTCCTCTACCGTCCTACTATGCTCTGCCTCGCTTCTTCTCTGACATTTATGTTTTCAATTAGGCACTCCACCGACGAGCCCTGTGCCCCTCCGCCTTAACCCCTGCATCCAAAAAAAAAAGAGAAAAAAAAATGCATTAAGTAGAACACCTCCTGGGACTTTTTCCAAAAAAACTGAGAAACAGCCAGGTGATGCTGGCAGCTGATACTGTGCATTTAAAGCAGCGTGGATCTCTCCTGCTGAAACACATTTTAAATGGCACATCTTCTGCAAAATGACTCTGACATTCGCACCAATTGGGGTAAATGCAGTCCACGAGCTCCCTGTCGATTTTCCATTTGGCAGAAAGTTGTTTTCCTTTTTTCCTTCTTTTTTTTTCTTTTGATTGCGTTCAGGCTCCATGTGCTCTGTGCTTCCATCTCTTTATATAAAGCTATGTATTGCAGGGGAAGTGTAAATGTTTGTTTTGGGGCTTGGAAATGGTCAATCCTCTTTCACTGTCAGTTTGAGGGCTAAGAAATATTTCCCCAGGAGTTCTGTAATCTACTCCGAGTCTTGCTGCGTGTGTGTGACAGACTCCCTCATTTTCACTCACTTATCCGGCAGCCTGTATGTGTGCGCAAGTGCGCTTTTTCCCTCCGCCACACATGTGCTTCTCTACTTCTCCTCCTCTCCCCCGTTGCACACTGAGCAGAGGTGAAGTGATGATGACTGAAGACAAAAATAAGAAGGGGAGAGAGGCTTGGCTCGCTGTTTGACTTTCCCATCTTGTTCCCATGTCTTCAGGTATTGAGAGTGTGGGTGTAGGGTTGAGCTTGCAATTAAGATTCTGCTCAGCCTGCCTACTCCAACGGCTCAATGGGGCAGGAATGAGCAAGCCCGTTGGTGATAAATGGCCCACATCGCTGTCCATGTCCTTCCAATATAACCTGGGCATTAATTACACCAATTGGTATTGCACTGTCATCAATATCCATCTGTACTGTGGCCCACATGCGCGAGAGTGCATGCGGATATGTGAATTTGTTCGATGTATCACTCTCACCGAGCAAATATTGGAGCGCTTGCACCGAGCACTGGAATGATTTCATCTTAAAAGCAAACTTCAGTCAATAACATGCACTTGGCTTGTTCAAAAAGAGTGAAGTACACACAACAAGATTTCAGTGACCGTTTGCTTTAAAGACAGCGCACCCTCATTTTCTGCTTTTTAAGCGGCTGTGTTATTATGGGGTTTTTGCAAACATGCCTGGATTGACCTTTCTTACATTATCATTCACAGGTGTCTCTGCCTACAAGCTATTCAATTTTAAACAGTAAAAAGGGAAAAAAAGTTTTTCGTTTAATCAACTGGAGAAAACGTCGAGTGTTTGATCATCTTTGTCAGAGTTACTTCGCACGAGAGCTGGAGAGTCTGGAGCTGTCAATCAAAACACATGGGGAGAGGAAACAAAAGGGAAGGAAAATATGTAACAAAGCAGTCCGGGCTGGTCTAAGTAACTCTAAGTAACCATGAGACATAATCAGTGGCTTCGGTGTTGGCAGGGTGTTAAGTTTGATTATCAGCTTAATATTCATGTGTGACACTCGACAAATCAAGTAAATGTTAGCTAATTGAACAGACATGCTGAAAAATAGCTCGGTATCTTCTAAAACGGACGTTATTGGTCCTGTCATGTGACGCATCGCAATAATGAGTAAGCTGCAAGTGACAGCTCTTTCTTGCAAATGTGAAAAAGGACCTACTGAGCAGTTGAGAAAGAACACTTGATTTACTGAAGTGCAGTTAAGTGCAATTGTGAGGTATTTGTACTTTGCTACCTTGTCAGAGGTTTTCAGGTTTTTAAGTTTTAAAAATGTCCCCAAATTTATATAGTACAAATTAGTGTATGCTGTTTTATTATTCAAAATCATTCATCATGAATAGATAAGAGGTCCTTTATGGGAAATACGTTCAGGCAGCTCATCTTTTAAACTAAGCATCAATTACAACTATCCAAATATCACCTTGAAAAATGTGTCTTTAACCTCTGTAAACATAGCTGACCCTAATAAAGATTCATTGTTTTAAGACATTTAATCCAACAAGAACTGACCTCGTGAAGTTATTGTACTGCTTTGAATTTACTGACCATAATTTGCTGTGTTTGCCAATTCAGCAGTAGCAGTACATTATAGGCAGAAGAAGGTGAAAAGAGTGCAACTACCTAAAGTGACTTTGGTTCGAAACTCAGGCCATCTGGCCTGTCACTTAACCTGCACCTTTATGTTTGCTCCTTGTCCCTCGAACCTTCACCGTACCAGCTCTGTCATTCTTTCTTAATTAGCAGAGGTACATTTCACGAACTACATTGTAAGATGGATTTATTGTTGGCGTTGGTGTCAGTGCCAGGTTCAACTGACCAGAAACCTTTGAGAACCATATGGTGAGCATGCCGATGTCATTCTGAAGTCTTTGGGCAGTTAACTTACAGAGGAAGTCGATCTGATGTCTTTTGCATTCTAATTTTGTGCCAGAACTGAACCCTTATGCACTGTTCAGGTCAAATTTAACTCATTTTGACTAACGACAGCGGCGAGAATTCCCAAATGTCAATCTTTTACCTTGAAATTTGATTATAGTTCCTTACTGTCAGGTGTGTTCCTGCCACATTTGCCCACATTGACACAGAGACAGGCTGAGGTTTGAATCAGAGGTCAAAGGGCACCTTGATAGAGATGCACACCTGTGCATTAACAAAATAATCTAAAAATAAACAAATCAGATTCATTTTTTGAGACTGAGATTAAATTAACTCAGAGCTAACTGAGATTAAAACAGAGGTTATACGAGGGGTTGTAGGGGTCGTAAGATTATAACAGCACCTGAGCTGCCATTGCAGTGAGTGTGCGAAACACATGTACCACACTTGGAAGCTTACAACTGGCATTTTTATGATTTCTGTTCTAAATGTTAATAAATGTTGAAGTTTATAATTTTAGATGGTAGTTACGAGGATTTTATTTACGATACAGCAGTGAATGAAGCATTTAATGCATTTCGTTGCCCTGTACCTGTCATGGTTCTCAAGATCTGGAGAGGTCGTGGTGTGTGTATTGTTTGTCTTAACCTCTCCCACCAGGGCGGAACTGGACCTTGGTTCCCCGCCTCTGAACCCACCCTGAACACACACCTGTGGCTCATTCACACTGATCCTGGCCGACTACTTAAGATGGCAAGAGAGGCTGCTTCCTCGCTGGATCGTCACATTACCAAGTGTCAGTGTAGTGTAACCTATGAAAATGTTCCTTTGATCCCCTAGAGTTTCCTCCTGACTTTGTTTTTTCCTCTGTGTACAGGCCTTCTAGACTCCCTGCCCGTCTTCCCTGCCGTCTGGATTTCTGTGGATGTGTGTGAGTGAGCGTGAGCTTCTTAGTGTGGACATTTTTGAGTTACGGATCGAGTGGAAGAAGAGCGTGTGTGTACCCCCGTCTTGGACCTTCCCTTCGGACCCCGCCCTACTCCCTGGAGCCCCGTGTTATCTGTTCCACTGTATATATGTATATATTCTCACTTGGTGTCACATTTCAAATAAACCCTCACCCTCTCTCTAAACTTCAGAGTCCTGCGAGTGAGTCCTCTGCCTACTAATCTGTGACAGTACCTGTGCATGTGCGATGACAATAAAGTTGAATTTTATTCTATTCTATTCTATTCTAATGGTTTATTGGTTATATAATAATTCTCAGCAGTTACAGAATTTTCTTGCCATTTTCACTTCTTCATTTTCACATAAAACATATTATAGCTGATATGCGTTCATGTGTAAGTAAAAACAGACATGACACTGTGTGATAGTTGATGCTTTTCGTCAAAAATGAGTGTTATAATACATATACGCAAACAAATAGACAAAAGTCTTCCGTCACTCTAAAAGCATAAATGAAGAATTATTCATCCATTTAATAATGTCAGGCAGGCCATTTAAACAGATTTGTGATTCAAAATAGGGTACAGACACTTACTGTGATGAAATCCTTGGCCCAGGTCAAAATAACTGTGGAGGCACTTTTTAAAAAATATATTAAATGAGTTAAAATATGATTTATTTCAGGCTATTCTGTTTAACTTATTATCTGTTGATATTAGTTTCTTTGGTATTTACTGTTGTATAGAGAAAATGTTCAATTCATTTCCAAACCTTTCCCCCCTACTTGATAAATGAAGTTTGTGTGTGAAATCAAATAGAAAATGTCAGCTGCTTTGACCTTTGCACTGTGTGCAGTTACACTCATTTGTGAATATGCATATAAAAAGAAATATATGAGGAAACTTTTTTGTCTCTGGTGTTGGGGATACTTTATTTTCATGTGTCGTATATAGGTTTAGCTAATGAGGAATTCCTTGGTGTTAGGGTTAGTTAGCAATTTCAAATTGTGCTTTTCTGGTCATTCGACATTCAATTTGATCAAAGTCAGACGCAGCATGGTATTCAACTAGCTATGAGGCCACAGAGCTGTGAACAGTGTGTGTACTACATCATGCATATTATGTTGAGCCAAGAGGCCGTTTGTCAAGATTTATGCATGACAGAAATGCACACAAAAGCACGAGCTCAACGAACTGCTAATCAACCTTAATCAGGTTTTGGAGTTATGAGTCGTCAAGTTCAAGGAAAACACAATCCACTGACATCATCAAATTTCCCTGGCTGGGCTGGCTAAAAGAAACTTTGAGAACAGATATTAAACATTGAAAGTCATGACAAAGGGCAGATTAAATTATTATAATGTATTACCCAAATTTGGTGAAAAATTAACAGCATAACTGATAGAAGCAACAGGCTGTAAGTATGTGGAGTGGAACATTAAAGACATGAGTGATTCCTTACAAAAATGTATTTAAAATTTGAACACCAATATCTCAAATATCCTATCTTTTGCTCAGCCTAACATTGTAATATAGAATAGCTTTCAAACTAATTCTAATACTGGTGGAACCACATATAGTGCTTGCACAGTTTTATTACAGAAAGAATGAATGAGCAAAACCTTGGGACAGTCCCCAGTTGACCAGGAAGTGGAGTGTGAGCAGGCAGGTGCTTCTTCCAGGGGGAAACTGCAGCAAGCAGTGACAAGCTTAACATGAGAATCTGACACACTGAGGAGACAGGAGGAAAGGGGACGACAGTACACAAGAGTAAAAGGTATGTGCTTTTCTTCTCTATTTGAGCACTCGAATAATAACATGTACAATTAGAATCACCCTGATGAGTTACTGCTACAAAAACTGCATGATCTGGTGAAACCTGCAGGTGGACCTGGTAAGAGTGGGACTGCCTGGCATTCATGCACACATGGGAAAGAGGAGGAAAAGGTAAGATAAGGAAAAAGAAGAAAAAAGGTGTCCATTGAAGACTTCTGTTTTTGATCAGAAAAAAAGTTGTCTGCAAAAACAGGGGAAGGAGACTGAAACACTTTGTTTCGGGCAGAAAATGAACTGAAGGGCTATGTCAGTGGTGAGTGTAAGATAAACAGTCCAATGTGTATCATCTTGATGCATGCTCAATCCTCCAGGTAAGTAAAGACCGAAGAAGTCACTTGGGGACCGTGGGGCACGATAATGTGAATGAACATTCTTATATATATATATATATATATTAGGGGTGCAACGATACACAAAATTCATGGTTCGGTTCGATACTTTGGTGTCACGGTTCGATATTTTTTCGATACAAAAAAAATGTTCATGCCTTTTTAATCTGTCATTTATTAAAATTATAAATATATATTTTAACTCAAAAGTACAGTTTTTAAATTTAACCCTAACCCTTGTGCGTGTTTTTTATTTTGACAGCGAATGCGCACCTGCGGACCACTTATGTGCAGCCCTGGTTATTCAGCTCATCATATTGCAGCCACAGAAATTCTTTTGTCCATATAAACCATAAAGCTGCACTTTCTTTTTGCCTTATAGTCTGATTTGTCATAACTTCTCCGTTTTGTGGTAAGCTTTTCTTTGGCTGTCACTTCTTCACCCTGACCTGTCTTATTTGACTCAGAAGAAATGAAATATATATCCTCCTGCTTTTACACACGCACTCACATAAGCTCAGCGATTCTCTGCGCGATCAACCTCTCACATGTTTAAGCTTGCTGCGGGAGATTTCACTTGTCATGTTTGCATAGTAAGCTAACGATTAATAAGACGATGTCAGAGGAATTGGTGCACAAATTATCATCACTCACAGATCAGTGCTGTCGCTCTCTATACACAGTTCGCGCGATTGCAAAGTGAAAGCAAAAAAACAAGCGCAAATTCAAACGCGATTTCAATATGTCACATATTGACAGTGGCTCACCGATGCCAATGACATAATTACCCATCTACATTTCTGAAAGAATGCAAAAGCATTGACATATATTTTTCCTTCCTACAATAGCCCGACGGGCAGGGAAGAGATAGATTTTGGTAGCCCGACTGAAAAAAATCGCTAGCCCCAGGACGTCGGGCTAGCGATATTGCAAGCCCTGTATCTGATTGAGGAATCACTCATCTTTGGAAAAGAGAGTTTATTACAGAGAAATGTCTCTTTCCAAAATAAAAGCTATACTATCCGCTTCTTCTGGGCTATATTCTCAGCAGCATAAGGAGAATCATGTGCTAACAGCTGTCTAAATGACTCGGCTAAAGTTAGTTAGTTCTTTTTGTCTTTGCACTAGGATGATGTCGGCGTAAATGTGCAGTCATATTCGTTGTGTTCCCACTAGTGCTTTCAGGTTAATCTCGTTGAAATTACCTTAACGCCACAACACGGCAAATCTCCGTTAACGAGCTACCGCCGATCGCCCCGTGCATGGGGCTAGACGGCCAACACGTTAACGAGCTAACTGCGCTAACCCATGTAATTGAGCATTGCACGGCACATCCAACATACTGTTTTACTTTAGTCCATGACTCGCTTACCTTACTCGAATATCGTTGGTAATTATGTCATTGGCATCGATGAGCCACTGTCAATATGTGACATATTGAAATCGCGTTTGAATTTGTGCTTGTTTTTTTGCTTTCACTTTGCAATCGTGCGAACTGTGTATAGAGAGCGACAGCACTGATCTGTGAGTGATGATAATTTGTGCACCAATTCCTCTGACATCGTCTTATCAATCGTTAGCTTACTATGCAAACATGACAAGTGAAATCTCCCGCAGCAAGCTTAAACATGTGAGAGGTTGATCGCGCAGAGAATCGCTGAGCTTATGTGAGTGCGTGTGGAAAAGCAGCAGGATTTATATTTCAGCTCTGCTGAGCCAAATAAGACAGGTCAGGGTGAAGAAGTGACAGCCAAAGAAAAGCTTACCACAAAACAGAAAAGTTATGACAAATCAGACTATAAGGCAAAAAGAAAGTGCAGCTTTGTGGTTTCATGGACAAAAGAATTTCTGTGGCTGCAATATGACGAGCTATATAACCAGGGGTGCACATAAGTGGTCCGCAGGTGCACATTCGCTGTCAAACTAAAAAACACGCACAAGGGTTAGGGTTAAATTTAAAAACTGTACTTTTGAGTTAAAATATATATTTATAATTTTAATAAATGACAAATTAAAAAGGCATGAACATTTTTTTTGTATCGAAAAAATATCGAACTGTGACACCAAAGTATCGAACCGAACCGAACCGTGAATTTTGTGTATCGTTGCACCCCTAATATATATATATATATATATATATATATATATATATATATATATATATATATATTTATTAGGGGTGCAACAATACTCATATCGATATTGAACCGTTCGATACAGTGCTTTCGGTTCGGTACGCATATGTATCAAACAATACAAAATTTTTAATTTATTTTATCAACTTTCCTTCTGACGATGCTGTCTGTGTTGAGCGCTCAGTGGATCTGCGCTCGACAGTGCAGCCTAGGCGGAGGAGTCGAACGCAGATTCACTGAGCGCAGGGCAAGCTAGCGAGACAAAAGTTAAGCTCTCCTTGCAACATGGCAAATTGAACCTCCCCCACCCTCATTCAGATCTGGCGTTTGGAACTATGTGACGTATGACCCTGAAGGTAAGCGCGTCATGGACTAAAGTAAAACAGTATGTTGGATGTGCCACGCAATGCTCAATTACATGGGTGGGAGCTAGTGTTTTAGCGCAGTTAGCTCGTTAACGTGTTGGCCGTCCAGCCCCACGCACGGGGCGATCGGCGGTAGCTCGTTAACGGAGATTTGCCGTGTTGTGGCGTTAACGTCATTTCAACGAGATTTACGCTGACAGCACTAGTGGGAACAAAACGAATATGACTGCACATTTACTCCGACATCATCCTAGTGCAAAGACAAGTGGAAGCTGACAAAAACAAAGCAGGCATGCTACAAACTTTACCCGAGTCATTTAGACAGCCGTTAGCACACGATTCTCCTTATGGGGACCTGATATGTTTAATATGCTGCTGAGAATATAGCCCAGAAGAAGCGTATAGTATAGCTTTTATTTTGGAAAGAGCCATTTCTCTGTAATAAACTCTCTTTTCCAAAGATGAGTGATTCCTCAATCAGATAGATTTATTTTTATTACTTTGTTGTTTCAGCAACATTAAATTTAAAAACTGTACTTTTGAGTTAAAATATATATTTATAATTTAAATCAATGACAAATTAAAAAGGCATGACCATTTATTTTTGTATTGAAAAAATATCCAACCATGACACCAAAGTATCGAACCGAACCGAACCGTGAATCTTGTGTATCGTTGCACCCCTGATATATATATATATATATATATATATATATATATATATATATATATATATATATATATATATATACATATATACATATATATCCAGTAACCATCACAGTGGCAGATATCCAAGAAAGGGTCTCCAGTATGAAGAGTTGGACAGCACCAGGACTCGACATGGTTCACGCCTACTGGCTGAAGAAGCTGACTGCACTCCACGAGCGCCTGGCAGCACAAATGAACCAGCTGCTAGTTAACGAGAGACACCCGGAATGGCTAACCGAAGGCCGGACGGTCCTGATCCCCAAGGACCCCAAGAAGGGACCGGTTTCCTCCAACTACCGACCAATAACCTGCCTCAGTACTACATGGAAGCTCCTGTCAGGCATCATATCGGCTAAGATGAACAGGCACATGGGTCAATACATGAGCGGGACACAGAAAGGAATTGGCAAGAATACCAGAGGTGCAAAACACCAGCTACTGGTAGACAGAACAATCAGCTGAGACTGCAAGACCAGACTGACCAACCTGTGCACTGCCTGGATTGATTACAAGAAGGCCTATGACTCAATGCCCCACAGCTGGATACTGGAATGCCTAGAATTGTACAAGATCAATGGGACCCTAAGAGCCTTCATCAGGAACTCAATGGGGATGTGGCGTACAACACTAGAGGCCAACTCCAAGCCCATAGCACAAGTTACCATCAAGTGCGGGATCTACCAAGGAGATGCTCTGTCCCCACTGCTGTTCTGCATAGGCCTGAACCCCCTCAGTGAGATCATTAACAAGACTGGCTACGGATACCGACTACGGAACGGAGCAGTTGTCAGCCACCTCCTGTACATGGATGACATCAAGCTGTATGCCAAGAGTGAACGAGACATCGATTCACTGATCCACACTACCAGGCTATACAGCAATGACATTGGAATGTCGTTCGGACTGGAGAAGTGTAGTCGGATGGTAACAAAGAGAGGGAAGGTAGTCAGAACTGAGGGGATTGAACTACCAGAAGGCAACATTGCAGACATAGAGGACAGTTACAAGTACTTGGGGATCCCGCAGGCAAATGGGAACCATGAAGAGGCCGCTAGAAAGGCTGCAACCACCAAGTACCTGCAGAGGGTCAGGCAAGTCCTGAGGAGTCAGCTGAATGGTAAGAACAAGATCCGGGCCATCAACACATACGCCCTGCCCGTGATCAGGTACCCTGCTGGGGTAATAGGCTGGCCAAAGGAGGAGATAGAAGCCACTGACATAAAGACAAGAAAGCTCCTGACCATGCATGGAGGGTTTCACCCCAAGTCCAGCACCCTGAGGCTGTACGCTAAGCGGAAGGAAGGGGGCCGGGGACTGGTGAGTGTCAGCACCACAGTCCAGGATGAGACAAGGAACATCCAAGAATACATTGGGAAGATGGCCCCAACTGACCGAGTGCTCAGTGAATACCTCAGGCAGCAGAAACCCAAGAAAGAGGAGGGAGACGAGGAACCATCATGGAAGGACAGGCCCCTGCACGGTATGTACCACCGGCAGATAGAGGAGGTGGCTGATATCCAGAAATCCTACCAGTGGCTGGACAAAGCTGGACTGAAAGACAGCACAGAGGCACTAATCATGGCAGCACAAGAACAAGCTCTGAGCACAAGATCCATAGAGGCTGGGGTCTATCACACCAGGCAAGACCCCAGGTGCAGGCTGTGTAAAGATGCCCCAGAGACAATCCAGCACATAACAGCAGGGTGAAAGATGCTAGCAGGCAAGGCATACATGGAACGCCATAACCAAGTGGCCGGCATAGTGTACAGGAACATCTGTGCCGAGTATAACCTGGAAGTCCCGAGGTCAAAATGGGAGATGCCCCCAAGGGTGGTGGAGAATG
Source organism: Astatotilapia calliptera (assembly GCF_964374335.1). Taxonomy (NCBI): domain Eukaryota; kingdom Metazoa; phylum Chordata; class Actinopteri; order Cichliformes; family Cichlidae; genus Astatotilapia; species Astatotilapia calliptera. The sequence goes on along the minus strand of NC_137424.1, from coordinate 41,766,575 downwards.
ACCGAGCTAAGATCCTGTGGGACTTCCAGATACAGACGGACAAAATGGTGGTGGCTAACCAACCGGACATAGTGGTGGTAGACAAACAGAAGAAGAAGGCCGTAGTGATCGATGTAGCGGTTCCGAATGACAGCAATATCAGGAAGAAGGAACACGAGAAGCTGGAGAAATACCAAGGGCTCAGAGAAGAGCTCGAGAGCATGTGGAGGGTGAAGGTAACGGTGGTCCCCGTGGTAATCGGAGCACTAGGTGCGGTGACTCCCAAGCTAGGCGAGTGGCTCCAGCAGATCCCGGGAATAACATCGGAGATCTCTGTCCAGAAGAGCGCAGTCCTGGGAACAGCTAAGATACTGCGCAGGACCCTCAAGCTCCCAGGCCTCTGGTAGAGGACCCGAGCTTGAAGGATAAACCGCCCGCAGGGGCGTGCTGGGTGTTTTTTTTTTTTTTATATGTCATGGAACAGGAAGGGGAGTGTATGAATTTCAGATAAACTGTCTTCGAGGAGATTATTCCTAAGAATTCTGGTTTAAAATTAAATGTTTATTGGGATTTTAAATGTTTGCAATTGGAAAAAAAAATGTTGCAGAGCCACCCAAACCCCCACAAAGTGTGAGGTTTTCTGACCCACTCGGCTGTGCGACAAGCAGTTGTGGCAGAGTCAAATATTTCTGATGGTCCCCGAACAGAAAACACGGGCTGTGATCTCATGTCATATTTCCTATGCATCTCCTATTAGGCTGTTTTTCAAAGGCATCGCTTGGAATGAAAGCAATCACGGCACTTTGCTTCTCAATTCGACCTTTGCAAACAAACAGGAAAACAGATAGGCTTCTGTGTTTAATACTCTCGCCCCCTTTCCTCCAGCTATACTACACCACAGAGGTCACCGAAACGGGGCCTATGGACAGAAATATCCCCTTTTGTCTGAGCAGCGGTGGATGGTTTGTCTTCCAAACTATATTTATGAGATCTCATTATTTTCATTTCCCATCCTGTCACTTAGTATTAGGTTTCTTCCGTTCAGTGCACACAGGAATAGCTCCACTCTTGATATGAAGCCAGGGTCCTCTGAAAGAAATGCATTTCAATAACAAAGGGATATATCACTAAGGATTGGCGGTTTAGTACCGTAAAATATCATTGATTTTGCTCAAATGCTTCAATCTTTTTACTGTGCAGGGATGTGCTCAGCTGAGCTGGAATGGAAATCAACATAAAATGGGCTACTTATTACAAGCAGAATGGGTCTCTTCTTTAGTCCCTCCCTAATAATTTTGCAAATGAAATTACAAACCGTTGTGTTCCCCAGCACCATGTAGAAATGGAAATGCACCAGTGTTAATTCATGCATGAAAGCATAGTTGGTGCTGTTGAAAAATTCCACTGATTCCAGACGCCGGAATCCACCGTGGTATTATTCATTAAGACAAGTGAAACGTTGGGAGTCTGCAAGTGTATCTCAAAACAGGGCCGACCATATGTTTAGTGTCAATATGACTTCACGGTTGCCCATGTGGAAAATAGCTCCGGGCCACAGAATGCACACTTGCACAGAGCTGTGTTTAGATAAATAATCTTGAACTGTGAAATGCGAAATAGGAAACGAGAGCCATGTCTAAAAATAATTTCCATGTATTGCTTCTTAATTGCGACAGAGATGAAACTAAATGGTCGATTATGAAAAAACAAAACAAAAAAACAACTCAGGTCTGTTTTTGGGAATAGGGAAGAGTTGTCTGATTGTTTCCAATGCCCTTGGTGATTCTCCAAGGACTGGCCTGGCATGAAATTGGCAGAAGCATGGACCGGAGCGAGGAGTGAAGAAGAAAGCAAGAAAATAATGTGCAAGCGAGAACAGATATAACTGTGGGTAAAATGTCCAAGAGTAAAGGAATGGTGTGCAAGAGAGCTGAAATGATGAAAAGACCCAGAAAAGGGAGGAGGATAATTTGAGGTCTGCTGGGTTTCCTCCCAGCGATATACACTCCAGAAACTTTGCCGTTAAAAAAAAGAAATCCTCAAAGTTCAATACAAATGACCAGGAGCCTTTAGCGAGACTCAGACACGGTAAAGCTTCTCATTAACAGGAGGGTTCACACCAAACGCGCCGTCACAAATGCATTACATTTGAACATGTTACCCCTCGTTCTTCCGTGGTGTTACCAATAATTAGAAGAGATTTCTGGTTTCATCGTGTGTGTCTTGTAGTAATAGAATGAACTCGCCAAATTAAAGAAGAACCACAAGTTACCAGTGAAACTCAGTGAACTCGTTAGTCCTTCAAAACCTTGGGAAACTTTAACTTTACGCTATGATAGGAGCGCGAGATACATTTACAGTTTTGCTTGGCTAACCTGTTACATCGGTGAGAACACGTCTTTCTCCCAATTACAAGTGTAGTGCTACAGAAGATATTGCAAACTATAACAAGATGGAAAAAAAATTAATGGCTTCAGATATTCCTGACTAATCACCAAGTAAAGCAGAAAATTCCCTCCAGCTTCCACCTTCCCTCCAGCTGGAATCTTCCCCAAAGCACTGCAGTGAATTTTGCATTTCAACTCACATTTCTACCTGCATTTGCATTCATCCTGTTAAATCTTAAAGTCCCATGCTTATCTGCAGTTTTTTCTTCCTGTTAAAAGAACGCTTTGGATCTTTACCTTTTCAATATCAATCAAGAGCATAATCATCAACAATCAATACAGCTGGACCTTTCAGACACAGCCTATTCCCCAAGACAAGGATCGTCCTTTCTTTCATTCCCTACTTCCCGAGAGACCCCTTGCCACTGTGAGCTTGTGTTCCACGTGGCCTCTCTCACAGCTCCCTGCTGTTTTTATGGACCCGTTTCATTAGCCACCTAGCTTGAATAGTCCCAGAGGAAAGCCAGAGGGGCTCACTGTTTACTAAATGTACCTTTTACTGCACATCATCCTTGTAAAAGATGCAAAAGCCTCTATTTAGGAAGATGGAGCTAAACGAGAACGTGGTAATGGGATTGGCATTTCACAAAAGGCAGATTTGACTTCATGCTAATGTGATTGTACTCTCTCTCTCTCTCTCTCTCTCTCTCTCTCTTTCTTTGCAAGGAGACCAGAATGAGGTGGGTGAGAGTTTTCTAGAGGACATATGTGTTCAACCTACTTTTCAAACCAACCAGGCTTTTGCCTTTTTTTTTCTCTTTATGGGTAGTCATTTTCATTTTTCGCTTTATATATGAGGCAGTCAACTGACCTACCAATTGCTTACTTTTGAGGTGTTCATATATATATATATATATATATATATATATATATTTCTGTGTTTCAAGTTATACTGAATGAAAGTGATTGACTTAAGCCATCGTTTTGCGGGATTTCATAAACTTTGGTTCTTCCCCTGCACACCTCATCCCCGTCTCTGTTTTTCCCCTCTAAATTTCCACACTACCCTCCATTGCAATTGGACTAATCAACCTTATCAGCTGTTCGACTGTGGAGCACTACCCAATTACAACCTCAGCGGATCTCAAGACACTGACGAGTGTGGGGGTATTACTGTCCAATCACATATCCAGCTCTGACACTCTGCTACGGGCTCATCGACTCGGCCTCCTAATCCTGTTCCAAGTATCAGCCTGACATGCAGATGGAGTTGATTCTAAGTGTCTCCATTTGTTTTTCTGCAGTGGCTGATGTACAGACTCAGGCACTCTCACTTCTTTCTATCTGCTGATTAAGACCGATCCTCCGGCAGGCTGAGCCAAAGCTAAATTAATCATCCCAGAAATGGGTTACGTGTCAATTTTTTGGTGATAAGTGTTGCGCTGGATAATGGCTGTCATGCTATGTTGGATGAGGGAAAAACAGAACAGGTAAGGAATGACTGCTCCTGATGCAACCACTATGGATTTCAGTGGTATGGATTATGCTCCGTGTGCTGCTAATGCAACTGAATATGATAAATTAGTTTTTTTGACATTTGACATACAAAATAGCACTTTAGTCGGACAGGTTTTCCAATGAACCAAATAACAACCTACAAAATGAAATGTCTGTTTGGGCTGATTCTTGGCATCTGAAAGTAAACCAGAGCGAGAAGGGAAATTTGGGTTTTGCACATAAACAACCCCAAAACGAAAGTGAGGGCAAGAAAGTTGTTTTCATCCTGTAGTAAACAAAACATTCCCCTGCGGGGTAAAATCTCCTCGAACATCTGGCTCCATTATAGGCCCTGTCCAGTCTGCACTTGCTGTAGAAGCTAATTAGAAAGAGAGAGCAGATGAGGGGAAAGAGTGAGGGCAGAGAGAGGAAGACCCAAGATAGAGCTCCAGATTTTTCAGGCCAGTAATACACGACCCACATTTTCTTTAAAACCACTTACATCTCAGAGGTTTCTTGAGAGCTACAAGGCAACAGATGAGGAAAAAAATGGAAATAGACTGGTCCTCGTCTGTCATAAATAAGTGGTTAAGGCATTCACTAAATAGATTGCTGTTTTTGATGTTATCTTTCCAAAATTGTGGCACAAGTTCAACTCAAAACAGCCGGCACCGTCAAGCCCTCTCTGAAAATTAAAATGCTAAAAAGATGCTAAGGGGGTGGATGCTATTGATGTCACTGCAGCATGAGTTATATTTTAAATAATAATGAGTGATAGTGTTTGTTGGTCCTAAAAACAGGACATGAGAGGCTACACATCCAAATCCTTTATCCAACCTCAAACAGGCCTCAGACAGGCTAACGCTATATGTGAGAAAGCATGCTAGCTTGTGTCGATACAACGATAATACTGTTAACTTAAATATCCTTTCAAGCTGTGTTTGCTTGACTGATGCAGATCATGAAGGGTTGATTTCAGACACTGTAAAAAGTTGTTTCCATGAACTTAAATGTATTTAGCTTGATGATAACAGAAGTGCCAGAGACTGGGGGACTGACCAGCTTAGCCACTCGTCCATTTGGAAACCTGTGGAATTGATTCCTAGAAAGTGCTAGACTGTTGCATTGAACAATTGCACTTTTTCAATGTTGGTACAATCTTGTTTATTTTTAAGGCGTTTGCACTAGTAGCTAATACTCTTCCAAACTTCAAGCTACTAAACACTGGCATGTTTGGATAATGAGTTTGGAACGAATGCCTGTAAAACAGTAAAAGTACATGGCTCCTTCTGGATTTCTTTTTTATATTTTTGCCACACTTACATGTTTCAGATCTTCGCCTTGTAATCGGAAGGTTGCCGGTTCGAGCCTCGCCTCTGACAGTCTCGGTCTTTGTGTGCTTGGGCAAGACACTTCACCCGTTGCCTACTCCAGAGGGCCCGGTGGCGCCAGTGTCCGGCAGCCTCGCCTCTGTCTGTGCGCCCCAGGACAGCTGTGGCTACAATGTAGCTTGCCATCACCAGTGTGTGTGTGGATGACTGGTTGTGTAAAGCGCTTTGGGGTCCTTAGGGACAAGTAAAGCGCTATATAAATACAGGCCATTTACCGTTCTAAGGAGGATGGACAAACCCTCTATAATGCATTACAACCTTCACATATCTGCTTGCGTAGGTTTGCACAGACGGTCACGGGGACCAGAGGTATTAGCTCCCCAGTGTGTACAGAATGGTTTCACATATGCGCATATTCCACAAGTTTCACAATAACACGTCAACAAATAGAAACTTTGGAATGGATCTTCCATTAATCTGTTGTAGGGTCGTTGTCACTGCAGACATTTTGTTGTGTTTTTGCCTGTGACTTTTTGAGCTATGTGATGAAATTGAGCAATCATAGGTAAAATTAGTTTGTTATGCTTTTTTCTGTCACAGCACATTGTTTGCTGGGGGAGACGGGGGGACGGGGACAGGGGGGGGGGGACGGTCTTACACATGAAGGTGTGGTCATTAGTGTGGGCACACCTTCTGATGAGCACTGAGCTTGAGTTGACCAAAAAGTGCACACAAACACTCATGGAAGCAGCAGCACTGTCTTAATTGACAACATCCTGAGAGAAATCTGCCCACTGGGCCTGAACGGCTCCTTTGAAAGGCCCTTTGACAGAACTGCGGGCCATTCACTCTGAGGGGCAGAGGAGCGCATCACCTCGCATTTCCGCCTCATGGCTTGTTGGAAATACTTCAGGAGAGGATGTTAGAAACCAATCTCTCCCCAAAGCCCTCATGACAAGCCGAGATTGCTGACGCATACACTTTGATAGCTGAATGTGACGGGGCCCTCTCCAGCAGAAGCTGTGGGAAAGAGAGCGCGCTGTCGAGCAGCTCACCAAATCAGCTTCTCTCTCCTTATACCACTTCTGAAAGCTCAACAATTTACCTTGCAAGCAGAACTGCTGCACTGTGCATGCGTATTCTGCAGAGTCTGCACCACAGAATCATAAAATCCTAAATGCACCAACCTTTGCCTCTTACATTTCAGGCAGCATTAGGCAGCTCTAGGCTCTGCATTGGCACCGTGCTATACTGGGAGACCAACCAGGGTGTCAGCTGAGCAGCTGAGTCATGCTGTATGCCAGAATCAATGTCTGCATCTCAAGTCAGTGGCAAAAATCTCTGTGTGACTTTTGAGTTTGTTGGAAAAAACTCAATTCAGAATGGGTGCTTTTGCCTAACTTCTGAACTTACTCCAAAATTCTATCTATTAATATGAAACCAGTCGCCTTTACCCAGCAATGCAATGCTCAGAACAGTGAACATCTTCATAAATATATTGGGATTCTTTGTAACATCAGGATTCATAAGGAGTGTTGTTGTAGTAGTAGAAATGGGCAGATTGCATGTGTGGGGGTTAGATGGACTCTGTGCTGGTAAGACGTGTTCCTTTGTAACTGTCCTCTCCTAAAGCCATAAACTGATAAGTGTAAATGCGGCATTTTTATTTCTAATTGTAAAGGTCATAAAATGTTTTTCATTACTTACAGCACAAAAAATATACTTTTAAATGCTGTTTGGTATTTATGCATTAATATATTTCTATGACTATATATTTTCTGTGATTTATCTTTTTGGAAATTTAAATTTAAGCAATTAGCAACTTACAAATGTAATTTCTTCATATCTATTTGAATGTTATCACACTTTTCCATTTTGTGTTTGAAACGGCTAGTGTGGGAAACCATTCAAATGCTTGAATAATTTTTTATGTAAATTTTTTTTTACATTAAGAATTAGACGGGAAGGGAAGAGAGGCCCGCTGCCATTTGTGCACTGATTTTGCTGTTTGGTCTTTTCGTTTAGATAATAAATTCAGCTTTGCAACTTGTTCCTGTTTGTTGATACAGTGCAGTCAACTAGCTCATATCTGCTACATATGCAAGATGTCATGAGTCACCCCTGATGTAGTGTTGTTTTCATCCATGATGACACACTATGAGAGTTAAAGCGATGGTCTGTCATCCAAAACGCCCATTTTCATTCCTGTCCCAAAGCCAAGCCTTATGTCATTGGGTTTGAGCTGATGTTGTGTAGTCTGAACCTGGCATAAGGTGGTCATAAACTAGCATATATTAGATCCGTAGGCCACTGCAATGCTTTAAGAACCCGATATGAAAAAGTTTTCAGGTTAGGCTGATTAGTTGGCAGGAGCTTAACTTGCCGACGCTGCCATTCTAATCAGTGGTGGCTAGCGTGGCCAAATTAACTGCTAAAACTTAAGAATATATTTGAGGAATTAACATCACTTGTGCAATGCAATTTTCCAACTTTAATTTATGGAAATAGTCATTAACAAACCTACTCAGGTGAAAACAGTCTTAAAGCTTTCATTACATACAATATTTATGAAGAAGTCATCCAATTAGTAGCGCACTTCTTAAGTTGAATTCAGGCGGAAGATGAAGCAAAATTCAAACGTGTAAATGCATGCATCAGGATCGGAAGACAAATGGGAGAAAAATGAAGGAATGTTGTTAAACTTCCTGGAAGAGTTGTAACACTGACGATAACACTGTAGCAGCTTTTTAGCCACTTGAATATGGATTTAATCAAATGCAAGTTAATAAGTAAATCCCGAATTTGGCACAGATTATATTAAGTATTGCAAATGCTAATTCAAAACCAGCTTTATTTTTATTGGTGAATAAATCTATACAGCTTTTCTGACCCTTCACTGACCCTCCTCACACGTGTTCGGAGCCACGCTGTTATCTCTGTTAGCCACATTAATGCACACCGGTGTTGCTGAGTTACATGTATCTCGCTAACCTCCCACTGTAATTCTGTGAGCCGAAACGCCGCTTGGATTAAGCCTGTGGCCCTAACCTTTCCCTCTAGCTGCGGAGAGAGCAATTTGCCTGATTCTGTCGCCGCCGTGGGTGGCTCCCCTCCCGATGACATCTCCTGCTGTGCGCCCAGCGTCGCAGGCCAGCTCGCTCCCTGAGGGGTGATCAAGATGCCAGAAAAAAAGCTCACTAACACCTGCCACCGAGAGCATTGTGCTGATTAAGGGAGAACTTTGACTCTCAGCCGACAAGAGCAGAAGGAGAGGGGGAGTGCGTGAGGAAGACAGTGAGGGACGGGGGAAGCTAACGGGCCCATTGGGGGTCAGGGGCAGCAGTCTTGTTATGCTGACAGGATCGCCAAAGTCACGGCACTTTACTGCTTCGCTCAAGCATTCGATTTGCATGCAACGCAAAGATTTATTTCTTATGTCAGTGGATTCAGTCTTTCTAAAGCTCAGAGCTTTTGAAACAAGCGTGCGAAGCACCGAGGTTGAGGAGCGGGCAGAGCATGCACGAGATGCTCTAGTTCACACTTTGTAAATTGGCCAGTAATCCCGGTGAGAACATGCTTCAGCTGCTTGTACATCCACACAGTGTATTTTATATGCTTTTAACGGAGTCTCCCACAGATGATATTCGTAATGAGCCTTGCAGGAAGCCCCTGTCATCATTAGAAGGCCCCGGGGGGAAAAATTGGCTCGACTGCTTCCCGTTTGACCCTGCCTTTCTATTCGACAGACAGAGGGGATGAGGTGGGCTCTGCCCAGTGAGGCTGCAGTGTGGGTGGCTCTGCTATTAGAAGTCAAGAAACCCGGCGCTGGCCCTGTTGGTAATGACCAGAGTGACCACATGCAGAGAGAATCCGCTGACCCCAGAACGGCTGTGGATTATAAAAATAGAATGGGAAAGGATGGAGTATCAGAGGCAACACGAATGGCATTATTTGGTCAGGCTATTCTTTATACTGATGTTTGTTCTTCCTTATATGTATTGATATTCAGGATGTGCCTGCAAATAGTCACTTAGCTGAGCAATTGCACACAGAAAAAAAAATGTTATTTGTTTGGCAGAGTCCCTTTCAAAAAGCAATCTGTATAATTTGAGTATGCCAATTATTCTCAACAACTAAAAAGAGTATTAATGAATATTAAATATTTCTCATGCTTTTAAGACCAGTGGGAAACCTTTTTGTGTTTTCTTGTTCTTAATTAACCCCTTCCTCTACTGAATCTACTGTTTGAGATCCCCTTTAGTTTACAGGATTACAATTACATCCTAATCACTGTTTGCAGCCTTTTCTGTGTTTGTGTAAGCTTCTAATCACTGTGTTCTGTTTTTTGGGGGGCTCCATGCTGGGTTTCATTAAGGAACAGCACTCCCCCACCTCCAAACTCTGAACCATACGGGCTCTGGGATGCTACTGGGAGATTGCAGGCACGATCTGTTGATTGTAACTCATTAAGCTGAGGTAATTAGTGCCTGTGAGATAAGTTTAGTAAGATTTGGTGACTTTTTTTTTTTTTTTTTTTTTTTGCTGTGAAGGTACCACCGTTTGAAATAACCATTAGCAGTAATTACAGCAAGGCGGAAAAAAGAAAGGGCTATTCTGAGAACATGTTGCATAGCTAGTTTACAGCCAAATAATGTCCCCCCTCAGATTAGCCTGAAAGGAGCAGCCTCTGTAGTTGGCCAGTGTGTGAACTTCTAATGTAGTTCCTTTATTTTATTTTATTTTTTTTTGAAGTATCAAAAGAAATTCAATATGTTAGAAATCAAGGATAAGAATCGTGCAGTATATGCAAATGTTAATATTATGTTTTGTTTGACAAAAAAATCTTTTGTTTTGGAAGTCTTTAGCATAAATCCTAATTTCCTTTGACGGAACATCATGTGGGCTTACGTTGCACAAACACTTGAATTAACAGGCTTTATTGTGCAATGCAATCTGTGGAGTCACATTCATTTAAACAAACATAAACCTTTTGCGCTTGCATAAAAATTCTCTATATGGAATGAAATAAGGTCTCTTTAAATCAGACTCGGTCGTGATTGTATTGCAAAGCAGAATTCTGCAGTTCTGGGGCCATGCATGGTCAGGGGAGGATGCAGGGAAAACATAATTGCAAAAGCTAGTCAAGCCTAACAAAACATTGCTTAGAGCCTGTATTACTATTGCTTCTGAGCGACCCTTTTTTTTTTGTCACTCCCATTATTCACAGTCTATGCGAACCAGGCAGGAATTAGTTTATTGTAATTCTAGAGCGGAGTAATTGTGAGGCAATAGCTACAGGAGGAGGAAAAATGACTGAGACAAAGGTATTTGAGTGAAAAAGAAAAGCTTTGAATCTGCAGCATCTCATTCACTCGTGTTTCTCCCAATAGGCTGAAAGTTTAACTCATACATATAGAAAGATCGTTGCACATTCTGTATGCCTTGAGCACAAAGCAGCCATCCATTGCACAAAAAAGAAAAGAAGGGAGAAAAAAGAGAGCATGTGGGCGCAGTGGGGCCATAGACCTACTGGAGACAATATACCATTTTAATCAATGCTGCACTTTATGAGAATGACACCTGCTGAGGCACTTTTTCAACTTGAAGAAGTGCCTCAACTTAAATGATTATTTTAATCCATGGTGTGTAATTGTAATTACCAAAGGTAATATTGGATGGATGTAATTTAGATCTCTATTACCTTTAATGTTCTTCTTTGAACGACTACAGAACAGTTAAGGAGTCCGCGAGGAATCGAGGCTGAAGGCTGAAAAAGGCTGAAGTCCATACGTTCCCATAGCTACATATGCACTTGTATCAGCAGCATTCTCATATGTGACACGCACACGCACACAAACTTCGGCTATAATAAGCGCAACACACTCATTGTAATATAATCCAATAGAGGAGGAAAAATCACCACATTATTGGATAGAGGCAGAAATGCCCATCTTGGGTACATGCCATCTGTCTCTGGGAATCAATCAATCGCCTCAACCCTATTACACCATCCAACCGAACAAGGGGAGAGACAGAAGGGAGGCACTGAGGACAACTGTAGTCTCCGTCTGACCAACTTTGCACAGCTTAGGATCTCTGAAATTTATTGTCAGTCAACTCATTGCGGCTTCCTGCAGCTTACGATGAAATGACACACCTGATATCAAAACAAGGTCCAATACAATCCATAAACTACACGCCAATCACACAAATCCACTTTATTGTCTTTCATTTCCTCCACACATCTGGTGCCACTTCTAATCGTCGGTGCAATGCTATAAAACCGGGCCCTTTGAATTCACCATAGCTTGCACTTCAAATTCTTATTGGGCAATTTAATAGCTGTTTGGGTGTGAATCTTCCTATGATAACTCTCTTCTCAGCCTATCACGTGTACTCACCTGTATCCAGAAGTGGGTTAGGGTGCTACTGCTCTTCACTCTCCTCCTCTTCACTCGTTGGCAGATTGTTCTTCTACTCTGTGTAGTAGTACAGCTCAGGCGTTGTTAAACCTAGACGAGATTATCAGTTTACCTGTGAACATGCTTGTCTTGATCCTACTTGCAGAAATCTCAGTTGGTGTGCTGTTAGGAAGATTTACCAGACTTATACCTGGAAGTTTTGCCCTGTGAAAAAAAGTAAATGATGTCATGTTTGGAGAGTCCTTAGCCAAGTTATGGTAAACAGACGGGTTCTTATGCAGTGCTTTTCTACTCTGCTTAAGCACTCAAAGCACTATACATCCACACAAATTTACACAAGCACTTTTTTCTTGGCCTAAGTGCTTTCTATCTGTCATTCACACACATATGAACACATTGGGATCAGTATCTTGCCCATGTATACTGGAATGCAAACTGGAGCAGCCAGAAGTTGAACCGCCAACCTTACGATTGATAAATGACCTGCTCCTGATCCACAGCCAGAGAGTTGTAGTTCTGGAAAATCTGGCAGTAAAGTAGTGATATTTTTTTTAATCAATTTATTAAGGCCCGTTAAACTATTTTCCTACTATTGAGCCCTTTAAGGGAAAGCATAACAGATAGTTCCTTGTTTTGCGATATTAAAAGAAAGTTGATATGAATCTACACCGCAATTTGACTGGTTGTTTTGTTCGCTCCACAGCCGAAAAAAAGAAAGAGAGCTGTGTCTCTGGTGGGAGGTCAAGACGTCAAGAGCAGTGCTGTCCATACATTTAGATTTTAGGTGTCCTTTTGTTTTTGTTTGTTTTTTAAAAAAAGACAGTAAAGAAGAAGTTGCTAAATCTAGTAACAAAGTTGTTAAGTCGGCAACAGCAGGATGAACTGATGATCACTGCTGTAAGTGAGAGTGAGCAGGATGTCAGACACCCAAGCTGATACAGAAAATATAAACATAAAAAAATCATAATCTGAAAACTGAGAAGCATTTTTTTAAAGTAATCTCCTTACTCAAATATACATCTAAAGCATAGCAGCACCTCTGAAGCCCACTGGTTATCATATTCTAACTTATTTAATTCAACATTTTCTGCTTTTAGTATTTTTACAGATATATATCAAATGTGTCCACTGTAAATAATCCTAATGCAAAATGGTACCAAAAAGTTTACTGCTACAATCCCACAATGCAATGCATTATGGATGCAAACCTATCATTGAGCATCCTTGTATCTGTCAGTAACCATGCAACATTATTACTGGATGTCCAAAATCCCAATTTACTGCTCACAGTTGACAAAACGGTTTAGCGCTTATAATACAGGGACTTGGGAATGAGTGAGCAAAGGGGGCGATTTTGCACAAAGGCTATTTATTGGCCATGACTAGCACCTTCCTGGCTTCTCTGCTGGTTGCCTGGTAACTGGTTCTCTGACATTTTTTCTCTAATTTAACACTCTACAAGAAAATAAATAAGCCTATTTCCCAAAACATTTAACTTTTTCTTTATCAATACGGCAGTGAGTAGCAGTTCACACAAGCAGTCAGGTACACAGAGCGCAAACACACATTAGAGACCTAGAGGTCCGACGCCTGAAAGCTGCACTGTTGTGTGCAGAGCCTATCGTTTCCTGTTTTTCTAGTGCAGTATCCCAGGCATGTTAGCAAAGGTAGCGGAGTTTTATTCATAAACTGCGATATCTGGAATGCTGACGCTATGGGGTCTCGTACGAGTGCAACATCATTTGTGAGGTGCCACCACAAAAAAGTCTGAAGTAGATGATAATAATAGACTTTCTTTCTATAGAGCCTTTCTAAACCAAACTTACAGTGTGCTGCACAGAATTCACAAAATAAAAGTAGCACAAGGTGAACCACTGTCAAGAAAAGCAACGGGCAGCCCTTCACACACAGAGATTCCTTCATTTATTAAGATGCACTTGACCTCCCTGAAACTTGAGATTTTCAGTATCTGATGCAATCGTATTGGAAAAAGGATCAAAATACAAAACGCTCACAATGATAACATCGTTTCGCCTCATATTTTACACCATTTATACTATTTTGCAACACCGCCAACCTTCCAAGGTCACAATTTCCTCTGCTTCCAGAACAGATTTTGTATTATTTCCTGTTTTTTTTAAAAAAAAAACATAAACTACATTACATTCTTGCTTATTATCGGTACAGATTTTCTGGAAGCTGTATTAGCCAGTGTAATTACTGCTTTGTAGCAATGGTGTGCATGTGTGTGTGTCCCTGTGTTATCTGTAGAACTTCAACAACTGCAAAGATTTGGTTTAATATCTCCCCCCACTCGTATTCCCACCAGGGGTGTAATTTCCAGGGGGATTATGACCCCCTCCAATAATCAGACCAACCAATATAACGTCTCCAATAAAATTATGAACTATCTTGCATAAATAGGCTGTTGATTTTCTTTACTCATTTCAGGTATTACCAGCAAAATAGTTGCTCAAGCTCAAAAACAGCAACATTAATCGCCATCATTTGGTTCAAAAGTTCCTACTATTCCATTCTCTCTTGTCTCCACACATTTTTATATCTTTTTGGGAACATATATATATATATATATATATATATATATATATATATATATATATATATATATATATATATATATATATATATATATGACAGAGCATTATTTTGCACTCTGCTCTCACCCCCCCATCCAGACTGGCCACCCCAGGTGCCACCCCGAAGCTAAAACAGTAAAATTTAATGAAATATCAAATGTACGATTATGGTTTCACAGTGAAGCTCAGATATCCGAGGGTAAGTGAATGCAGCACCGGCTTCTGCACTATGCGCATCATGTTAGCAAAGGTAGGAGAGTCAAGCACGAAAGGCACCGCAGAAAACATTTTTTCGGCGAAAGATTAACAAGTTAACATAGCTGGACTAGCCATCGGACATTTGCACAGTGGGCTGATGACTTATTTATGAGAGGTGGTGGATTGGCCAGATGCTGGCCGATGTGTAAAAATAACTCTGGTGGTGGCTATGGCGGAGCTTCCACAGAGGCAACAGGTGGATGAGGGAAGGTGAGGCAGGAGGAGAGACCCGAGGCGGCCGCCGGTCCGAGTGTCAGGTGAACTGAACTTCAGGTAAGAAGTTATGACCTGCAGTCTATCTGGGTCAGATATAAACCAAGTTTAGGTGCAGTTTATTTTCGTTGTGCTGACTTTTTACAGTCAGTTACAATAACTCGTACTGCGTGAGCTAGCATGACAGTTTATACAGCTGTTCGGTTGCTATGATGTTACTGATAGTGAACTTTATTTTATTCATACGGTTAGTTAGTAGAGTTGCCAACAGCTCCTTAAAAAATGGAATGGTCCCTCATTCAGAGAAAATATTATGCGTTTTGTATTGAGCTGAGAAGAGACGCAGTTTGTCCCGTACTTCAGCTAGGATGGAAAAAGACACAAAGCTGGAGTTATTCTGTCTTTACAGCTGCCTCTTCTATTGCTACTTCAATCATGAAACTGATCAATGATCAGCTGATCGGCTTTTCTCTCTTGTTTGTTTATCTCCCACTTTGTAAACCAGCGGATGTCGCGGTAAACAACAGCAGCACGTTTAAGCTTGATCAGCTGTTGTTAGAATTTATTTAATATTAATTTCTAGTATCAGCTGATGTTTGCTGGAGCCACAGCTGTAAACCTGCTGGTCATGATGTCGGTTTGTATATGTGGTGAGAGGGAAACATGAGGATGAAACCAGGAGATGTCCTTACTGAATCATCAGAGCTGTGATGGAGAAACAGGTTTACCTTTTAGGTGACATGAATGAGTTGAAGTTATGAGCTGTTTCTGAGAGATAAATAACACCAGGATCCTTTTCTAAGTAGCTGACAACTGGTAACTGTGCAGGGGCGGGTCTAGCAAAGTGTTTCCAGGGGGCCAGGTAGGGCATTAACAGGGAGAGGGGGGCACAAAAGAAATACTTTTCTTTTTTATTCTCATTTAAAATATCTAGCTTTTATTAAATAATTATCTAAATCTTACAACCAAAGTTTTTATCTGACGTAACATGTATAGAAATCATACATATACCAACAAGACTGTACATCACTGTCACAACAGTGTTTGTTTTCATTCAAAGGCTTTATGGCTTTAATACCTGGTGGGCCAATCTGTAGTGAAAATGCCCAATTTTTTGTCCCAGTCCAGTCCTGCAGGTTAATACTGGCAGTGTCACCATGCCAGCTGACTGTATTTTATCATCAGCCAGTGTTGCTCTTTATACATCAATATTACCAAAGTTTACCATAAGGCAGCATATAAAGTATTTACTTGCTTTCAGGTTTTATTCAAATGTTAGTCTTTTCATTTGTTTCCCCACTTTTTTCCTATTTCAAAATCAAACACCAGTTTGTGAGAAGATTATCTTCTTTTTTTTAACAGGCATTGGCTAATTTGCCAATTGTATGTTAAAAATGTTCGTATTTTAATATTCAAAAATGTTTTTGCCCAAAACATATGTGCACTACATGTCAGTAAAAATACTATGCAAATATTGATGTCCTTGAATGCTGAGTAAACACTGACAAAGCACTGATTGTATCTCTTGTACTTTATCAACGCAGTATCTAAAAACTTTGCACCGTAGTGGTTAAAATCTCATTCTAATAAGAGTTAAAAGTGCATTCGGTTATTAGGTTTATAGGATTATTGAATTATGGTTAACGGTTGGTAGAATTGTTTTTAACATTATCTGCCAATTACATCTGCCACCCTTCTCCAAATCTGTGCCCCTACCTGGCCCCCCCAACAAAAATTCTCTAGACACGCCACTGCTCTCACTGGCTCTGGCCTATAAATAGGACTCTGATGATTTTTCCTCCAGCCAAAAAACTTCTGTGTGAGAAGCAAGAGTTGACATCTGACCTCATTTGTTGTCTAAATGTTACAAATAACTGTAATTTACCATGCCACAGCATTGACCTTATTATGTGGTGAACAATAGCGCTGCCACTTTTTTGGACTTCCTCTAGGCCAATGCCGAGTCCTTGATGATATATAATACCACTTGGCAGGCAAGTTAATTATAAGCTGGCCCCCAACACTCGGTGTCGGTGAAGCCCGCCATCTGAAGGCAATGCGACTGCGGTGGTGGTGTGTGTGTCTTTATGTGTGTGGGCAGTGAGGAAAGCAGGGTAGCACTGTTATCCAAACTGTCAGAGTCACTTTCAAAAGAGTTGGGGAGACAAGACCGGTGTCCACACCTCTTCTGCGTTCACAGCCATTTAGTGTGTACACACTGTATACAAGCTGCTGCAGATGCTACAGCAGAAATGTGGTGGAAAAACAGGATGCCCGACACATATTGTAATCTTGGCACATGATAAATGCACATATGGAGTCAACATTGCAAAGTTACACAGTTTGCTCTTGTTGAAATATTTTATGTCACATGTGAAATTTTGTCAACACTTCTTCGTTAGCCAAAAAGGCTATATTGTTTTAGCAAACAACACAGCACGAAACTTATAGCACAAACACAAGTTCTTTAATTTTATCCTACAGCTAAAGAAACAACAAAACAAGGTTTCTGTATTGTGCCAGGAAGTTTTTTTTTTTTGCCAGGTGTGATAAGATAAAATGCTGCATTGTTACTCAGTTGGCTGTGCAAATGGCTAGAAACCACTCATTTGCCATGCTCTAGCAAAACATAGAGCGTGGCACTGTGAACACACTTGTAACCCTGTCATAAAAGCACAGTTGCCAAAATCATCCTTTTCTGCTGCAAACCCGGTTAGACTGGATCACTGAAACTTGCACTCCTATCCTAAAAAGATGGCTACATTAATCAACTCAACTTTAGTAAGCTAGCTAGCATTAGCAAATTAGCAGCCACTGAGTGCACATAATAAATCTTCCCTGTTGACAATTGACAGCATCAGGGATAAAATATTTAAATTTAATCTTGCCTCCAAGTAACACCATGTATCTGAATTTCCACCATGACAGTTTTTAGCAAATACTTTCTTTTCTACACTGAATATGCTTACATGGTACCAGCATATGTTAGGAGAGACAACAGATAGCAAACTGAGAATGAGAGTTTGCTCCTGCTGATATCTTTTTGGGAAGGTATTGATGATAGTTTGGTTTGATAAACTGCTGATGTGAGGCTTCCTAAAATATGCTTACACACTTTATCTGTGTTATCCATTTACAGTTTTCCACAGCGGTGTAATGTAATGCTGTCTGAGGATAATGCTCAGTAGTAAAGCAAAGCATAACACTTTCAAGCACATAAAATACTGCAGGTTGCATCAAAAAGAATCCAAATTCAAAAGGCTATATTTTATTTTAAGTAATGGACATAGACACTTTCTCTGTAATTTTACTGTATTTTTTTCTCCATTTACTATACCAGCCTTTTTTTTTTATCATGTAGAATAACTGCTGAAATCGGACCTCTCTATCTTATAGTAAGCTATCTCTTACTAATGTAAAGTTAAACTTCTTTACATTGAGAGAAAAAGGGACTTTCACTGATCTGGCCCACTTAGCTCTACAGTGGATTGTGTGTAATGTTAAATGACTTTGACATTGCCGATGTAAGATATTAAAACACTGTTTTTTATGATCTTAAAGTAATAGTATTTGGCTCTCCTGTAAGACTTCAGGATCAGGGTCCAGTATTTCACCAAAAATCACAGAATTAAGAAAAAGCCCAAAACCTGATTTTTTGTGTGGAGCTGTTTCTTTTTTCCAGTAATAATTTCACAACCTCTAATATTTATCTGGTGTCCTGCATATTACATTTACTACAAAGAAGGTCAAATTAGCTTCATCTCAAGCAGCTGTCACACTAACATGCTTCTTATACAAAGTGATGCTATGGTGCACTGTAAAAAAAATTGTAATATAAAAGTATTTTACTGTGTATTTTACAGTTTTGTACTGTTCTTCTAGAATATCATTAAATTCACATAAATAGACTGTGATTTTACATTTCAAATGTAAATTAACGTAAAATCACTGTAAATGTAATAAAACATCATTTTCTTGTTTTTTAAATGTATCTGTCTGTACATATGCATATTTAGATTGTTAAAATACATTCACAAATGCATCATAATTTCACAAATATTTGTCCGTTATTTGAAAGATTGAACTGTTAAATTCAAATGTAATGCTATGGAAAAATATGTAAAATGATTCATTTAAACTTTTTTACATCAAATAATTATTATTATTGTTATTTAGGGCGATCGTGGCTCAAGAGTTGGCAGTTTGCCTTGCAATCAGAAGGTTGTCGGTTCGAGCCCCGGCTCGGACACTCTCGGTTGTTGTGTCCTTGGGCAAGACACTTCACCTACCACCAACTGGTGATGGCCAGAGGGGAATTATAAAGTGGAATTGTAAAGCACTTTGAGGGTCTCAAAAAGCGCTATATGAATGCAATCCATTATTATTTAAACTAACTGTATATTTCTGTACAGTTAAGTATTATTATTCATATTGCCGCATTCATTGACCTTGTTTATAGGTAATTTCATTGTTTAATCACATTAAATTGTTCTTAATTTAATGTTTAAAAGCACTTGAAAAAGGCAAAATCCCATGTAAAATTATGGCAACAAACTGTATTGTCATTACTGAAAATAACCGTATTTTCATGGGAAAGTTATTTTCTGGTATTATTTTATATATTATATTATATATTTATATATTTATATTTATAATATATTATCCCAGCTGCCGGAATATTACTGTTTTTTTTAGAAATTTTTTTTTTTTACAGTGTGGTAATAATCTAATCAAATCTAATAAAAGATTTCATTTAAGGGCTCAACTTACATTTGGTACTGAGTGATGCTCTTACTTTTGTGCTTTTACTCAAGTATGATCTTTTATAACTGATTATTTTTACACTTGGAACTTTTGGTGATTGATTTGAATACTTTTCTCACCACAGGTAAAACTTAGACAAACCTAACTTATTAAAATACTTTTTAAACTGGTGACAATATTAATTATTTTTTTAATTTGGGCAATTTAACATCCTATGCATTTCTGAATAACTGGAGACTAAACATGCTCTTTTCAAATTAGTGGCTACTGGAAACTATTTGTTTTAAAATGCCCTAATTGTAGATTTTAACTAAAGACCTTGTGTTCAAGTAAAATTAAAAACTGTTGTACTGTTTGCGGTCGAACTCTCAGCATGCTTATGTTCACGTTTTTCAGCCAGCTTCACTTTAAAGCTAACACCATATTTATGTCCTCAGAATTACAGCTAATCTCCCCATCAAACAGGGAAGATTTACAGCAGCTTACAGGCAGAGAATCCAGTTTGGCTTTGCCTGTAACAAGCCGAGCCATCTCCCCCTTGTCTTCCATCAATCTGACAGTCAACATCGCTTCAATAAACCTGGCCCCGTCTAGACTCACTCTTGCAGATTTAATTCAAACAGCTGTTCACTCCTTACTCCAGACGCCCTGAGCACTTCCACTGAGCAATCGGAAGTGGAAGGGGGTGGGGAGGTGGAGTGGAGGGGCTCGTGCCTATCTGGAGAATGCATGCTGGAGGTGTGGGAGGAAGTGACCGCGAGGATATGAGGATGTCAACTGCTAGTTAGCTACACATTTTGGGTTGTTTTGTTTTCAACTCTCATACAAATTGCTATGACCTGAACAGCTGTTGCTGCTGCTTTTAGAGCACAGAAGATATATCAATGTTGCTGTAGCACCAAGTTGTTAATTTGCATGATGCAGATCTGTGCAGAGTCTCTGTGTTATGAAATAAAGATGATCCTGCGCAGTGCCTAAACTTTTGGTGTATAATATACCCTCATATGTGTTTTTCTCAAGATTCTTTTTTTTTAGATCATTTCAGAGTGTTCCAAAGTTAGTTATTTACAATTTCAAATTGTTGCTAAGGTTTCAAATTACAATGTGCAATAAAATATATTTTAAGCACCATTATAAAATAGATACTCATTTAATATATATATTTATAGCAGTGAGCTGAGAAATCTAACAAAGCTCCCACACAGATGTTATACCCCAAACAGATAGGGGGAGCTCTTTATTGAACACTTAAGCTGTACCACAGTGTGCTTCAGAGCGTCAGTAACTGCACGTCTGAACTCTCTCAGGGTACAACATTCTTTCCATCAGCAATAACTGTCGGTGAATTTATACTGCAGCATCAACAAGAACAGTTAAGAGAACAGTTGAACGCCACGTAACAATAAACAAACGTCTTATCTAAACTATCTAAACAGCAAGCAACACATATTCCCAAGGCATATTCCGAACACGCCATATATATATATATACATATATATATATTTTTTTTTTACTTCTTAAGATATTAATATCCCAATGTTGCTATGATGTACAAAGGTGTAGGAAAGTTAATTAATTTTTTACTTTCTACTTTAATGAGTTTCTCCACAGAGTCCCTAAGCCTTGTCTCATGCTAAGCTTGATGGCGATATCTGAGTAATAAATCTGCAAAGGCTTCAAAAACAATTGCAGCGGTGTGGAAAGTACAATACTTTCTCTATGAAATTCACTGCAGATACACTGCTTATTAGATCACTGATTGATATGAGATCACTTGTCATAAAAACCAGAAAACATAAACCTATCAAAAACGTGTTTAAAATAAAAAAGTATAATGAATTACGATAATCAATTCATTATAATTAACAAACTGATTTTATGTTTTTACAAGCAGCCTATCTATCTATCTATCTATCTATCTATCTATCTATCTATCTATCTATCTATCTATCTATCTATCTATCTATCCATCCATCCATCCATCCATCCATCCATCCATCCATCCATCCATCCATCCATCCATCCATCCATCCGTAGGCAAATTGATATTGCATCCTTATCAAAAAATAATAACTTTGTAAACCTGGAAAATCCATACAGTTGCCTCAAGGCACTTTATATTGTAAGGTAAAGACACTACAATAATACAGAGAAAACACCAACAAACATATCCCCCCATGAAGAAGTGGTTTGGCAGCAGAAGGAAGGAAAAACTCCCTTTTAACAGGAAGACACCTCTGGCAGAACCAGGCTCAGGGAGGGGCAGCCAGCTGCCGTGACTGGTTGGAAGACGAGACAAAGACACCCTGTGGAAAAGCATTTAAAAAGGTTGTTCATACTTGTGGGTTAACCATTAGAGAAACACACAAACAATTTTTGGTAATTAGCAGCACCTTTCATTTAGAGCAGCTGTAGGATAAACCTGATGTTGGATGTTGGTACCATAAATCTGTTAGGCATTGCATAAGTGAGCAGAAAAATGAAATACTCAAGTAAGGTACCAAAAAACGCTGTTAGGTTTGTAGCTTGAACCCATCCGCTGGAACGTTGAAGACAATATAATTACACTGCTAAGCAAGACACAAATAGGCAAAGTTCTTCATGTTACTCGTGCACGGGAGAGAACCGGACAACCGCTTGACTCCAGTTGGTCTCGTCCGTCCTCCCGTAACACTGTCCTTTTATTGAGGTTACATGAATATGCATAGGTTCATTAACATACGACGTCTACATACAAACAAAGAGTACCTTGCCTGTGTGTGTGTGTGTGTGTGTGTGTGTGTGTGTGTGTGTGTGTGTGTGTGTGTGTGTGTGTGTGTGTGTGTGTGTGTGTTGCTGATCAAAGGGTCAAACATCCTTGGTCAGGAAGAGGGTAGCCTCCCCCTCACCCTAGATGGTTCATCCTAGATAACACGGTGAGGAAGTCCTGCAGTTCATCTAAACAAAGAGCACTTAGACTAGAACAGACGCAACTACGTTAATCCTACCATAAAACAATAAGACACGGTATGACCTCTCATGCTCCCAAAGTGCTGTCTAATACACACAAAGTTTGCAGACTATCAAGGATCAAAACCTCTACCAATCTACAACTAATTACAAAACTCTAAGCATATATAAGTAAATATTTCTAAGCATAAATGACAATCAACAATACAAATCTAACAAACGCTGTCTAAAGGTACAAAGTGTTCGAATGTTAAATCATTTGAACATTTTCAGATATAGTTTAAAAGAGCTATTTGTAATATTAAAAATAAAAATAACTTCTAAGCATACCGCAATTTATGAGGAACATCTCAGCCACTGTAGTCAAGATGTCGGGGGCAACATGACAGCCTCCACAAACCCGCTCCTATCTTTAATTTTTTTATTGCAGTTGTTATTTTAACATGATCTGTTTCAGTGCTTCTGTTCAGTTAATAAAGACATGTAGCCATCCCTTTTTAAAACACAGCCTAAAGGTGTTACAGCTGTCTGGTTGGTGGGTGGTGTTTACTGTGCAGTTGGCCTCTTTTCTGGCAACCTGCTGGTTACTGTTACAATGAACGTACAATAAATGATATCCTCATACCTATTTCTTCAACCCAGTTCAATTAATATTTTTCTCAAATAAATTCTATTGTGCAGGCACTACTTTAAAAAAAATATATATATATAAAAAAGCTCATTTACAATTCTTTCAGACAACCCCTTGCAACTTTAGAAATACCCCTTGAGATAGCCATACCCGGCTGTCTGGGAGTGAGTCGAGGCTGCATGTGTGCATGTGTTTGTTGTGCCTCATCTACCATCTTGCCTCAGCTCTGACCAAGCCCCTCAGTGGGTATGGGAGCGCCTTGTTTGTGTATGTGTGTCTGTGTGTCCTCCACAGTCCAACATTCAGACTGGGGCTCACAGAGCAGATTGCCTGGCTGCTAAAGAGGTGCTGAGGCCTACGGTGCTTCCCACCCTCCCCCACCCGCCCAGCGGAGCTCCGCAGATGCCCAGGTACAGTAGGCGCTCTTGTGTGCATAAGCCCCTGCCAGTAGACGGGATGGGTGGAAGGAGAAGTGACAAGCATGGCCCCACGCTGGTCTCCAAGCTGTCCCGCAGATCTGCTCCCTTTGCCGCTCTCTCCCTCTCACAATTCAATTTTTATCCCTCCCTCTCTTGCTCTCTCTTGTCGACACACTAAGTTCTGCTTCACCCCAAACTGAACTGATAAAAAAAATGTGGAAGAAAGGAGAAAAAAAAGAGGGACAAATACAAGGGAGGGCGCAAAGAGGAGGGAAGGAGGCCCAGTGTGAAAGAATTGTGTTGACAGTGGGAGAGCCGGAACGGAGCAGTGAATGCCCTTCATTATGAACAGTTGGAGGCCACGCGTGGCAGGACACATCTGTCTCACTTTTGTTTGTGTGTTATTTCCTTTTGTCTTTTTCTTCTTTCGTCTTCTTCCAGCCTCTTTGCAGAAACACCTCTGATACATTGCAGTTTTGTAACCAACTCCTCATTACAATGCTCTCAGTGGAAATAACCACTTTTCACCATGGCTTAACTCGTTTATTGCGAATAGTGAGTCCTCCCATCCAACCCCTTATTTCTCTAAAACTTATGGAGTGGGGAATGAGTGAATGGTGACACTTCCTAATGAAATATAATGGCTTGTGATTGGATTCGAATGGATAGCAGTGACTTCATTACTCATAGCAGTGTTTCAAATGTTCAAAAGTCACATGACGGTGATGTATGAAAATGAAGTTTCAGAAAGCTGTGAAAGCGTTAAGAGAAGGAAATGTCAGGAAACACAACAGAAGTTGAAAAATGGCCACTTTGGCTGTGAATTCCCACCTTTATTTAACATGGCAGTGATCAGGACGTACACTGACAAACCTTGTGAATGGAGATGTCAAAACAGTGTGGTGAAACAGCGCATATGGACCGGATGCTACATCGCACCATGAATCATGATGCATAATTAAAGCTGGCAGATACTGAGCGAGGCTGTAAGGTGTTTTAACCAAAATGACAAAAATAAACCAAAGAAAGAAAAAGAAACTGCAGCTATTCCTCGCAGATGTTAAGCTTTTATATACAAATTTACTTTGTAGGTCTTGACTTTAGTCCAGGTTTATGCTAACTTATATTTTAAGGTTGTTTGATCAGAAAATAATGAAACCACCCGATGATGTAATTGCTCTTCATTTCTGAATAGGTTTGCTTTTAATATTTTGCTTCCAAGACCTTAGAGTTTTTAATATTGATCTTAAACAAAGGTTCTGGATGATTTTCCAAAGTTTTTGGACATTTTCACTTCTTCCCTGTCCCGTTTTTATATCTGACCATTTTATTTGTTAAATGACTTAACACTGACCTGAATTGTTCAAGCAGACAAATACACCTAACTTAAGGGATGAACCAGTGTTGTGTCTACACATAACGGACAAGTAGCAAAGAATCGGTTTGAGGTTATCTGAAAGTCACATCCATAAAGTGCAAAACAGACCTGACACAGGACCTTAGAGATGCATCTGGTGGTAATCAAGAAGGCATTTTTAAGGAAGAGAAACCAGTAGAAAAAAATGAGGTGTGTCAAACAAGACAAGAACCAAACTTAAAATCGGCGGCGACAGGTCTGATGGAGTGATGGATCTAAATGTAAAATTTTCGTTCAGAGGACGTCGGGAGAGAGGAACAGAGTGAGTGTCTACAGTCATGTGTAAAACACGGTGGAGGCTCTGTCATGGTTTGGGGCTAAATTGTTGGAAGTTCTTCTCGAAACAGAAAAGCAGCGCTGTGCAGCAACATCTGGAATGAGTCTGATTGGCACTGAATAATAAAGGTGGTTTCATCAAGCAAAACAGATTTTTGAACATTCCTGTATCCTACATGTTTTGCTTACTGTGCTAACAAAGCACTGTGCGTGAGTGTTTTGTCACAAAGTAACTCACAGAAAATGCCATTTTATTGCAGAATCTGATTCTGATGTAAAGTCAGTTCATTTACTTCTTTAACAACAGAGAAAGAAAGAAAGAAAGTAAGTCAGACAGTGGCATGATGCTGGAATAGTTTTGTAAATATGTGTTGTGTTGCGTGTAACTGGCCACGTGCATTTAATCCCATCCCATCGGATAAAGGGAGGAGGGGTGTATCTTTGTGCAGAACTAACTCCATTAGATGAAAAGTGATCTCTGCATGAGAATGAGTAATACTGTGGAAAGGTGAAGAGTGCTTGGTCCCAATTGACACCGAGTTAAACAATTCAGTCACTGGATTTTTAATAAAAACTGTTCTACTGGAAGGTCAGCAAGCCTTGTATTTTTAATGGACTGTGCACATTTATTGTTGTCATTAATGCAATGAATTGAAATGGTTTTCATTTAACATTCACCGAATAACTGACTGTATCCGCGATGTGCAATTTGTGCTGGTGGACCCACATCATATCTCACAAATTACCAGCAGGTTTTTGCTCTTCTTTTTTTTTAGCTGATTCATTTATTTATTTATTTATTTTAAAGGAGCACTGAAGGTCATGTAGTGGCTGAGAGTCTAGCCTTCTCCATATCCATTTGGCCAGAGGGACAGTAAATAAAGAGGGGATGGAGAATGCTAATGGAGCTCTTCATTTTCTCAATAGCATAATTGAATCTCCAACTAAAAAGTGTTATGCAGATCATCCTTTTGCTGTGATGACTGCAGACTGGTGAAGAAGATGAAGTGGTCAACACACACCCAGACAAACACACATAAAGACACACACACGATTGACAAGCAGGTATGTGCATTCATACCCTGGAGGGCAATTATGTTCTCCTCCTAAACACATGTACGATGTAGTTACAAACAGGACAAACGGACAGATGAACACAGATCGGAACGGACAGGTATACAGAAGGATACCCGCACACATGCTGGGAGCAAGTACTGAGATGCCCCACTGATTTGGCAGCCTCTTGACCCCTCCAGCGGGTACTTAAAAGGCTTGAAGACAATCCTCTCCTCCTTCTTTCTGTTCCTCCCTCCCTCCCTCCCTCTCTCTCTATCTCTTTCTCTCTTCCACCTTCTGTCCTCGCTTTGGCCTCTGTCCAGACAACCAATCAGAGTGATGGCTTTGTTTTCAACTCTCTCAACCCCCTTTCCTCTACCATCGCATCATTTCCTCCTTCAGTGTGGGTAACATCCAGGAATCCAGGGCTGACGAGCCCAAAGAGATGTTCTGGGATGCAGCCAGCACTGCCAAGCCAAATTGAGACCAAACTCATATTGGCCTTAGATCAGGAAAGGGGAGGGGGAAACTTTGTGCAGATAGTGTTACTATTTAATCTGTTAAAGCATTT
Organism: Astatotilapia calliptera; assembly: GCF_964374335.1. Classification (NCBI taxonomy): domain Eukaryota; kingdom Metazoa; phylum Chordata; class Actinopteri; order Cichliformes; family Cichlidae; genus Astatotilapia; species Astatotilapia calliptera. Next base: position 41,739,808 of record NC_137424.1, on the reverse strand, counting down.
TGCATTCTAGGTATTTTTTGGTTTTTACGCCTAAATTATTTATCTCAAACAATTTGTACTTTTGGCAGAAAGCTGGTCACTGTGGCCAGTGGGCTAGTGGCCAGTTCCATTCATCAGTCTCTTAATGAGATTCCAGTGTTTACATGTTAGCTCTCAACTCGCTGGAGTCATTTTCAGCTTGTGGAATCTCTTTTTAACTAGTTGCATGGATTTTCTCGAGTGCACCACTACGAAAGTGAAAAAAAGAATGCGTCACATTTTTTTTTCTCAGCTACTAACAATTAAAAATATGAATTTTTGTGGAATAAACGTCAGCATATGCACGCTCCACCTTTAGTGGCTCACACTGGAGGTGGAGAATTAGTCTTACAGCATGTTGACCTGTGATGCTGGCCTGCCTTATTCGCTGTCTTCCACTCCTTTGGATAAAGCTTTACTGGCCATTACCTCCAGCTCCTCATGTTGCAAGTTGATGGCCATCATCAGCGGACAAATTAGCCTTTTTTTGGCTCTACGTTAATCCTGACGGACACGCTTCTGTTGTTCACTCCATTTAGATTCAGTCATTTGGAGCCAATTTTAGGAAGTATTATGGGCAAAAATACTCTGTGCTGTCTTGATATGAGTTCCTCCTCTGGTGTGATTGCTCATGCGTGTGCGCTTGCATGAACAGCAGCTCTTCAAAACATGTTTATGATTATCTTTTCTTTTTACAAGCCCCAAATATGATCAGGTTTTACTGTGGTCACAAACATATGTTTCAGTTTCAGTTTGAGCAATAGAGGGAAAATATAAAATAAGCTCCACCCCCTGACACACACATATACACACACCTCGCCTTTTATGATAGAAACATGCAATTTCATTTGGGATTAATGCTTCCTTTATGAGGGCGAATATGCAAATGGAACACTAATGAACTTAAAGTATTCTCTTTGTGAGAACTGATTAACCAAGGCGCTCCTCTGCTGCACATTTACATTTTTCTCAAGTCAAGTCAGGGTTCTCCAGTCACAAATTACAGTGCTTTTCCAGGCCAATTACATTGAACAAGTGCACCATTATCCAGTTCTGAACATCACACATGTATATTTGCCCCCTTCATTTTCTCAAGAGTGCTTCAAGCCAAGGGCTCCTCCAGTGAGAGGGGGTACAAGAGGAAACAGGGGAAGTCGGAGAATGAGGGCGGAGGGAGAAACAGAAGGCAAAATAGAGAGAAAGATTTTTTTAAAAAGTGGAGCACAGAGAAAGATAAATTGGAGGCATATAGGTGGTAGTGCTGTGAAATAATTTTCAGCAGCTTAGCCAATTAAAATTATGAACAGGAATTATTTTCTCTTACAAATGAGACCAGCATGTTTTTTCTTTTAAATTTCAGTTAGTGGGCTGACCTTTTTCTGAGAGCAGTCTTTTTTCAAGTGACACAAACAAAACAAACAAAAAAAATGAATGGCAACAAGGTCGGCAAAAACCTTGTTTCCAAAGATTTCAGTGGCAAATTAAAACTGCATCAAAGCACGTGAGCAGAATGCTAAACGTCCGCGTGGAACAGGCCAGGACTCTTATTGCCGTGATAATTTGTCAATATGATTGTTGGCTTTTGTGTGTGGCGATTTCCTGTATTAGCGAGGCCAGTCACAATATATCAAAGTGCTGTGACTTGATGTGCCAACAGTCACCACTTGCCTATTTCTGTCCCCGGAGGAACAATAAGGTAGCGTGACTGCACCGCAGCCCCCCACAGAATAGGCTCTAGGATTAGATTGCTTTCGTTCTCTGCTCATGCATGAGGAAGCAAAGGGCAGGAATCACATATTATTGTTGGAATCCCACAGGATACAGAGAAACATATTTTTTTTCACTCCTCCTTCTAAGGCCCTGCACCTAGCCACTTACATGTGAAGCTGTGCTGGCATTCAAGCACAGAGTGACACCAGCTTTTTTGCAAAACAACAATAATAAACCAAAATCCAATCTCACAACAGAGACACAACTCCTGTTGGAGTGACAAATGTTCAGGGGCCATCTCCAGCTAGCTTTCCAACTGTTCTATTCATTACCTTTCCCTCTCTCACTTATTCTCCTCAGCTGCCGCTGCCGTCTCCTCTCCTCTCGGCATGAAATAGACACTCCAGGAAGTACATTTTGTGCAAACTCTCCTCCCGCTGCTACAGCTGATTTCACAAATGATGGTGGAATGGCCAGGAGAGCGAAGGGGTAAATGGAAAAAGATGGCTGTTGCACACTATGACCATATTCCTCCGCTCTCCTTTTTCATAGATAACAGGGGATGATTAGAAAACAGCAGATGGGAGGGCCGGCATTAACCTCCACCAGGGCCGTGGTAAATTTAGTTTGAGGACTCCTCCGCATGGAGTGAATTCTGAGGTTAGGCTTACACGAATACGTGCGGACAAAGGTTTGCGCACATACATAAACACACAAAAATAGAGCAATCCCATTACCACAAATCCTGCCTTGTTTAACACAAGGCTACTCTCCAGCTCTGACAGGAAACATCAGCACAGATATTTCAGATGTTTCCTAAGTGGTACTATGTGATTATAGTTTGTAGATCCTTTGCCCTTGTTGGCTTGTATGGTTGGTGGCTAGTATTAGTGTGTTTTGGAGCATGTTTGTGAGTCAGGGGCGTCTGTCAAAATAGAGCTACAGCTTTTTATTAGTAATGTGAGGAGCTTGGCAGCTAATAGGATGCCTCACAAGCTTTTTTTGTGACCCACCCCCGTTTTCACACCTTGGCTCGTGTGATTAGGTAGTGGATCAATAGGGGGTCCATGACCCTCTTGCGGACAGTCCCATAGGGCTTAAAATCTGGGACTCTCCACCAATTGCTCTTAGAACTAAAGAAGCTTCTCAGATGAGAGGTGAAACATCTTCCGGAAAACTTAAAGAAGTTTAAACGCTTTTCTTTCCAAGCTCCTTAGAGCACGATGACCTGGATGACTGAGAACATTCACAGACTCACAAGCTTTTTTTTTTTTTTAAAGAGCAAGTCCAAGCCACACCTCAAGTAAGACAAAACTTGAGTGAAAAAGTCACATTTCTTAGAGGGTAAGTTGAAGTTAGACAGAAAAGTTTTGTTGTCCTCAGTGAACATGAACAGCAGCATAATGCTCAAAATGTAAATGTCCTGTTGCGAGTGACAATCAGAGGATTTATATCTGCAAGACTGGACCTCAAAACAAGGCTGATGCTGTGTAAAAAGATGACAATGACTTTTCCTCTGGAACATTCTGGCGCTCTGCAATTTATCAAAAAAGTTTGGCAAAATCCATAATAATGCACGCACGTATGAAGGGTCAATTCAAGTTGGAATTGTTGTTTTTTTTTTATTGCTATAATAATTGAACCCAAGGATACTTTTTAAACATATTTTTAATTTTGTACATTGGGTCCAACACACAGTGAGTGATGTTTACCATCAGTATAATGAGGCGTCTTTGGTTGTTAGCTAATTGGCACACAACAACATCATATTTTGATATGATCATTCACAGGGAGAGCCATGCAACTTTTTTTTCAATTCAATTCAGTTTTATTTACATAGCGGCAAATCACAACAGCAGTTAACACTTTATATTCAATTCAATTCATAATTTATTTCTATAGCACATTTAAAAGCAACAGAGTTGACCAGTGCTTCACAATCAGTTAAAAACAAGAGAAAACAATAGAGAAACAAATACAGATAAATGAGAAGACATTGTATTAACATTAAAAACGTAAAACAGGCCTGATGGTACTCAAAGTGAACTTGAATTAAAGGCCAAAGTAAAAAAGTAAGTTTTAAGAAGCAATTGTAATATATATAAGTAAAAACCCCACAATGATCGAGAGAAAACAGAGAAAACCCAACAATCACATGACACCCTATGAGCAAGTGCTTTGGAGACAGTGGGGAGGAAAAACTTCCTCCTAACAGGAAGAAACCAGGTGCAGTGACATGCGGCCACCTCACCTACTGCCATGACTGGCTGTAGGTGAGGGGAGGGAGACTGCATGGCAAAATTAAATCAATAAAAGAAACATTTTCATATATAACAACAACCGCTTGTTTATATGCTAATAACCTTTTATGGTTGCTTGCTCCCTGCTAGCTGCCCCAATCCTGCTTCAACACATTATCAGATGCACTGCCCTTTCATTTACATGCAGTCACCACTACACTCTCTGTAAGATCACTTTCTAGATTGGCCTGTTGAAAGAGATTTTCATCTCAAATTATGTTTCTTCATATCTTTGAGACTACTTTATTATAGAGAAGGACTAACATTCAGCTGGACACCAATCTCCGTAGCATCAATGGATTCCCCCAGTGTACAAACTCCGGCTCTTTAACAAGTTCCTCAGATTGTGAGTGACAGGTTATTTGCTGTTGTGATTCAAAATAGACAAATGGGAATACTGCAACATTTTCCCCTAAACTCACCAGTCTAATCCAGCCAGAGATTGTCTCACTCTCCAAATGCTGTTGTCAATCCACAAAATCTTAATGCCACATTGTTTTTTTTAAATTATTTTTATCTTTATCATAAACCATTTAGGAATTTCAAGTTCGGCTGGTTGATAAAACGAAATTAAATATTTCAATTTATCCGTGTGTTACTGAAGTTTGGATGGATGGATGTGGTTTCCCAATATTTTCTTTACACAAAGATAGGAATATGATAAAATGTACAATGTGAAATAAAAAAAAATGTGTTAGTCTTTGCAGAGCTACAGAAAACAACGTATCTTATCTTGAAAACCTAAAAGCAATGCAGATAGATAACACAGGCTCGTGACTTGTCTCTCCTCTTATATATTTTCTGTTTGCTTTGTAGAAATGTAATTTGTCACACATTAATCACACAGTCTGACATGTCTCTAACTGACACCTGTCTGACTGTAACAAAGACCAATGATGCATAGGGTGACCCAGATTCCTTTAACCAGACCACAAGCTAACCCCTTTAGCGCGGTTTCTTTAATGAAGACATGATGCTTCTGGACCAAAGCGTCTTTCAAATTAATTTATAAAATGCACTGTTTGGTTATGCCCTGTAAAATTAGACAAGATGATCTATGCGATCATCAGCAGGTTGCCATTCGTTCATCTCCTTTAAAGCACACTAGGAAATTGAATCAGTCTCATGGTGCGACAGCGCTTTAGCACTTGTGTTTTTACAGAAAATATTGTGTCTTCTTGGGCTAAAGGTACACACTGTGGTAGTGGTTTAGCTTACAATACAAGCTTTTCTTAAGGCTAGGATCCTTTGTCACAAATTGTTTGGAACTGCAACGGTGATACTTACATAATGTTCTTGGGAATGTTTCCTGTTTCCTTTTTAGTTTCCGCAGTGTTAGTGTTGTTCCATGCCCTCCAGCCCCCTCCTAAAAAATAAATAAATAAATAATTTCAAAAGAAAATGCTTAATTGATTAACCCATTGTTGTTTTGGGGCAGGAAATTACTTTATTACTGTGAATATGAAACATTTATTCTATAGATCAGGGATGTCAAACTCATGGTGGGTCACATACAGCCCACATCTCAACATCTCAAACCCCCTTTCTGTCCTTTTAAAGAACTTTAACGACACATTTAATTGCTGAGATATTTTAATATAAGAAAAAGATTAGCAATTTCAACAATATGTTTTAGAATGTCAGTACGACTCTTTGTGCTTAAATTGATAGAAATAAATGTGTAAAATGACACAACTTCTGTTAGTTCATTGTGAAGACTGTCCTGTAAATATGATCATTTTTATTTATTTATTTATTTATTTTACTGTGAACCTATTGTAAGAAGTTTGAATACTTATAGTAGATAGTGAAAAAAGTTGTGGTATAAATGGCCATGGTGGAGATCTCTATCAGCAGGAGAAGCTGCAAAATCTTTGAAAATACAATTAAAAGTTTAAAAAAAAATACACCCAGTGGCTTTGCTGGGCCTACTCTGGCCCCCGTGCATTTTTTTTAAAATTAATATCAACAGTTTTTCTGGCAATAGGATTAAATAATAATTATTACTGTACATGCCCATCACTGACTTGTATGACAACAAATAAAAATAAGGTTCATTTGCAAACCTGAAAAATGCATTTTCAGGTTTGTTTGTAATGAAATAACAAGTAACATTTCCTTTCCAGCTAATAAATCACTGCCTTCTATAATTGCAACATTTGGCCTTTACTGTTCTATCAGTTAACATATATGTCTCTCCTTTGTTTGCTTCTATTGATGCCCATAATCATTTTCTTTTTTTACAATTGGGATGCCGAAGCATTTATACTGCTAGACTAAATCCAGGCTCCCGGATCAGTGCTCAAATTGAATTCTCATTACACTTTCTGTTGATGTATACACAATAAAAGCTCTTCATTTGAGACTGCACCTGTGTCTAAATTTGTTCTGTTGACTGTGAAATACAAGAAAGAATTTGATCTCATCATATCAGCGTCTGTATGCCTCAGTAATGTTCTCTGATGAGACAGTAACAAGCACCGAGCAAAAGCTGTAAATAGTGTAATAGCTAACATTTGTGTTTGTATAGAAAGAATAATAGCCTATCATCGTAATGATGCCTCAATGTAAATGTTGCTAAAACACAGATCGGGATAGCGAGAAGTTATATATCAAATGGAGCCGGAATCATAAGAGTAGAAGCTGCATTTCTCTCAGTGTTTTTAATGAACTGATTCAATGTTACAGCAGCGTGCCATGCATAATGTTCTAGGCAGAGAATAATGGTTGTCGCAGAACTCTGCAGAGTTCAGCATCGTTTAGACAACAATTTGATCCATAGTTGAGCAATTTTAGTTGTTAAATACAATTATGGTTTGTAGTTGAGCTACATTTAATATGAGATCAAAGTCTGCTGGTAACTCTTTTGCACATTTAACACATATTTTACTCAAATAACTAATATTTCTCCTTAGAAAACAAAAGGATACAGCTGCTTCTTAAATAATAATACTAATTTTAGCAGATTATGTTATATCACATCAGACATTTGCTTTTAATTGGTGTACACTATATTTTACCTTAGTAAGTCCGATTGTGAACTAGTCGGGGCTTAATCTCTTAAAAGTGTAAACATGATGTATACAATTTTGAGTGGTTTCTAAAATACTGGTAATATCCACTTTTTCCACATATCCACTGTTTCACATCCACCAAAAAGCAATGAAACACATTGAAATATCCACAGGATGTGCCTTGACCACATCTATGGTGCAAACCTTAACCCTGCCTATAGGTTGCGATTCATGTACAGCATCCACACTGCCCAAATAACATCAAAGAAGGACCATCAGTCTCATTAAGAGGGTTCCTTAAAGTAAGCAGACACAGTCACACAAGCTTTGTGAGGTTTCCTCGAAATGTAATCCAAATTGTTATCTCAGTTAATAAAAACAGCAAAACATTAACGAGACCCGAAGTTGCGTTTGTTGCTTCGAGCTGTTTGCATGAGTCTTTCTCATTAAATACTTTTACAGGGTCATTGTACATAAGCACAATCCACAGTATCCCCCATAGCAAGAGAGTTGCACACATTTGCACACCTGGCACAACAGCAGTAACTTCATTAAATTTTCATAACTACTAATTATTCTAGTGGGATTTTTGCTCCCTCTGTTTAAGCTTTATGTGTCAATTGAAAATAGCAAAAACAACAAAAACTATTGCGGAGAAACACGATGACGTTTACAGTAGCTGTTGGTGGGACGCTGTCCATGGTGCTGAAACAGCTCAGAGCACAATGGATGTACATTAGTTGGGTTTCTTTCCTTGCTTGATTTGTGAGGTTGCTTTGTAGCAACAATCAATACAATGCTGGCATCTCAAACACACACAGCAACATTTTGTATGCTCAATTTAATAAAATGTGACCCCAAAGTATTGTATATTGTATTGTTGGAGCTTTTTATGAATTGGCTAAAGTGCTCTGAATTGAGTCAGCAATAAAGACAAAATGTCCTTCTTGTAGCTCATCTCGGAGCCTATATTTGGCAGAACTTGCATGACACACCAAAATCTTCAAACATGTTTGGATCATTTCTGGAAAACTGTCCTAAATACAACAGCATAAAATGATTTTATACAGTAATAAAGGAGAAGTGTTACTTCTTTACATTGTATGCCTCCTGTTATTGTTTAAGTGCAGAAGAACGGTGAACCTGGGGGTCATAGTTGAATTAAGTTTAACTTTGAATACATAACCACATACAACCATTTTGCTTTGCTTCACCCAGTTGCAACATGGATCATCTGAACAGTGTTGAATGTTTAGCATGAAAATTAGTTCCACATATTACCAAAATGTATCCTAAATATAAAGAGTGCTTCAAAACAAGGCAGTTTTGAAAACTAATCTTATTGCTCCCAAGTAATTATCTTTTTCTTGAAGTAAAATGTATATTAGAAAGTGTATATTCTGCAGAAAAGAAAGTCACACACAGAGACAAAGAAGAACCCAATGAAATCAATTCAAATAATACAAAAAGTGGATGCCACTAATGATCATAGGCCACAGGATCAGCCACTGCAAGGTCTGCTGCTTAAGTAACCAAGGTTAGTTTAGCATTCTCGTTTTCTAGTTTCCACAGCAACATGCAAAGTAAAATACTATAAGGCCAGATGGTGCTGATTCAGTGATGTTTAGAGATGCAAAAGCAAAAAGTTCAAGGTATGAAACTAAAGATCCAAGACCCAAATTGATGAACAGCAAAATTGAGCCATACATTTTTTTTGACTGATAGCCTGCCTAAAGAATATACTGCAACTTGAAATAGAACCAAACTCAAAAATACTGCAAAAGCACACAAACCATAACAGAAGTTGCATAAAAAACAATGGAATTGATTTAGGAGGGACAATAATGTGACGGAACAGGTACTGTAAACATATAATAGCAAACATGATTCTACAGGATTAAATAAATCATGTGATTAGATAACACAGGACCTTGCATCTTTTCCCCCCTTTCTTCCTCTGCTTCTTTTGAGCGTGTCTTGCTGCACTTCTTATGTTTTGGTTCCTGTCTATTCTGCAGCTGTTCGTTATTTTCTCCCCAAAATCACTTCCACTGCTTGAGATAAACTAGCTAAATGTCACGTTAGGCTAATTTGCAAGTTTGAGTTAAAAACATTATGGGCTACTCCATTTATACCCTGGCCTAGTGATGTCTGTTGGTTTGACCATTTTTTAGCCAGAACTGAATGTCTATCTGTGGCGGCTGTTTGTTTTGCATACTGCCACAATACAATAAAGCATTCAAAAGGTTTTCCACCTTGTAATGGTTTATATGCAGACTACCAGATGATATATATCATAAGCCAACTATTTAATATCTATATAATTGTTTTTCATTAATCAAACATGAGCCTTGTTATTGTGTTCAGAGTTGTTATGCCTGGGCCCACTGTAGTAAATGTTTCCTTGCTGGGCTTCAATTTCTTACATCGATTCTCATAAACCCTTAGCTTGCTACGGCTAATATTACTAGAAGAATGAGTGCACGTTTCATATCATATACCCATGGCACCAAATTAGCGGTTGCAATTGTACGTTTGTAGGATAATTATAAATGCATACTGGAAAGTGAAAAGAGCATACCCTTCCAGCAAGATGGTCCCTGTGGTCAGAGTCCACAGAGTAGAAGAAGAGAGAAGTAGCATTGCAAAACCACTATATTTACTGAATCAATACCTACAGGATTAGGTGAAATATCAATCCGCTAAAGGTAATGTGTGTAACTGAAAATTTAAAATGCCTAATGTGGTTTCAAGCAAATATCCACAATTAAAGCCGGAAAAAAGGGCAGGATACATTAAAATGAACAGAACTGGTTGAAAGCTTTGAAAGATAAACCTGTTTAATATCAATAATAATTTCCTGGAACCAGATAACAATCAAACCTATTTATGAACTTTTAATATACATTGTTTTTATAAAACGATGGTAACTAAAAAGCTTTTATGTTTTTATGGGCATTTAAGAACTCAAGTTGAAACTTAGATATGCTTGCGTGGAATTCTCACAGCCAAATTACATTAGCTAAATGTCAACCTGAAGAGGCTAAACAGCCGCATCCTTACCAAAACACCAAACAAAGTCATCAAAGTCAACATGGTCTTGAGAATACACACTCCTCCCAGAGATTAAACAGTAGGAGACCATTTAATAAAAACACCAGGCAAATAAAGACTGCGTCTAGTAAGCAGACATTAGAACAAATTATTTGTTGAGGCTGATCAATTAATGGGGTACTTGGCCTGTTGGTTCTCAGTACAGCACTGGGAGACTTGGTCAGTAAATCTATTGGCTTCAGTGTTGTTCAGAGATAAACAGTTATTATTTTAAAAAGGGCTTTGGCTATGCACTGTTTAATTAAGGGCTTTTGGGAATTATAATCAACTGCAAAAGAGATGCCATGGTGATGAAGCATAAATCCATAACTGTGCAGCAGACAGCTTGGCCAGTCTAGTGCATCTGCAATATTGTTCACTGGATAAACAACTCTGTGCATGTGTGTGTGTTTCTTTCTAAAAACACTCTGAGATTGTCACAGCAGTCGGAGGTAGGTTTAATCTGTGTGTTTTTAGGTTTGTCTGCTGGTTAATTAAGTGCTCCCCCCAAGAACACTGAACCTTTCGAAATATCTTATGTTTTCATTAGTGTTTTAAAATCCTCGCGTCGCATCTCTTCTGTTGTTACTGGGCAGCCGTGTCAATTTGTTAATGGCCAATCTGTCAGGAATTTCAGAAGGAGAGAAGCTGGGGGCTGTTTTGTAAGTTTGTCACAGTTCTGTCCATCTGTTAAATAACTCTGACTTGTGTTATCTATTATTAATTGTGGCAACTGTCAGTTTGAGAGGAAATTGTGTTTGGAGTGTTTTGGTTGGTAATTTGGCTGAATTAGAAAATGGTATAACTTGATGGTGAACTGTAATCAGCTAACAGTCAGTCATAGTGTCACAAAACGGCCGGAGGCCGAGCACCAAAAATCAAACCCACGTGCAGGAAACCCAAGGCGGAGGCAGAGTAAAGGGTTTAACAAAGGTTTATTAACTAACACCAAAATGACGTTCACGTTAGTACTTGTTTTAAGGCTTGATATATGGGGTGTGAGGGTCTTGGCCAGGGGAGAGGGACAAGCAAGGGGACAGGTCCAAGGAAGCAACAGCAGCTGCTGGTGATTAGGTAAGTACTGGAAGAGAGGAGAGCAGTGTTAGAGCGGTAGCCAATGAGGAGTTCTGGAGAGAGTGGAAGCTATGAAAATCTTCGTCTTACTGTGCAGGTGGGAGATGGAAGCGTTGAGGGAGAGGTGGTGTGGTCCAGGTGGGTTAGGTGGTGTGTGGCAGCTGTCCTGAGTGGTGAAGGTCCCGAGGTGGTGTAAGGGCAGGAGGGCAGGCAGGTGAGGCAAGGAGATGATTCAGCGAGCTGGCGGGTTAACCAGATTTCCAAGATGAGTGGTTCAGTATAGTGATGGGACGTTCTGTATCGAGGCTTCGTAGCGTGTGTCGAGTAATGGAGGGGGCGTTTCCGCGAAGCGCGTATCGAGGCTTGCTTCATTTATGGGAGGAGCTGAAAATGATGACGTCCGAAGCCTCGCTGCCCGGCTGTACCACGTGACTGGTTCATGAAGTGGTTCGAACTTTGCCGCGAGCTATGACAGCGATATAAACCCCTCAGACTTCATTCAAAATGTGGGTGTTTGATGGAGAGTTGCGGTTAGTGAGAGTTTGGAGACCGTTTGGAGGTTTATGAGAGTGAGGAGAGAAAGTCAGGAGAGAATGGAGCCAGCTAAGAAGAGGAGGATGTCCTCCCCTGTGTGGGAACATTTTGATCTTATTCCTCCCAACAAGGTATGTAAATTTCTACAGAAGATGTATTTTCATGATACTGATGGTGCAATACAATTTATGTTGAGCTGTCTTGACTTTTGTACAAGGTGAAGTGTTTGCTATGTGCCAGGGAGCTGGGATATAACAACAACACCTCATCCATGCTTAGGCACTACAGAGCTTTGCATGAGAATAAGGGGAACACCGATTGTGGAGCAAGACCAGGTGAGCCATCAAATGTCATGATAATATAGCATGCAGTAATGTTACTAAATGATATAACAATATTATACAACTGTAATAAGTTACGTGTGTGATATTTATATTTGTGCTTTATCTTTATTGTCTTTCCTCAGGAGAACAATCTCAAATAGATGAAGACCTGGTCAGCATGGTGATCGAGGACTCACAGCCATTTAGCATTGTGGAGGACAAAGGATTCAAAAGATTTGTTAAATCATTAAATCCTAGCTATGTTCTCCCCACTAAAAAGGTCATAAAAGCAGTGGAAATTTAGTTTTCACAGAATAAAATGTGAACAGGCAGGACTGAGGCTCAAAGCCTCAGTGTGTAGCTGTCCATACCTCAACGTTACAAAAGCACAACTACTGTCCACACCCCAACCACACCTCACCTCACAGTAAATGATCATTTCCATTTCAAGCATTTCCAAATAATCATTTTCCATACTGCCAGTATAAATATACACAGTATACTGCCATCACTACAATATACATGTTTTACACACTCCTTTTGTTGTTGACATTTACAGGCTGTGTGCAAAATGCCACACTCTTCAAATTCATGCCAGCTATTATTTCTACGTCCAGTAGGTGTCCTGCTAGAGCAAATGAAGCTTCATGAAGCTTCGCGTTGGGGTGAACCAATTGGATGAAAAGCTTCAGTGCTTCATGGGGCTTCATCTGCCCATCACTAGTTCAGTATGATGGAGTTTTCCTGGAGTAACTAGAACATGAGATTACAAGGTTAGTAGAGCACTTGAGATTCATGAACATGAAGCGTGAGGCCTGGTTACCAACATAGGGTAGTTGAGGAATTGGCGAGGAAGCAGTGTCAGCAAGCAGCTTAAATCTCCAACCTGATTGCCTCAATCAGCTTCAGGTGAGGGGGGCTGTAGGCCCTGCCCATGGGTGGATACCAGGGAGGTCCAGACCTTCAATGGAATTTTACAGCCACACACCCAGACCATGACACATAGATTGGACTACTGACTTTTCTATTAGTACCTCCTAGGATTGACTTGGCACAGTTCACCATGATGCTCAGGGTTTTCCATTAGGTCATTGTACCTGGTACCAGGTACTTTTTTAGTACACCAAAAAGCACACCAACAAGGGTAAAACCAAACGAATGTCCTTCTAGCTTCTTAGATAGCTGATGCTGACTGTACATACAGAGAGTGAAGGTAAACAAGCTAACGGCCTAGAGAGAGAGAAAGCACTCACTTATCCTGTGTTATCCTGCAGCAGCACCACAAGCATGCAATTCTGTTGTTGCTGTAGGTGAACCCTATCTGCAGCTTATTTATTTGTAGAGCTAACTTGAATAAAAATTCACAAACATAACACTTGCATATATTTTCCTGTCCCCTTTCCATCTCAGCCTAACATCAGTGTGTTGTTGCGAGCACGGTAACACAAGCATTTCAAAACAATGCTGTGTTAAAGTCTCACCGAGCTGTTACCAGGACTGTTTACTCTTGTTCATTCGCTGTATGCAGGTTTTGCATAATGAGATGCACTTTGCCTAAGATGAGATTCATTTTCATGTTTACTCTTCAATGTACAGAAAGAGTTTGTCAGACATATAGTAGCATATATGTGTACAGGTCATAGTAATGATATGGTTGAAACTGAGATGCCCCTCTTATCAAACTCTAGAACTTTGTTATTTTCACATGTACCAATATCATCACTAGCTATCTCAATTTGTATCTATTGCTAAATATAAATCTTACATACTGTGTTATCTTATAATATTATATATATCTCTATATATATATACACACACACACTATTTATAGATTATATGTATAGTATTAAAACTGAGTCCATTGCTATTACTTACAGCATTTTTTTAGAATGTGGTTCATTTTTAATTAAATCCCAACAGTTAGCCGTCAAATGCAAAAACAACCACCAGGTTTCCAAATCCATGCTGACAGGGAATCCAGTGGTCCGACTAGGGCAAGAGCTGAAGAGTGTGGAACTGTATTTTCTCATTTATTAAATGGAGACATTCAAGTTGATGGGGTGGCAAAACAAAATACAAAGTGACAGGTCTCAGAATTAGACTGCATTCACCCTGATTCCTCAGGAGAGTCAGAAGTTTGTTGAGCCTGCTTAGCTTGCACAATATAGAGGTACATCAGGAGTCATGCAATCACAGAAGTGAAGCTGGACCAAAGTGACGCCTTTTTTAGAGTTGCTGATCCAGCAGCAATTTTCAGCTTTAATGCATGTCTCCAAGGGTTGTGTATTCAGCTAAGATGACATTAAAATGAAAAAAAAAAAAGTCCAAACAAAATAAACAGACTGAATAAGAACATTTATTTACTGTATACATACATCTCAAATAGCACACCTACTATACACACTGGTTCTTAAGAAAGCTGCTAAAAACAATATCTTTGGAATGACCTAATGGCGTGATCACAATCCCATTAAGGTTCTTCAGTTATTGTACTCAAACTTTGTCATTTTGTGCTGTATATTTCAAATGGTTGTGTAAAAGGGGTATATTCTTTACATACTGTTAGTTTCCTTTTAAAGCCTCTCAAATGTGCATTTACAAAGTAGGTGCATGAGATATGAATCTCTATGGAATTAACATATAAATGCACTGAGATGCCTAAAAGCTAAAACACCTAAAGAGTAAACATTTTGGAGAGACGTGCTTTCACAAGACAACGAAAGTGCTCTTAGAAATATCAGATTATAAACTACTAAAAGTTCTAAGAGATGATGTCACTTTTTTTATTAGGGACATAAATTACACATAAGTGTGATGGCATCATTCTGGAGGGGGGAAAAGTACTGTCAGATAGTAACATTAATATAATGATAGTGTTATATTACACATAGTAACACAGCTCACAACTAACGGCACAATTCCCTTTAATTAAATGGAATTCTAATAATTTTATCAGAATGTCTATGTATTTATATCTACCTACAAATGTTTAAAGGTAGGTACACTAGAATAAGGAGATACTAAGTCGGGTTTTTAGAGGAAACAAACAATTAATTATACTAGGAGCAATTTTAAGTATTGCTTAATTTCTTGGTAATTTAGTGGAAAAACAACATCTTACATTGTAAGCACACTGTACTTTTGGAGAGGCAGGCTGTATTATGGAGTGACTTCACCTTTCCTGATTTCCAGGTATAACGAGACACTCTTCCTGTACACTCTTTTAAGAAATTAATGTTTGAACATTGCAACAGAATAAAATAAGTTAGACTTATAGACACATAGGTGACATGTGCTTGCAAATTTGGTGCTAGTAATTTTTTCTTGAACGGGGGAACAGTCCATAACACATTTATAGTGCTAAATAAAAGGACAGCTGAAAAATACAAGACCCATCATGCATATTAACATAATAAATATTAAATAAGGATGTGAAAAGGTGAATATCCAAAAAGACAAAATTAATCCACTTCAGAATATATCCAACAACCTTAAAGATATACTTTTACAAAGTAAGATGGGGAGATATTATCTGTTTCTGCAAAAATTACCCTGAAATTTAAAATTAATAAAAAAATAAGTCAAAGTGTGTAAAATGTAAGTGCACTCCTATAGCTTCCATAGAAATTAAGAGATTAAGAAGAAGCCATGTGCTGCCAATCAAATACAGTTTTAGCATTTTGATTTTGTTAGTTTGGAGCAGGGATGGGGAACTCCAGGCCTCAAGGGCCGGTGTCCTGAAGGTTTCAGATCTCACCCTGGGTCAACACGACTGAATCAAATTATTAGTTTATTACCAGACCATTAAAGAACTTCAAGACATGTTGAGGAGGTCATTTAGCCATTTAAATCACCTGTTGGATCAAGGCTACATCTAAAACCTGCAGGACACCGGCCCTCGAGGCCTGAAGCTCCCCACCGGTGTGGAGCATTCAGGTGTGTGGTAACTCAATGGCAAAGAGGAAAAACATCAGCAATAATCTTAATGGAGCAACAGTTTCTGCCCATGAATTTGGGAAGAGATATAAGGCCATTTCCAAACATTCTGAAGATCATCATCCTACAGTGAGAATATTATGCACAAGTGGACAACCTTTACATATTCATTCAAGACAAGTCTTACCAGGAGTGATAAATTCACTCCAAGGTCAGGCTCTGTCAGGGTTTGGCAACTTTAAGCATCCAAAGAACCTTTTTAGCTACTCCTATCAAAAAATAGGAGAAGAACAGCTAGAGACATGGAGACAGATGTATGGATATAACTGTGTGTAAATCCAAACCTATAGTAAGTGTATAAATAGGGTTAGGTGTGAAGCCTAATCTTAATCTGTGCCCCAAAACATCTCTAATTCTGTCTTGTCTGTCCGAAAGGACTTTGTTCAGACATGAATTTGCAAACGTATCTGTGGCTCATGAGCTGCAAGCGGTTAGTTTGTACTTACCTAACTGTAAAACCTGGTAACCACTGAGTTTATTATGACTTTATGTAAAATCTTACAATTGACAGATGTTGTACTTTCTTTTCACTATGACTCTATGTAGCCAAAGAGGTTGACCTTCAAAATGTGCATCAAAGCGGAAAGAAATTCTTAATGAGATTTGTAATGAAGACGTTCTGTTTTTACTTTGTGCAAAAAGATGTAACTTGATTTGAACAAAGCGTGGTCGGAGGTCCTTTTAACAAACCCTTGGTCAAAACTGCACAAAGTGGCCATATAGGAAAAAAAGACTGCATTTCAAAAGCGCAGAAGGCTTCGGTCAATTCATATCAGATGAACCAGATAACACACTGTGCATTGTATATTATATTGATGTAAGTCGTTCACAAGAATGCTTGTTCATATTGATTGCAGCGCTCCCCACAGTTGTGTTTCTGCTGCCAGTGCTGAAGTGATTACTTTTATCATTCGGCATTGATCAAGGAAACATATTTAATTTCCAAGGGCAATAAATGTAATGTTTGCTGACAGCGTTGTTTATACGAAAAAGAAAGAAAAAAACAATGAAGAAAATAATTAAGAATTGTAAAAGTAAAATATAGTAAATCATTTTCCGGGGCACTTTTATTGTAATCAGAAACATCATTTTCAGTGTATATTACTTTAATATTGCACCGAACACCACCCAGACATAATATTGCCTTTAGCAACAATGACGTTAGAGCAGCTCATGTTTTTCTCTGATGTTTTCAATCAACTCCTTCGGCGTATACTCGACACGGCCAGTCATGCACGAATGTGAAGAAAGCAATTATTTGTGGCCACAAAATGGATTTACTAATGAAATGCTACATACGTATACATACCATTCCTAAGCAACAACTGCAACCAGTGAAACATTATAACGTTGCAATGTTAGAAGGGTTTTCCTTACATCTGCACCACAGGTTGTCTGCAATAATGGCAGTGTGAATTGCTATTTACACTAACTCAAATAGAAAAATAAATTAAGGATCTCAAGATTGTAATATTAAAATAGTCCATTGTTTTCATATACAATAGCTGTATGTTTCATCATAATTTTAAAAAGGGGAAAAAAGCCGCCTTGTCGTATTAAATGCTACTTAGCTAGAGTCCTACCTTGGATTTGATGTCTGACCCGAGGAACCTAAATAAGCAGATGAGAATTGCTTCCTATTACTCTGCCTACTCAGGCAAATCTTTTCCTTTCTTCTTTTTTTTTAAACCGGTATTAAATTGGAACATGCTGAGTTTAATAGGTAAAATCACTTCCACGCTCTGTTATTTATAAACTTGGTTTCTGGCTCTTTCAAAGCCAGAAACCACATGTTTCATCATTGATTTCTTGCTCCCGTACAGCCTAGAGCTGCTGCGATGATGACTACTATCAGGAGAATGAGTACATACAAAGATACTTTGAACTTTATCATCCTGTTGGGTGTTTTATACTATAATGATATATGAACAATTACCTCTATGAAATCCAAATCAGCATCACACCGTTCCTGCCCGCAACCTTCTCATGTGCAATCCATATGATTGCAGAGTATGTGGTTATGGAAGGGTGCAAATCATTATTTTTATTTGTAGCTATGAGAAAGAGAGCTCTGCATATGCGGGTGCAGAGCTGATACACAGATGCACGCATAAATAAAGAAATGAATATTGACATTGTTTTCCTTTCTTTCAAGCGAAAATACAGAGTGGACGAAAATGCTGAGGCACTTGGAACTGGCGTGCCCTCAAATCCGTCTGTGCAACTTCAAGGCAGACCTGCGGTACGTTATTTTGTTTACAAATGCCCTTTCCTAATAAATTGCAGTGCTATTCTCAGCTTTAGTCTCACAAAAAAGAAAGGAAAAAAAGTCTGTTTTGTTCTCTCTGCAGCAGACATTTTCTCCAGTGCAAGAAATAAGCTGACAGAGCCCAAAATGTTGGAACAACCCCCCCCCCCCCCCAAAAAAAAAAAAACAGTCTTTATGTTCTGGGAAATGTATTGTTCTCTGCACAGCTGTGAGAAACTGCATAAAAACACACAAAGGGTTGATCGTGGCTTGGGGATTGTTTGTTTTTTTTGTCCCCTTTCAGCTGCACAAAAGCAGTTTTCCAGCTTAAAATTATTTCTCCCATTCCTATACACACATAAGAGGATGAAATTATTTGTCAAAGTGAATGTCATCTCATTTGGGTCAATGTAATCCTGCATGCTGATACAATCTTCTCAGATGGTCTGAGCTTCTGCCGAGATATATTGCTCAGCAGCTTCCCTTTTTAAGATCTCAATCTACATAAAGCGCCTCGCCTTTTTCCACTCTCTTTCCTTCCACTGTATTTTATTACATTGAGGGCATCTGACTAATGCAATGCACTGTTGGCCTGCTGCCACTTGCCAATTTATAATACAGCAGCTTTGGCCACTCCATGCATACCAAGTAATGCTGATTTGTTGTACTGGCTATACTGCCTCTCACTCTGCTACTAGATTTTTTTTAACTCCCTCTCTCCATTACCTCTTTCCAAAATGGTAATAAGTGTGGTAAAACACAGCACTTAGAAATGGCGGAGAGGTGATAAAGTAGATGATGAGTATAAAATACCAAAAAAATACCATAAGCTCAATATGGACGCGTCACTTGAGTAAAAGAGGGAAAAATCTCATGATGGAAAATACATTTGATCCAATGCGACCAAAAGCCTAAGAAAAAAGCAGGTATGTGTTTACATGTTGTTCCATTAATGTGACTGTTTAGTATTTTTTACACATGCAAACTTGAATACACAGTGCATGCAGGCCTTAAACCCTAGATTGTTTTTGCTTCCTGTTTATTAACCTTAATGTTGGTTACATGATCTCACTGATGTACTGTATCTTCCTCATAAAGGTGTTATTTTAGGAACAACTATACATCTATCTGAATATAAAATTTGAATCCTTGTTCGCTGTTCTTTTTTCATAGACGCCTGGCTTTTCAAGGCATAGAAAAACCCTGAAAAAGCTCTTGCGAGAAACACAATTGCTTATCATTGCTATTGCTATAATCCTTTTAGTACACACGCTATGAATTTAACCACATGAATGGCAGCTTTACTTTATTTAACCAGGAACTGAAACTCTTGGGATTAAGAATGTGAGAGTGTGCTGGGCCAAGATAGGCGGCATTACCCCAGCGTGTTTTTCAATGAGCACAGACGGAACATGCAAACTCCACACAGAAGGACCCTCTTGCTGTGAGGTAACAGCGCTAACCATCGAGCCGTCGTGCTGCCATTTGATGTCGGAACGGCAAGTGAGAGCTCCTGAAAAGCTGGTAATAGTCCACATTTGCACATGAAAACTAGCAGCCCTTCTGCTACAACTGAAGTGTTTGTGTTTGTCGACAGCGATGAACGTTTAGAAGAGACAATTTGGCTAACTGTGTCAAAAAGTCTGATGATTTTGACAAACCGCGTGTTTTTACAACACACGCCATTGTCTCATTGCCACTTTGTCTGACCTGCTTTTAGTTTTGCAAAGTGCTTTTTTTTGCTGGGTTTCTGTGAACCGCACAGAAACCGTAGTTGAAATGAACTGTGAGCTTCCTGATGCTAAATGGAGGTTATGAATTTCAACAAGTTCTATGAGCGATCGTGCCTCAAGAATTGGGAGTTCGCCTTGTAATTGGAAGGTTGCCAGTTCGAGCCCCGGCTTGGACAGTCTCGGTCGTTGTGTCCTTGGGCAAGACACTTCACTCGTTGCCTACTGGTGGTGGTCAGAAGGCCCGGTGGCGCCAGTGTCCGGCAGCCTCACCTCTGTCAGCGCGCCCCAGGGCAGCTGTGGCTACAATGTAGCTTACCATCACCAGTGTGTGAATGGGTGTGTGAATGGGTGGATGACTGAATGTGTAAAGCGCTTTGGGGTCCTTAGGTACTAGAAAAGTGCTATACAAATACAGGCCAGGTCAGGTGGAACCCTCTGACATACAGTAAGGAGCCAGTTAATTGACTCTACATGTGCTTATAGAAGAAAAAGACTCCCAATAACTTTATATTTTTGATGGATTCAAGTCTTATGAGGGTGATAACACACACACACACACACACACACACACAGCAGCTTAATTAACCCTGAACATATGCATCCAAAAACAACTACACTCCACCACTTCTCTCTCTCTCTCTTTTTTGATAAAAGATCAGTATGAAACATAGGTTTTAAAATGTCAGCCAGTCTTAGCTCGCAACTGCCACAGCTAGGTTCAATGAACGTCAAGCACCTATTTTTACATTGCCTGCTTTTACTCCCTGTGAAAATGTCAGTGGCTCACAATGTGTCTATTTGGAACACAACTGCCTCCTCTGAACAGATGCATTTAAATACTGGTCTATTAGTTAAATGGATCATCCACAAGTGCAGCTGTCATGAGGCAAGAGGCATCTGGACTCAAAGCGAGCCAAGGAAAATTGCTGCATCACCAGGACTTTGTGATGGGAACATCGCTTGAATGTTTTGCTCACTGAATCCAAAATGATTTCTAGATAATCTGTAGACGTTGCTAAAACGTTCAAAGCTTTGTATGTGAATACATTTATCCATAAAATCCTAAAAAACAAACAAACAAACAAGCTCTCGAGTTTCTTAGAAAAAAAAAAGGCTTGTTAAATTGATAGCACAGAACAGTTTTGACAATTTTAAGACAAACTTTAAGATGAAGTTTATGTCCTTTAGCTCTTGTAGCTCTTGCTGTAACGTAATGATGGAACACTTCCCATTACACGACTGCAGGTGCTGTCATTAAGGTCTTTTAGACCAAGCTAATCATGATACATAGCATGATGAAGGGTTGCTCACTCTTGAAGCTCAGCTTTGGCAGTCATATTTATTGGCCACCTGAAATGAGAATGTGGCCCCTAGAAGGTCAACAACGGGGATTCTGAAGTGAAGAATCTGAATAATTATCACTTCCAATTCCAGACTAGAAAGGATGTGGTGATCCGGAGGCCACTCAGTGACACAGTCACTGAGTGAGATTAGTTGGATGGAGGCCCAGTAGCAAAAGGTTAGCCCACTATAAATAGGACGGGCAGAGAGTGCTAATGGCAGGAAAAGCTTGAAGAAGACCGTGCAAGTTTTTTGTGGTGTTCAGTCACAGGCACTGTCAAGACTTCAGCCTTGGTATTGCTTTTGATATTTTATTTGATCACAGTTACATTAAGGGTGATGAACTGATATATTGCAGTCAGCTATGGAGGTGTTACTGAATTTGTAATCAGACTCATTATACTGGGCTGGACTATCTAGTACAGGAGTGACACCTTTATGTGTGTTTAAACTGAAATGCTCTAATTGGATTTAGCAGGGCTCATGAGGGTGTCTACCCCTGACTACACCCACTGCTGCCCATCAGGACTATTTACTGCATCGGCCTGCTTGTGTGAACAGCAGTGGGACACGTACACATGCACAAACACACAATGAAAACAGAGGGAGAACTATGAATCAGGAGATCTTGGATACCCTGACTGTAATGAACCTCCTGTAAGGGCTCCTGGGTAATTCAATCTCCATTCAGGAACGGCTCTCCCTGCATAACGCCCATTTCATCTGGCTTGCATCAAGATATGTCTCCATGTCGGCAAATGAAAGAGCTCAGAAAGCGGCAGTAGCATTAGCTATTGCACGGGCACCAGGCCTAAGTGCGCGGATAACCTTTCAGCCATGCTAACACTGGGAATTTAGTGAGAGCATCCTAGCGTTAATTGTATGGTGAAGTAGACCTTATTTCAAAGAATGCCTCCACAGTTTGGTAATTGTTACCATTATGGCTTGACAACACCACTCACTGCACTTTAAGTGATTCCAAGCCCTTGCTCAGTGGCATGAATATTCCACCCCACTGTTCTCACCAAGCTGTCTCCGGAGAGCCAATGCTCATCAGCCCTGAATGGGCGTGTGTGCTCAGCCATTGGAGCCGATGCCCATCATGCTGAAATGTGCTGGAGTTCTCACTTGAAACTAGGAAGGTGTTCACTTTAGGGAAAAAACTGAAATAGCTGTTGCGGCATAAAAGATACATACCATCAGTATAAAGGGGTGATTCGCATAAATCTTCATGTTTGCCATTGTAATGTTACGTGCTAGTGCACAGCAGCTATGCAGCTAGTGCTACGTGACATCTGTCTATCTCAGTGCATGTGGGACGATTTAAAAGGTTATTACTGTCACCCAGTAAACACACATATTGACAACAATATAGTATAATATTGATAACTTGTTAATATTAGTATGTTCAGTTTGTGAGTACAGTGAATGTTATTTGAAGTACATGCAGGTTTATTGTTTTTTAAAGAGTACAATATACCCATCTCTTTAAAGCAGTGGTCCCCAACCCCTGGACAACCGAGTCGTGAGGTGAAAAAATTGTGAAATTTATGGTTTTCAAGGTTTTTATTGGTTTTTATCGTTGTTATTTTTTTTTATCAATAACTCGGTTTCCCTGGGTCGTTTCCCGTGTGTTATGAATAAATCTTCTTTTTTTTGGGTACCGGTACTGGTTTTATTTTGTTGTATTTATCCTAACACTTTAAAGATAATAATGATAATATTGTCGGACATAAACCATTTCGTGGCGCAAAACGGTTGGGGACGGCTGCTTTAAAGGATACAGAGTTAACAAGCCTTCTTCACAAATGCATTTGAATAATGGAATCAGATTTGAAAAGTGTCTAACAATTTCAATATCCCACTTCTTATTTATTATGGTGCCCCCCCCCCTAAACCCCCCAATCAATTTCCTGAAGGCCAAATGGCCAATTTATCTCACCACAACCCAAATAAAGCTGAATGGGTTTAAAATGAAAAACACATAAAAGAGAGGAATGGCCTTGGTTCGTGTTTCCTCTAATGCAAGAAGGCAAGGACAAAGCAATTTTGAAAAGAAATTTGCAAATATGCTTTTCATATCTGTCGCTTTTTTAAATGCAACCCCCCCCCCCCCCCCTCCCAAAAAAACCCCAAAACAAACAAATCAAAACAAAAACACATGAAACATGTTGGAAAGCCAAAATAAATCTACCGTGGCAATTAATTAGCTTAAAAGCAAGAAGATAAATGTACATGTTTTCACATAGACATCACTCAAATCTCAACATAATGACAGACATTTCCAAAAAAAATTTCTGCGCCACTAACGTAATGAAAATATGTCTCTTGAATTTTCATTTCAAGTTCAGCCCTGACAGTATTGCGCTAAATTTAAAATAAACACATAATGTAAAACAAAAAACAAAAATGGGATTGCATATGCATTTATGACACAATAAGGATTCCTGCAACATGCTTTCTCTTTAATCTGCATTCCTGTAAGTTGCTGGCATCAACAACAACACCCATCACACATCCTCAATCTGTCAAACAATGTGACAACATGCTTGCAGGCATGAGAAAACATGAAACATGATTCTGATTAAAGAGGTGTAAGTGGACTGGAAGGGAAAAAAGTCAGAGTAAATGGTTAATGCATCGCCGTTTTATTGTGTATAACTGAGAATCTGTTGCCACGGTCCATTTGTTGACCTTGTGACCGACATCAAGCTGTTCAGAGGATGCCCCTGCCTGTGGCCCATTTGAACCAGCGCTGATCTCCATCAGCCCTGTACAACATGGAGTGTGTAGCTCATGAATGAAATGAAAGAAAAAACAAGAAAAACAAGGCAGGATTGTTTTTAATTGAGCGGTGTGCCTCATTATTCAATTACTAATTGCCATAGAACTATGTTACACTTGGCTACAAACTCCTTATGTTTAATACTAGTTCATTTTTTTTCAACAGTATACAAGCTGAAGAAAATGAGAACCCCCCCCCTTTAAAGATTACTCTTCCTTAAAACCTTGAATCCTGTATGGGAGTATAGCCACATGCAGCGCTGTTTATCATGAGGAATTTGAATTACTGTACGACTGTATGATGTTACATAACATACCATACTGCAAATGAAGCCAAATTAAATTCGACATCAGATCTCCCCAGGAAAATTAGACCTCATCTGGAATTCAGGAGATGCACTTTCTGTCACCTGTGTTAATAACAAGGTTTGATCCATGCTCCCATGTCCACTAATGGCCCATCCATCTGTATCTTGATGCGAGTGCACAAAGAGCACCGTTTCCCCTGTCCTCTCTTCTTGTTTCTAGTGCTCTTTCCTCTCTTTACACTGTGAATGATAGCACCCCAGTGGCATTGTGGGTGATAAATAAATCCTGCAGGAAATAGGAACTGGATCTTGAAGGGGAGGGTCCATGCGATGGAAAGAGAGATCAATGCATCTTTTAATTACGAGTGCAGCTAAAGCACACTCTTGGGTTCAGCTACCTACAGGAACCAGCTCTGTTACACTGAACTAACCAATTAGATAATACACTGTACATTATTATTAAATGTAACATACATGAAATGTGTTTTTCTGACCTAAAAGCCACAGTTACAGATCTCTTGGAGGCCAACAGATACCTCTGGTTATTTCTGCAACATTGATTGAGCACAATTATTAACAACTTTACCTTTTTTTCACAAGAATGTATCCCTGGTGTTGTACCAAATAAAACAGTACCCTGAGTTTCAAAGCTTCTTATGATATACAGCTTTCTGCCTCCATCTAAAACACAGATAGCAGCTGGTACTTCACTCAAATGTTGAAACTGCATTTTCCTTAAAAGAAGAGCACAGTCTGTGGGTGAAATATGTGGGAAACTGTACTATATATTCCAAAGGGGCTAGTACAGCTGTTATCATCGTTGTGTCTTTTTAAACTACAATGCTGAAAAACACACACGGGCACACAAACAGTATGCATAAACACATACTTATCAGATTGAGAGGATGCAAGGTGGTGCACGAGGATTAGGACAAGGCTGTAGCTTAGCAGCGATGGCTAGCGAGTGAAGGATTCACTTGCATCTCACCCTTGACCATTAATCCCTACTGTAACTGAATGAAGCAGATGGCAGCAAAATCTAGTGACACTGATGGAATCTCGGCTAATGATGCTCCCAATCCACAAAGCGAGACAAACAGAGGAGAGGATAGTAGGACTACAGGCTTATTTCGTCTCTGAGAACAAAAACCTTTCCCTTCACTTAGCATTCATGTACGCACAGGCCTTTTCTCAAGTCTTTGCACTGCAGCTGGGTTTTTATTTTGGAATGTGGTCTAATACAGCATGGCTTAGTACATTACACTCTCGGGGGGTAGCATAATTGCTTGCTGAAAAAAACGACCTGATTGATTTAAGTGAGCAACATTTCACTGATCCAGGATCATCTAATCGTTAGTTTTTGTTGTTGTTGTTTTTTAATTAGAGCATGACTTCACGACATGTGACGTCTGCTCTCCTTTAGCTTATGCTAACTTAATTATATATATCAAATGCAGATATATTCATTAGTCATTTGAAATCACTCTCCATTAAAAAACACTGGAAGGCCCCAAAATGCTAAATAGAAAATTAAAAGTCTTTTTTTTTAATTAAAGTTTAAATTGATTGGAAATATTGCAAATTACAATTAATGGTAACATAATGGCTACAGACCCATTTGCCCCAGTGCAACACTGGTCTACAAGTTCATGGTGTTAAAAAGTTAACTGACTGCTAAAAACCTCTTAAGAATGTTAGCACAGTTGAACATGGTACTCATTAAAAACAAAACAAAATTGTGTTTGGCTTATAGAGTGTGTGGAGTTTCATATTATGGGGGCTTTTGATTTGGCTCAATATAGTCTGAAAATGATTTTTTTGTCATGAACCCTGTCAAAACATATTTTTGTTCCAATAAATGAAGGGCATTCATTGAACATTTCATACAATGGTGTGACTACTTCCTTCACAGAATAGAGCCAGCTATGCACCGCTAACCTGATGAAAAAGGGCCGCTAATGAAAAACAGGGGGGAAAAAGATCTCTAACGGGCACCTTCATCACCTACCTGTAAAATCTAAGTCTTCGTATCAACAGTAAAGATGCAGGCAAAACAATAGATTCTGGACAGAGGAATGAAGGGCAACCTTCATGCCTTTTTTTCCCTCTTTTTTTCACCACATGTTAAAAAAAGCAACAATTTTTTCCCCTCTATCTTAAGATTAATCTAAGATTTTGATTATTGTTTGGCTTTAATGAAAGTTGAATGAAGGCTGTGGAGCTTAATACCATGGTTTACACTTGTGGCTGTAAGTGGTGCTCTAATCATCGCCTCATCAACACCACCCAATGTTATGCTTACACCACTTGATAAATTCATCACTGAGCATCCATTCATTCAAGGGCAATAAATAAGTAGGATGCACTGCAGGCGCACACGTATTTGGACATTTGTTTTTTCTTATATTGAGAGTATCTTTGTGCTTTTTCTTGTGTCAGACTGCTTTCTTTCCTGTCTTTTTCGCTTTCTCCTCCATCTCTCACTGTCTCAGATCCATGCTTTTCATTTTTTCTCCATTGGTTAGGAATCAGCTCATGTTAAGACCTCACTGATGTGATGAAAAGGGTAATCATCCTGTCACTGTGTGCTGCTAGACGAGCACTTTCAGGTTTTAAGAGTTACAGCTGACACCACTGACAGGCCAGGTCACTGTTCAATGTAGTCAGGAGAAGAGAGAGGGAAGGAGGTAGTGAAGAGAATTGAGGTAAAAAGGAGTGGAGGAACAGGTAGTGTTTTGTAGCAGATATCACAATTTGTGTTTGAAGGTTGTCAAAATTAGTCAAAACTATTAAAAATATCTGCCAACTAGGGAAAAGGTATTCAAACAGTGTCAAAGAATGTAAATGATTCAGTTTAGGTGTGTAACAGTTCTGAAAAGAGATCTTTTTCACAGTAGACATTTTGACATGTCAGAGGATCACTCTCCCTCTCTATGAGTAAACCACATTGGAACTGGAATAAAAGTTAGGTCAGGTCACATAAAATGACATAGTGAAATGGTAAGAATGCACATAAACATGTTTAGCTTAATAAGCTCAGGGAGGATATATCTTTATTGCCAGCTAACATGTTAGCCATTTAATGGGTCGACCAGGGGTCATTTGGTAAAAAAAACTAAATTTAGGTGGGAATCTGTGTGATTGGATGAATAACCATAAAGATGGAGAAACCAAATGCATGGGTTGAAATTAAAATGCTAATATATCATGTATATTAAATAAAATTTGGCATGATGTTCAGTAAGGTAGTTGGCTGATTTCTTTAGAGGGTCAGAGCTGACAAATTACTCCTTCTGGTGGTAGTAAGGTCAGGAAGTTGAATATGTGGCCAACATTTACCAATTAATTTACTAATTGGTACGTTCAGTTTGGTAGCACATTACTCATCAGTTATTAACAGTGGGGTAAAATGATCTTGCTAATGAGCCTGTTGGCTGATTACTAACTGTTGGTTAGCGAGATTCGAAGCTTTTCTGCTAATGAAGTGTTTGATTACATAGTTTATTTAACAGATATCTGCAACATCTACTCATCCATGGTTTTGTACAGTTTAAACTCAAGGTAAAATAAGTGTATTTTATCCAAATGTTGCACTCTGATCTCTCAATGCTTATCAGAAACCACTTAGGTTGAATTCAGCATGCCACAGTTGCACACTCATACTCACGTAAACACAAGCTGATCTGATGTGCACCCGTGAACAAAGCAACTTGTTGCAACAATGATTTTGAAATTTTAAGATTTTTACTGAACGATTGTCTTTTTTTTAATGCTAATTCGACCACACATGGAATAGTAACAATGGTCATTTCATGTACTCCTGTAACATAACATTTCTACAGTTAAAGTTGCATATTATAAGTTGAGCCACACTTCGGCGCAGAATATAATTAGTAAGTATTCAGAGTTTTCATGCCCAATTTAATGATTTCAAAACACTGCTGTCCTCTGTCTGTTTGTCTTTTGGTGTTAATACGTGGCATGGTTTTTCAGCAGCCAGGGCAGACTGATGTCACATCAGAGTCACCCTCTCTGTCTCCAGGTGACAGAGCAAAAGCGATGGATCACTGGGTTGCACCAGAGGAGAGTGGAGGCAAACAGAGTATAGGACAAAATGCTATCAGCTCTCTCTACCGTATGTTGATGGCATTAGGCATGGATGGGCAAATCTTACACCGTCAAAGATACACAAGGGACTGTGCTTTTCACCTGTGTGAATATTTGTGAGTGTACGTGTATGTATGCGTGAAAGTGTGTGTATAGGGGATTGCACAAGGGTTCACCCAGCTGTGGTGTGAGGGCCTACAAGTGATCGACTTTTCTTTCAGAATTTTCGGACATGATGTCGCCTTTTTTCCACCAAACAACTCTGCAGTGAAAGCTAAAATAACAGACTGAAATTAATTTGAGTGCCGTCTGTGTCCTTTATTTTTACATTAGCAAGTTAAGTGTGCTATGTTAGCATGAGCCTGTTTGCTAGTTTGGTTCACAATATTATTAAAACGTTTTCTTATTACTGCTAGATAATACATCACCTCTTAGTTTGTGGACTATCACCTTTAAGCCAAGAGTTGGCCATGTTAACTAGTAACTGGTCACTAGAGTGACTTTAAAAAAACTGCACAGGCTAGCTAGCATAGCGAGGTAAAGCTATGATTTAGTGTAGCACTGTATGGAATGCTAACTGGGTCAAACTGATATAAAAAAAACCCACCTAATTTGAAAAGGTCTTATAAAAGTAGTGGTTACTTGTTAATTAAAAGCTAAAATGTTAATTAAATGCAAAAAATAATTAAAAACTAACTACCTTCTTGGATTGCCTTACCTAAGGATCTTGAACCAGTAACAGTTATTTTTTATAATCTTTCTAAACCTGTAATCAGGTTTTTATGTAGTTTTAATTCTTACTGTGTGTTTTTTTTTAGCTTGTATTTCTTGTTTTTAAAACATTTTGATAGTTTTTGTTTCATTTTTCTACTTTTGTCAACTTTGAAAACAGTCTCAATAGTAATAATAATAACAAAGGGATTAAAATTATTATACAAATGTAGTAGCAGCAGAGCTTAGGTCAGTATCAGCATTAGCAGTATATCTGTACTGCTTCCGCACATGTAAATACAAGGACAGACTTTCTCTTGCATCAGTACACATATTTCCACGAGCCCTAGAGACAATGCGAGAGGGTACACACTACTTCACAGATTATGTGCATTACCCAACTTGGTTTTCACCTCAG
Source organism: Astatotilapia calliptera (assembly GCF_964374335.1). Classification (NCBI taxonomy): domain Eukaryota; kingdom Metazoa; phylum Chordata; class Actinopteri; order Cichliformes; family Cichlidae; genus Astatotilapia; species Astatotilapia calliptera. The sequence goes on along the minus strand of NC_137424.1, from coordinate 41,710,096 downwards.
TGGCACTGCAGTAAATAAAGGAATGACATTCAATATTGACTAAAGAATGAGCTATTGTATGCATTCATCTTAGCTTCTCAACTCCCTTCCAACTGTGCTCTTTGTTATTCATTGAGGGGGCAAAGACAATAATGCTAATGAATTCTGAATATGCATATCTCTGAAGAAATGGAAGAAAAATGTAGCCAGATTAGTTTTTCATGTCAAAGCTTTGGGTTAGCACTGATTAAAATGTGTGCAATTCTCAGTGGGTTACACTGCAATTATTTGTTTGTAAGGATAAGTCATAAACTTCAAAAATGAAATCCGCCCTAATGAAGAGAAATTGCTATTGCGGAAGAGAGGCGAGATTAGAGCCGATTTTTCTGCCTAAATTGCACAAGTTATAAGAAATCATTTACACACATGTTGGACTTTGCCTGACAAATCATTCATTATTTTTTGAAAAGAGAAATTAATAACTTGAGCCCTCAAAGCATTATGCCTATTCTTCACTTAAGAGTTTAACAGTAAGGCTTGAAACAAAGCTTGTTTTGAGCTGAAACATGTATGTCTTATTCAAACTTTAAGAAGCTTTAAGAAGAAAATGTCACTGTATTTTTCTTTCTTTTTACATCCCACAACATGCAGTCCCTTCCAAATTACTCCTACCGCTGCCAAGAAACATCTACCTACGAAAAGTGTGTTCACAGCAATAAATATTCCCTCATCCCTATGTTTCTTTTTTTTTTCTTTTCTTGTTTTTTTTCTCCTGCAGCACAGATGTGCTTTTTTGGCAGCGGCACCCGTCATTGCATCTGCCTGTACCTCAGTGCTCAAGGATTAACTGGGACAACTGAGGATAATTAACCATGCAAAAACCCACCCTGACTCTACATCCACCTGTCTAACAGGGTAGATAAATAAATTGATGACCCTGGCTTGCATTAATATTCAAGGCCCTTTCACGAGGCATCTGTAAACACTTTCTCCTTTATTTTCAAAGGATTTCTTCTTGTCGGAAGAACCGCATGCCGCTCTCTCTTCCACTCTCACTGCCTCTACAGAATGTGTAGGTGGAAAACTTCAATGAAGGACCTGTGTGCTTGGAAATGGGACCTTCTCTTGCTGTCTCCAAACATGAGCGGGGAGATGAAATAGTCAAATCGCTGCGAGAAGGCCTAATTTGCAGAACGACAAGAAATCCCGGCTCACTGGCTCTTCTCCATCGATCGGCGTTGTATAAAGCAAAACCCGAACCGCTGCATACAAATGATTGGATGCAGCCTGTTGAGATCTACTTTATATGGGTGAACCACAGAGGGTATCGCAAAGTTTTAAAGCTTTGAACTTCATCCCGCATGTGTAATCAATTGAAGGATACGTGCCGGGGAACGTGCATCGATTGGCTGAATGCGAGAGATCGGGCTGTGCGTCTCTGCCACGTGGAGAAGACGCCATTAAGAGGATTACGTTTAGAGATTTCGCCATATTCATGGTGCAAATGGGATCACTGCAACTACAGTTCACACACATTTGTGGAAGCCAGTGTTATATGGCGCGGTAATAGGATCATGTTAAAGGCATTAGGTGTAATTTAAGTTCACCTCCTTAGCTGTTTATGGATGTGCAAAAAAAAAAAAGTACAAGAGAGTTGTGGGGTGGCAGGTGGCGAGAGTGCTCTTTTTCCCTTAACCAAAAGGTCACGCTATCGATTGGCACAAAGAGAGTGGCCATCCATGACAAAGTGTCCTTGAGTAAGACACCTTCTGTAGCTGCTGCAGGAAGGATGCCCAAAATGACTCACTCTTATATAAAACAGCAAATCCATTTATGCATTCCAAAACATTTTTATAGATTGTTATTCTTTAATTAGTATGCCATTCAATATAAACCCATTAATTAATAGTTGTTGGATTTTTTTTTCTAAATAATGAATTGGAAGGAAACAGAATGTGCTGAAAATGCCACCTAAGGGCCCCGGGGAAGGCAGAGCATTAGGTGCTGGTGAGACGGCTCGCCTTATAATGCTATTTTCAAATGACAGAATAATATGTTATGGATCATTTGACTCCTCTCTCATCTTTTTTTTTCTCCCTCGCTCCACTTGCATCTCCCTGAGACGAAGGCGTGTGCTGCGTACAGGCTGAACAACACTGCCTCATATAATGTGGCATCTGGCAACAGTGAAATATCAGAGCGTGTAAGGCAGCCAGAGGGGGAAGGGGGTGGGTCGGGGTCCTGAGGTACGGGAAAGATAGGAACTCACAGTCGGCAAGAGTGACTTTCCATGGGGTATATGCCATTCAGACCCTCCTTTCCCTGAAGCTGGAGGGCCTTTAAAGAGTCATCCCCCCACGCTTCTGTGGCTGGGAGCTAAAGAAGTGGTGTTAGCTCAAGAGGTTCTGTCACATGATTGTGGGAAAAGGTGCTCAGTGAGTGGAACACACCATCACATGAGAAAATTGCAGACGGGAAGAGCGTGTGTGTGTGTTGTACACGTGTACAAAAGGGGTGGGCGGGAGGTCTTTCATGAGAATGGGAACAGGTTAGCAGGCAAAAATCATTCTTTGAGTGTGTGCTATGAGCAGGCAATGGGGGAAAGAGAGCATGTGTGAGACTGTGTGGCTTGCTGCTGTTTACCCTGACATTTGCCTGAGGTATTGCTACACTGACCTTTCCATCTAGTTTTTAATTAGTATTTCTGCTCAGATGAAAATAGTATCAGATTTACAGTCGAATAAAAGAAAAAAAATGAAGCATGTGTTTGATGTTCTTTCACTTCATTTATCCTCTCTGTTGTAACATTTGGTTTTGACAGGCTTGTGACTGTCTGTCTACACATTTGAAACGCCAAAGAAAGGGAGCGAGGCATAAAAAATTCAGACAGACTGGGCGAGAAAAAAGAAGGGAAAGTGAGAGGTAGAACCAATAATGGTGAGATGGAAAAAAGAGGGAAATTTGCATTGGTAATACAAGTAATGATTATTATCAGAAGTGAGAGTAAAATTTACTGTGGCATGAATGGCACCCTGGCATTTCTCCGGGATCTACTGTGCTGTGGATGCCCAGGGCCATGATTACTCATCTCCTCACTGCATTTGAAGTATGTCTATTAGCTGAAATAAATAAAATACAAGCTTGGCATCTTTTTTCTTGTGATTCCATGCTAGCACATAATTGACACATAAACACTTTTCCCCCTCCTTTTCCCCTTCCTTCCCTCCCCTTTATCCCCTTACTTATTTGCTTGCTGGCGTTCCATCAAAATAACAGTAAATACATAAAACACTCAAACTAATTAATGATTTTGGAAGACTATGGGGTAATGAAAAGTATATAGATGGTGTAGGAGTGCTTAAATCCATTTAATTACATTTAGAGACAGGAATTAATTAGAGGATAGAAACCCAGCCAAAAAGAAGCAGATTTATAAAAGTGTGGAGTTCAGCCAGTCATCCTTCACTCATTAGGGTGTGACAGTTGCCGGGATGTACAGGAAGTCATCCAAAAGCGGGGTTGACACATGCATTTTTCAGGTAGTCTTTGTACAAGTGACCTTGGTGGCCTAAAAGTGTCCATACCACATAATGAGCATGAAGGTAAGACTTTAGAAATGCTTGTGCTTGTTTTGACTGATTTACTTTTGACTAATGTACTGAGTGCATTTTTTGTTTTTCTGCAGTAAACAGTCCCTATATTAATGCTCTCAATTTTAGAATTTAATTTAATTTATTCATTTATTTATTTTGCCTTTGACTGATTTAGTCAGTATCGTAATTTGCATGGTCAGACATGCTCCTACTTTAGGAAAAGAAGGAAATCTAAAGCTATCAACATTTAGCAATTGAGAATGAGTAACTTAAAAAAAATCTAACTCAAGGGGGTTATTAGGCTATGAATGAGCATAGTGTGTATTATATATAACTTTCAGACTACTTTTTTTTTTTGCATATTTTGTTTATTCAGTAATTTCAGGTTAATTTCAGTGGTGTGTATTATAGCTAGGTCGTCAGCAGCCTAGTTACCTGGTCTTGCTATCTACCTCTTAGAACTACTACTACAGACAGACACATACAAAACAAAACCAAACAAAAAAATCCCCAAAATGCATAAGACAGAGAACAATGTGTGTAATTTGTGTGCTCCAAATACACGTAGCCTATGGGGTATTTAGCATTCAGGAGTTAGCTAACACTCAGCAGGTACTGAAGTATGTATGGAAAATAGGCTATATGTGATGACAATAACACAGCAGGTGTGGAAATAATGTGGAGAACAACTACATAGCATTAGCATTAGCAAGTGGCAATGACTTATTGACTTTGATGACATTAACTCAGTTAGCTTAGCTTACTAGCTTCTAGTTTGTAAGCTAGGAAACTAGTATGAGAAGCAAGAGGTTTATGACAATGCGAGTGAAGTATGTAAATCGGTATCCTTATGTACCACACGGTATAAGAGCACATATAATAGTAAATATACTAATTTCTTACTTTATAACTTTATAATTCTGGCCAAAATCTGCCAAACCCCTTTAAGTGGTAGTTTTTTAGCCCCTAAACCTCTGCTATGTACCGGATGTGTACCACTTAAACTTGACAAGTGTAAGGTTACTTCGAGAGACTTTCTGAAATTCCTCAGCACTTTTGAGACAAGTGCTGAGAGCACTTTTCCATGAGAGTAGTGAAAGTGACACCATTCATGAAACGGGAGGGTGACAAGAGAAGAGAGAAAATAGGGAAGGGGGAAGAGAGAAAGTAGGATTTTGGGAGGGGTGAGGGTGAAGAAGAACAGATTTGGCGGGGGTTACTTTGCCTTTGCATTTCATCTCCTTAGAGCGCTGACTTCAGCATGGATTAGGCAACGTGTTTGTTCTCAGTGCTCTGTTCTTCTGCTCAGAGGAGACGAGAGAAGCTGTACTTCATGCACTGTCAAGGTCAGCAAATGCCCTCAGATAATCATATTCCACTGTAATTTTACCTGTGTGTTGAAGCCAGCTGTCGGCGTGAATAGATGAGCACCCAAAGTACACTCTAGATCCCAGAACAAATGGTGTGGCTGTGTAGGTGTTTGTAGTTTTGTGCACTAATATCCACCTTTGTGTTAGTTTTTCTGTATAAATTAGACTACTCATTGAGCTGGAGGGCAAATACCAATTTAAAACACTGTGTCGATTTGGCTTATTTCCACTGGTGACTTTGCCTTTAGGATAATGACAAAGAGCCTTGAGAATCTCCCCTGCCATTTGTTAAATGAGCCTAAGGACGGCACGGCAAGGCAAGGAAATCCCTTTTGAGTGAAAGATACAGGCAGTTGTATCATTGCTATGATAACTTTCCTCTGGTTCACAATGTGCTGGGTAGTGGAGCTCGTGTCTCTATAATGAACCTCATGGGCTTTGCAGAAGACACTGTGAGCTGCCTGAGCTGTGTGCGGTAGCCCTTTCCCATAGCCTCTGGCAACCTAGCACGCTAATGATGCTGTGCTGGTTCAAAGTGTTCCACTGAGCACATTTCTGTGTGAGCAGGATACCCAATGTACTGTTTTGCGTTTGTGTGTGTGTGTGTGTGTGTGTGTGTGTGTGTGTGTGTGTGTGTGTGTGTGTGTGTGTGTGTGTGTGTGTGTGTGTGTGTGTGTGAGAGAGAGAGAGCGCGGAAGAGTGCCTTTTCATGTATCTGCAATTGTGTGTTTTTGCTTTCATGTATATGTGTGGTTGAATGTATTGCTGAATGTGGCCTCACAAGATTATTGTGTTTTTTTTAAAGCACACTGTGGATTATGTTCTAATTAATAAAAAATTAGCTTTGAAGGCCACTAAAATAGCTGACCGGCATTTGAAGGAGGAGCTGACCAAAGTACAAATAAGGAAGTCCAGATGCTGCACTGTCCCATGGCGCTAAGTTATGAAGGATCAACTGTTGATGCAGTCATTACAGTCTGGGATAATTACCTAGTCCACCTCATGCACTCCCAAGAGGGAGTAATTCTGGACTACCCTGCCAGAAAACACAACATATAGTTAGTCAGCTATTTTTCAGTTACAACACTGGGAAATTTACAGCTTATTCAGTGGAAGCCAAGCAGCAACTGCACCCAGTAAAAGGGTTGACATAAACTTGTTTTTATTTTAATGTATGTTTTGTTTATTATGTTTTTTTCCCTGTGGTTTCAAATGGAAACTCGTTATCAACAATGCAGCTATCGCCTAGGTGTCATTGTACCTTGGCAGAAATGTCTAGTTGAAGTCCAGTTTTGTGTTGAATTAAAGATCAGCAGGGGTAAATCAAAAGTATAAATTACTTTGCAGGCATAAATAATGTAGGGTATACAGAACATAATGGCTCAGTCTCACTAGAGGAAGAGCTCAAATACAACCTTGTGAATCAGTGGTTACCTGGTGTTTGTGCTTATTTTGCTGTTGGAGACCAATTACGAGTAATTGTGGTGGCCCAGAGGTTGAGTGTGCAACCCTTTCAACTTCTGGGTGGTCGCTTTTGATAACAAGGTGACTGAAAAGGTCAACAGGTGGGAGACAACTTGTCTCCAAACAATTCTGGTGTGACTCAGATTGACTGCAGTCACTCCCAGACAGTGTGGTGACGTTTCGCGAATAGTTACCCTCTAATTTACAATTGCAGACTGCATTACAATCAATTTGAGTAACTCTGTGCTGATGACCCAAAACATGTCTGCAATGTGTTGCTATGCAAAAGGGAACTCAATTCAACTGGTCGCCAACTGGCTGTATTCTGGTTATATTTCTATATAAAAGTAAGGTTGTTGTCATCGTGCAGTTAACAACTATGTTACTACATTACTCTCTAAGGAATTTCTGAATCTTATCCATGAGGTTCTGGCTAGACTGAATGATATAGCTATTTTGTGAACTTCTGTGTACACGGGAAGAGATTGGTGACCAACGGTGACAGAGTTGCAGTTTTCAACGATCACACATAGATTGCATGTGATTGCCAAATTTACTCCCATTCAGCTGCAAACTGACAAAAACACTTGCACCAGTAAAATCAAACATTTAAGTGCTCTGACAAACAGTGTCACCAAAATCCTCAGTGAAATGACACAACATGTTGCGCAGCTCTTGATAATGATCCCTATTTTATAATGCATTTACTCCCATATATGTCACTTGGATCCTTTACACTATCAACAGCAGCCATATATAGAAGTAATGCAATTCTGTAGTACTCGCAGCCAGCTGCTCTCTCACAGTGGGTATCTAACCTTTTTATCTGGTGTGAAAAAGACAGTGTTGGAGCAGCGGAATTATCCCGACCTCTAAGGTCTGAGCTATACACTTCTGCTGACGTGCTCCTCGGCTAAGGTCTTTATACTGTGTCACCTAGCCCCTTCCAATACCAGCAGTTTCAGTTTCCTTAATGTCAAGCCACTTTTGTGCATTCAGCAGCAGCCTGTTCCTCAGAGGAAAAGGTTAAAATGCTGTGTTTCAGGGGCTTGGGCAGGATGCCTCCCGTGCTTTCACCAGAAATAGTCCCACGGGGAAGGCCACAGCTGAAACTAGCTGACAAGTCCACTTTGCCAGTAGGTCATCACGTAAATTGGAACCAATTAATTTTAGATGTAAGCAAGTAATTCTTCTGATCTAGATTTTGGACAGCGGTGACTCGCATGAACTGCACACATTGTGTGTGTTATGTGTGAGAGCAAAAATGCGCTATGCCAAATGTTGCTGAGCATCTTGCCCTCAGGGCTGCAGGTTCCCAAAGGAAGATCCGCGTATGGGTGACAGTTTGTGACTAACAAGTGGAGCTGCTGCTTTGCACTGTTTGATCAAGGTCTACACACCTGATAATGACGTGGATTTTTCCACATTATCCACCACGGATGATTTCTCAAAATGATGGTCTGCATTTTGGAATTTCTCTGTGATTTTTAGGAAGTTATATCTCTCAAGGACAGTGAGAAATTTCCCACATGGCGACTTGGCTGTATTCACAGTACTCTTACCAGCCTCTTCTTTTTCTTCTTTGCTATTTTCTTTTCTTTCTTTCTTTTTTTTTACTGTTTTTCAGCAGAATCACAAAGACAATAAATGCAGTAGGAGAATGTCTTCTAATCAGGGAGTGTGACAGAGGATTTACAAGAAGGGAGCAACAAAAGCTCTGTGTGCCACAAACAAACAAAACCATGAACAGTAAATTTGTTTCAATTTACCAAAGGAAAAGAAGCATGAATAATTCATACTTTCTTTAGTTAGATTTTTACAGTAGATGATCCCCCAGCATCATCCTCCATGGAGAGTTGTGGCTAGAAACAAAAACAATAATAAAAAAATAACTTTTTTATTAGTAACACTATGTTCTGCCCAAATCAAAATTCATTTTATCTATGCATTTTGTTTGTTTACTTCTACCATCCTGAAAAATGCTGAATTTTTCAGTTTTCATTGTGTGAAATTGCAAGAGCGCAAAACGGTAAAAGGATAAACAAAAACATGAGAGAAACCTGCAAAAACAAGACAAAATGTGGACTGTGTATTGGTAAAGATGTTTTGTCTTATTGACATATTGACAGTTCCCTCATCCAACCACGCATATATATATATATATATATATATATATATACACAAATTGAAAAACACAGTTCTCATATGTATGGCTTTGATTCACATATGTATCAGCCATTAACATACAGATAATGTATTTTTGTATACATGTGTATACAGAAGCGCCTTGAGGCAACCATTGTTGTGATTTGGTGCCATATAAATAAAAGTGAATTGAACTGAACTAAACAAGAGTCCTTACTATGCTAAAATAAATCTGCTGGGTATCTACTCAACAATTAGTTTCACTTCACCAAGGTCAATGAGCCAAGAGAAGGTGTAGAAGGTACCATCATATAGGGCCTTTGTAAAAACCTTAATGCTAATTTCCAGCCATTGATTTGACCTTTGCTGGAGAAGTGAAATGAAGAACCTTTCATGGTTGGTTGAATGAAAAACAAAGTCCATATGTATCTTACCCTAGAAAGCATCAGCTTGTTAAAGGGTTTGAGGTGGGTGTGAGAGAGCACGAAGTCGTCACTGTACCTGTGCAGTGCTTATGGAGGGCCCCTAGCATCCGTTTTCCATATTCCTCATGTTGCTAGAAACTATATGGCACATTTCTCTGAGGCAAAAATCCCCCAGACTCCTGCTGGCAGACCGAACAGAACATTCTGACCTGAAACTATCTCTTTCATAACTAATTAATGCTGCGTTTAGGCCTAATCTCCCAGTGCGTTTTCTTTTATGCCTTTCTTAATGTAGTTTATCATCACAGTGACAGCAGGGATCTCCCTTCCTCGAATTCAGTGAGCAGCAGCACGCAGCAGGAGGGAATTTTCGACAATAAATGGGTATGTGACTTAAAATACTAAAAAGCAACATGTGTCATCGCTGTTCAAACAATTGATTGCCATTCAAGGTCTCACTGGTCAAGGATCTGCTGCTGCAGCAGGCTCAGCATGGAGTATGATGCCAGACTGGAAAGATAAAGACAGGAAATCAACAGCCAAACTGACATGATGCCATGGTTAGGGTTACGTCAATCTTACACCCTAGCCTTAGCTGACAAAATTAAAGAACAGATATCTTCTCAGATGTCTGAGTCATTGCTGCACTTGGGCAAATTAATCTCAAGTCCCAAATAGGCTTAGTATCATCATTTGTATATACAGTCGCAGCCAGCTCACATGTGGTCATCAGCTGAGAGTGTAATTCTCGCTGTTTGCCTTGAGCAAAGCTCCAGCTGACCCTCATCTTTTGTTTAACGAGTAACAAACTGCAAAATGAGGAATCACCACAGCTGCCTCAAATAGAATAGTTTTTCTTTTTTTTCAAGGGCCTTTGTGAGAAGATAGCGGGGGTTTCAGTCCCCGATTTCCTCTTTGCTACCATTCCTGTCTTTTCAAGTGATCTTTTTAAACGGCACTTTTACAGAGGTGGCAGTGAGTCATAAAGGAAAGATTGGGTGGCTGTCTTATGGGGACATATTTGTTCCATATTTATCCAGTTTAAGCTATAACTGCACTGTAAATGCTCGTGCTCATTCAAGTTGCTGAAGGAAAAATCACTTTTAAATAACAAACAAATAACGATTTCTCACGCGTCACAGGATGAATGTTTGTAATATGATTCCCGTGCAGTGTACAGGAAATGCATTATTGTTACAAAAGTGAATCGTGGTTGCATTTTATCACCGATACGCAGCAATTTGAGTTCATTTGGAATTAAAAGAAGCAGACACTGACATGTGCAGTGTAAGAGGGGAGAAAGACAGGATTGTTTCTTAAAAAGTAGCATTGGGAGGGGGGAGTACTCTGTCTTTATTTAGGTGTTAAGGCCCCAGTCACACAGGCCTACAGACCAGTCGCTAGGGAAAAATATATATTCCCTGAGCAGCTGGGAAGTACTTGGTCTAGGTTCCTGGCTGTCACTTGCTAAAGCCACAGGGAGACACAGAACTTGGCAGGACCTGCAGCAACCTGCTAGAGGCTGCTAGAGAATAAGTGTATTTCCTGACTGATTGCTGGTGGTTACTAAGTGGAATTGTTCGCTGACGTTTCCAGTGCTGCACCAAAAATCTCCTTGCCGTTGCTTTGGTTGCTAGCAGATTGCCATGGCTTGTATTTTGCACCAAGAGTGCTAACTTCTCTACAAACACTCGCCAACTACTTGATAATTGGTGAAACCGTGCCTTTTTCAAATTACTTTGAAGGTGAACAGTCACCTTTTATGTTTTACTTTTTCAGTTTTCAGTACTTGGAAGCTTTTTCAGATAAGTCAGTTTCTCCTCTGCAAACTACAGGAAAAAGAAAGGATCACAAAGAGGTTTTTGGTGCAGCTCCACTTACGGATGCCAGATATTTTGGGGAACATATATTCTTCCATCACTGACGGGTTTCTAGACCTGTGTTACAAAGGCCTAAAGTTCTGTTCATGCTGCATATTTACTCATATTTGTTCACCAACTCGTTCACCTTCTGTTGGAATAAACAGTGTTAAGCAATAAGCCAATAAGTCGTATGAGGCGTCTTTCTCTCAGAGTAGCTCAGCTGTCTCATGGTCACAAACACAAAAAGATACAGACTAATGCACACATCAGGAGAGGCGGGTGAATGTGACCCAACACTTCACATTCACCCGTAAGGAGCAAATGGAACAAAAGGTGAAATATAACATCTCCGGAAAGGAAAAGAAGAGATGCAGAAACCATTTGGAGGCAGCGCTATGGAAGCATTTTCTTTTTCCTTATGTCTTTATTTTCCTTTAATAGTAAATAAACTTCCTTTTACATAGCAAGTTGTCTGTGTATCCGTAGCCACATTGTAAACAGGGTGCCAACATGTCAAAATCAACATAAAAAGGCTTAAATAAAATAAGGCTTATAAATTATGCCAAAATGAATCCATTGTCCAAATCATGATGTTTGATGGTTTTCAGTCTTGTATCAGGAAAATGGGCAAAATTCATTGTTGTCTTCTCTCGGTTCTTTTACATTTTATTTTGATAACAGCTACACAGATTCCTTTATGAACGCAAATACAATTCATAATATTCATATGGAGAGTGGGGCCACATAAATAAAATACTACTAATACTATGAACAGAAGAGATTACAGTAATTTTCCTGGAGGTCTAGCAGAGACTAGTTAATGTCGCTATCCATGGTGCTGATTTGAAGTCAAGGGCGCAACGAGAAGAGCTCTTAAAATACATAAATCATACAAGAAGTTTTAACTCTTGCAAATTTATATTAAATAAATAAATAAAAAGAACAATACACTATTTAAATCCCCATTTATGATGGAGGATTCACCAGCACAAATGTTTACCTGAAGCGGTGAAACAGTAGTCATGAATATTCACAGCGTGATCGGAATGTCTTTGTGTCGTTGGGGGAAATGCCATTTGCTTTTCAAACCTGTGACAAGATCAACTTTTATGAAGTGAGTGTAGGTTGGCTAGGTGGGAGGTCCATCTGGCGCTATGGGATGCCCTTGTCATTGAGGGGGGACACAGCATGGACATGCCCACGGAACAAGGCGACAGATGCCAAAAAAAAAAAAAAAGAAAAGAAAAGTACAACAAAAAAACAAAAGTACACACACTGACAGGAGCTGCAGCTGGCACCCGGGGGTGGCATATCCTTGACATGCAATCGCCTTTCCTTGATAAGAAAGTGAAAGACAAGAGGGTGAAAGCAAAGGAGGGTATGATTGAATGTGGGTTTTGCTGTTGTTTTGTGTGTGTGTGTGTGTGTCGTAGACTTTTCCGCTGCCTCAGCTCCTTGGCAGTATCTGTCTGTCGCCAAGGGGCCCCAGCCCTGGCCCCGAATCAGCCGGCGAGCTGTGTCCACTCAGCACTTCCCCTTGCCGCTGGTAAATTAGTCCCAGCAATATGCCACACAGCTCCTCACACCCTTCTCACTTGTGTGCTATTGTTCATGCCCTTGAGGAAGGCAAGTATGTGTGTGGACTCTTGTGTGTGTGTGTGTGTGTGTGTGTGTGTGTGTGTGTGTGTGCACTGCTGATGCAAATATGTTCATGTTCAAATGTGATTAAGGAAGCTTATACTAGATTTTTATGCATATAAGCCTTATTTCCTATCAGGGACTTTGGTCATAATTCCAGCGGTCACCTTGAGTTCCACAAAGCTAACAAAAACTAGTCTCCTTTAAATCAGATGATGAATTCAGACATTTCAGCAATTCAATAACACCATTTCAGTGGTACGTATCTGATGGGCCCTCAGGCTGAATTTTCTTCTTTCAAAAGGTCTCTGCTGAAACCAGAGTGTGTCTGTTTTAAAGAAACACAGAGAGTGCTGTTTGTCACAGGTTGCCACATTATAAGAAGCCACATGATACTATGATGGGCACAGCCTTTCCATCACATTTGGCAGAATTGCTCTTAATTTTCAGAACAGCGTTATTGGCTTGTGGTCGCAGGGCTATCGCGCTCAGCTCTCCTTTCCGATTTACAGCTTTGACCAGGCGGAAGTACATTTTGTTACTTTTTGGTATTTCATGGGGTCATTTTTAGATCTTACTCAATTGAATTTCAGAATTTCAAAACGTGTTCTGTTTTCAATAGAGGTCAAGGTTGTTCATTTTGGACAGTTGTTGCTGTTGTTACTGAAACAGTTTAGTTTTTTTAATGGGGAAATGTCAAACAATAGCCTAGGGCTTAATGCTAGACATGGCAATTTTTTCTTTCGGCTCACCTCACATAATTTCGAAGAAAACTTTTCTGTTAAGGGTGAAAAAAGAAGCAGACATCGGCAGATACGATGCATTGCAGTTCTCTGGTCGCATGAAGCACAAGACAGCGGGTGTCTTTGGCACTTTGCGCAGCAGCCGGGACATTAATAAAGCTGAACTGCCTGACTTTGGTCTTGTCGGTGAGCTTCAAAGTTAAGGTTATAAAACCCATGTATCAATATTAAATAAGTGTCGTTTTCAAATTGTATCGCCAGTAATGTGACTGCTTCTCACAACAGTGTTTTCATTTTTAAAAGAAGATAAGCTGTTCACCTATATAGAGCGCATAAATAAAGATGTGACATTTAAAAGGCCCCACATTCCTGGCTGTAATTCTACACACTCACCCAGTGGGTGGTGGAATTAACGAGGCTACTAGCCACTAAAGCACATGTAGCGGGTGGGGACCCCTGATGGTTGCAGTGCTACTGCCAGGGCTGGACAAACTTTACTATCTTAACCACAAACCAGGTCCAAAGGAGAAACACATCCTGTGATCTGTCACCCCCCAGTTGTGCATCAGATCAGTGAAGTGGACCCCTAGCTTCAAGCTCCAGGCAGGTCAACAGATGACTGTTCAGACCTCCTTTGTAGGTAGAGTCTCCTAGGGCCCGTTGCCACTCACAGATCACTACAGAGAATTTGCTTTCTAGATACAAAATATGCACCATTTAGAACAGCACGGCAAGACAAGATTTAGAGCAAAGATTATTTCTTTGGTTTATAAAACCATTATGTTTACCACATTATGCTAATTTCCTACCACGGAGAGATAGACATCGTATATGGCTGTATACGGTTCACTTTGATCTTAAATTAGGCCAGATCAATGAAACTGCCCTTTCTGTCAGGGTAAAGAAGTTTAATCATGCATTGAATCCCTCAGATATTTTCATGTCAGATAAAAGAAGTACGATTTAAACAGTACGTCTCAACTTTTCTACATGATAAAGAAATGCCGCTGTGATAAATACAGGAGATCTGTTAGCACGGCTCTTTGGAACTAAAATGTAAGTAATACATGTATAAAATTACAGTAAACGTAACTCACTGGCCAGACTGTCTTGTAATGGTGAAATGAAACAAAGCTGTTTTGCTTCGATTTTTTTATACTGACTAACTATAGAAATGGACATTTCTGTTGTAGATAGTGAACAAAGAAGAAACATTATGCTATACCAATGTTTATCTATTATTTAGTTTCTTTGGTGTAGCATCACTGGCCAAGGAAGAGGCCTTTATTGGCACCCGTTTAGCCGATTCTGGTCCCTGTGGGCACTGTTGGGTTAGGGTCTATTTAGACTCAAAATTTCTTGCTACTGCACAGACACATTTTCTCCAAAGACGTTGATGTACAACTGATACATGTTTTAACACACCGGTGCTTGCATGAAAAATGTGCCTTCTTCGTTTTCAAGCACACACACACACAAAGTGGAAACGCAGCTTTCATCCGAAGAGTGCTGAGTTTCTTGTTTTTGTGCTATTGATACGAGCCCCGGATCGATGGCTCGATCCAACCTCTCCTTAAATCAGACAAAAGAAGGAAGCAAGTGTTTGATGATAACTTTCTATTGACAGGGATCTGGGGGTGTAGGGTGGGGGTGTGGATGGAGGCATTTAACATAAAAGCATAAAAGGGGGGGGGGGGGGGGGGGGGCAGTTGTAGGACACAAAAAGCAAAACATGACAGATAAGCTTCTGTGGATTTTTAACATAAGCCAAACCCTTTTTGGGGTTGTATTAGGTTACGTACAGTGCAAAAAGCCAAATCCTCACCTCATTAATTCACCCACATGTTTAGAGCATAAATATTACTATCCACACAGAATTCTTAGGAGCTTGTGGTAAAGGTGGAGTGAACATATTAGCTCTGATTGCCAGTCTGGGGGAAATGTGCTTTTACATTTTTTGCAGGTGGAGCAGCTCCTGGATCCAGCATGTATACCTAAGAGATGAGGTGCTGATGGATTTTGTGGATTTTTCTTTGTTTCATTTTGGTCATATACAATTCCCCGTGCATCCCGGCTCTCTTCACCTTTCCTCTCGATTACTGAATATTGTTGTTTCCTCAAATCTCTTTTATTCATATGCTGGAAAGCACCTGGCCAACTTAACACCATTCATCTGGATCCCTTAGCATATCAAATGCTTTCAGTCAAGGGTCGTTTGCATATCCTCTTGTCTTTCTGAGGAGAATGGTCCCCACTGATAAATGCAGAGCGTATGCTGCAAACTGAAGACAAGCCAAGAGTTTGCAGGCGCTGTGAACTTGGGCGATCAGTCGGCTCTCGTCTGCCCTTGCTTTTCACGCTTTCTGAACTTGAGCCATAATGGTAGTTGATGAGCAAACGCTAAGGCATCTGTTTCACTATGATGTACAAAGTTGTTTCCACAGGGACTCAGGTGGCAGTGACACCTAATTATGAGTTCAGCTTAAGTTTTTCCAATTGTAAGTAGTTGTACTGGCATGTAAAGACGTGCCACTGTTTAGAGGGAAAATTATTTCGCCACAAGCTGTACCGACGTCCACTCGCAACCAATAACTAACACGGTGTAAAAAATGTTGCCATGTTTTACAGATTTATATTTAAATGTGTGGAAATGGTGATGACAGTGGATTGAAGGCAGCGAGGCGCTGCTGGAGATGCAGCAATGTTTATTACAACCTGATTCTGCATGCGGCACGGCACTTGCTGCCAAGAGAATGGGTGGCTTTCTTCTCTGTCCTATTTTCAGTGTTCGTTTCCTTCAAGTGGCCATTTTGTGCCATAATCCTGTCACTACGGCCGCTCTGTTTGAGTTTGATATTTTAATGTACTCATTGCATGGCTCTATGAAGCTCTAAGCCTTTCCGTGCAGCTCACCTCAGATGAATTGTTGGGAGGGGGTTGGGAGAGAAACAGGGAGCCAAGAAAAAAGGTTTGATGCAAGTGCTGAAAATACCTAAATAAAGTGGATGGTGTATACTGGTGACATATGACTGCAGTGCAGTATTAAAGCACCCTGCCGAGAGTACAGCTGCACGCCCAACTTTCTCTGAGGCCTTCTAAGGTGCAGCAAATACTGTTGAATATAAAATATTCATATGCAGCTTTACCAACAGGATGATAGAACTGCCATGTGACTGCAATCTTGCAGTGGAGGCATAATGTCTGAAATATACATTTGTAGGGTTTGATGAGAGCAATAACAGCGCAGGCAGAACTGCTGGTTCGGCAGGCACACCAGACGCCGCAGATTGCACTGCGCCATATATTTTATTTTTAATCATGCAAAGTCCTGAGTCTAACGACCAAAACAAAATGCTACATCAACGATAATGATAATGGCGCTCATGATCAAGAAAGCAAAGCGCTAGTAAAGTGTAAAGGAGTTTTGCAGTGACAGAAACCACATTTACTGTCCATATGGTAGCCTGTTGAACCACATAACTCATCGAACAAAGCGTGGCGAAGGAGAAACCTGGGAGGAGCGCTCAACAGGCAAATGGAATTGGAAAATTTTAAAAAAAGGCACCCGAATAAGGCTTACAATCACCCTTTTATAAATCAACGAAACAACGTTCATTTCCAATCGTCGTGTAAATCTCACAAGCAATTCCTGGTGCTAAAAGTCGCAGTGCTATCAGGGAGTGATTAGTTCCCTCGCAATTTCAACACTGACACTACTCAGAGACACTAAAATAGTATGTCACAAATTAGAGGTGATGATAATCTCAGTAGAAATGTGCTGAAGAGTGGAAAAGCAGGGCAGATGGCAGGAGCTTCATCACTGGTCTGTTTAGTGACACACCAAGTCGCTTTGCCAGAGCAATATCAGCCCCCATCCCATATGACCAATTATCAGAGTTTCACCTTGGGCTCATGGTGGTAATGGTGCTGATGGTGGGTGGATGGGCAGGGGAGGAGAGGAGAGGGGGAAGGTGGGTAAAGGCATGAGCACCTGTTACTAAAGCAAACTGAATCCTCTGTCATCAGTTGTCTTGAGGATGCGCCTGCTTTCCGTCTATCTGTTAGTGTCAAACGGCAACCGTAACAAAGGGCAACTGAGCAAGCAGATAAATACTCTAATAATGTGGGAAGATGGTAGGAGGTTGTTTGTAATGGCTGCGATCAGTAGATGCTCGGCCTTTGATGCCCATGGCTTCAGCCGTCCTCTAAATTTGTCAATTACACCTCCTTTGTGTTCGCCCATTGTTAAGCCTTTGCATGCCACACAAAGCCAATTTCTGGCTGTGCTCAACAGGGAATCCCATCTTCAAAAGGCAGCAGGGATCTGTGTTTATTAGATTTGAGAACCTGGCCGGAGATAAGGTGAATTACCCTGTTGTGTCATCTCCCAGATGAGAAAGGGAGTGTGAAATACAAGTTGTTTGACTAAGGGAAAAGGGAGCAATTCAAGACTACAGATTAGTCTTAAATGGGTAGAATTTGTAAATGCCTCCAGGCTGCCTACAATATTTATCTCTTTACATCACTCATCATAATCAAATATTACATATGAACACATTTGATCAAGAGAATTTTCACATTTAGTAAACAATTATCAGCAGCTATTATCATGATGTTCAGTTCCAAAGCTTTTATGTTCAACATGTTGCCTGCCCAGCGCCCTGTCAGATGGAGACCGTCATCATTAGCATCAATGTGCACATTTGAGCTGATGTTTATAGAGCCTAACAGAATCCTAACAGAATGTTCCACATTCTCGAGGATTCTGGAAAAAAAGCAGAAATCTGATGAAAATACTTGAATTTAAGTGTTTATTTAAAAAGCATCAGTTATAAATTAGCTTTAAACTAATGCAACAAATAGCTCTTTTCCCTTTCTTTTCTCATTTGACATATATACAGTTAGATATTTATCAATATACCTTCATCAGTGTGCATGCTTCCCTTATCTCCACTTCATCCTCTTCCTCCTCGCCCAAAGTACCATTTTCTAAAGTGAAGCCAGGGCTCTAACAAAGGAAAATATGCCTAAATGTGATTATTTATTCCTAAAATTTTACGCAGTTATGTATTATTAGTTTAACTTTGTTACGTTCCCACATGAAAGCTAGGCGAAGAGGGTGGGGGACTGTAACATTAGCATATCACAAATGTAACCCTCCTGTCTCAGGGCAGCTGAGAACGAGGCAGCCTAATGAACAACAGTTGGTTGTAAGCTAACATTATGCTAGCTCCTAGCTTTTAGCTAAGTGTCCTAAAAATCGCATTTTCCCCTGATAACACATTTTAATATGCTCTCACATTGCATAAGAGTATTTGCTAGATGCCTGACAACATTAGATCCACTTCAGTTGGGGATAATTTATTCCTGTCAAACATCTATAAATGGCTACTTGTTCAACACATCCCCATGTTTCTATTTCCGTGCCTTGCCCTCCACTTTCCTCTGGTTGACATCTGTCAAAGGTATCAGGGGATCCGCCAGACCTGAGAGCTGCCAAAAATTCAATTCAGTTCAATTTTGTGTATATAGCACCAAATCACAGAAACAGTCTTCTCAAAGTGCTTTATACTGTAAGATAAAGACCCTGCAATAATAAAGAGAAAACCCAAACAATCAGACTCCTGTGAGCCGTTCTTTGATGAGGCCAAGCTTTTTGCTTCTATATCAGTAATCACATTGCTGGCACTTTGATCGGATAGAAGTGAGCTTCATTGACTCAGTAACTTATATTGGATTTCTTTCACAAAGATTTACAGCCAAAAATTTTATATAGTAGAAATTCAGAGAAACTAAGGCACAGAGGCCTAAGCTAGTGGTGGGCGGATCGATCCAAGTATCGATTTTATCGATACCAAGTCGGCATCGGTATCGGATCGATACTAGCCTGGTTAAGTTCCGCTCTTGTTTGCAATGCTGTGGTTTCGGCAAACATGAAACAGCCAGGTCGCTGGACTCACTGTTCCTGTGTCAGCGCAGAGCAGACACAGTTCCCCCTCCCCCCTCTTGTGTTTAGATGTTGCACTGTCACATGACATAACTTAGGCTACGTTCACACTGCAGGTGAAAGCGCATCAAATCCAACTTTTTGACCCTATGCGACCCACATCCGATCATGGCATGACAGTGTGAACGGCACAAATCCGATATTTTCAAATCCGATCTGGGTCACTTTCGTATGTGGTACTGAATCCGATTCATATCTGATGTTTTAGAAAGCGACTGCTGTTTGAACGGTCATGTCACATTAAATCTGTCTTTTACGTTACTGACACAAGACAGACGCCAATTATCAGCGCCGGAGAAGCGCCCGAAGACATCGCGAACGCTTCCTGGCCATTCCGTGTAGATGTCAGTGAAACTGTTGGGAAGACAACGTTGGAGAAACGTGAACATTTTATTTGTACTTTATAATCTGCAGATTCTGACAGAAATCTGCAACTATCCTTTGAAGCAACGCTCCTCTCTAAAACAGCAATAAGGATAATTATTAGGCCATATGTAAGTAAGAAAAAAACTTTAAAACTTAAAGTCAAAGGAGCTCCTTTGACTACGATGACCTGGATGACTGAGAACCTTCACAGACATTTAAAACTTAAAGCAAAATTGGGAAACATAAAGTCCGAAACAAGTCTTTATATTAAGGGCCATCAGTCAAACAATACTGTTTGCTCTGGGTCTAAACAGAGCACGTTGTGTGTGTGATGTCTTCTTTTGCACATGGAGGTCGCTTTGAGGGCCGTGAACAGTTCATGCTGGAGCGCTTTTGCTGTCACATTTTATTTGTAGTGTGAACAACCAGACAAAAAAAATCAGATTTTATCAAAAAATCGGAATTGAGCTTTAAGACCTGCAGTGTGAATGTAGCCTTAGACGCTTTGGGGGTTGTTGTTTACATATTATTTATATTTTCACCAGTTGTTGTTTTTGTTGTTGAGAATTTTAATTGTAATTTTTGTATTATAGTTTCTCAATAGTACTTGTTTGTTTTAATTTGTTTACTGGTTTGCATGCACTGTTTAGATTTTTCTTTAAAAAAATTAGAATAAAGCATTTTCTATATAATTATAAACTTTGTCCTAATTATATCCTGGGTGTTAACTATTTAATAATGAAAACGGAAACATCACAAAGAAGACTTGTCATGAAAATTAATTGACATTTAGCAAATCAACTACATATCCACCTTATTTATTGAAACGTATCGGCATCGTATCGGTTATTCTATTAATTTATGTATATCAGACTCTTTGTCGTCCCACTCTAGCTCTTCCTTCCTGATATTGTTTTTCTTCAACGCACATTAGTAGGTACAATTCCTAGTGTAGGACTGGTGCCTGCACTTGCTTGCATTTCACCTTCCTGCTGCTTCTTTCTCTTTACAACTCACTGTTTGTCTCCATGACTGATTTGACTGCGCCCCAGTCCCGTGCTCCAATCCCGCTGCTGTAGTAATCCACACACCTGCTTTGAAAAGTGCAGCTAATCTGTCAGTCAGGAAGGCTATGATTTCAAATAAGCAGCTCACAAGGGTGCCGGATCCATGTCAGGTGGGGTGGGGATGGAGCATAGAATACCAATTTACCATAAGTTCCTGTAGGAACTGGAAAGCAAACCCCTAAGTTATTGGGCCAGTGCTCTACGACGTTACCCCCACTGGCAAGATATAAATACATGTCAGGGTTAGTAACTCACATCCTGGTCCCTCCTCAAAATGAGATCGCAACAAAAATGTAACGATTTTGTTGTGGTACACGGACAAAAACTGTGCCTTTCTGTGCTTACTGTACTAAACTTAAAGCTGATCACCTGTCATTAAACTAAGAAATGTATATATTTCTTTTTTCAAAGCAGTAGATTTGAGAATTCATGGATAACAACAATAACAACTATATTTTAGTATTTAAAATATAATTTTTATTAAAGAGCTTGCACATACTGGTGGTTTAACCATAACCAGGAATATTTTTTAAAATGTATTTTATTAATTAACAATATTATGGCTGTTGTTAAGAGCAGCTGTGGTATGAAGCTTACATTGGGTGGTGATATGATACATTTAATAAGCACTGCTTTTCAAAGCATAGTTAATGGCATGTTTTTGAGCCAACACTCACTGAGAAAACTGAGCTTTTAAATTAAAAAGTGTAATCATTGTATTTTAACCCAAACCAGTACCTGAATAGCTCTGTTCCCTAAATCTCAATAAGAAAACAACGAATGAAAATGCAACTGGAGTGTAAAGTTATAGCCTACAAAAGAGTTCTTAGGAGTATACTTGTAGTCTCTTCACTGAATGACAAGTGAGCCATTGCTAACACCTCCTTATGCACACGTAGTGGCTCTTTCAAACTGGAAGCACAAAATATGTTTCAGGAACACACTGTGTACATTTCTTTACCATGAAAACGAATCAGTAGATTAAAGTGCTACGCTTGCCATTAGACTGTGTCGAAATGTAGGATGACGTCTTCTCAGGGGCGAGAATATAACTTGAACTTACATGTGAAAAACTAAACGGTGTTAGAATGCATTCAAACGCCCTTAAAATTGGCATGATATAACTTACAAGTTGTGCTTTATGTCAGGTAATGATATAGGAGCAAAATTGCCAGCCAATAGTATAATGATTTAACATGACAGCAGCCTCTCCTTGCTAGCATAAATACTCAGTTTATGTTTGGTTACACTGCTTAAAGGCCTAGAAGTGATATATGGGTGTGAAGTCACCCCTTGACTGTAGCAAACTACAGCATGATCCAATACATTAACCTGTCTATTTAGACAATTTAAGTTTAAGTAAAAATCCATTTTACTTTTATTGAACTATTCCAACTATTTACCTTACTGTTAGTTATCTGTTCAGACCTCCTTGTTTGCTTGTTAATTAGTTTTTTTATGCACTCAGATACACAACACATGAAACCACAGGTGTTTTTCTTTTTAAAAAAAAACAAGTAATCTCTTTTTGCCCTTCATTGAGCTGCTGAAGGATTTTACCACTTGGTAATAACAAAAACCAATTAAGTCAGCCAATGTTCATTGCTCTGAAAAATATGAAGAAGTAAAAAAAGAAAAAAAATGTCGTGTTGAAATTGTGTGTCAGCCAGCGAGAGAATGGCATTCACATTTTCCCTTCAAACTTGTATTCAAATTGGGATGTGTGACACCAGTGTCACTGCTCCACCTGGCTTGAGCGTCTGCTGTCACCTTTGGGGAGTGAGTTCAGCTTTTGCCAGAGTGTCGATCAGCCAAACTGTCGTTAGGCCACAGAACAGTCACGCACTGCCAACTTTAAATCGCTGCCAAGACAACTTTGTATGCAAGCATCTCCTTCACTTCAGATGCTCCTCTTGCCTCTTTCTTCCTCTTTTCTCTTCTCACTTCCCTCCATCCTCCACGCCACCTGTCCTGCATTCTCTGAGATTGAGCGCAAAGTTTCTCACTTTTGTCACCAAGACAAGGGATTGCGAGTGCGCGCGAATGGTGTACGTGTGATGGCGGCTGTGGCCACAGACTTGTGGGGTCTTCGAGCCTGCTGGACCTCCACTTTCCCCCACTAGTCACCCATTGGTGCGCTGAAGTGGTGTCCATCTGCTGAGTGTCTGTACGCCTGCCTTCCCAACCCACACAAGAACCCCTCACTATGCCACAAGTTCATTTTACTAACCAAATGGAGCACATCTTGTATTAGACGGATGGACATCCTTAGTCAAAAAAAGAGGTTATGACTTAGTGTTGATAAAACGTGATTTGGCTAAAGAGCCAATGCATGCTTTGTGTGTGTGCAGGGATTTTTTTTTTTTTTTTTACTTTCTTGGTGCTTGTATGTGCTGCTTCGGACCTTTTCCGAACGCCATGGAAGTAGAACAAGTTGCACACTAACAAATGATTTGTCAAATGACAGACAACATTAGTAACCTTTTAAGTTGCAATGCTAATGAATCGCTTATGTATCATGACCAGCAAACTGCCAGGCAGCATCCATCCAATTGTTAGGTGAGAGGTGGAGAGAGACAAGGCAGGACCAGCATCTGAGCACCATTAACTCTTTATGTTTTGTTATTCAGCACACAGTTTATTCTCTTGTGTCTGGTGGAGGAGCCTTGGGGGAGATAACCAAAAGTTATGTGACTGGGCTTTTGATGAGTCTCAGCAGCATTCAGTGAAGTGCCGTGCTTGGTATGAGTTTACTAAGGTTCTGGAAAAGGGAGACAATAAAAGCTGTATTTCATTACATACTATTCTATAAAGGCGTATAGAGGTATAAAATGTTTAAAAGTGGGTTTGTTAAAATGGAAACAGGTGACTGGAGGAGCAAAAAAGTGCTGAAGCAGCTTGTTTTCAGATTAAAAGTGAATCTGAGCTGATTTTTAATTACCCTGTTTTGCATTTTTATTTTAATACCAGACAGATGCAGTTCCCTCAAAGAAATTATACTTTTTTCTTGAAGAGGCATGAAAAAGTAAAATCTTGTTAAAAGTACAGTTAGGCCTATATGCATATGAATGTACAGTAAGTCTGCCACTGTAGATGACCACAGTGGCCTTTAAATCCATCTCTAAAGATGTGATTGCAGTGCAGACCTACAGACTGTGCAAACGTTTTAAGTCAACCCTCATTTCTTTATATTTTGCTTCCAACGAGCCAGACTTTCTTTTTTAAGGTACTTTTAAACGATAGTTCTCTGGTTTTCCAAAGGTCTTTCAAAGTTCTTCTTTGGCTGATTTTTCATTCATTTTCAGTCCAGTCCTTGTACCTGATCATTTTGTGAGGAATGTTTTTGTTTGCCACTCACCTATTAATCATTTACGCATAAAGAGACACCTAACCTGCGAAGTTGTCTTTGCTAAGACTTGCAACAGTTTAATTTTTCAACATGACAATGATCCCAAAGACGTTATCACTGCAGTAAAAACATACCTAGATAGAAAAATCACACAATGCAATACTATCAGTCACGGAAATGACTCATTCTCTATGTGTTAATTCACTCACTATGTGTTAATAGACCTCTCTACACTGAATCAAGCTTGTTATTAATCTCTGGCACTCTTCCACAGCATGTGTTTTATCCTGTCTTCGGCCACCCCCCGGCCCTCGAACCTCGATCTGCTGGAGGTTAAAAGGGAGATTTTCCTTTCGACTGTTGCCAAAGAGCTTGCTCATAGGGGGTCACATGATTGTTGGGTTTTTCTCTATATGTATTATTGTAGAGTCTATCTTACAATATAAACTGCCTTAATGCAACTGTTGTTGTGATTTAGAGCTGTACTGTATAAATTACACTGAATTGAATTGAACTGAATGGATTGGTTTTCCCAGAGACAGGACCTCAAATTATTGTATACTATATAAGACATAGCATACATTTTCACTGCTATGCTGATGATACCCAACTCTATCTGTCCATGAAGCCAGATAACACACACCAATTAGTTAAACTCCAGGAATCATACCTGTTATTAATCTCTGTCTCTCTTCCACAGCATGTCTTCATCCTGTCTTCCTTCTCTCATTCCAACCGGTCACAGCTTGAGCCTGGTTCTGCCGGAGGTTTCTTCTTGTTAAAAGGGAGTTTTTCCTTCCCACTGTCGCCAAAGTGCTTGCTCATAGGGGGTCATATGATTGTTGGGTTTTCCTCTGTATCTATTATTGTACGATCTACTGTGCAATATAAAGCGCCTTGAGGTGACTGCTGTTGTGATTTGGTGCTATATAAATAAAATTGAATTGAATTGAAATTATTGGAGTAGTGTGGGATCATCTCTACAGAGATCAGAACTAAAGGCAGAACATCCAAAGAAGAGCTTTGAATGACCTTCAAGAAGTCTGGAGAACTATTCCTGAAGACTACTTAAAGATATGAGAAGAAAGTTTGCCTCAGAGAGTTCAGACTGTGTTGAAGAATAAAGGTGGTCAAACCAAATATTGAGTTTCAAGCGCATAATTAAGAACCATGCAAACTTTGTTTTTGCGTTTATGCTGTATTTACATGTATGTTTGCACATGCTTAAATAAGTCAATTTCCTAGCAAAAGATAAAGAAATGAGATGTTGCTCCACCCTTTCACGGTTCTGTAATGTAAGTGATACAGCCATTTCTATACATAGACTTTGTGTCCAGAAATTTCCATAAATGTACTACATAAGAGGGAAAGATGTGTTTCTCTTGCTAAATGTTTTACCACTTGTATGTTAGAGTTCAAAAAGAAAGTTATTTTCTGTTGCCTCTTTCTTAAAACAATATTGAGGCTAAAAACAGGGCTGAAAGTTTTAGCAGTGAACTAACTCGCTTCGCTATACTTTAAGCCTGCATCCCCTAAAGCATTATGTGAACCCTAATTAGAAAACACAGAGCATGATTATAAGTAAGAATAGACAACATTAATTAATTTAGCGCCTTTTCTGCATACATCAGTACATTGTTTCGACATTACTAAGCCTCAGATTGCACAAACACGGTGCTTATAATCCAGCAATGAGGACGCTTCTCTATACAGTAATTTCCCTTGTGTCTTAAAAAAAATGTATATAGCACAACTGACTAATTGCATTCACGAGTAGCCCCGTGTATACTGATGATTGTGAAAATAACTATGTGTTAAAGACATGACACTACTGTGCTAAAAGCCTCTAAATAAATGGAGCAAAAAAAGAAGATAAGCCTACCGTTAACAGGATTAACTTTTTATTAATCACTACACTGAAAGGAGTCTCAAAACAAGGTCATATCTTTTGTTTTTTTGAGTGCTGAAAGACCTTAACGTGCACTTCTTAAAAACGACTCCACTTTACCAACCTAAAATATTCATGTTTTAGATATTTTAATAGTTACCTGTGCAGTTAAGAAGATGTTATGTTGGGTGTTTGCTTGATGGACTCACAGATAATTATGGTTGTTGCTTGGTGTGCAGATCGTGGCTCAGTCTGGGCCCAACGTAATTGCTTCAGTTTAAAAAACAAATGGTAGTTTTATGAAACCAATTCCAGTCTTTAAGACATCATTTCGTAAATGTGCGTCTTACTCAGATTTACACAGTATGTTAATCGTTTCTAACTGTGAATCATTTGCAAATGGAACGCACACAGGCGTACCGTACTACATGCATTAAGGCGCTCCTCATTGCAGTAACAAGAAACTGCTTTAAAAAGTGCTTGAAAGCCTTAAACAAGTAAAACAGAATTATATCTTGCCTTACAAATTAAAGAAAACTAAAAGAAAAAAAAAAGATGCTTTCCCTTCTGAACTTTTTAATTCCTTTTAAATCACTTTACGAGATTTAACTCTGAGCTGAACAAAGGAGACGACAATTAATTGAAGGCTTTTCATTAATCGTGCTCAATTTCATATCAGTCTCCGGGGAGAAAGATGCTACGATCGCAGTTCTTTGTCTCATTACGTTTTCTTATCTTTTTCAGCGCACTAGTTAATGTTTATTTATTTAACTCGATATCGTCTACAATGCAAGGTAATGAAGACGAGAATGTGTGGTTGAGAGGAGGGATGTGCAAAGAGCGACCTGTCAGGATTGATTAGCCTTACAACAGTGCAGACGCAAGCAGACAGAGGCAGAAAAAGAAAGGGAAAACTCGGGGGACTGTGTTTTTTTATTTCCTTTTCTTTTTTGTTTAAACTCCCTAAGCCCCTTTGGAGGAAATCCTCATGAACATTATTATGTTGTATTTATTTCTTTATTTTTTTAAGGGTGTGTGTGGGTTATTGTATCACTCACACTGCGGGGACACAAGTTTCTTTCATCTGTATCGTTGCTGGAACACACCTCCCTTTTGGGAAGACCGAAATAACAAAAAGCAAGTGTCTGTATAGAATTTAATGTCATGGAAATTTATAATGAAGACTAAAGGTGTGGGCCTATGTTTAGAGAATAGGCAAGTAGGTTATCCATTTATATGTTGAATGACGGGTGTGTGAGATCCAATTTAGAGTATATACTTACCTAATGCTTACCTAAGACCAACATTGACCAAGTTATGGTTGCCCTTTGGCGATTACGGTGTATAAAAGCAGAAAACCCCAAACAAATGCACCATTTCTTCCTGACTGCATTTCCATTACTGTTTCTAATAACCTTGAAGGATTTTTTTTTTGGCTACAAAATTGCAATTATGTGGAAAATATATTGTGTTCTTTTACTGCAAGCTTAGGTGGCTTCGAAGAAGAAATGGTGAGAACTAATGCTGCCACAACCCCAGCCCCTTCAACTATACCTATTAAGCTTGATGAATTGAAACTGAAATGACTGGGATCCCTGCAGTGAACATATAAATAAGCTTCTCTCCGAGGGACAACAACAGAATGGGTTGGAGATTTATTGACAAGTTCTGGAATAGTGGGGAAGTTTTTTTTTCCTGTTTTCTTTTTTTCTGAGGGGGACTTTAAACCTCATGTTTACACTACTTTACTTTATAGGATATAATGTAGGGGTGTATTGTGTAGATCAAGACAGTGAGAGGGCCAATATAGAGGATGCACATGCACTCCAAGTTTTATATGGTTCAGAGGTGGATAATAACAACTTACATTTATCTTTTTTTAAACTTATTATACACATTATTTTAATGTTTGGGGGAAAAAAAATACATTTGGGTTTCATGCACAATACATTAAGAACCCGATCTGTGTGGATGTCGCCTCTCTTCATGAAACTGTTAAATAAAGTTAAAAGAGATTGAAACAACACAAAAACATGAGCTCAACATGAGCTTCAAAACTCTCCTGCTTTGTGTCATAAGTATAAGTTAAGGCTGTGCATCTTTTAACTGTATTTAAGTAGTCATGTTAGTCTGATGAAGACAGAAAATTGCATGCATATAATAAATGTAAGAAAATGTTATAACATATCAGCCATGACATGGTTGGAAGTGAAGAAACCTAAGTGTCTATGTTTGACAGATCACTCAGAATAAAACATCAGCTCCTTCCTGACAGCAGCATGGTAGTAGAGTGGTCAGCACTGTAGGCTCACAGCAAGACGGTTCCTGACTTGAACCCCTGCTGGGGCCTTTCTTTGTGGAGTATGCATGTTTTCACAGTGCCTGCATTGGTTTCCTCACATGCATGGTTATATATGTATGTAATGTATGACTCGTAGTCCCAACTGCTAGGAGTGGTCAGTATGACTAAAAAAACGCAAAGCAAGTTCCAGGTGGATGCAGCTTTGGAGTCTGAAAAGTAAAGCTAGTACAGAAATGTCTTAAACTTTTATACTTTTTAATGTCCACCAGGGAGGCAGACGGAAAAGAGGTCCAGCTACATATAAGTGTGAAAGAAAATGGTACTTATTCTCATTTTATTTGTGGTGTCAGAAAAAAAAGTTCCTAATAATTTCATGTTCTAAATTGTCATAGTGTTGATTTTGCAAATTATGCTTCAGTTTACAGTACAATTAAGGATAGAATATGATTGGCAAACGTGCATGCAACACCCCCAGTGCACAGGGTGCGGTAGTTAGCTGGGGTACATAACTCTTGATGTATTAGCAGCAAAAGAAAAGAACGTCCTGGCAGTGTCATAATATCATGTAATTTGTTGCAAGAGGTGATCCAAATGCCCATTAATAGCTGTATTTTTGGTCATTTGATTAGTCAAAGGAGTTTGCAAAGAAAAGCGTCTGGTCATTTGATTACATGCAAAATATGAACTGAAACAAGCGGGTTAAATGGATTTAAATTAGGGCAACAGTTGCAAAGGCCTAGCATAGCATACATATACTTTATATTACTTACATACTTTTTATAATGGAAAAATCTAAGTCTGAATTTCCACTGTTAGCTGTATCTGTCAGGTGGAAATCAGTGGTGTAAAAAGCTTAATACTTGAATAAGGAAGCAGAAACTAGAGCATAAAACTGGGGCACTCAAGTAAAATACAAGGACATGCAATTTGTACTTGAAAATAATATAGTTACATTCCAGCACAATGTGAGGAACCAAAACTGAATTTTTACTTTAGTGCAAGCTGATATAAAATCATTAGGGGAATATTGGTTGTGCCAGTGTGTTTTCCATTATTTTTTCTTGATCATTACATACCTAAAGAAATGATTAAGGTATAAAACTTGGCAATGTGGATGTCTATTTATCTTAGTTGAAGCCTCTGGTGAAAGTGTTGTGACTGGCAGCTTGTTGGATAGTGTCCCTTAATCATGGTTAATGAACTGTGGGATGGTGATCAGTGCACAGTTGCATAAAATGTATCATTTCACCTAAATTGGGTCCCTCTCCTGAGTGCTTTGCTTTCCTCTCCTCGGGGATTCTTTGATAGGTGATGCATACAGTTTCACACATCACATCCTTAGCGGAGATAGTTTTATGTATATTTTTTTTACATGTTATCTTTTAAGGTTATTTTGGCTGTAAGATTTAATCAGAGTTTCTATGGAAACTGCTCCTGATTCCAAAAGATTTCCAGCCACTTAAAAACTCATTTTTAACATGCACATGAGTTATTTGACTGATTAGCTGAAAGAGATTCCACTCTATTGCTTTAGTTAATTAATTAACTTCATATAAGGACAATTAATGGAGGATATTACACTCTTTTGTAAAGGCAATTCCAGTTTAAACTCAGGTAATGAGTTTGTGGACCTCTGCCACCAGCTGTTGGTCTCCGGTCTACAAAAGAGTTTCGTAAGACTTCCCAAGGTAATCCGACTTAGTTAAAATGCCAGAGACTTTGATTATGAAGAACAAAAAGGAAAAGGGACAGGTGGGGGGGCAGCATTGTTTCATGGTTCCCCTTCAATTAGATTTAGCTGTAATTGAACCCCTGGGGAAGCACTGATCGTCACAATAAAGTGCGGCATTACCTCAAACCGGATTTAGTGGCAACACGATCCTCCGCCGCTCTAGGTGAGACATTTAATTAAGTCCCATTGCTTTTGCAGCGCAGCCATATAACTGAATTAACAGTGCAGAGACCCACCAGGCATGCATTCACTCACTTTATACGGCATCTTCTTATAAATTACTACCTTTTCTGCCCAGCTTTAACAACAAAGGGATTTGAAGGCATCTTTCTTTAGCAGAAGGGCAAAAGCACAATGACACTGAAACTTAAAATACAAAAGAAACACAAACATAAACTTTTATTTTTCATGAACACATAAGCTCCTGGTGTGTCAGGATCTCTACCCCTTTGGGCTTTGTTTTTGTTTTTTTGCACAACTTACTCTAAGTGAGTCTGCACCTTTTCTCCAGTGTCTAGCCTTATTGATGTTTGCTGAGATTTAGTCATGCAGTAATGAAGGCCAGCTTTGATTTGGTTGGTGGCTTTGGTCTTGTGTATGTGTGTGTGTGTTAGAGGCAAGCAAATCAGGGCATGCTTGATAACACCCCTAGCTTCCCTCTCCTCATTACTGCCAGACAAATAAATGCTGTGCATCTCCCTGGACCGCTGGCCGGGAAGATGGACCCTGGGACTTGAGTCTATGGGAATCTCACTGTGAGCTGTGCATTTACAGATACAGGCACCAAATTCACCACACACATTCAGTCACCAAGGAGACGAGAGAGGAACTGACAAATATGACAGCGAGGGTTGAGCAGGAGTGTAGCGTGAGGACAGAAATACGCAGAATGTGTAAAGCAGCGTCACTGTCCCAGAGTTGGCTGAACTCTTATCTAATCTTATAACAGTTGTCCAACAGTCCGATGAGCATAACAGTGTGTTCTTTGTATCAAGGTCACAGACCAAGAGGTCTTTTACTTCTACCTCTTTAAAAGCTTTACCTTCTTCTTCTTCTTTCAGGTGCTCCCTTAAGTGTACCATCCCCCTCTGTCACACACACCCTCTGCATGTCTTTCTTCACTATATTCATAAACCCTCTTTGTGTTTTTACTCTTATTCAGCATTTTTTGTCCAATAAATCTACTATCCCTCCTCTGCAAACGTCCAAAACATCTCAGTCTAGAATCTCACATGATTCTGGTACTGCTGATATACGCATTTCCAATTCTATCCATCCTGGACACTATATTAGCTTATTTCATTTACTGAGAGCATGGATTTCCAATTTGAGATAATGATTTATTGTTTTCCTGTTCAGCCATTGCAATGTTCTTCTTCAAAACTAAAACTCTTGCCGTGAAATTGTCTGCACTTCGGCACTCACGTATATTTGGCCAAACGTAGCCCTCCCTTTTGCTCTCAGACTGCTTCTGCACAATCACAAAAACCATTGTTGGATTGTTCCCCCCCAAACAACACAATGGAAGATATGGTGCCGGTCAGTGAACTCATCTTTGCCTCATTGCGGGTATGTTTGTTCTTCTTCTTAGAGTGCTCCTTGCGGATGAGTATTGTTCTGCTTGGCAAACAAGTTGGTAGATGCTAAATTGGATCAGCAGAAGGCATGCTCTGGTCTACTGTGATTGGTTGCTTAGCTACCAGGTTGTATTTTTCTTTTCCCCATAAGGCAACTGGTGATGTTCTTGGAATCTGAAAATGCTGTTCAATATGTCAGGGTCTTCCCAACTTTGTAATAATTTATACCGAGGATAGAAGAATCACACGGGTCACTCAGAAGACGAGAACTAGGAGGAAGAGTTTGCAAAGTTAACGCACCTTCTTCTCAAAAGACATGCACCACATTCAGAGAAAGACAGATGCATAGTGATGAATATGCAACATGTATAAAAAGCCTCTTTATTTAGCTTGAATGTCACCTGTTATCAGAATGACTTTCAGCATGGATGCTTGCCTCACATCTGTCTCAACCATGAGAAAGAGACCAAAACAGATCATTTGGTATTTTTTAACCTGTTTTTTTTTTTTAAATCTTTGACGATACTTCTAATGAATCTCTACCACATCCAAAGCTGTATGCCCATGCTGTTTTCTATTTCTGTCTATTTCTGACTAGATAACAAAACATATCTACATACAACGTTAATTTCAGTCGGCCACTAGACAACATCTGTCATAGTAGCCCTCAGGCTTCCGCTGCCTGAGCATGTAGGGTCAATAGATCTAAACTGACCCAAATCTCACCGGACAGCCTAGGCACACTGCAACAACGGGGGAGATAGAGACGAGTCAGAAATGAGATTATTCTTTTTTTCTTCCTCTTCTTCTTTTTCAGGCAAGTGTGCCTCTCGCTCACTCGTCTGTCACGGAGAGATAGACAGATGAGACATAATGTCAGTGAAGACAGAGACAGTCAGGCATGGACGCAATGCATGCGTGTGTGCATTCAAATGCAAACAAGCAGACAGAGCACGCCGCTATGGACGCTTCGACGTACAAAGTCAACCAACTGTCTAACTTTCTCTTGAATTTGGCCTGACAAAATACCCATCTAAATCTAAATTTTCCATTAAGACACTTTCACTGGCCCAGTAATCTTCAGGAAAAAAGGGTCGTGCAAGGCCAGCTGGTGAGAGGCTTTATGGCCGCTGAGTCTCACTTTCAATCCCCTTTTAGGAAAGCCAAAGCTCCAGAGATCACCTAACCACTGGACAAATCTGGCCAGTTCCATCCAAACAGGACCTTTTGTACCCCACACCGGATTACCTGCTGAGTCCCATAAGTACCCAATGTCTCCTCTCTAAAGATTTAACAAGACCCAGGGGGGAAACCTCTAATTTTCTGGCTGTGTATTCAGTTGAGTTTCCCCTGGCATAATCCCTGGTCAGCACCGTTGGGTCCAGCTAATCAAGTGCTCTACTGTGTTTGGACTCGGTCGTGGTCTGAAGTCAGTCTTCATATGAGGTGTACATACCAGAAAGAGAAGAGAAATAACACAATGAAGGCCAGTATCAGTATTCGCTGATGTTTAGGTCATGGGAATTGCCTGTAAATAACCCATTAGGCTTCAGAGTGTAGGAGATACACACAGGGGAAAAGAAGCCAGTGTTACTCTTCCTCAGCTTTCTTCTGGCATGTTTTCCACAGCCAGCTGAAACAACAGCTACACAGAGCAACCAAAGGATTCTTGTTCAAAGCTATACATTTATTGATTTTTGGCCACCACAAGGCAGAAGATGTCCAAAACAAGATGATAGAAGGAGGCTAACATGGTACCAAGCAACTACGTGCTTAGACACCGTGCCAAGACAGAGCAACATATCCCACTGGAGTTCTGTTTTTGGCCATATGACAATGAAAGTCCAATATATGTCTGCTTTGTGTATGCTTTGAACTCTAGAAACTAATGATTGAAAATGTTCTTTTTAGCTGCTACATGTTAGACTTTCTTAAACAACCACTTCTGGCTGTTTATTTCAGGGCAAGCTCCATATACGGTGCGGTTTTATCCTGTGGTTGTTTGTGTGGTTGTCGTCTCTCCACACAGTTTCTGTTGAAAATGGTTTGCTGCTGATACATTTGACAAAAAATATACAGACTTTCACACTTCTTGTTATGACTCTACATTGAAATTTGTTAAGAAAATTAAGAGTGCCTTAGATTGGGAGGTAAATATCTCTTTACTAGACCAACAATTCTTCAATTCTTTTGTACATTGCTTAAAATTCACAAGAGATGCATGGAAACTAATAGAAAAGATGCAAATATGCACTGGAAGCACTACATTGTTAATTGAATATAAGGGGACAGCAGATTTCATTCACAGAACTGCTAATGAAGTTAGCAGAAATGGTTCTCACCAAGAATTATTTCAGATTTGAGAGTATGCTTTTCCCACAGAAGCAGGGCTCTCAATGAGTAGCCTTTTCAGGCCTAATTATGCAAATTTATTTATGGGTAAGTTTGAACTAGTTCATGTTTATAATAATAATAATAATCCATACTTCTTCTTCAGCAAGTGTTGATTCAGATATTTAGATGACTTGGTTTTATATTCACTAGGACTTTAGAGGACTTTAGTGGTTTTAAGGTATACCCTGATGCTAGGTTACCTAGACTGCCATTTACACCAGAGGCCACTTCTTTCTTTCTTTCTTTTTCTTTTTTTTTGGATCAGAACTATTACATTGAAAGGAATAACTTTTTAAATTATACGTCTTATTTTCCACGCTCCTTGAAGAAGAGTTTACTTTATAGTCAGCTCTTGCAGATAAGAAGGATTTACAGTTCTAAGGAGGAGTTAGAGAAACAAGCCAAAAAAAGACAAACACAAAAACATTTTAAATGGGATCAGACAAATTGGATAGAAACGACCTTTTGGCATTTAATAATTCTTCTCGACAGGGACATTCAGTTGTTTTTTTCACCCGTTTCTCATGCCCTTAAAAATGTGATAAATATTGGCGTTTTTTTGTCTAATGACCCTGCTGCGGGTAAAGTTTGATAATTCTTCCTTATTCTCCACAAGGCATTCTACTAATTTGAGAGATAATCTTGTAAAGACAGATATTTATTTATTGAACTTAAAAAACGAACTGTTATGTAGTGCCTTAATTAAAGGGCATCTTTCATCACACCCACATACAGGTAAAAAAAACAAAAATGACTAATAGAATCACTTGTGTACGTTTATATTTATTAAAGTGCCCTTGTAGATTTTGTTATGTGGGGAAGACTGAGATAAAGGTGATAATGAAAATTTCTGAGCAGAAGAGTAATATCAGAAATATTGATGAAAGGTCTCCTAAAGCAAGATATTTTTTAGTCTGCTCCACAGCACCACATCATGGGGATTGAAGCAGCTGAGTGGTTGAAAAGAGGACGTGATGGGGAATGTAAACCTCCAAAGGGAGGCCTATTGGGCATATTACCTGCAAACATTGTGTCATGGAGGATTAAATAAGGAACTACAGTTTATTAAATACATTAACATATCTGTAGTTTGTACCAGGAGTCCTATGATATGTATATAATTAACTGACTTATGTAGACATTTGTGGAGTTTTAGATGGATTCTTTAGCTTGATATCACAGAAAACTCGTCATTTAGGATTTTCTGCCCGTTGAAGCAGATGGCTGCCCCTCCCTTCTAACAGGTTTCTTCCTGTTAGAAGGGAGTTTTTCCTTCCCACTGTCGCCAAGTCCTTGTTCATAGAGGATCGTCTGGTTGTTGGGGTTTCTCTGTTGTAGTGTCTTTACCTTACAATATAAACTGTCTTGATGTGACTGTTGCTGGGATTTGGACCTATATAAACAAAAGTGAATTTAATGGAATTGAACTTTGCCCTTCTTTGTACGTGGAATAAATACATCATTACTTTTGTTAATGCTGTTGCATCAATGATTCTGGGTTATGCTCAGATATGTTTCAGAAACGTGTCTTTTTCTGTATTTTCTATTCTTTTCTTCCAGCCATATTATATTAAATTACATTCTAAATGCAATTTTGAGTGCTGGAGTTCTTATTAATAATTGCTGCAGATACAAACATATAATTGCAAATGAGGGGTCTTTAATATCCTCCCAATAAAAGAGCGGGCTCAAATGATCTGCACTGAAGAGCCAGGCAATAATTCTCTGCTTAATTGTAACAAGCAAAAACCCTTTCACATTAACAGTCATGGTTTCGCCATGTGATTCAGAAAAGATAAATGATGATGGCGATATGACAAATGATTAACAGAGATTCAAGGATGTTCTCTAAAACAGCACACGCAGTCCTCCTGTGGATGCTATCAACTTCTAAAGCACTCTCTGATAATGGCAGTCCAAGCAGGCTTTATA
The DNA here is from genome assembly GCF_964374335.1 of Astatotilapia calliptera. Lineage (NCBI taxonomy): Eukaryota > Metazoa > Chordata > Actinopteri > Cichliformes > Cichlidae > Astatotilapia > Astatotilapia calliptera. The sequence goes on along the minus strand of NC_137424.1, from coordinate 41,674,263 downwards.
ATGACAATCAAATGGTTTCCTGTCAAAACCTGGGTCCCAGCATTTGGAGTAGGAACTATGTTATTACCCTTATTGACATTCACGGCATTCGTTCCACAGTTTCAAGAAAGACTGAAGCAATTGCCCTTGAGTATAATACTTGAATAAAATTTATACAACTTCCTGCTATTAAGATATCTTCCCACTGGATATATGAGATGTTATCTCTCTATAATAGATGTATTATTTATGACCAGCCATGCTTTAAAGTCAGCAATAAACAAGTGACTGAACACAGGAAACAAAGGCTCAAAGGAAAACAGACGGTCTTGGCTAAGTCGCATTAAGGCATGTCAAGATGCCCTCTGTGTCACTGTGGGGTCTATAAAGGCCTGATTAATCACTTAATAACACACCGTAGAATTAAATCATCTTCACTGTTGCAGACAGTTAAAGCATGAGAAAAAGGTTTAGAGAGGAAAATGAAAAGAGAATACCTCAGCATCCAGCTCAGTCCATGCCGATTTTCCTGAAAAAACGTTACATATTGTTAATGGTCTGTTGTTATCGTATCTGCCCTGCATGAGGTGGTCATGTACGTCAAGGTACTGCTAATCACAGCATACACTGATTATTGTTTTCAAAGTGCCATTTTTCATTACCGCACATGTAAAAAATAATTGGAATTTCTTTTCAGTTGCTGTACTAATAGCTTGCCCGCAGGTTAAAATTTCAAAAAAAGGGAGAAACAATGCGATCAACACATGCAGTTCATTGGGAGTATTCTTAGTTTATGAGGTTTTAAAATAATTCATGGGTATGAGTGCATTCCTGACATGTCAGCACATTTGCACTTTGCTTGATTGAAGACGTTTGTGTCCGGACGTATTAGTAATTCATGATCTTGGATCATTTAAATCCAAGTTACTACTGCTGCATTAACTTTGGACTATGCAGTCTTACCTGCAGGCAGGAGGCTTTTTTTTTTTTTGATTGCTGAGGTGCATACAGCTGTTGAATTCATTACTTTTATTCGGTTCACTTTATTCAAATAGTGCCAAACCTCTGTCGTCTCAAGGCACTTTGAATAGAGAGGGAAAAAACGCACTACAGGACCATGTGAGCATGCCAAATAAAAGCATGGAGTGAAAGAGAAGAGGGGAGGAGAGATGCTCAGTGCTTCACAAGAGGCACCCCAGCCACCTGAGCCTACACAAGAATAACCAAGGGATGGTTGAGGGTTTTCAGAGCAAGCCTTAACTCTAAGCTATGTCAAAAAGGAATGATGATTTTTAAATGTACAGAAGACTGTGCCTATATGAAAACCAGACTGGAAGCTAGTTTCACAGGTGGAGACCAAACATCTGAAGGCCTTCGAAGTTAGGGATTTCTGTTACACTGATATGCTCAGGGACGTTAGTTCAGTTGAGCTAAGGATTAAAGAGGTAGTGATGAAGCTCCTGAGATAGCAGGTTCTACTTACTTTGGCTTTCCTTAGTCACTAAATTGTTATATGTATGTATGTATATATATATATATATATATATATATATATATATATATATATATATATATGAAAGAGAGAATACCCTCATTTTAGAGTCTCCTCCTTTTCATTCTTTTTTGATATCATTATTCAAGTCACTGTCGGCTCGTAACAGGTGATGATTAGATCCCTTCCGAGCCCTCCCAGCTTTGTCAGGCCAAAAGGGTTCACCTAATTCCTTTTGGCATTCATTCCACTTAGTCTCCACTCTTTGCTTGCAACTCTCGCTCTCTCTTTCTCACTCTTAGGGGAGTTGTCAGACAAGGATAACGCCTCGCTGTGAAGAGAGAGGGGGAGCGAGTGAGTGGGAGTGAGTGAGAGATGGAGATAGCTGCTGGGATAAAGGGAAAACACACCGAGGAGACAATTTACTTAATAACAGCTTTTTTTAATAGAGATTTTGTTTAATGCTTTTTGAGGGGAAAAAATAGGTGCTGCAGGTTTTACAGCAGTAAGATAACTGCTGTTCTTAAATCTTATAATCAAAGGTCTTTAAATTGAAAGGTACGACCTCCATCTGGAGGTGGTACTGTTGGTTAATGTAGGCAAGGCGGAGGTGAAACATTGTGGGTTTACGTTGACAATTTTTTAAACGCACACACTTTTCTTCACCACTACGATGCAGTGAAGCAAAGGAAAGTAACACCTACATGTGGATTGGTGAAGCACACGCACATTTCGCACTTTCTAAAGACTATCTCAAAGAAGACAATGTGTTGTTATGTAAAGCAGAAAATTATCTTTTCTTATTTTACAGGAATAATTGATTCCAACACAGAATAAAATGTTATAGAAAATAATATAAGCTGTTCATCATTTTAAATAAGTTCATAATGGTAGCGTAGCTCTATTGCTCATGCCATGACGAGGAGTCCATCCATCCGCGCACAATTGCCAGAAATCACTACTCCTCTTGCAGAATGGGCCAGAATTTAGTGAAACTCACACACATCGATCACCTGATGGGGCTTCTCAAGGTCAAAGTCAAGTTTGCTTTTTTATGGGCATTTTCGCCAAATTCTTGTCCCTGACATACAGCAGAAAAACTATCCTGAGTTATTAAATGATGTGATATTGTAGCTAGAAATATCATTTGGCCACACATGCTGTATGGTAATTGTATCCCATTGAACGGTGATAATCATGGAGGGAGTGGCTCCTATCGGTTGATTCCCTCATTAAGCAGGCACGGTTGGAGCCTTCTCATCACCATTAGGGCAATATCAGTAATGGAGTCATGCATATTCGTGCACATGTTTTCATGCTTTTTATGTCCATAATTGCAACTGACCATATAGCCTTAATACTCTTGAACTCAAACGCTTTGATTTGGTGGTGAATGATGCCGGCTCATCCCGGATATGACCGTTTGTGAGCCTCTTTGAGTTCTCGGTGGATTTTAATTCTGATTAATTGATGCAATGATGAGAAATATTTCCCTTTACTTGTGGTTTGATACATTACCATAATCTGTGAATTGTAATGGATCGTGAGGTGGGTAAGCCACTCCCGGTGTTTTTTTTTTGGGGGTTTTTTTTGGGGTTTTTTTTGCCTGTTCCGTTTGGCTCTTTTGCCATCAGAATTGTTGTCTAAAGGCAAAGAAAGATGCCGGTGTTTTGGTTTTAAGTGTAGGGTGGTTTCTTAATATGCATACTTGGGTGTGTACTTGTGTTCTGGTGGCCATGCCTGGATGCATTCTCATTCTGCCCATTTTATTGAGCATGCACTGGTGGTGACTTGTGTTGTGTAGCCTCTGTTGCATGATGGGTCATGATCATAAACTGTAGATTTGATTATACTTTCCAAATCAGTGAATCTGCTAGAGTCTACCAGGGTCCACTTAGGTCTAAGTGATGTAAATTTCATCATCTCATGGTAAGCACAAGGGTCGCACAGACTGACCCCCAGAATCTTTAACCAGTGCACCCAATGCTCAGCCGCCCCCAGGCAGCGGACTTTAAGCAGACTTAAAAGAAGTAAAACAGGAATGACTCCTCAGCTGTTGTGTATCAGCTCTCCTTGTTCATGTTTTACAACATACAGAAAATGTTGACAAGTTCACCAGTTTGTTCATTCTAATGGGTGCAATAATACATTATGGGCTGCACATTAAAGCTTCGCATGAACATGATCAGATGTTAAAATTTACCTCGCAGTGATAACTTGGGCTTTGATTTGTGCAAAGCAGGGATCCTCTGACACATCATTAAGAAAAGCAAAGACCATCTGGTGGCCTAGTGCTTAAAATGCATGACATATAACAGCAATGGCCTGGTTTGATTTTGGCTGGAGACCTTGGTTGCATCCCTCCCTCTCCTGATATTTCTTGTACTTACATTCATTATAAGCTGTCTGTTAGAAGCGAAGCCCTAAAGGATTTTTCCCCCGCAAAGAAAAACAAAAAAAACAAAACACACATTTTACCATGCTTTCCAAGTCAAGGAAAGACAGTTTGGACCATGCATCAAATTATATGCTCTAGTTGCAGTTGTAGCCCAGCCCCATGGAAACAAACAAGCCCTGCAGCAGCGTGTCATATTTACAAGTATTTCTAACACTAATACAACCTAGCATTTCTAAAATGAGTATAAAGTGGCTGCAACATGATCAAGGTGATTATATTCAGAACTGTAAAGGCCAAAATATTTTTATCATTTTATTTCTTTTTAGGTTACTTTTATGTTTACTCAAAACAGGCTCTTATTTTGAAATTTTACATAATTCCAGCATTTTGTTTAAATGAAATAGCGCCTTATATTGTAGATGAAGGTTCCCAGGAATATACCAAAGCATAAGATAATGAAAGGGCAGTATAAATGATATAATGTGATCAAATGAGATGCTACATTCACTTATCGTAACACTTACCCCTTGGCTGCCCACTCACACAGCCCCTATGGACATTGTCAGTGTATCTGTCACCAGTTGTAACCCCCCCTAAATGTGTGTGCCTGCTTTCTCTCATCCACACACCTACACACACACACACACACTGTGGATGGCAGGGAAAATGCGGGGACAGTCATCCTATCCGCCATCACTGCAGGGCTTCTGGAAGAGTGGACACCAATTACAGCCAACCAGACTGAGCCAAACACTGCTTTAGTCCACCAACCGCTCCTCCATCCGGCCACCGCAGCCCCCGACACCCCCTTTCTCTCCGCCTGGCTCTGTTGCATTCCCTTTGGTCATAGCTGTACGATGGCCAGCCATGTGTTACAAATGGGATAAACTGCAGCGGTTGGGTGATGTGCGTGTGGGTGGATGTGAGTGGGTAGCCATGGCAGCCAGCGGCCAGGGCACGAGATAGAGGGAAGGTTGGGGTTGAGGGTGTGAGAGGAAAATGGGTACAATTTTATGTGTGTGTGTGTGTATGAGTGAGAGAGAGAGACTGCACTGGCCTGCATGTGGAAGTCGACATTTGACAGCTTTGAAAACACGACACCAGTTCGACCAGCCCTACCTACACAAGGACAGAAAGCAAAGCAGAACTCTGAAGCGCTGGTCTCTAATGCACTTCAAGTGCTCATCAGCTGTGTTTGTTTATCCGCAAGGTTTCATTTATTCCCGTGGTCCCAGCACACTTGGCAGGTGGAGGGGTGAAAATGACTCGTGCTGGTGAGTGGTGCTGCGCGGCGCTGCCAGTCCCTGCCTTGGAAGCACATGGCAGATCGGCAGGCGCACTGGGCCACCATATTGACCTGGCACTGACTGACACATGTCGGGAGAGAGAGGTGTGAAGAAGAGGGAAGGGGAGGTCAGTGATACGCTCATCTGTGTCATCAAATCGTTTCTCACTGCCCCTCCCCACCTCCATCAGACGGACATTAAACATCTGCTGCAATGCCCGCTTCTAAACCCAGACTCCACAGCCACCACCTGCGGGCACGGCCAGCTTGATTGCCTTCCATCCACAGTTGCACACAGTGGAGCCTGTGCAAACCTGGAGAGCACTCAGTTCTGACCTAGGCACCCCTCCTGGGCAGATCATCTGCTGACAAACAAGCTTGTGTACCATTAAGCGCACCTGACCGTTCAAAGGATGGATGCACAAACAATTAGGGTTATGTATACTTTGTTAAAGCCATTGTCACCTCCACAAGACAGGGACCGCAAGCTGAACATAAACTTCAAATGCCAAGTGCAGGCAGTGAAGCGCAGGAGCTGCTTAATGGGATCTTGATCTGAATCCATTTGGCTCTTTCATCATTTTGTTGTGATTAACAATCCCTCCCCAAACACCTTCCCAGATTCATTTTGACTCCATCAAACAGTTGGATTGAAATGGAGAGCCTGATTTTGGAATATGGTAGATGGGTGGTGAGATTGATCTGCAATGCAATGATGACAGCTTGCTCATTTTTAGAAAGGAAGAAAAAAAAAACTGTGGGTGCAGAGCTCTAATTAAGTCATTCATCAAGCTGTAGCCAATATATTCTGCAGGAGAATTGAGGCTAAAAAGGGCCGATTGAGGCAAAAATCATAATTTCCATACGTGCTGTTTATGTCAGACGGCGCTGCTGGGAGATTTAAACCACAACAGAACATCTTGTTTTTAGCTTTCACAGCAGTACAGGCACTAGCCATCCGAAATTTATGCTTATACTTGTGCACCCCTCTTTGTGTCCTTATATCAACCACGTACACACACATTTTGACTTGGCATGAAAATGACTGTTATCTTGCTGCGAGTGGGCAGGTAGGGGTTTAGCATCTCACTCAGTAACCATTTCAACAAGCCAAATAGTCCCTTAGTGGCTAAACATTTTAGGTTGTGAGGATCAACCATGGATTATAGGTTAGGATGAGAGCTTCAAAGCTGCAAAAGGTGCACAGGCATGCAAAACAGGACGAGTGCATGAGGAGAAAGTTTATTAAAAGCATCGATTTAATGACTTCCTTTGAGGAACTTGTTTATGTTTTGGTGCGTTTAATCCAGGCTAGTGGTTGGCTGGCACTGTTGAATTGTTGAGCCAGTGTTTGGGCTACAGATATATATGTAGAGAGGAGGGATCCTAATGATGTTAATGAGCTCTTTCCTTTTACTTTAGGTACAATAATCCAAATGATTCATAATCAGTTTAATTGATGGGTATATGATTATTTAGTAATGAACCTCTGATGTGAATTAGTCAAATATCTCTGTAGATACTGTGACGTCCAGTGCACAAATCTGTAATGCCAGTCAAACTATGAGCGCTTCAAGCTTCCAGAGTTCAGTTTGTGTCACCATGTCTGTCTTTTGCACAATTTACTATCATCCATAGTGTGCGGGAATGTAGACGAGGTGTCTCATCTTTATTAGCATAACTTTCCTTAAGCAACATTTATTACCGTTTAGGCCCTCTACCGCCTCCCCCTTGTGCCTTCTCTCCCCCATCCAAACTTGTTTCATATTTATGATGCTGATGATGACTTTTAGTGCTAATCTGTTATACTTCCCACAGTTTATGACTATGTATTTTGCTGATGTAGGTGTCTGACAATTTATGAGGGGGCACAAATGACTCTTGAAGAAAGCAGCCACACACTGAGTTGACGCTTCCCAAAAACCTTTATTAGATGCACATACGGCTCCATGTATCTTCTTTAGGCAGGGGGGAATAGTATTGGAGTAAATAGCAGTGGCGGTGTTGTATGAATGTGAGTTGTGTAAGGGATATTTACAAACTTGCACCAATTGCTGACATTTATTAATGATGAAATAGTTCTAGATATAAAGAAGAAATGTACTTTTGGTGAATTTATTATTAAAGAGGATTCTGTCTGACACAACTCTTGCTACAGGGTGTCTGCTTGACTGACCGGTGTGATGGCTCTTGTTCTACCTCCAACCTCTTGATCAGATCGCGGCCCACATGCTAGCCCTGGGCGAAGCTTACTGATGTGCAATGTTTTATTGAGATGGCTGCCAATGCACAGCCCTATAATTGAAAGGTTTTAGATTGAAGCAGAAAGGCATTGCGTTCAAAAAATAGCAAAAGAAAGAAAAAAAAAAGCTGAAGGTGTTACAAAAGTACAGCTGCTTGATTTTCTTCCTCCTTCATCGGAAGAATAAATTCAGAAAAAAATGCAAAGAAAATGCAAACAAGGGCTGTAACTTAACTCATTTCATTTTGCTGTGAAATAGTGAGCCAAATCAGCCTTTACCCTAATTGGTAAATGACAAATTAGACTTTGCCAATACTTAATTGAAATGCTGGGCTAAATGCACCCATGCTGTTGCAGTCGTGCTGTTGTGAGAATAATTACCAAACCAGTCCACAAATATACAGGAGGGGGGTAAGAATTATCATTCGTCTTCATTGTCGAAGTGGTAGGGATATTGCTCTCGGGGTCAAATTAATTAATACTGACTATCCGTGTGGTTAAAGAGTGAAACGCTATAGTTGAACACTGATGGAAACCAATGTTTTATTTTCATTTATATCTTGAAACTTCTGTTTTATGCTGTTATTTTTTATTATTTTTCGGGGGAAAGGGAGTTCAGAATATTATTGAATCAGTTTTGTGATCTACTATACTGAAGTTGTCAGGTACTGCCCATCTTGTTGACAACACCACCTCTATTTACAACATAATTTCATCATTTCAGTACAAAATGTATTTACTTTGTATTGTGGTGGCATGGGCTTGACCATAGTCTGACAGCTAAAAAGCCTGGAGCCAATACTTCAACATTAAATATTGTTTCTGTCTAATAAAGCGAGACATGCACAAAATCCTGGATGAGCTGGTGTCAGTAGTATATGGTTTCAACGGCAGAAGCGTATATGTAATACACACTCACTCACACGCACACAATTACTTCCTATTTCCCCCATGTCTGAATGTAACTTTGAGGTCTGTAAGATTGTTCCAAAGTTCCAAATGAAATTGAAATAGTCTCCTGTGCTCATAGATTATAGATGGCCTGAACTTAAAAAAAAAGCATTTGTCTTTTATTTCTCTTTGTACTTCCTAGAACATATAATAAATCTCAAGATGATAAAACCTGGCATACTAATCTAGGTCTATTTCCATCTTCCACTTGAGAACTAAAAGGATTTTGAGCCACAGATAATGTTCCTTTCTATCTCCCCTGTTCATCCCTAACCTTTTGTGTTTCTCTGGGGTAGCTATTGTCTCGAATTTGCACAGGCTATTTCAGGACAAAAAAAGAAAAGAAAAATAAAGCTGCCTCTAAGTGCAGCCCCATGCAATACTTAGCTCAAAAAAATACTGCAAACCAAAAATCCATTTAAACTGTCTTGTGAGTATATAAGAAATTATTTTGTGCCATTATTTTTGTTGGTTTTTCTTGTTTTTTTTTTTACTTCCAGCTAGCTATATTCTGATGCTTCATCAGTATTCATTGGCGCTTTACAATACCAAGCAGTGTCTCAGTGTCAATATTTACTCTGTAATAATACCAGGATGTGGATAAGGAATTATAACAACCAGAGATGGGAACTGAGAACCAGTTCTTGTAGAGAAGAGGTTCCTAGTAGTCAAATTCTTTGGAATTGTTAGTCTGCTTTCCTCTTGGGCCTGTTTATCGATTCTTGCACATTCGGCTCATTTCAGTTGTTGAATGAGAAGAATAGCAGGGCAGTTTACAGCGTGGATATTGACATAACTTTTATTTTTATTCCACAAAAGGACAAGAGCGTTATGGTAACTGGATACTGCATCCAGGACAGAAACAACTGTACTACCGTATGCTGCTAAGCTCTTTGTGAGCTAACAGACAGCATGCTAACGCTAAGCTAGCCAAAAACTCAGAGTGACGCTAAAGCAGAGTGAATGGCGACCCCAGCCCAGCACTGCGTCTAATGAGCAGTCATTTGTGAGCTGTGGTGAAGCCAGCTGCTGCTGAACTTCATCAGGTAACAAACAGGTTTTTCTATCTGTTCTTGCTTCAATAGCAGCAACTAGTGATCAAGTGTCTTTGTGCAGGTTTTCAACTTTGTTTTGTACTGCTAAATTTGTGCTCATACCTATATACTAAGAGAAAGACAACATATTTGTCCTCATCATGACAGGGATTTGTGTTGGTGTGGGAATATAGCCTTGGTGTATATTGTTAAATGGTAATTATGAGACAGTGCGTTTAAGGTTATTTTACAGAGCAACATTAAAGTAATCTTATGAGTAATATAAGATTAATATGTATTTATTTATTAACCTTTATTTAACCAGGAAAATCCCATTGAGATTAAAAACCTCTTTTTCTAGGGAGACCTGGCCAAGATAGGCAGCAGCAGGTGTCTCACAGTTACAGAAATTACTCAAACACAGGCAGCAACAACACACATGCAACAATAAGTTAAAGAATACAAATAAAATAAAATAAAATTCAATAAAATTCAACTAAAAATAAATAAATAAAAAAATAAAAAAAATCAGTTAAAATGACAATCAATCTAATTGAAACAGTTGCATGTTATGGACTTGGCCTCAAGGATTCGTAGTTTAGATTTAAAAGCACTTAATGAAATAAATTCAGTCATATATATAATTCTAATCATATAATTAACTAGTTAATATAATTAACTAAAATACTAAATACTAAAAGTATTTTGTGTCATATGTGTAATAGATTACTTTTTAAAGTAATGACCCCAACACTCACAACAAAGAGAGGAAATAGATCCACTATGCCCAAAATTTGACCACACAGCATGCAATTAATTTGCACAAATGACTTTGATATGCTGCTTAGTGAAAGCGGAGCTAGTGACAACGCAATGAGAATCGGTAAGAGAATTGATAAGGAATTGAATTGATAAATAATATTGATAATGGAATCGGAATCGCTTAATTCTTATCAATTCACATGACAAAAGTCTGCCTGACTTTTGGGATACGGCCTGCAATATTTAGACAACTTCCACTGCTATTTTCAGACAGGTTGTCTGCCATTTTCTTGTTCACTGCTGTGACAACACCAGCAGAGCACATTTAGCTGCATTCCCATGGAGTCAGAAGTTAGGGGACTTACTGGAGTCTATCAGACTACCCTGCAGGTTGAAAACTTTATCGCAAAGGGGTTCCTATTGCGTAAAAATATGACACGGGCAGACAAGTTGGGAGCGAGAACTGTTTCCACCCCTAATTTACAGCTTAATGTCCAGATCTTTCCATGGCTGATTCCCATAACTATAACCATTGTCCCTGCTCTTTCCAAGTGGAACAAGTGGGAGTTCATCTTGTTTGGCAAGTACAGCTTGATGTGCACCCAGTTGTTAAACGAAATGAATTCAAGTCAAACTGCAGATCACAGATAGGTTTCTGTGTTCTGTGCACAGTGCAACACATTAAATCCAGTTGGTGCCTCACTCTCCTCATGCCACACAGTATAACACACACACCCTCCTGATTTGGCGGCCTATTTAAGCTGCAGAATTTGTCATCTCCCCCTCTGACATGTCAGTGCTGCTGCAGCTGCTTTGCATCATTGCCTGCTGTTTCAAGTAGCTGTTTACTTATCATACACCAATTATATATGCAGCATATTTGCAGGGTGTGATGAGCACGGAGGCTAGAATCCAAACTCTAACTGTATTCTGTTGTAATGATTTTAAATAAAGTCACGTGATAATTTTTCAAATTTCTCTTTTAAAACATGGAGCTTTAGGAAGGGTCAAGGTGCGCACCATCACCACCGTCATGGGTGTCTTGCTTATTTTTACCTGATAGGGCTTAACATCATATCAGCTAATCTACATGAGCCAGTTATGTTTTCTGATCTTTAATTCATTAACTGTTCACAAGGACAGAATTTTGAGTAAATCGTATGAAAAATAAAAAATGAAGATAAAAAATGTTTCTTTTAATTTGCTCCCTGGATGAATTTTATAAATCCTTCTGATAAGGACAGCAGGGCAGTGTTTGAAAAATATCATGATTTAGGTTAAAAGTACTAGTAAATGACTTTGGTCACATATATAACAATTTCCTGCATCTGTACTCTGTAAGGCTGTATTATTTGATTGAAAAATCAGAGATTATCTGGGGCAATTCTGTGAAACAATGAACAGACAAATGTAAAGTTAAAAATCTGCAGTCTTGAACTTATGGTGCAGTAAGTGAACCTCACACCAGCTCTAGTCCGATGATTCATAACTAACTCTCTATTATTAGTCCAGCTTCTCTTGGACACAGATGATATATGCTCTTTATCGGTGAGCTGCTATTGTTGGAGAGGACCTGATGCCCCTACGAGGGCCAAAGAGTGCTTCATGTGGTTGCTAGAGATACCTAAATGCATGTCTGATGATGGATCCTCCTTTTGTTCAGTATTTTTCTGCCAGAACTGAAGCACTGCATCCAGCCATTTTTGTCCATTTACTAAGAACTACAATCTGACCGATATGCCTACTTCAAGCAATGGTTGGTGGAGTACATGAAGCTTTGATAAAAGGGCAGGTTTGAGCTTTCTTTTTTCATTAGTTATACAATCACTTTGTGTCTGAATATGCTGTGACGGTAGTTCATTAAATACTCACAGAATTTGTGGACATGAATTTTTCACCTTTTTCATGTTCATGCACACAAATTCTGTGAAGTCTCGAACCACGTGGTTTCACGGGTTCCACCCCCTTTACTATTATATTGATCTTATAGTTACACATAACTTCACTTCTCTACTTCCTTCTGTTGTTTATTTAGTAGTATTTGTAGTAGTATTGAATTGAATAGAGCCCGACATATCCACACAACCACACAATGTGTTCTTACCCCCTGAACTCTCCTTTGGTTGTGTTGCAGTAGGTTTCATGGTGGATGGCCACATCTGGTTCTGTCAGAGGTTTCTTCCTGCTTAAACTGAGTTTTTCCTCCCCACTTTTGCCAATGATTGCTCATAAGGGGCTGTGTGATCGTTGGGGTTTCTTTCTAATACCATAGGGTCTTTACCTTACAATATAAAGCACCGTTTTAGGGAGAATATAATGTGGTGGAGCAACAGCTGCAGAACTGACAAGCTAAAAACGACTAATAGCAAACATGTATCTACTGAAACATATGGATCATGTGATTAATTGTCTCTCTGTTTTGTGACATTTTTTTCTACTTCCTTTGTGTGCTTATTCAACTTTTATTATGTTTTGTGTCCTTTTGCAGCGCTTTTCCATTTTCTGGCGTTTTCTCCAGCTATAGTGCCCGTGAGCTGTCAGGGTCACTGTAAGTTTATATACCAGCAAGTATTTATAGGTAAATAAAATGGCCCCAAATGGACCATCAATTTGGTCCATTTGGTCATATGAAATGAGCAGGCACAACAAATGCACATGCTGAAATTATCCTCTTTCATTAATGCCTCCATGTTATTTCAATTTCCTCCTGTGAAGAGGTTATATACTGTAGGAATAATTATTGAGGCAAATAATTCTGCCGATCTACAAGGAAATAATTGGCTTTTAGCTGCAAAGAGAGATTTCCTTGGCTGCCTGAACACAGAGACAGCTCTGGAGTCGTTTGGCGTGTGTACATTAGCAGGGGACCAGCAGTGTGCAGAGGCCCCGATGACGGGGAGAAATAATTATGAACGGAAGCAATGTTCAAGCCAAGAAGCCAATTTGTAAATGTCTCTTGGTTGCTGCTGCTGTTGTGTGCGTCTCTTTGCTCTCGTGACTATGTCTGTTTATATTTAATGCATTTTGTGCAACTTTGCATTGTGTATGTGCGTTTAAATGCTGGCTGAGTGTCTCTTAGTCACTTAGACCACTGTCTGGGCCTCTTGTCATCCCTTTTCTGGAGACCTACCTTATACTATATATATATACTGTAAACACCGAGGGCACCATGCTGAACCTTACACAGCAAACATTTACCAGACAAAAAAGCAGCTTCTATATCAGGACAATTTAATAAAAGGGCGAAATCCTCTGTGGGTGAAGGCTGTTTTCTATTGGCCATCTGATCCCCAGTCACTACGACTGAGCCAGAATTTTAGGTAAACATTAAAGGTGTTTTCACAAAGCAATATGGCATCTGTGGTGGCCTCAGCCATCTTCTATGGTGTGGTCTGCTGGAGCGGCAGCATCTCTGCCGGGGACAGGAAGAGACTGAACAGGCTGATCCGAAGGGCCAGCTCTGTTCTAGGTTGCCCTCTGGACCCAGTGGAGGTGGTGAGTGAAAGGAGAACGGCGGCTAAGCTGTCATCACTGTTGGACAACATCTCCCACCCCATGCAAGAGACTCTGACAGCACTGAGCAGCTCCTTCAGTGGGAGACTGCGGTACGCACGGTGTGGGACGGAGAGATTTTGCAGGTCTTTCCTCCCCACTGCTGTCAGACTCCACAACAAAGACTTTAGCAGCTTATCAAACCCTCACACGTGCAATAAGACTGCTATATGTGCAATTCTAAATGCTATATGTGCAGTTCTTGTTCAATTCTTCTTCTGACGAAGTTGTACTTTTGTATTTTCTTACTCGGTTGTACTTTTGTATTTTCTTACTCAGTTGTATATAGCATTTGTATTTCTATTTTATTCTATTGTATATAGTATTTTATTTTTATTTTATTGCATTCCAGTGTTTTCTAATTTCTGCTACATAACTTTGCACTTTTGCTGTAACAAAACAAATTTCCCACCTGTGGGACTAATAAAGGTCATCTTATTTTATCTTGTCTCAGTTCTGCTAAATAAGCAATATAATTCCATTTAAAGTGGTATGGAGTTATTATGGAAAAGCACTATGTGTAACTTAACTTGCATCTGCATTTTTTTCTCTCTCTCTGCCTCGGGGCCTGCCTTGCCAGACCTGATGGTGTGACCTGGTATGGCAGACTGTGTGTCCCCCCCTCGTCCCCACACCTGTCAGTCCTGCCACAGTGTCCTTTCGCACTGGTCAGCAGCACCATTAGGGGGTCTCTTCTATGACAAGAAGCCTGCATGGAGGCGACCAGCCCTCAAACCTGCTCTGCAAGAGATCACACACTGATACCACCTTCATGGGTGTGCCGAATATACTAAAACAAGAAAAATGAGTTTTCCTTTTATCTGGTGATTTTTCTTTTTTGCACCATGGTGTCTCAACAGAGCGTCATTTCTGTACAAATCTGCTAAAAAATATCGTATATTTTATGGCGGAAGGGGATGATGGGGGTTGGGTGGGAAGTGGGGGTGAGAGCTGGGGGAGAAAATGAATATGTATGTGCATATTTATCCGGAAAATGATTACTTGCTGAAGCATTCATTAATCGGTTTTCATAATTCATTCTGTGCATATTCTCTTTTTTATTGAATTTAAACAAACCCATTAACGGGGATTAACTTCCCTGAATGAGACTTTGGTTCTCTTCCCAATTGCTTCCAAAAAGGGCCCCTTGTTCCGTCAAGTGGAATTACTTGTGAGCGTCTGCAATCTCCTCGGAAAAGAATTATAGAACACAAGGGTGTGCTACACCGTCCCTCCTTCCCATTTTTGCCACTCTCCCTAAAGTCAATTTATAATCACTTTTCAAAGGATATATCCCCTCATTGTTCATTTTTCTTTCTTTTTTTTTTTAGCAGGAGGGTGTGTGGAAAATGTTTCTGCAGTAATGAGAGCATTATTGCGTGTTGTTTTTAATAACTGGTAATTTGTGTTTGACCATCATCACCATCTCTCCCATGGTTGTTGTCAAGTTATTTTCCTGGCCTTTGTTGCTGCTTATTACATGGCACTAATTATAGCCTGAAGAGAATTGCTTTTCTGGACCCTGACCTCTTCCATCTACTTAAGGCCACAGAGAGGATAAAAAAGGGTATGAAATGAATGAAAGAGCTAAAGGAGGTTACGGGGAGCTTTGTAGCTGATTATCCATAAGGCATACATTAATGATAATTGGATGAGAGGATATGAGTGGAGCCGTGAGCGAGAGATGCACTCCTTTATTTCTGCAATATACTCAAGGTTCTGTTCATTACTGCTCTTTTTCCTCTTTTTCTCTAAAGAATTAAGGAGAGCCAACAAAGATTGCCATTAGGTTTGGGTGGAGGATTTGACTTTGACATTTTGGAGTGGGGGAAACATAGAAAGGCTGCACTATATCCCACTGTGCAATGCTGCCCCAGATCTGTAAGTACAGCACACATTGCATGTTACAGTAAACAATTCATTTGATATCTATCGTATTTTGTGTTTTCAGTGATAATACCAAAGAAAATTTAGTCTTCTCATTCTCTCTCTCTCTCTCTCTCTCTCTCTCTCTCTCTCTCTCTTCTAAATTCTGAACCGCCACTGTAGAAAGGATGCAACGAAAAAGGGTAAACATGGCTGCCGGCATTACTGTTTGGGGGAAAAGTCTCCCAAGCAGGTGTGTCCCTGGTCACAAAGCTCAAATGAGCACACCAATAAAGCAGCTCTGTGGCCGCACCGAAGCAATGCTTACTCACATGTGCAAAGGCAAACTCAAAGGAAATGTGCACACGCTTGCATAAACACATGCATGCTGAACATGCAATCATGGCTTTAACTCCAAAGTGTTCACCGATTGTGTACCAGATGAGATTTACTTGCCCTGTTGGCACAGCTTGAGAACAACATGTAAATGATGCCAGCCAAGCCAATTAGCTTTGATTCAGACATGAGACAGGAGGCCAAATATCAGACAGGATAGACTGTTTTTGCTGTGACACTTTTCAGGATTAGAGCATCAAATGTTGGCCCAGCTGAAAGCAAAACTAAATAAAGTAGCGCTCTGGCTAAGTGGCCGGAGATTGAATGCAAGGCAAGTTAAAAAGAGAAAGAAAGAAATCCCAAAAAATATTTATCCCTCGTGGTACATGAGCATCTCTGTGCAGTCATTTCTTCATCGCTCACTTTTGCATCTCCCTCTCACCATTTTCTCCATTCCCCCCCGAGCCCTTTGGTGAAAAAATGGCAAATGATCACGCTTCTGTGAGCACCATCTGGCAGCTCGTACACTCATAGCACCCATCACATCTCTCACTTTTCTGCCAACCTATAAAAATATACTAGTACACAAAGCCCTTTTCTTTCCCATTGGAAAAAAAAGTCAGTAGGAGCTAATCGCAATAGGCACTTTCTATGTTTGGCCTAATTAAGCAATCTTGCGAAAGAAACATGGAAGGTAGCGATGACATATTTTCAGCCGGTTCTTGCCTTAAAGTGGCTCCTTTGGCCACACCGATGGATGGTTACCTTTAAAACAGCTAGTTCACTTCAATATTAAAGAGCCAACGTTATGTCAATGAAAAAGTGAGTTAATGTTGTGTCTCTCAAACTCAGGTCCCCAGAACCCCAGGCGTCTGCGAGCCATAGATCGGTGTTCCTCAAAAGCATGTAGTGGCAAGTCAACACATGTGCATCATCCGAGGTTAAGCTAATTAGCACAGTGGACAAAGACTGAAGTCTGTCCAATTCATCAAGTAATGCAACAGACAAACCAGGTAAAATTAGAAAGTATGACAACAGTTACCTCGAATTTGGCTTCGTTGAGGAAGGCTTCGTTGGCTTCAATGATGGAAGACCAAAATGTGCAGAGTGTCTTCAAGTACTAGCAAATGAAGCAATGAAGCCAGCTAAGCTAAAGCGGCATCTCATCACAAAGCAGCCAGAGTTTTATTAGCATGAGGATTATAAGGGGGTCCTTGGGAAAAATTGGAGTCCCTGGGGTCCAAAAGCTTGAGAATCCCTGCTGTATAGGTACTTTATACACAACAAGACACAGTAAAGATCACAACCTGAATTGGAGAGATACTTAGCAATGACTGCAATTCTTAAAATCCCTAAAAATTTTATCCTATTCAGTTTCACAACACCTGTGTTTTGTAGTAGTGACAGCAACGGGTAAATGGACTTCTGTAGTCTGACTGAAGCTACAAGCCGGATTCCTCATTCACACTACACGATCACTATCACACGCACACATATGACCCACTGCAGACAATTTTAGCGGTTCAGTATCACCCTAATGACACTCAGCATGCAGAAGGGGGTTCAATATGCACATTAAAAAACAACAGCCTTCTGATGAGAGCCTGCTCCCCTGAACTACAGTTATCTGTGAGACAGTTTAATAAACCAGTACACTTCAAAACATTCCAGGGGCAGCGATAAAAGCTGCTGTCTTTGCAATATGTCTGTTAAGAAAATAAGGAAATGAGAGTGAAAGTCTTGATAAGCGTTAAACTTACCTACTTCCTTTCAGATTTAAAATATTTATTTATGCCACCATGGGTGGTGGCATTGACATATCTTGTTTTTTTGGGTTTTTTTTTTTTTTTTACCTTTTTTACTTTTTTAAAATTATTTTTAGAGATAATCTTTTTATTTGATTTATATTAGAAATGAACAATTTTTCAGATTTTAATCTTGATCACAATTTTGGCCTTCCACAATTAAATGAACATGATCAAGTCGCTTTTAAACAGAACACAATAAATCAAATCAAGCGCTCCCATAAATTGCTGTCTGAAAAGGTGCCTGCGTGTGTACAGATGTTCCCTGCAATGGGCTCTGGACTAGTCTGGAGGAGTAACGCTGCATTAAAAGACAGCTATACAACAAAATTCAAATGTCTGGCACATCAGAAAGCAAAGAGCTTGTCCCTCAAAGCAGATCATCATCTGTTGTTCGGAAATACTTTGGCTGTAGTGCGAGTGATGTTAACTAAGAACACATTATATGCAAACAGTGCTGTAGAGTTGTGTCTGTAATGCAAAGCAACGGAACTAATTCATTCATATTCATAATGAAGGCCAAGGAAAACAATACAGCGGTTTTTAATATGAATCGTCCAGCATCAGTTCAGAGATCCTGAGACGTGAGCCTATACAGCATGTCAGCGACAAGGTGAGTAAGGTTTCAGGAAAATGGTTAACATGCTGGGAAAAAGCAATTATTTCTCCAAAGTGCTCAAATTTGTGCTGCATGCAGTAGGTATGTCACACATTGTAATAAATTAAAAGAATAATAGTGACAAATGGATAGATATTAGTAGATATTAATTTCATACAAACAAAAGAGTCCATGTTACTTCTTATTCATTTCAATATCTTTTCCATATATTTTACACAAAGGATAGCAATTTCTTCATGTATGTTTCTTTTGTTGTTAACAGGGTGTCACAGAATATTTACATCAACCCATCAAGTGACCTGCAATCTGTAAAAAGCGAAGTGACAGCACTGTTTCTCTGGTTTGGAGACTGACTTGATTTTCGCTGCATATTGTATCGGGCATAGTGTGTTGTGAACTTGATAATCTAGTTTTGCATGGTACACCATGCCAGAAGCAATTGGAAAAAGGGTGAAATGGATTGTGTTAGCAGACATAGATAAGATAAATAATTCTGTGGCAATATGGCATCCAAATATTTATATAACAGTGTGTATTAAACACTTCTACATTGCCCTGAATGCATTTGTGGATAACAGACAACAAAAACCCAATGGAAAACATATGGAAATCACTCCAACAGGAGTTTGTTCGTATTGTATGCAGCTGACAGACTTTAGTGTTGTACAGGCCACATTTCATTAAAGCCATTACTATTATTATTATTGATTTTTGATTTGATTTTTATTGATTAGCATTCAAATATCTCAGTGAAAACAGAACAAAGATCTACCACAAAGCAAGAAAGCATGAGACAAGGCTAATCAAAAGGTATTGGCTTAAGCATTTGCTTATTACGCCAACCCTTTTAACAAAATATCTTTTTGCATGCAGCTCCTGTACACAGGGCTCGAAGCAAATAATAAAACAAATTATTATTATTATTAGTAGTCGCAGTATTATAAATACTGTGTTTAATGAAAGTTAAAGGTACTGCATACCTCAACTTTACGAATTATAAATCAACATCAGAAGTTACATTTTGGATTTCTTTCAGTCTCTTTGATGCAGTTTCTTTTGACCAATTTTGATTCTTCTTCCTTCACCTACTTTGTGCTTTAGTTGGTTTACATTAAACCTGAGTCCAACTACAGTCTCAGTTGCTGATAGCAAACTGTTGTGGGTAAAAGCATCTGTTTAAATGCTTAAGAAGTAACTCCCAGGTTAGAAATGTTGGATATGGATGTGGAAATGAAAAGACACTAAGTAGACTGACAAAGAGAAAGCGCAGACTTGTCAATGAAGGGAGAATGTATGAGCATGTAAAGAGACAAAAGTAGATTTACAAAGCTTATAAAAAACTTACTGCTTCAGTGCAATAGACATTATGGACATTAACACACAGCACATACTAACTACCAAAGTTTTATACATCATTTCTGTTGCATATTACAGCAAATTGTTAGTTTAGAATCATAAAATCTTTTGGGCAAATAGCAATTAGTTTTTTCCATTAAGCATGAACTTATCTAGTTATGATCCACAAGAACAGCAATGACATTTAAAATTCTAATGAATAACTAGGTATGTATGCTAACAGCTCAGTAAGGCCACCAGCTAAATGCTAATGTCACCGAGCCAACATGCTGACATAGTTCATGCTAGTTCTGTATTTGTCTGTGAAGGTTCTCAGTCATCCAGGTCATCGTAGTTAAGGAGCTTGCAAAGAAAAGCGTCTGGACTTCTTTAAGTTGCTTGAAGACGTTTCACCTCTCATCCGAGAAGCTTCTTCAGTTCTAAGGTCCAATGGTGGAGAGTCCCAGATATAAACCTAGTGGGAGTATCCCCCCACAGAGGGACAAAATGACCCCTGATGATCCTCTAATCGCTTGAGCCCCCCCTGACCCCACCTTATCATGTTCACACCTTATCATGTGAACATGATAAAGTGTGAACATGATAAGGTGGGGCCAGGTTTCACAATGAACTCACCCGAAACTCTGGCCGATTGGGACCCACACCCAGTTTCACACCTTGGCTCAGGCGATTAGAGGATCATCAAGAGGTCCTTTTGTCCCACTAGGTTTATATCTGGGACTCTCCACCATTGGACCTTAGAACTGAAGAAGCTTCTCGGATGAGAGGTGAAACGTCTTCAAGTAACTTAAATAAGTCCAGATGCTTTTCTTTGCAAGCTCCTTGACTAGTTCTGTATTGTTTAACACATCGAATATTTTCTTATGTACATTTAAGTTGACATTTACAGATTAGCATGACTTATGTTGATAGTTGTCAGTGGTTTTGGATGTATACCAAATCCCTCTTATGGTTTCTGACAGATGTAAATTAAAAGAAATCAAAGGAAAGTTTGATTTCAGTCTCTCTACATTTTCACACTTCCCAAACTTTCAACACAAAAACTATGAGGAAGTCTCCCAAACACATTTTTTCATGAAAAAGTGAAACTTTCAAAACAGCTTTCTTATATATATTTAATGCAAACTGTATTAAACTGTAAACTGTATTACCATCAAGATCGTTCTATATTTTCGAAAAACAAAACAAAACACAATTAGGCTTAAAATTTGGAACTCTCCAACATTTTGTCTTAGAACTGAAGAAGCTTCTCAGAGATGAGAGGTGAAACGTCTTCAAGGAAACTTAAAGAAGTCCAGACTCTTTTCTTTCCAAGCTCCTTAGATGCCCAAGGAATGTTTTCAGAACCATATATGAACTCTTTAACGAAAAAAGAAAACATAGCAGAGACAGGTACTCTAGAACAATGGAAAAAACATGTTTCTACATAGGTTTTTGTAGTTATGCACACACACACACACATATATATATATATATACACACACACACACATATATACACACACACACACACACACATATACACACACACACACATATATACACACGCACACACACACATATATATATATATATATATATATATATATATATATATATATATATATATATATATATATATATATATATATATATATATATATATATATATATATATATATATATATATATTGTACACATGAACACAATTTTAAATTGGCCATAAACTAGTAAAAACAATTCATCCATTTTTTTCACCTTAACCGGTTCAGAGCCTGTTCCATCTGTCAGATGGGGAAAGGTGACTACACCCTGCACAGATTGCTGTTCATGTTCACATTCACACCTACCAATTCAGCCAATCACAAATGAACCTAACCCCATGGATGCCTTTGGACTGTGGGAGGAAGCTGGAGTATTTGGAGAGAATCCATGCAAGCATGGGGAGAATATACAAACTCCACACAAAGAGTTTAACTGGGTTGATAATTATTAACTATCAATATTATTGTGTTGCTGTTCAGGAATCACAGAAGTTCATTTTCATATCAAATACTGTGTGACAACTCTTTTTTCTGGCCTATTTCAATTAGTCAAGCAAATCACTAGAATCAATTATTTACTCAGTCTTCATTAGTAGGCTAGTAGGCATCTGTCGAGCTGCACACCTACAGAACTACCACCCATCTAATTCCAACTGATATTTGAAAATTGGCAGCCCAGAAAATACTAAAAGAAAGATTCAGGAAATTAACAGAACCTGCTGGGATTCATCTTCTTTACTTTTATATTTGTACAATAATTCATATAAATAAATTTGCTTAGTTTGAATGTGACTTTGTAATCCTGGCGTTATCGCTCAGGTCAAAAATGGTTACAGTTTGATGCCAGAAAGTAAAACATTGACAGACAGATGTTAACGTGGTTTTCATGTACTGTAGAATAGTAGTTTGATCAGACTGCCTCTTACAAAGTAAGGATATATACAACAAATTATTGCAAAGAATGTAAATACATCTGTTAAAAAAAGCAGCTAATTTGGTTAGTACATGGTTGTGATCAGTCTTTCCCACATACACAGCCCAGTACACAGTGGAATGGTGATGATTAAGCACCAACTCAAACCAACATCATGGTAGTCTCACTGTTATCTGTTAAATTGTTTTTCCTATGACTAAATTTTAAGAAAATGCCATTCACTGTTAAAATGTTTGCTGGAAAGGGTTTGAAGCAACCTTCTTGCTTGGAAGCATCAGGGCTAAAACATCAACCTGTTGGTGTTTCTACAGGAAGTCTTGTCAGATCTGGGGTTCATGAACACCCTCCTAAAGTTTTATTAGTAATTCATCCAAAAGTTGTTGAATTCTCTAAGTCTGTTGTCTGTTGGGAAACTTTCAGAGGGCCAGATGCTCCATCTTTAGACTAATAATGTAAGCTTACATCACAACCTGCTTCAAAAGTTTTACTGTCTGCTCAAAGAATAATTTAAAGTTGGCAACAAAGACACTAATTGAATTGTAAAATCAAAACATTCGCTGAAGGTCTATTTGAAAAAAGGTAATGAGCCATAGCCAACACATCTGACAATGCAAGAAGAACAACAGCAGCTCAAGGCGGCTGTTAAAACTAGCTAAAAAAAAACTGACCTGTCTGAATATCCCATTATCAGGAGCATTGTGAATCTGATGCAGGTGTGTCTGCTGATATTCTCTAAATTATTTCTTTTTAAATAGAAAATCTTTAAAATCAGTGGCTGAAAGTGGAAACTATTCCGTGACCAACACCAATATAAAATGTAATTTCCTCTTCTTGTTAAGCTAAATAAAATATGCAATGGAGGCTTTGCAAAATTTGTCGTCACAAATCGAAAAAAAAAAAAAGAAAATCTTCTTCTCTAAGTAGCTCATAAACTTCAGGAAACTACATCATTTTCACTGAAAAGTGACAAAAAGTTAAAGTATCTTTAACGCACTTTTCAACATACTTCTTGGTGAAAGTTCAGAAACGAATCACAGGAAGCTCACTGGTTCACAGGTGACTCAGGATAGCATGGAGGTCTGTCTTTTCATTTAAACATTACTGCTGTTTGACCACACTAAAAAATAATATATCATTCATGTTACTCACTATACTCACTATGACGTGGTGCACCTTATGTTAAAAAGGGAATATTTTCCTCAAGAAAATGACTACATAGATCATATGTGCAAGCTGCTCCAGCAAAGTTGCTTTGAAGTCAAGAGATCTCTGGCCAGGGTCTAACCAGGGTTTAGAAATTAGTGAGGTGTATCACATTTAAGGTGCACCACCCGTGCCTATATGACCAGTTTAAAAGGCTACACTGCGTCCTGCAGTTGTAATAAAATCAAATATAAATTTTGAAAATCATTAGTGCAACTTCCTTTTTTTTGCAGCAGAAACTGGGTATTAACCAGTGAAATAAAATAACACAATATAAATGTTCCTTCCTTTGAAATTATAATAGTCCAAGGAAAAACATTACTTACTAAATGGCCTGCTGAGCCACTGACTCACCCTAACCCAGAAACACAACGTAAAGAAAGGTAACTGAGAGCAGAACTTAACTTTGTAGAACTCTTTACCTCATAGCTTACGACTGTGCCTCCTGCAGCTGTGTGAATAAGTATATTATAACTATATAGCAGAGGTGTGGACTTGAGTCAGACTCGAGTCATTAATTTTATGACTTTAGACTTGACTTGAAAAAATGTTCTAAGACTTGTGACTTGACTTGGACTTTTACACCAATGACCTGGGACTTGAATTGGACTTGAACCGGTTTACTTGAAAAGACTTGATATTTTACCCCAAATATAAAATTCAACATGTATATTATATAGAGATTGAAAATGTGACGTCATTCAGGGGTAGAACCGCAAAGGATTCTGCCGACGGGTAAAGAGATCGGTTGTTATCGGATTACGTCGTTGAGAGAAATTGTTCAAGCCGTGTTTCCGAAGTGACAAACAGGCGACGGATGGCCTGGATTGCAGCCATTCAAAGATCAAATATAACGTCCCAGAACCCTCCAGCTCACAGGTTAGTCTGCTCCAAGCATTTACACGAAGGTCAGTGTTTTTTAGTAGTTAATGCGTCACTTTCATAACATAATTGGTGATATAGGTTACAAGCAAGTCTGGTGCTGAACAGAAATTGTCGCGCTATGCTCCTTTATTTATTGTGCATAAATAGTGAATTGTCCTGACACAATATTGTGTTTCGCTTCTGTTATTATGGTACATTGACAAAAACATATACTTTTATTCACAGGGTAAAACAGGGTTTTTGTATCACTAATTGCCCAGTACGATTACAGCATACAATATTATTGTCACTGCTACATTTCTGTGATGCTACCAGAAATTATTTCCACTGCTAATTAATTACCCTTGAGCTCAAAGGTCCTATTAATAAACGGTTAACGAATGTGTATCTATGAAGACCATTTGTGAGACTGGTAAACTTATGATACGTACGATGGTCGTTCGTTCTACACGGTGCATTTCAAGGTCCTGTACCCATCCGTCGGTAAACTGTACCTGGGCTTGTTGCAGTGACCGGAAGTTACTAAACTTCATGAGTGTGTGCACTCACTCAAAGAACCATATAATTATAAATATGCATATAAATATGCTACGATGAGATAGCTGACTTCATCTAACTAGCAAATGTTTTCCAGGCTACGTTGGTGATGCAGTTTTTTTTAATATGTATGATATTTTTGTCATGCGATTTTAAAGCCGTTCCTACAACCGCATCGAAGAATAACATGCAGCGTATCTCAGAACTGTCGGTGAAAATTATTCTTGGAGCTAGGTTTAATTGAGCTGCATTTTAAAGAGGTGCAATTTCACAATTTGTGTATATTTTCTAAGTTCACTATTTTGTCATGTGTTGAGAAAAACAAAGATTTAAAAATTACATGGTCTAATATTTACATTTAGCATAACTGCAACATGCTTTTTTCGTTTTTTTTTTTTTTTAAAGACTCGAAAGGACTTGAAATTCAAAATTTCAGACTTGTGACTTTACTCGGACTTTTACACCAGTGACTTGAGACTCGACTCTGACTTGCCTGACATTACTTGAGACTTGACTTGAGACTTGAGGATAAAGACTTGAGACTTACTTGAGACTTGCAAAACAATGACTTGGTCCCACCTCTGCTATATAGTAACTAGAGATGGGTATCGAAACCCACTGTTTCAATTCCTTGGAATTGTTTGCCATTTTTGCAAACGATTCCCTTATCGATTCCAGTCGCCCCGAATGATGTCACCACGTTGCGGAGCGTCATTTACCTGGCAGGAAACACGGCGCCTAAGCGGCTCAAACGCTCAAAGGTTGGTTATACTTTAGAAGAACGGATGACAACAGGGCAACTTGCAATACTTGAAAAGTAGATATTTCATTTAAGGGAGGAAACACTACGAGTATGCAAAAGCATTTGCTCACAAAACACACGATGACCTTAAATGAATGTCGTGTTTTTAATTCCGCTCCGGACTCGTGAATCTCAACCCAGCAGCAGCGGTAACGTTTGTACGTCCTCTCCCGTTAATGCGGCAGGTAAATAATCAACTAACAGTGCATATTATGTTAGTGCGATCTGCCTTCTTACAAAACCTGCTATTACTGTGCATTTAGGTGACCATGATGAGAGAGAGAGACAGAGTCTGGCCCAGATGCTGGCAGTTGTCGCTGCAGTCTACCGGTAGCGTCTCCTTTCAGGCCAGGATAGACGAATGTCACCGAGCAGTGTCTAAGTTTGTGGTCAAAGGCTTGCACCCATTTGCCACAGCAGATGCCCCGATTTTCGGTAAGTGAATGTGTTTAATTGTAGGCAGGGACATTACTGGATATTCTTGTGTAATTGCTACAGAATAATTTATGTTATACTTTGTTATTGCTACAGAAGAATATTAATTTTATTATTTTACATTTACAAATTTTTTTCCTGGGGACCCTGTGACACCCCATTGAAGAGCCGTAGGCTGTGGATCTCTTAAGATCTCACTGTTGGGTTTGTAAGGCCATGTTACTCCTAAGTTTCTATCTTGTTCAAAGAGAAGATATAAAACAAAGTTCTAAGATAATCGAGCTTAGTGTTCTCCTTTTTTTAAAAAGAATCGATAAGAGAATCGATAAAGAATCGAATCGTTAAACAGAATCGAAAATGGAATCGGAATCGTGAAAATCTTATCAATACCCATCCCTAATAGTAACTATATAAATATTACATGCTCATATGGTGTTGTGCCTTTGTTGATTACCATGGAAGCATGATGTTGCAGCATAACGAATGTGCCTCATACATTACATAATTAATGTAGCCAAAGAGTAAACCCAACTGAACCAAAACTGAAACCAAACAGTGAGTGAAAATAAAACTTAACAGTTTTTCCAACACTAGAATTGAAGCGTCCTCATGGAAAGTCAAATAAGTTTACCTCCTCCAGTGGCCATTTTAAGTCAGAAACACTGTGTGTCTGGAACACTTGTGTGAGTCTTACGAAACAGCTGGAACAAATGGCCAAAATGATCATTTAATTGAAGGACTGTTTGGTTAGAAGTCTTAAAATTGAGGGATTCTTCTTTACTTCTTTATTGAATGTGATCATGGACTGAACATTACAGATTAATGCCTCCTATTCTCACAGATAAATTACAGTCAATTCAGACTGCGAAATTATCAGTCCTCTCACAAGCACCGTTTTCCCTCCACAATCTCTTTTCTGTGTAATTGATGGGAGCCCGACTATTGAGTATTTGACTGAAGCTGTCTTCCCTGTAATTTCAATCAAGACTTTAGTAGGGCAAATCAATAGGACAGACTCCAAATGAGAAACTATAATGCTGACTCTGTCCCATATCTGTCACATGACCATGCTGACTCTGTCCCATATCTGTCACATGACCATGCTGACTCTGTCCCATATCTGTCACATGACCAATCTATTACACCTAGCTCTTAGAAGCTGTCTAATCACTCAGATGCTTATGCTAACAAATGCACACACAAATAAGCTAAATAATGCCATATATTAAGAATAACATGAATTGATGCATTAAAAGTGACAGTTATTAAATTGCCAACATTTGTATGTATTTGAGAAATATGTATGGTACAAGTGTTGGTCATTTAAAGATATAAATTGGATGGATTAAATTATGTAGAACCATAGTAAAGCTTTTGTTTCCATTAATTTATGACCAACCATAGATTGGTCTGTATAAAAACAAAACTCAAACTAAAAAACAAAAGCAGGCCATATCGTTTGAGGATCGCATTTTAATCATTTTATCAGCATGCCGACTTTCTTTGGCAGTCCACTTTATGATATCAGCACAGTAGTCGGCTCTTGGACCTGCGCAGATACGTCATTAATGAGAATTCCCATGTTGTCGACTGTGTTTGCAGTTTGTCTTAGCCATTTGTGGATCGACGACTCCAATAAGCCCGCATGAGCCAGACCCAAGATTTTCTAACAGTTGAAGCCAAGTGGAACGTTGTTTGTCTGGGCCTGCAGCCAAGTCTTCCATTAGGCCTTTGGCCCAGGTGAACAGTAATTAAACAAGGCTGCGCTGAGTCGGCAGTCCGCATCGCCAATGCCTCTGCATTCACATGATTTTTGTTTATGTTGCTCTCCGGTGTATCCCCCCCCCCCCCACAACCACTCTCAGTAGGGACGTGAGCCATATGTCTGTGTTTGTATCTCTCCGTGTGTGGACAAATTTGCTCTAAAGCAGAAGTTTCCTGTAAAGATGCGCCTCTCGGTGGAGGGGATAATGTTTCAGGTGAAAAAAAGTGCACAATGTTGGTCTGAAGACACACACACACGCAGCAGTGTGTTGATTTTGACAGCAAATTTTGATGTAGTTGTAGTCATAGTCTTTTGACCATAATGTCATTTAGTTTTAGTCATAACTAAGCATTTAAATCTTTTTTTTGTTATAGTCTAGTAGTGGTCAACTAAACATCATAAGATTATTGTAGACTTTATCTAAAGTTGAAAGTTAAACTTCAAAGTGTAAATGTTTACCGGTGGGCGCTGCTCCACAAGGTTTATAAAGGATCTTATTTTCCTTGGCATCAAATGCAAAATATGCCCATATGACTGCTCTTCACTTTCCCCCTGCCTACATCTCCTTTTTTTGTTGTATTTATTTGTTGATGAAAGTTTCGATACATTTCATCACGGTCTCTGCCATCATGTTTTAAATTTTAATTTAGTTATCACCTTGTTTTCATCAGAAAAAAAGGTAATCAAAATTGGCCACCGGCAAACACACAAAGAACTGCAATTTCCCAGAAAATCATGTTTTTTAAACCTCCTTGTTTGTCTATGTGAGGTGGTCTTTTCCAAAATCTGAAGGACATAAGGTCACAGGAAATCCCTCCAAAATCCCCATAACAGGAGGATTAATGGTAAATGGTAAATGGCCTGTATTTGTATAGCGCTTTTCTAGTCCCTAAGGAACCCAAAGCGCTTTACACAACCTGTCATCCACCCATTCACACACACATTCACACACTGGTGATGGCAAGCTACAATGTAGCCACAGCCACCCTGGGGCGCACTGACATTTTTAATAATAAAAATGTTGAAAGTAGTAACCGATAATGCATCAAGGACAGTACCGAGGAACAGCAGCACTATCTGTCAAGTCATCCATGTTTGATACCCTCAAATATTTCCACTTTGAGAAGAAAAAAAGAAAGAAAAGTAGAAAAGAATGAGTAAGTCCAAGCAGGGGTGGATGGAGACATTATGGTGTAAGTGTAGACATTTTTGCTGTTGTTAGACTTCAGGAGTGACAGGAGTGGAGGAAGACAAAATAACGGTGTGTGTGTGTGTGTGTGGGGAGAGGAGGTGCTAAGGCTTGAAGATGATATTGAGGGAAGAAGCATGGAGGAAGGAGTATTTTGATAGGAGAAAGAGCAATAACAACCTAGGAAGCACATAAACAAACAATAAAGAGATGACAGATGGACACTGCAAAGAGAGAGGAAGGAGGCAGTGGTGGTGGGAGTGACGGCAGAAGACACCCACCCCCCACCGCACATCCTCACTTTTCACTTATCCTGCTCTGCTCGTGTTGGTTAGAAAGTAACCCCGGGAGGGAGCAGGAAAAACACACAGAAAGAGACTTGGAGAGTGGGACAGTGCTGAGGCTGCATTCACAGAAGATTACAGTGCAGGCCGATCAGGCCCACCACCATTTTCTCTTACTGTGTGCAAAGATGCGTCCACCTCCCTTTGATCACGCCCGCAGCCGTAAGATCACACAGGTGGGGTAAGATAATGTAGACCCTTCTGCTATATATGTACACATGACCATGCCGGGAAATCAGATTGCATGTGCTGGGGACAATATTCATACCTCATCAAAGGCTAGCATGCAAGTGAGCGCGAGAGGAAGGGACGCAACAATTAAAGCTAGAAGAAGTGTGTTTGTAAATGTGTGTGTGTGTGAGTCACATGGGTGGGTGCGTGGTTGGGGGTTCATGAGGAAAAAGAGCAATATTCAAATCTCCTAATTCATTCCCAGCAGGGATGAGGATCGATAGCTCTTTATGAAGGGACTTAGTGAACTAATTAGGTAGCTGAATGGCTGTGAATTCCAAATGAGCTGACCGTGTGCACAATGAGAATTAAGTTGTGGATGTGCGACAGCAAACTGAAGGCGACTTAATTCACGAAAGTCCCCCGAATCCATCAATTGAACAAGATTACTCAGATACACACACACAGAGACACACACACACGAGCTCAGGTGTATGTGCACAAAGCCATGTGCATTTTTGCTCTCATCATCGCAGCACGGTTACTGTTGCGTGCAGATGTCGTGCTTGTTAGGCTGTTGATTTCTATCAGAATGGATTATTTTGTGTTTGGTGTTGTGAGTAACAAGTTAAGCATGAAACATCAAAAACTAAAGGCTGGAAAATGGAAACTAGGAGGTTATGAGACAGGAATAACAATTAAGGCTAATCTCAGCTTTACTTTCTGCACTCCAGGCAAAAATGTTCCAGAGCAAGTACATTGTGTGTTTTGATATTGAGAGCAGAGAAGAATATTAGCTTTGGAGCATTTCATTTGTAAGCAATATTACAGATTAACCTCCTATCCTTGAGTCTGAGATGTATTTTGAGATTGTATTTGTTCTGTGTGTCACACTAGGTCAGAGGATGGTGCAGGATTGCGGTCTCACAGCTGGAAACTTTTGGATTTGAATCTGCTGGTCGACTCAGGTCCATCTGTGTGGAGTTTTTATGTTCTCGCTGTGCTTGTACGGGTTCCCTCTGGGGCCACTGTTTTCCCTCTACAGCCTGAAGACATGTGTGCTAGGTGAGTCTAAATTGGCTGGAGGTGTGAATGGCTTGTCTCTCTGTGATGGAGTGGCAAGCTGTCCAGGGTGTACTTCGCTTTTCATCAAGGTCAGCTGGGATAGGCTTGCTTTATGCTTGCTTTTTGGGTTTACTGACCTTTTTGCTCTTATTGTAAAGTGGTCTGTCTGTACAAACTGAAGGCAACTTAATTCAGTGGTCCCCAACCTTTTCCCTTTTCTTGATCTTTTAAGCTATTAACCCTCATCCAGCTGGGGCCTGTGCACTCCGCCATTTTTGTCATATTTTTACAGATGAATCATTCCAGCTGTGTATGACTTTGCCAATCATTTTGTTCCCAATAATATCGCACGCATTGTTTCTTTTTCTGCTTGGAGTTGTGGCGTTTAAAAATACAAATATGACCCAAGTGAAAGCACACATTTTTGCATATGTGGGTTTACCCCTCATCCCTTAAAAGGCTGATGGGAAAGCCTGCCAGGTGAGCATCCAGCATGAACATCCGAATTTGTGAATATAATATTTCAAATTATATTAATACCATTGGTGCATGTACTTATTTAAACTTCTGAATCTGTAGCACCGATGACATAACCTGCATTAGTGGCCGACGTTGCATTCCTGGTACATTTATGTTAATTACCTTGTGGTTAAGTCCCAGTGTTTTATATGAGGTGCTAGGACTTTTTTCCCTCCTGGGTCCTTTCAGCAATCTCCCTATAGGAATGTGCTGATATTAGTGAGCTTAAATTGATGCTATGATTATTATTCCTTATATTTTGTAGTGGTTGGGATGTGAATTAGCATGTCCAACTCTAAAGCTGTGGTTCTCAGAAAACGGTGGGATGCTCAACAAGTTGCTGCTCCAAGTGGAGGATTTTAAGCATCTTGGAATCTTGTTCGAGAGTGAGCAAGATTCCAGGGAATAAAACGGAAGACTGTCAGACAGACTGGTGCAGCGTCTGCAATGGATGTTATACCACTCTGCTGTGGTGAAAAGAGAGAGAGATGAGGGTGAAAATAGAGCTGGTTGTTTACTGGGTAATCTAAGTTCCTACCCTCGCCTATGATCATGGCCTGGTTTGTGAGGGGAAAAAAAGCTTGCAGATACAAGAAGAAGAAACAAGCTTCCTCCATAAGGTGTCTGGACTCAGCCTTAGAAAGAGAGAGAGAAGTTTGGTCATATGGGAGTGCTCAATTAGTGATGTGTTTTGGGTAAGTCCTCAAAGGCCGTGTCTTAGACCGAGGGCACGCTGGAGAGATGACAGATTCGGGATGGCTGACTGTTTGTTGATTTGAAAGAAATAAGTTTTCCCTTTATTATTTTTCTGAGAGTATGTTAATCTTTGCTTCCTCTGGGATCCCAGTGGGTAGTCCATGTATGTTAAATATGTTGGTTGGATAACGGTTGTAGAAGTGTAAAATCCCTTATAAATTGCCTTTATATTCTTTTTTTAGTAGGTTAGTTACAGCTTGTTTTATCCTATAACTCTGGTCCAACCAACTTTAGCTACCATATTTAATTTCACTTCAGCTCACTTGCGGACTCACGCTATTAATAACAGCAGGAGATTAGAAAATTATAGTTGAATTACTTGGAAGGCATGTTTTAACCAGGCTTTGTTACTGTAACACTTGGGTAAGTGTGTGTGTGTGTGTGTGTGTTTCTCATGCCTATCAAGATAAATATGAACAGATTTTATTGGAATTTCTTCTTCTCAGTTTCTTTCAGTTGAGACAGTTGGCAAAAATAAAAAACATTCTGTCGAAAGATCATTTTGAAACAGTAATCCACGCCTTCATCACAACTCGGTTGGATTGCTGTAACTCTTTAGATGTTGGTGTTAGCCAGTCCTGCCTGCCATGTCTTCAGCTGGTGCCGCACAACTTTTAACTGGAACAGCACATTACTTCTCCGTCATACTCACTGCACTGGCTGCCTGACAATTTTTGAGTTCATTTTAAGTCTTTTATTTGTTTTTAAGCTCTTAAATGGCCTTGCCCCGCCCTACCTCTCTGAACTGCTGCACTTGCCCTTTATTTTAGTGTATCTCCATCCCTATGTTCAGCACTTTGGTCACTGGTTGCTGTATTTAAAGTGCTTTATAAATAAAGTTGGCTTTCCACATACTCTTGCCGGTGTTCTGGGAATCCATCCTACCTGACAAACCAACCCGTTGATTCTATGCATGCGCACAACAAGAAATTCAATGGCGAACCGTCCTACCTTTGTGAATATAAGCTACAAACATACTCTGATGGGTAAAATTAAGTGCCAAACCGTCCTACCTTTGTTAATATGATCTAGAAGCATACCTTAACTGCTAAAATTAAGTGACAAACAATCCTATCCTTTGTGAATATGAGCTAGAAGCATAATTTTACAGCTAGAATTCAGTGGCAAATCATCTTGCCTTTGTTAATAAGAGCTAGAAACATACTCTGACAGGTAAAATCACGTGCCAAACCATGCTACCTTTGTGAATGTGACCTACAAGCATACTTTAACGGGTAAAATGAAGTGGCAAACCGCCCTGGCTTTATGAATGTGAGCTACAAGCATACTCTGATGGGCAACGTTAAGTGGCCATCCGCCATACCTACTTAGATTTGTGCTGGAATTACTCTGTTACAGCAGAAATGTGCATAAACTACTTACGGTAGGACGTTTTGTCAGAACACCGGATTCTACCCCCAATGGTAAATGTATAGCTTCTTTGCAATCAATGATCATATTACTGGAAGTTGAAAAGCACGTAATCATGGTTTGATATCCACCACAGTAATACATATAAAGCGCCTTGAGGCGACTGATGTTATGATTTGGCGCTATATAAATAAAACTGAATTGAATTGAACTCAATTTGAACAAAGGCAAATCCAAAAAAAAAACAATGCAGATGGCATTCTTCAAAGATCTGTTGCCAAACTTCTGACGTTAGTTGCAAAATTATACCATTTTATATGTACTGTAGAACTCTTCCAGTGGACTTTGCAGTGTAAGGAAATGGAGCTGCTCTAAAAAAAACTTAAATAGTACTCAATTTGTAGCCTGTAAATCCCTGTTATTTGATCCTCCGCACAAATAAAAAACTCTTAAGACGTTGACCGTGAGAATCATTTTAGCCGTTTTCCTGAGAGATGCAACAAATGAACGCCAATTTGCATCTGAGGTAGCAAATTGTCAGACTGGATGGGGTGGTGCTGGGGATGAATAACACAATTTGTCAGTGAAAATGACCATTCTGCTGCCCAACTGTCATTTTTATTAAAGAAGGTAGAGGCGTGCATTCATCAGTGTCAGTTAGGGCTGCTCATGGCAACACTCACAAACTCTCCAGATACACAGCTTACATTTAATTCCATCTGCCTGCCTGCTGCATTACATTTCCATGATGAGCTCTCCACCAAAGGGAGGCTGCAATTAGCTCCATACCTTGTGGCGGGCACACAGTTAACGCACTGCTCTCTCTACTCCACGGCTTAAGAAATGACCAGCAATTATTATGAAGGAGGATATTAGAAGGACTTTAGATGTGGTCAATTTGCATGCAACAGTGTGGGCCTTATGGATCATGTATGCACAATTAAACAAGAATTAGTCATCATGTTGCTTGCAGCCTGTTAGCAGAGACCTCTTGCATCAGTGAAGTGCAACTGGATTTGACTAATTGTCAACTGAAGTTTGGTTTCTTTCCACCAGTGAAGGGGGTGGGGGTGTGGGGACAGTTCAGTTCAAAGATTGACACAAAGGAAAACATGTTTGCTTGGATGGATCAGAGAATGACACAGTCAGTCCTGCTCTTTGGTCCAGATTTCAGTGTCTTGGTAACTACTGTGGAGACTGACATTACATTATTACATTACATTTTCTTCAAACATTCATGGGTTTGAGTTGGAGGGGGGGTTCCTGACTTTTTCTTTAGTGCCCCCATGAGGTTTCCACTTTCTTTTTTCCCTAGATTGCTGGAAATTTGTTCTGGGGTTCTGTTGTGCTGTGAACATGATTTACATATTCACCTCCGACTGGTGAGTATTATGTTTTCTCAGCACCCTGAGATGGCTAAGGTTGTTGCTTGTTTATTGTATTCGAGAACTGAAAAGCTGTGGACACAGCAGCAGTGCGCTAACCCCATTTTATTCCTTCTTGTAATGTTGTGGTTAAAAGAAAAAACAAACAAACAAACAAAAAACTGAGCATTTGTTTCTGCTGGAAACTAGATGATTGTGATTGGCTGACACCTGGCTGTTGCTACAACATGACAATGATATTTTCCCAACTTTACCTTGTGGTGAAGCTGAGGAGGAACAGGATTTATTCAGCTTTTGCTATTCAAGCTTTTTTTTCAGTCTTTACAGTATATGTGAAATGTGGCATGGGGTAGGTGGGTGGTTAGGGAACTACCTGTTGACAAAAAAATCCTCATAAGTGAAAGACAAAAGTGGTCTACCTTCTCTCTGAACAAATAATTGAGTACATTCCAAATCCACACTGCTTAGAATAAATGTTCACGCTACTCTGTGGTGTTACATAATTAAAATCATTCCAACTTGCTAATATAACATTAAAGCTTGAAATAAAAGTCTCTCAACACAAATAACAAGCTTCCTGCAAAACAGAAATCCCTCTCAGCCAATTCCTATCATCAGGCTGTTGCAGGGAGATTGTGCAGTGATTGAAGGGTTCCAGTCACTTGGTCGGATTACTGGTTTTGAGATGATAGCCAGATTTAATAGACTTCTGAAGGCATCAAAAAGCAATTCACATACAGAGACAGCGAGCCTTTGCCCCTCCCATTGACCTGCTCCTGCCCTTCTATTGACTCTTTAACCTTCATCTTGGATCAGCAGCATCTCTATTTTAAGCCCTCCAGCTCATTTCTTGCTTTCTCACATCGCTGAAATGTTTTGAATCTTTAAAAGTTCTCAACCCTTCTGTCCCTAGAAGCCTTTGCTCCATCAAGATTGAAAAGCCTCTTCATTTTAGGATTCAACCTTTGAAACCATTTCGAAGCCCCTCTTCTTCGAAAACAAACATAAAAGCACATTTTCTATGTTGAATTTGTATGAATTGATAGTAATGCACACATACAGGGTGCATACCAGCTCTCATTCTTTAAATTCTTTTTCCAGTTTACTCAGTGAACAAAGTCCTTAATTCAAGCTATTAATGTGAGATTAATCTTCCCCTCTGACCTAATCCCTTTAACCCTACCTGACTGGTCTTCAATCTTCTCATTTGTGCTCTCCTTTTTAGCCTCTATAGGTGGTCTATATACATAGACTGCTGGGAAACTCCTGACCTGACAAATATTTGGAATCTGCCTCTCAAGTCTGGTGTCATTAGCCATTTCCAGGTCCAAAACTCTTCTGTTCCCAAACTGAAACAAACAATGTGACGTCACCAAGAGTTAGAAATGTCTGAAATGTCTCAAAGTCTTTCATCTTCAATAAAATGATTTGTGTGGGTGGTCTCCCAGCTGTTACAGTAGTTGAACATTAAGGCATCTATCAAAAAGAGGATTTACAAGGTTTAATGGCGTTAGAGGTTAGCAGGAACCTTGCTAGCATCGATCTAAAGTTGATGTACCAAGTTCGGACTGAGAGATTTCTAAAAAACTAAAACAGTTCTCCTATCACTTCGGACATAAATGAAGACAGAAAACTGAACACCAACAATGTTTGTAGGGTTTTTGAACTTTGGCTAAGTGGCAGATAATGGTCTGCCGCTTAGTGGCTAGCTACAAAGCTATGGTTAGGATAACATGAACACATTAGTACATTTAACCCTCCAGCGGTTTAAGTCAAAAAAAGGGACCCAAAGTCAAACAAGTCCCTTTTTTTGACTTAAACCGCCGGAGGGTTAAGACAGAGGATGAATGTTATTTTTTTGCTCTCAATACATTATTATTTTAAATTATATTTAATTATACGGCACGAAAAAGACACTGAAAATAGATCAAACTTGAGCCAAGACAACACCTGAGATGATCCACTCACAATATGAGGCTAGTGATTAATACGCTGCTGCATGGTTTGGATGACTTGCTGTTAAAACACAGTGAAAACACTTGCTTCGAAGAGTTATTCCATTCTAACTCTGGTTCCTTTTCCCTTTGTTGCAGGTCATTTGTGCAAAAATAGAGTGTGAAAAGAGTAATCGGACTTTGGTGTGAACCAAAACAACCAGACTGAGACCCTTTGGAGGAGCTAGTCTCAGTGAAGTTTCGAATGAACTCCAGAGATGTCCGTTAATAGTGCAAACTTGATCCAAACCCCTTTGTTGGTCATGCCCCAGACACATATGGCCAATAAGCAGACTGAACATTGTCACATATTTTGTAATGATGCATTTGGTTTACTTGGAGTTCACTTGGACTTTTCTCTGTGTGAAAAGAAACCGTATCACAGGGGAAAAGCTTAAAGCTAAATTTTACAAACTCATCAACTGATTCGGGCCAGAGTAAATGAACTCTAGTTAACCAAGGTTAGCCTCAGAGTGATTCTTTTCTGAAGTTTTCAAATATTTTGTGTCTATCAAACTGTGAGCTGTGATACTGTAGTTGCATTTTAAGGTCTTAAAAACTGTGCTTAAGAATGTGCTGCAAGGGAACAGTGGTAATAAACAATACAAGACAACAGCCTTAATTGGCTTGAATATAGAAGCAGGGTTGATTCGTCGTCACTTTACAAATGGAGTCTCAGGCACAGATGATTGACTGCAGCTCTCCAAAAAGTGACACTGAATGAAAACTTGTTTCAAATAATTCCCCTATCTTCATTATGCAGAATCTTTTTTGCTTTTATGATAAATGTTGTCTCGTTCTAAAAGTAAAAGTCAAAGAATACTAAGTAAATTATACATCTACATAGCTAAATCACCATTTTAGGGTGGCAAGAAACTCTAGTATGGAATTACAGCTAGAAAATGAAATTTTTATTTGAGCATGATAAAAGTGAAGGTAGAAGACTAGATTAAAAAAAGAACTGTCAGAAGCAATATCTGAAGCAACCACAGTTCAAATTGTAGTTTAGAAAGAATCATCCATCAAGTACAGCATGAGTTATCAGCAAAAGCAAAATCAAACAGGGATGTGGTGAATAATTCACTGTGGCATACTTTGAGATTCATTTCTAATCAGCCAAGATGTTGATTTTCCAGAGCTTTGGCATGTTTCATGGCCATCTCTCTGTACCCTACTGATTTTTCCTGTGAAACCCCAACAATTTTTATGAAACCTTATTTTAAGCAAATGCCATTAATTTTGAATGCGTGTCTGCCATTGCCTAGGTTGCCAGATCATTTATGATAAACTATGTTCACACATGTCTGTGAAGGTTCTCAGTCATCCAGATCATCATAGTCTAAGGAGCTTGGAAAGAAAAGTGTCTGGACTTCTTTGAGTTGCTTGAAGACGTTTCACCTCTCATCCGAGAAGCTTCTTCAGTTCTAAGGTCAAATGGTGGAGAGTCCCAGATTTAAACCCAGTGGGAGTATCCCCCCACAGAGGGACAAAGGACCCCCTGATGATCCTCTACCTAATCACATGAGCCAAGGCGTGAAAACGGGTGTGGGTCACAATCAGTCGGGTTTCGGGTGACCTCATTATGAAACCTGGCCCCACCCTATCATGTGAGATCAGACACCAGCGAGGGAGGATAAGAAAGACAGAAGCAACAACATTGTCATCCCCTATGGAGCCGGTGTATCTGAGAAACTGAGGAGAGTTTTCTCCAAGCACGACATCCCAGTGCATTTCAGACCCAGCAACACACTCAGACAAAAACTGGTTCACCCGAAAGACAAAACTGCAAAACACAAACTTAACAATGTGGTGTATGCTGTACAGTGCAGCGAGGAATGCCCAGACCTCTACAGTGGAGAGACCAAACAGCCATTTCACAAGCGCATGGCACAACACAGAAGAGCCACCTCCACAGGACAAGACTCAGCAGTCCATCTGCATCTTAAGGATAAAGGACACTCTTTTGAGGATGCCAATGTTCACATTTTGGACAGAGAGGACAGATGGTTTGAAAGAGGAGTGAAAGAAGCCATCTATGTCCACTGTGAGCGACCATCTTTGAACAGAGGCGGTGTCTGCCATCTATAATCCAGTTTTGAGTTCCCTTCCCAGACGCCTTAACACCCTGGGCCATCTGACCTCAGGAAATCACATGATAGGGTAGGGCCAGATTTCAAAATGAGCTCACCCGAAACCCTGGCTGATTGTGACCCACACCCGTTTTCACACCTTGGCTCATGTGATTAGGTAGAGGATCACCAGGGGGTCCTTTGTCCCTCTTTGGGGGGAAACTCCCACTGGGTTTAAATCTGGGACTCTCCACCATTTGACTCTTGGAACTGAAGAAGCTTCTCAGATGAGAGGTGAAACGTCTTCAAGCAACTTAAAGAAGTCCAGACGCTTTTCTTTCCAAGCTCCTTAGATTATATTCACACATAATCCTCACACCACATGCAATTCAGCAGATCTGTCATTGGAACCTCGTATATAGAGATGGCACGATACCACTTTTTTATGTCCGATACCGATACCGACATCATAACTTTGGATATCTGCCGATACCGATATGAATCCGATATAGTGTTTTTTAATCAACAAAACTGTTTTTTAAATATCTTGCTGCATTTTGTATAAGTTCATACTCAAGTTTAAAACAACAACTACACTAAAGCTATTCTGTTATACCTGTATGCAAAAAAAATATTTCATAGTTCAGCAATACTGATCAATCTAATAAACTTAAACCTGCACCATCCTCCCTATTCTGGTATTTTAAAGAGTACTTAGCGTAAATATTAAGCAACCTAACTAATAGGGTTCCAACTCCCAGCAACAACAAAAATAAATAAATAAAAAATAGGGAACCACCCCTCACGCTCCACCTCATGATGCTTAATCGACGTAATCAACCTTAATTTGATGCAGTGTGAAAAAAAATGCACAGAAATCAATTATTTTTCAAGAAATATTAAATAGATTCAACATCTTTCTTCAACAAAATTGCAGACTGCACAGATGGTACCTTCCCAAAGGAAAAAGTACTATAGCTTACTAGGGTATATATATTACACTTAATAGTCACTATATACAGTAATTGACTTCTATTCATTTTACATCAAATTAAAACTTTGGGTGTCAGATAATTATTTATTAAAAGCTAGACATTTTAAATGAGAATAAGAAAGAAAAGTATGTCTTTGTGCCCCTTTTCCCTGTTCATGCCCTGTCAGCCCCCCTGGCTAAACTTTGCTAGATCCGCCCCTGCACAGTTACAAGCGTCAGCTACGTAGAAAAAGATCCTGGTGTAGAAAGTAATATTAAATAAATTCTAACAAGAGCTTAGCAAGCTTAAACGTGCTGCTGTTGTTCAGCTGCTGGTTTCCTCTTTCTGGTGCAAAGTGGGCCAAAAACAAACAAGAGAGACGGACTCGCGACAGAAAAGCCGATCAGCTGATCATTAAGCAGTTTCATGATTGAAGTAGCAGCAAGAAGAGGCAGTCGCTTGTTAAGCTTAACGCAGGAATGCTTTACAAACATTCAGAGATGGACTTACACACTTGCTTTACTTCTCTCGGGGATAACTTTGTCGGAGATGAAATGCCGGGTTGCTAGCGAAGCTCCACATGCTATCCAGACCACCAACAGGTCCCGCATGCCACAGCCGCTCTATCACGTGATGCATACTGCTCCGACGTGCTAACGTTCTGAGGTGAGTTACGGCGTGTTGCAAGTTTTGTGAGGTGCTTTCGTGATATTTAATGGATCGGATTACATTTTTTATTTTCCGATCCAGTAATTTAGGTCAGTATCGGACCGATACCGATACGTAATATCGGATCGGTCCATCTCTAATACTGATACAAGTGTCGTTCCTGCTGCTTTCTATGAAGGCACATAGATCTCTTTAATGTTGGATATATTAGCTTTCCTATCCTAACCACTGTTGTTGACTCACCACTTCTGCTCTCTTAGTTAAGAGGACACAGTTGATTCTGATGCTTTGAAACCAAAACAATAATCGCCCATCACACCATGTCCAACTCCTTAGGTATGAATGAGAGAGATGAAGTCTTTGTAAAAGAAGGAAATATTCAGATTCTTCCCCTGTTGTTAACTAATAACACAAACTATGTTGCTGTCCAACTGCAGTAAGGTTCACTATGAGCTACAATCCAGTTTTCATCTGCCAAATTGGAAAAAATATATTAGTCTTATTAGCCAGCTGTGAGCATGTGTGCAGTGACTGTTCATCATTGAGATACTTCACTCTGACAAAGTGCAATTTTACCAAACCTTTTCCACAAATCACTGATCTCTTCATGGTTATACCACAATATTAAGTAACTGGAAAAAAAAGGTGTTAGGGGGGATTTTTCCGATAGGAACTCCTTTGCTCTTGGATACCTCCTATGCCTACCTTTGTTTCTCTTTTCTAAACTGAACAGTTTCTGTCATATTTCAGGCCTCCTTTCAGAATAAAATAATGGAGTGTGCATCAGAAGTTAGTGATGGTGATCTCTGCCTACTCTTAGAAAAACCTGGAACCTATTCTAATGGTCATCAAACCACATTTTTATTGATATGTATTGAGCTGTTAAAACTCATCATTAAGGGCACAGGGTGGTCAAATGAAGGAAAGAGTTGAAAGGAAAGAGCTAAATTAAAAAATGCTGGTATGTTGCATTGGAGCAAATTGGCATTCAGTTAGCCTAGTGCACATACAAAAACACTCAGAGAATACCCAACTCTACAGATGAACATACCAGAGGTGTGGACTCGAGTCACATGACTTGGACTCGAGTCAGACTCGAGTCATTAATTTTATGACTTTAGACTTGACTTGAAAAAATGTTCTAAGACTTGTGACTTGACTTGGACTTTTACACCAATGACCTGGGACTTGAATTGGACTTGAACCGGTTTACTTGAAAAGACTTGATATTTTACCCCAAATATAAAATTTAACATGCATATTATATGGAGATTGAAAATGTGACGTCATTCACGGGTAGAACCGCAAAGGATTCTGGGAACTCGTGGCAAGCGGTACTAGCGCACGCAGGCTTTCAATTAAAATCAGTCACACAGCGATAAAAAGAAACACAAAAATGTCAAGAAGCTGTTGTATTATTAACTGCAATAGCCGGTCGCATGACAGCCACGGGAAGCCGACGGGTAAAGAGATCGGTTGTTATCGGATTACGTCGTTGAAGAGAAATTGTTCGAGCCATGTTTCCGAAGTAACAAAGAGGCGACTGGATTGCAGCCATTCAAAGATCAAATATAACGTCCTAGAACACTCCAGCTCACAGGTTAGTCTGCTCCAAGCATTTACACAAAGGTCAGTCTGCTGTTGTAGTTAATGCGTCATTTTTCTTAACATAATTGGTGATATAGGTTACAAGCAAGTCTGGCGCTGAACAGAAATTGTCGCGCTATGCTCCTTTATTTATTGTGCATAAATAGTAAATTATCCTGACACAATATTGCGTTTCGCTTCTGTTATTATGGTACATTGACAAAAACACATACTTTTATTCACAGGATAAAACAGGTTTTTTGTATCACTAATTGTCCAGTACGATTACAGCGTACAATATTATTGTCACTGCTACATTTCTGTGATGCTACCAGAAATTATTTCCACTACTAATTAATTACCGTTGAGCTCAAAGGTTATTTTAATAAACGGTTAACGAATGTGTATTTATGAAGACGATTTGTGAGACTGGTAAACTTATGATACGTACGATGGTCTTTCGTTCTACACGGTGCATTTCAAGGTCCTGCACCCATCCGTCGGTAAACTGTACCTGGGCTTGTTGCAGTGACCTGAAGTTACTAAACTTCATGAGTGTGTGCACTCACTCCAAGAACCGTATAATTATAAATATGCATATAAATATGCTAAGATGAGATAGCTGACTTCATCTAACTAGCAAATGTTGTCCAGGCTACGTTGGTGATACAGTTTTTTTTAATGTGTATGATATTTTTGTCATGCGATTTTAAAGCTGGTCCTACAACCGCATCCAAGAATAACATGCAGCGTATCTCAGAACTGTCGGTGAAAATTATTCTTGGAGCTAGGTTTAATTGAGCTGCATTTTAAAGAGGTGCAATTTCACAATTTGTGTATATTTTCTAAGTTCACTATTTTGTATGTGTTGAGAAAAACACAGATTTTAAAATTACATGGTCTAATATTTACATTTAGCATATAACTGCAACATTATTTTTTCGTTTGTTTTTTTTAAAGACTCGAAAGGACTTGAAATTCAAAGTTTCAGACTTGTGACTTGACTCGGACTTTTACACCAGTGACTTGAGACTCGACTCTGACTTGCCTGACATTACTTGAGACTTGACTTGAGACTTGAGGATAAAGACTTGAGACTTACTTGAGACTTGCAAAACAATGACTTGGTCCCACCTCTGGAACATACTACTCAAAAAACCACCACACAGATCTGAAAGGACAACGTGTCAGGAACAGATGGATGAGGAAAGTAGGTTAGGGTGATAGAAGGTAAAAGACAAAACGTAGAAATAAGTTGAGGTAGAAGAGAGGGAATAGAGGAAATGCGAAGAGGAAACTTTATGGTGTGGAAAGAATGTGGTGAGAGTGCTGGATGGAAGATAGAAACATGAGGTTAAAAGAAATTGGAGGATGGGGTATGGAAAAAAGGA
The DNA here is from genome assembly GCF_964374335.1 of Astatotilapia calliptera. Lineage (NCBI taxonomy): Eukaryota > Metazoa > Chordata > Actinopteri > Cichliformes > Cichlidae > Astatotilapia > Astatotilapia calliptera. The sequence continues at coordinate 41,631,019 of NC_137424.1, read as the reverse complement.
AGCACGAAGCAAGAGGTGAGGGAGATAGAGAAAAAGCAGGGATGCATTAGATGGAGTATCAAGAGATGATTGCAGATATCCTTTAGATGCTTAACTGAATTGCTGCCCTGGTATAGAACAGCAGTGAGGTAGGTGCTGCATGTCAAATTAAGATCCACATGAAAGAGGATATCTGATATCTGTAACACAGACAGTGGAAGAGGATGACAAGCCTTTGTCTTGCTGATTTAGACTAAATATTCTATGATGTTTGGTTTTGGTTTTGAATTTATTGGTCCTCCTTCCTGTGGTTCTCAGTATACAGTTTCTCTCTTTTTGAGTACTTTTGTGATTGCGCATTACAGAATCATCACAAACAACCTATGTACCTGCTGTTCAATATTAGCTATAGCTGGTTAACAATGAACTTACCATATGTACGCATGGCATAAGGCTTATTTCCGACTTATTTGACAGAACTTAAATAAGATGGATCATAGACAGCATAGTTTGTCCAAATGGTAGCACTAAAGGACTATGCCAACAGGATGTAGCCATCACAATTTAACTGCAGTAGTACAGTAAGAAAAACAAAAGGGGCAAAAAAAATTGACCAAATGTCATCCTTAAGAGATGTTATAGAGATTTTAATTTGGATAAATTTGTAGATGATGTTCAGAAAACATGTTGGTGAGAAATTTTATCTGAAATGCATCCAGAAAATGCACTAGCAAAGTTTGAAGTGTTATTTATGCCAGTGGTGGAAAAGCATGCACCATTAAGAATGTTTACTGTTAAAAATGTTAGAACACCGTGGTTGGACAGGGAATTGAAGGCCCATAGGGCAGAGCGCAATCAGGCAAAATTAATAGCCAGAAAATCTGGTTATAAATATACCTGCCAGATTGGCAGGTATATTGTAAATTAAGGAATTTTCTTACTGGGTTAACTAGGGGAAAAAAAGAAATTATATTATGAAAAGAAGATTAAAAATGCAAAAAAAAAAAATGTCAAAAAAGTTATAGAATGTATTAATGGACTTAATGGGCAAAAAGAAAAAAGACATGCCTTTCTATATAGAGACAGAAGGTCAAATTTTAAGCCAGTTGATATCGCAAATCATTTCAATAAATGTTTTATAAATTTTATACCTTTTATTCTTCATTAAAAGCTTGATTTGTTACCTTATAGAAAAGGGTATTCTACAGCTACTGCTTTAACTCAAATGACTGATGATTGGTTGAGAAGGATAGAAGAGAAGAAAATAATTGGAGCAGTATTCCTGGATTTTACAGTGGCTTTTGATATAATGGATCATGAAATACTATCAAAGGAATTATAACGTTATGGTTTTTATAAGTTTGCCTGATTGCTGATGAGGAATTATTTGAGTGAAAGGAAACAAACAGTAGTTTTAAATGGAACATTTTCAGACATAAGTGTTGTAAAATGTGGAGTGCCCCGAGGAACCTGTCTTGGACCACTGTTGTATGATATGGTTACAGCATGCCATTTGTCCTCAATGAGGCAACTATGTCTATGTATGTGGATGATTTAACTTTATATATAACAGCTAACACTGAAAAAGAGTTAAAGCTAGATCTAAATGTTGAATTACAATTAATCGTTGGGTTTCTACTAATGTTGCACCTGTTAACCAGGTCTATGAGACCAGGCTCCTGGGTGTAACTTTGGACAGTGAATTTGTTGTGGATATAGAACAAAGATTGTAAGAATGCATACATTTATTAATTGGTTAATTGTTAAAGATAGATAGCTTTATTCTTTACTTGTACTTATTAGAAATATTATTGTTACAAATACAAAAATCATTTTGTAAAAAAAATTGTATTTCAGTATGGATAGACATGGATACTGTACTAGACAAGCTAGAGGAAGAAGATTTTTATTATCCAAAGCAAGAACCAATTCAATCAAAAGAACAGGTTTGTACATGGCAATGGAAGAATGTATATTTTTTTACCAATACAGATAATACAAGAAACCATAAAAACTGGATTAAAAAAAACCATCTAAAATGATATTTGTTTGGTCTGACTTTTGATCATTGTTAAAAATGGTAACATGAATTTGAAATGTTGTGTGTGTGCTGTCATAATGATGGTAAATTAATCTCACGTTGTGCAAATGTTATATTATCAACGCTTACCCTGATACAAGGCCTAAATTGTGTTATATGGAGCTGTTGTTTATTGTGTATATGTTTGGTTTGTCTTGTCCAAATGTTACATTGTATATATGTGTCTATCTTATAATACATTGCTAAAATCTAAAGATTTGCGACCCCAGGAAGAATAGCTGATGCATTACTTCAGCTAATGGGGATCTTAAAAAACATAAACAGATGCCTACAGTCATTCTTTTGATTAATAAATCAATAGACGGTGCCTGCAAACCGATGAAAAAATAATCTTCCCATTGAAATGTTTTTGTGATTTCCTGCCTCTTTGGAGCTAAAAGAAGCCACTCAAATACATGAGATTTCAATTGAAAGCCAAGGATGTCCTCTATTCAGTACATCATGACTTAGTAGGGTATCGCAAATAAGTCAAAAGATGTAAACCAACAACTAATGTCAACAGAGGACATAATTGAATTATATGTGCATTAGTCTCGTAGTGCAACAGTCTCGAGCCACCTCTCATTTCTTTATATTTAGCTCCCAATCAGTGAAAAAGGTAGAAGAGAGGGTATTGCTCCAGACCAGTAGTTCCTCAGGCTTGCTTTAGGACTTCCAGTTTTTCTTGGGACATTGCCTCCTTTTTCACTTATTTTCAGTCCAGTCCTTGTACCTGACCATTTTCAGTGTTTTTTTTTTCTTTTTTCCTGAAAACTACTTAAAGATGTGATAAGAAAGCTGCCTAAGAGAGTTCAGACTGTGTTGAAGAATATAGGTAATCATATCAAATACTGACTTTCAAACACAGTAGAATTGCACAACCTGTGTATTATGTATAACGATTACGGTGTTAACTGCCTTCATTTGTAATATATTAACATTTGTATAGATCCTTCATAAAAGCTACTTTCAGCTGCTAACTTTGTCACAAGGGGGCAGCCTCAAAAGGTCCTGGCACAACTCCAAAGAGATTAACATCTTCCCTTGGCACCAGACATCTTTTACTTGTTTGGTGAAAGTGAAACACTCACCACTAGGTACATCATTAATACAAAGTGTCATTAAAATTAGCGAGTATGGAACTATTTAGCAAGGCACTAATATGGTATCTCCAAGTCTACATAGCCTATAAAGGACTTCTGTCACATCTTTCTTGTTTTTTTTGTAACTATTTTTTAGTAAACATGCAAAATAAGTTTTGCGTGCTGATTTGTAAAATCTGACTATTCTTTTATAGTTATTTTACTATTTGCCAAGCTCTTTTATCATGAAAAACTAAAGTCTTTGAGTAGCGTTATCACATTTTTCATCCATAACTTTGTTGAATATGTACAAATTAATTATAAGTAACTGCTACTTGCACATCAGTATTTTCCCTTAGAATTTTTCTTTTCCAACGATGACTGTATTGCTTAGACAAGCGAGTTCTCACCAATCCACCAAGAAAACCCCCCCCCAAAAAAAAAAAAAATTATCTAACTGTTTTTGATTACTAATCCATTTTTAACACTGTTTAACTGCAATTACTGTGAAACTATGACAGCCAATTTCCAATGGTGTTGAGAAACACAGCTTGAAATTCATTTTCTTAATCAGATAAAACTTCAAAACATTAGAAGCCTGCCATATCCTCTGGGAGAGGCAGACATGGGGATCCAGCAAAGGTTTCACATATCTCTCCTGGGAGGAAAATATGTGCACAGCTAAATAAATAAATAAGAACGGAAACAAATAAGTTTGCACTGCTGGGCAAAACATGACACAGTCACAATGTGGTGTATGCTATCATCTCAGTTAATTAGAAGGCTCATTAAATATAAGAGCAGGCTGATGTTGAATTCCTAGCAGTTGTTAAATTGTCTAAAATGGTAAGGTTGTGATATCTTATTAATTAATCTTCTGCTCACAATTACTAAATACCTTCAAGTTAAATGGATCCAAGTCAAAATGAATAGGCTGTGCAGTTGATGAATTAAGTTGTAAGATAAATATTTTCTGATGAGTGGTTTGATGTTGTTTCTCACACATTCATAGACACCAGTAGACCAAAGTGACTGTGAAAGTCCACACACACACACACACACACACACACACACACACACACACACACACACAGTCTTTCTGGGGCTTTAAAAGTCTTCTTAGATTTCAGACATGCTTAGTATTAGCCCACACTGCAAGAGAATCTTGACTTGAAGCAGCTCAGCTGCTGAGTCACTTTTGTTCAATTTTCCATTTAAACCATTTCAGTCTCTTTCAAAAGCAACAGAAACCATCTCCCAGTGAGGCCAGGGCAAAACTGTAATTAGTTCAATCTTTTTGCCTGAAGCTCTTGTAAACAAGCGACTTCCAGTCTGGCGGTGACCTCGTGAAACTTCAATTAACGGCATGAAATACATGTAGCTTTTAAAGAAACATGCTTTAAAATTTTGGAATACACACAGAGTCATCTTTAGAGGAATGTGCAGCATTCTGCAGATAAATGATCTTTATGTGCATTTCTTGTTATGCTGTAAGAGAAATGAAAGCTATCGCTAAGCCATCACTTACAGAGACAGTGGCACAAGTGTCATCACTGACCAGAATATACTTAAACTACCCATTTCTGTGCGGGGCAGGCAGTAATGAAGAAAATCAAAACTTATTCATGAAACAGAAAAGCTTAAAAAAGGAGATTAAATAAAGCTTTAACAGTGTTAATGACTATGGATTTGCATGAAACCAGCAGTGTCTTTGAAAAGGCAGTACTCGTCCAAATTAAAGTATTTTCTGTCAGTGGAAATGAATTGTGAGCATTTTTGATTAATAAGCCTCTAAGCAGACTAGTTATCTCATTTGTGGGACAGTCCCTGCATTTAAATTCAAACAAATTTTCAATGTAAAAAGCATTAAAAGGCTTTTGTGAAACGCATTCCCCATCTGACCCCGTCCTTGCCCTAACAAAGCTGTTACGTGCAATGAATTGCAGCAAACCATCTGAGAATGTGTGAAAATATGTTGGTTTTGATTCAAAACAAATTGTAGTTCAATCAAAAGGAGAGATCCAGCTATCTTAGGTCGACACAAAGGAAGATGGGGAAAAAAGACGATTAAAAAAATCTGGTTATGTTGCAAGAATCAGTAACCGTATACTAAAATAGTAATCAGTTCACGCTCCCCAAGCAAGGCATTTTATGCCGAATTGCATCATCATGAGCAAATACTGCAGGTTTCCTGTGTGAACTCACAAAGTGCTCTGCCTTCCGCTGTCACTCTCTGAAAGCTGTCTGCTGCTTCAATTTTCCCTGGTTGATTTGTCACTTTGTTGTTGCCATTCTTCAATAACCTTTAGAGGTACTGTATCTCCAATCCACCCACATGCTTGCAGTCTGTCTTGCTGTTTTGTGAGGCCACAAGTAAACATTCAGCAGACCGTCAGGTATACTGGCAACTCTGGTAAGACAATGTACTGTTGACATTTAATGGTCACAGCTAGAAGAAATACTTTTGTGTCCAACCAATCTCAGACATCATAACTTTTTTTTTTGTTGTTCATGTCTAAGAGTACCCTTAAGCTGATGGCATGCCCATTTTGCTGACAAATAACCCACATGAAGTCAGTGTCTGCATAACACTGACTCAGAGTGCCTGCGTCTGAAAATGTCAGGGATAGGTCAAAATCGAGCCTAGATAGATTGTGCAGCGTTTTTGTTGACAGCTACCTGGTGAATTGAGCAGTCAGCAGTTAAATGTTGCTCATTTCGGTCCACAGCTTCATCATAAAAGAAGACTTTTGCAGCAAGTGAACATGACCCATCGTGGACAGATTTCCAATATATCGTACTCCCAGAGAACCAGTTTAGTGGAATCCAGGAACTCCCTGCTACAAATCCAGAACCAGTTTACATTTTAAATAATTTTCTTGAAAAAGTTAAACCACATCAAACTTTTGTCTATTTAAATACTATTTTCCTAATTTAGACCATCAACTGCATGTCCCATCTCTGGACTGATGAATGGACGGAGCAGTGAGGTAATTATTCTCATAGTGACATATAATATGAACAAGCAAGCTGTATCACTTTGTGGACTTGGCCTTCATCACTTGTCCTCATTCACCTAGGATAAATTAATAAAGTCAAATTCAAGCACTGAGCCAAATTAGCTTTTTTTTTTGTCTGAAGTTATATCATCCGGGGCACCTTCAGTTAATATTAAAAGAAGCTCTGGACCATGCAGTTTCAATTACCTAAGAGAATCAAAACAGTGAAAAGGCCTCAAATTGATTTTCTTTTATAGAGCCCCCCCCCCCCCACCTTAAAAATAACAGAGCAGGAAACCTTAAAACCTCTAAAGATAAGCACACATTACTGTTCTGTTTGCTTCACTGTTCTGTTTAAATATGTATTTTAGCTGCCAAGTTTCATTTTAGGATTTCTTGTTAAGTTTGTAAAAGCTTTCACTAACACCGTTTCTTCAGATATTTCTCTATTCAGCAGTTGGGAAGATGATGGGCATAATTCTGGGCATAATATTTAGGTCAACGGTATCAAGACTCCATAACAGGCAGCAAGATTCACATAGTAAGGATCAACACTCCCAAATTCGGTTCAGTTTGAGGCCTCCATAGAGGCCAAACGGATGGCCAATGGCCAAACAGGTTGTACAAACAACGGTGCTTTAAGACATACCCAAAATAGTTATCCCGGACCTAAAAACAGGGAACATTAAAAAAATAGGTGGGTAGTTGGTGAGATGGTGAGTATTTGCTGACAATTGGGTGTCTTCCATACAAACTACTGGCAACTGTGGCAACCTACCAGTGAACAAATCAGTTGCAAGGAGGTTCATGGTACAGCTCTGTATGCCTCTTTGTTTCAGCAGACAACCCCTAGCCAATCATTGGTGTCCAAGTATATCAGTATGAAAGAGATCCAACAAAAATCATACAAACATAGAACAGGTTCCAAACAACACCTCACTACCAGAATTTTTTTATAAACCTTGGCTTGGCAGTACTTAAGTAAACTTGCTGACAAACATACAAATGACCCTGAAAACACACAAAAGCGAGAATTGAGTCAGATTCAAGTTCATAAGCAGGTTTAATTGGAGTAGGTGGAAAACCAGAACTTATTAACTTTATTTGTGTATTTAAATGCTTTACAGTCTATACTGTAGAAAGGCTGGGTATCCCTGGTGTACATCATTGAAATTCAATTGACAGCCAGCCCATTTAAGTTAGTCTTGGAGATATCAAGTTTTTAAAGAATAAAGGGTTGTTTCATAGTTAGTAATTTATAAAATGTGTTTTTTTCTTCTTTTTTTGTAAATGTCACAATTCAGTGACAGCATTTCAACTTGAGATGCACATAAATAGACTCTTCTTGTGTTCCTTGACTTCTCAAAGTGTTCGACAGTACAATCCTAATTCATTCATCCTGACAGGGCTTTCTTGTTGTACAAACACAACGGTTGTGCTTTCACACACTCACCAGTTACATACTAGGGGTGCTATGGGTGACAGTATATTACTCAAGGACACTTTGATTTTTGAATTGGAGGACCTCTGGATCGAAGCACAACCTTCCGATGAATGAACGACTTGATTTAGATTTTAGCTTTCTTATTGAAAGACCTGATGATGTCCTAAATAGGCCACAAAAGTACATCCTTATCTAACCACACTGAGTAGGACATGGCTTCAGTATGCACTTAGTTTAAAAATATTGATATGACCACCAGATAATAAGTAGGACCAAGTGTTTTTTAAACTGTTTCACAAGTTCAAAGAAACTTTTGTTTTTATTACCTTTTCAAATTTTTTTTTACCCTTTTATTACAGCAGCAGTGTAATCTGTAATCGCAGGATTTGACTTTCACAGTGATGCATACAGTGTGGAATAAAATTCATCCAATATTAAATTAAAAACTGAATGTCCTGAAGGTTTTTTCCATTTACTGTAAATCTGCTAAATGAAAAAAAAAAAATCATGGCGATCATCTGTACAAGACCTTGTGCTTCTCTTTTTCTGTGCTTTCACTGTTTCCCTACAAATAAAGTGCATTCACTCTCTTGTGAAAAAGCAAATCTTGGGTGAACATCCCTTTATTCTGTACTGTTAACCTCAGATGTGCATAACAATACTCACGCATCATGGCGGCACACACGCGCCCCCACATGCCTTTATTCACAAATACACACAAACACGCACATTAGACCCTGAGCCAGTGAGTTGCCATAAGGTGGAGCGCAGATAATAGATTTAGGCAACTGTAAGCAGATTTGGGCGTGCACCTTACTTAAAGGCAGATCATTCTGTGGCTGTAAACAGGTTTTGGAGAAATCAAACCGTTAAATGGAAAATACATTTATTAATTCAATCCGCTTAGTTCAGGTTCAGCTCCTTTCCCTCAAATTAAGTTTGCTGGATTTCACAGGATATTAGCAGGCAAGAAGAAAAGAGGGGCATCGGGATGGCTGCCGTGTCATTGCAGTCATGTAGGCGCCTTGATGTCACACTAACCTCGACTCAGATATCCCTCAGACTGAGAAACCAGCAGTGATGACATAAAGAAAATAAAGCGAGATTGACTTTTCAACAGCTGACTGAATAGCCTGTATATATTGGATGTAGCAGGTATCAGAGAAAAAGCTAGGGGTTGTTTTTCCATCATATTAGATTGTGGTAGGCGGCATGTCAAAGCTAACAATTATCAACTTACTTAAGTGCTTCTTTTACACAATATTAAATGGAAAATCACTTTTACTCTAGATCTGCAGTGAATACATGCTGTATGTGTTCATTCTCTTCTCTGTTGTACCTGTATGATGCCTGCTTTCACTGGATTGTTGCTGAATATCACGCTGTTATTGTAAGACTTCCTATTTCATCCTTTACTCAGGTTATGTACACGTTTTATGGACATTTTTGAAGGAGTTGAGAGGTTGAAAGATGCATTTAACATTTCAATCTAATTAGATTTTTACTATTTCTGAACTCAAAAGAACCAGAGAATTTTCTTTATGTCAGTGAATGAAATGGTAAAATGGGTACAGGTTTGTAATTTCCTCTCTGAGTATATTTCTCCAATACAAAGAGAACCTGCACTCTAGAAACATGCACAACTACATTTACCTCAATAGCGACATGTTCAACCAGCCAGTTCACTCGGAATAAATGGATTCTAATTCATTTATTTTTACATTATATCTTGCATAGCAGATAGTTGTGCTTGCAGGTGCAGATCTCGTGTCCGTGTCAAGGCACCGGCTGACCTCTGTGTGACCTCTGTTCCTTTTGTGCACCACTTATAGTCATTCCTATTGTTTTACTGTTTCACGTTTGGAGATTTCCCACTGATGCTTCAAAGACTAGCAGATGCACGTCTCTGAGGGGAACCTCGACATATGTAGTCGGAGCACAGGCAGTTTTCATGACTGAATCAAGGCCCTTCCTGAACTCTGAAGGACAGAATGGATGGTTTCATGGTTTCAACATCCCCTAAATTCATCGTTCTCCCTGACTTTACCCACAGTGATGGTTCTAACCTGGAACAGCCCCAATCTACCTAAATATGTAGCACCTGTACACCCGTAATACATTTAAAAATGGTTTCCTTTTAGTGTTTTTGAATCATTTTAGGAAAAGTCATCAGATTTCATGCTAAAAGATTTAGACATTTAGGATAGGTTTACTGCTGAGAAATTTTGTAATATGTCAAATTTAACAGTATATAAGGGTTAACAAATTGCATACTGTACATAGTTGACAGTATCACTTGGATGTTCTTATTTAATTTTGGAATAACTTGGAATGATGAAGACTACTGGGAAGACTTAAGTCCCTGATTTGTATACTACCTGAAATATATTTGGTAGCACATACAATTATCACTTGTGGTGTCTGTTTTGTCAAGGCGAGAAATAAAAGCAAAAACATGAATTGCCTTTTACAGTCATCTGCTAGCACAGACTCACACACTTCTAAACATTCACATTTTTGCTGGACAGACTACGTTTTCTTCCCTCTGTTTTACCTCTTTTGACAGCTTTATTTGAACAAGTACCCTTGTGGTTCCAGTCTCACCTGTCTCAGGCTTGTCATTAGTATTAATAATATTGTTCCTGGTTTGAAAACTACTTCTTTTTTCTGTCAACTGCAATCACATTTATTTTTCCAGAGAGTTAAAAAAAGAAGAAGAAAGTGGAGTGAGTCTTACCAGCTGGTGATTTCAGTTAACTCACACCTGGTCAGGTTGATGGACAATAGTGAAAGCTCGTTTTTGACAAAAACTGAGGGCATGTCAAATTTCCTCAGCTGCTCCTGAAAGTTTTTTGGAGCTTGCTGTCAATGTGCGGAGGTCAAGCCTAGAGGGTGAACTCAAAACAGGTGAGGGCTTCATGAAACGTGAAGTCTCACTGTGCCTTGCCATTTCTATTTCTCATTTCAGTTCTCTGGCTGGTGTTGAATTACCAGCTTAATAAAATTCAGCTAGCCTCTTTCAACTGACTAGACAGTGAAAATATTCTGTAAGGCTGGTTTTCTATTTAAGATGCTGTTAAAGATATGATAGAAAATTGAAGCTTGCCAAAATGATATATGTTGTTGGGTCAGCGAAATCAACCTAAACAATACATTACTTGGACATTATTGCAGCTAATCACTGGCCTAATGGAATGTGTGGCTGGCATATTGATCCGGAGTACACCAGTCATCCATAAACATTTCTTGAATGATCCCCTGTAACATATGATCAGCCATGTGCACCTGCTCATGTCTCTCAATCAATATTGAGGAAAAAAGTCCCAGATGTCCCAAATCAGATCCTAGGAATGTTTCCACAAGGTCAGAGTTGTGTTTGGAGGATACTGAACTTTTTTTCTTTAAACAAGTAAAAAAAGACATTTTGTAATAACTATACACTATATATAAAAGATGCAATATCACATATCATGTAAAGTCATACTTTAAAGCTTTAAAATATTAGATTTGTGCTTTTCTTATTATTAGCTTAGTTGTTAGCTAATGCTAGCTAGCTCAGTTTATCTATAACTGCACTGCTGAAAGAAAGAAAGACTTTAAGAGCTTTAACAGTGAGATACAAAGAAAAAAATCCTTGTGCAGTACAGTCATTTTACAGAGATTTAAATAGTTTTTGAACCTCACTCTTTATTTAAAATAAATTTCGGATTCTGTGGAGATTGACTTTGTTCTGAACACAGCCTCAAATGGTTATCTGAGGAACTTCAATTTTATGGCGCGTTTCTTGGTTTCATGTGTCACCCTTGCTGTTTACCATGTTACCATAACCATACCAAACAGATTAGTGAAGCTCGGACGTCTTTTTTTTTTTTTTAATGAGGGAAACTACCACCTTAATTGCTGACGACTGTTAATCTGGTAGGAAATAAATATCTTAAATCCAGGAATAATACTGGTTGGGTGAAAATGTGTAGGAACTTATGGCCCATAGAGGTTAATCTTCTTCTAAATATATTCTCCAGCAGATTGCATACCTGGAAGTTTAAATGCCCTGTGATTTTGTAAATGACAACATTCATACTCACATTAGGAAGTGATATCATTTGCTTCTGTTTGTTCTAATTAAAACCCTATTAGATTTAAATGGCAATGAAAACCGGGGGTGAGGAAAAGGAAAATAAAAACATTATTTCTCAAAGCCTGAACCCTGTGTGCCCTCCTAATAGAATTAAAACAGTTTCATGTGCATCTCTTTAATTGGGACAGAAGCTTGCATTTGAGAATATTAATTACTTCTCATTTCATTTCAGTATATCCCCTTAAAAATATCATCCTGTTCCTATTAAGCTATCAAAGTCAAACGTAAAGATGAGATCATGAAAATTTTAAACATTGCTGAGGAGATGTGAAAATGTGTGAACCTTAAAAAACCGAAAATGGTCATATAATGCTTATTTAGTTAATGAAAATTTGCATCGATTTAAGCCGCAGTCTCAGTCTAATGCTGCTTTAAAATCGAGGAAACACAGCAGCGGATTGCGAAAGCAAATCTCCACTTTAGCAAAGCCAATTTAACCTTTTTCAGACTTGCTTACAGCAATTTGGAACTCAATTAGCACAAAGCATGTGTTAGTTTATTACAGAAATAAGTGGTTATCATTGTCTGCCTGAGTCTTCGCAAAGCCCCCCCAAGAGTTCTTCAACCATAATGTTGAGATAACAACATGAATCAACTAGCAAAGCAAAGTGTGGAGTTGTAGTGGCCTATCCACTGGTGTTTCTCGTGCGCCCCTAGAGGATCCGATTAAAGCCCTTCTCAATACACAAAACAGTGCCAGAGGTAATGGCGTCCTCCCACAGCAACACACCACTTCATTAGCAGTTCTGTGCAGCTTCATTTGCATGTATTTAGATTACCACATATACAAAACAGCTCTCTCATGAGTTCACTGGCTGTTAAGAAGAAGTCCTTATTTTACCTCTACTGCGGGGAAAGAACCTAAAGCAGTGGTAAAAGCAGTATAGTTATTTATTTTAACTGTGTTAATTATAGTAAACTCTACTATTTTTACTCTTTATCATGCTCATGCAACACAACAGTTTTCCTTGCAGGATCAGTAAAGTATCTATCAATCAATAAATTGTGAAATTGTTTGTTTGTTTTTTCAGATCCCCACATGGGTTGGCTTTTATTCTTAGAAAAGAAACTGTAAGGCATTTTCTAATAAATCCCACACAGGTTGATAAAGTTGTAGAGTATTAGCTAATACGACTATCCCCTTGTACACTGGCTTAATGTTTGCTGAAAAAAACGGCCTCTGGGTGCTTACATAGATAATCCATAGACATTTCAAATAATTTCTAATACCATTGTATAACAGATGACTGCACAAATTCCCTTTTATTCAGTTTCATATTGTTTTAGATAACGAAAAGTTATTTATTTTAAAAAACAAGGACATTTTTAAGTAAATGCCAAACCTTTGAGAGGCAGTGTATTTTAATCTCATCAGTACATGTATATCAATCTTCTTTTCGTTTTATGATATAAACTACATCCATTTTAACATGTTTGGCACAATGTTTTTTGGGGATCAAATTGGCAAAAGAAAACGAAATACATTCTACTCACTCTATTGTGTGTTAAAGCATGACTTTCTATTTTTGATTCTACTTTTGATTATTTTGCTCGTGTTCTTTTTTTAGGCTCCGCCGTGAAACGAGAACTGCGTTGAGTTATCCCCAGAAAAGCAGGGGTGCAGGTTAAGGCTTACCCTGCGTGCGGCATACCTAATTAAAACTCATTCAACTTGTTCCATCGTCTGCATCACAGATGACAAATGATCAGAAGAACTCGAACATGCTTATCATCCAGCTTTGAGTTGTTTTTCCCGCTCGTCGTCTCGTCTCTCTTCGTACTGCTCGTTGGGATTTAGCTCCTAATTGTCTTTTCACGCTTTTGACATTTCTCTCTTGAGTTTTCCCTTGCTCTCGTTTGACCCAGAGAGGTTGCGATTGTTGATCTTCAAATCTGTCAGGTTAACTCGCGCCTCCACTTTTTAAATGATATTAGATTGTCCTTAGGTGTTGCTTTAGCTTTTATTCACACACTTCAGCGTTCCCTGCTCAGATATTCCACTGGAAATTCTCTTCAATCTTTGTATTCTACCCTCCACCATTTCACTTCCTGTCAACCTCATCCATCTGCTTCTCCCACTTTTTCCAGATACTGCTGGAAGGCTTTACCAAAACAGCAATCTGTCAAGGCCATAGGTTACGTTTTACCATCTGCTCTAAGATTAAATTAGGGGAGGTTGTCTATCTCTCATTGTTTGGGCTGCCTCTGCCCTCTACAATATTTCCTCTCACATCAGGCCGGACATGCCGAGACCATATAAAAGATGGAGGGAGGAAAGAAGGAGAGGAAGAGATGACCTGGATGCCAACCAAAGTCAAGATGAGCTTTTGTGCTGTGAGTGTCGGGTAGTGAGATTAGTTGGCATTTCTTTCTTTCTGGCTTTGTAAAATTTTTTTGCAGCATCAAGAATGCTCTGGCAAACACACACGTGAGCACTACCCTATGCCTGCTTCTTTATCCCCCCCCCCACCGCCAATATACATCCTTGGATAGTAAGTGCAGTTGTTGCATTGAAGTGTGAGGTATCATTTGTTACTGGGAATCCTCAGCCATCTCTGCGAGGGACTTGGCTAAATATAAGCTCCAGGCTGAATCTGTACTCTGCAGCTGAATGCTTCCCCAAAGTCTTCAGTCAAAGAGTGAGAGAGGAGAGAGCAAGTATGAACGAGAGAGCGGGAGATTTCAATGCCCCAGGGCTCTGTCTGAGAGAAGGGCAGGCCCATTGCCCATACACACATACTTATTCCATTCAAATGTCCTTACATGAGCAGCTCACACAAACATATTTCAGGCAACAAGAAATGCTAACAAGCGTCTCCAAAGAAGCCACTCAAGTCTACCTTTATCCTGGAATAGAGGCCTGAAATGTACAAAAACAAATATGAAACACCGCGACTTTCACATTTGAATCTGCGAATATCCCCCTCCCCCCCCAACATTAATTTCTGTCTTTCATTTTTTAGTTTAAAGTTTTGAAAAACCTAGGTGTTCGTCCCTGTACAAAAATGAAAACCTGCTGCTGGTGGTCGAAAACATGACCATGTGTCTTTAAACATTTATTTTTTTTTTTTAAGTGTTGGGGAGAAAATTGCCCAAACTGAAACAGAGATAAAGATTCAAAAGCATAAAAAAGCATCACCTCCCACAATGCAATTTGATATTATTATTCCCGTCGTCTTTGTTAAAGTTCTGTCTGCCAAAGATTGCAATGAAGCCTTTTGTTATAAATGTTTTTCCTCAATACCTGGAACATGTAACTTTAGTACTATAATTATGCCACACTTGACAAAGCTTGTAATAGCAGAGCATGTATAAAAGCACAGAAGCGCACACCTACTGTACAGCACAAAGTAAGCTTCTGAATTTTCAGGAAAATGAAACAACAGGAACTTTTTTTACCTTGTGAAAAGAACATTTACTAAATGCCTTATCCTGGCCTTAAATCACTGATCAAACAGACTTTAACATTTCTGGAGGTAAGTTATGAAGTGGTAATAAACGATTCGTTGTCTTTGGAGGCAACACCAATAATAGAAATGAATTTTCAGAAATGAATTTTCAGTCACTCCCCAGGTTTCAAACACCTAGTGAGTGCAACAACAACCAACGGCGTCTAATGGCAGCACTCCCTGGTCTGAAGGGAAATTCAAAGGGAAGGGAAATGTATAACACACTTTTTGACTACTTTCTCTAACCAGCTTGTAAAAGCTTGTCACCGTCACTGAAAAGTACTGCGCAGCATCCATATCAGAGATTGTGTTGAATCTTTTAAAAGCAGGTTTTTACAAAAACGGTGTTTGAAGAGCATGCAGATAGATAACATTACAGGTCATCCAATGGAAACAAAATTAATGTTTACTTCCTATCATGTTGACATACACACAAGCCCCTTATTCCCTCTGAACACTGATACAAATGGCAGCTGCAGAAAAATGGTTCCTATGTAAAATATTTCACAACAAGGTTTTTGGATTTTTTTCAGTAACCAGGTTATCATTTCTGGATTTCTGGAAGAGGCATTGCTCCTGATTAGATATTATTTTACTGTAAACACTGCCAGGCTGGTGTGGTCTAGCTCTATAATGAAAATATATAAAGCCAATATCGTAACTGGGCGCTTCACACCAAGATATTCTAGAAGAAATACACTGATCATAACATTATGACCACTGACAACTGGTGTGAATAATACTGATTATCTCTTCATTATGGCACCTGCTAGTAGTTGGGATGTATTAGGGAGCAAGTGAACATTTTGTCCTTAAACTTGACGCAACAGAAACCGGAAAAATGCTCAATTCTAAGGACTTGAGGGAGTTTGGCAAGGGCTGAATTGTGATACACATCTTCAACAGTCTGTTTCTGATACCATAAATGTTCATTATACAAATTTGTATTTTTCAGCCACTCTCCTAATGCCACTACTCGTATGGACCCTTTCCTGATCTGACATCCTCCTCTCATTTTAGCAGATGTGTAATGTGCTTCACCTGCTAAATGATGGGGAAACAGGCCTGTGTGAAATGGACTGGCCAAATGGAGCTTGGACCTCTCTCTGTCTGTCCAGGCAATTAGGGAACAGATTAGCCAAACCACTGGGAACAATACAGTATCTGCTAATAGACCAACATCACAGCTGCATATAAAGATGATGATAAAGTCATATGAACAAGCAGATGAAATATATGTATATAACTATATATGCATACATTTGTACAAAAAGTCCACACACATTTTTTTTAATACATAAGGACTTTAAAGTTTCTGGGACACAATAAAGAAAAGGAAGTCTCCAAAAGCCCAAATTTGCACTTCCATGAGCACAATGGGGAGTAGAGATAAAGCCAAATAAATGGATGCTGTGACATTGTGTGAAATTAGTTAAAATTATAGGAACTCTCTAAGGATACTTTTCATCACATTGGAAGAGGAACATAAATGCGAGTCTGGGATTGTAGAGGTGGACTGGGAGAGAAAAAGCAAGAGGGCCTGAAAGAGGGACCGAGAAACACACTCTCACACATGCATACGCGCAGCCCAGCCAACCCTTCCAGTGACATCTGGACAGCGGTAATAACACGGTGCAAAATGCCATCCCAGAGAAACTGCATATTAACACCCAAATAGAGACATGCTAATGGCAGTTATCATCGGCTCTGCTCAGCTGTCTCTCTAACAGACCAACAGAAAGGGTGAAATAAAGTGCGAATAAGAGACGGAACTAAATCCATTAAAGCTTGAATAGGAATAGGAAAAAAAATGTAACCAGAACTGAAATGGGCAGGTCTCCTTTTGCTGTTCGAAACCCCACCCATCAGCATCAGAGGTTCTAAAAGGTAGTCAGCATTGAGTTTAGATGCCACATCACAAGTAAAGACATTTTTTATAATACTCACCTCTGATGTGTTATGTGCTGCCTCACTTTAATTACGGTTCAAATTTAACATAATACACATTTCCTCCTGGTTTAAGGACTTGGTGTACTTTGTGTCTTGTGTGATTCTACCCTCCACAGACCTCGAGAGACCTGTAATTTTAGAAAGTGGGAACTTTCACAAAGGTATTCAAAAAGGTAATCAGTGAAACCTTAGTGCAAAACCATGGCAACAAGATAATGTTTAAAAGAAAAAGCTCACAGCAGCTTTTCAGAAATCCATCAACTAGTCTGCTGACTTGGCATCTGGGGATAATAGTAGGTTTTCAGGGCTTCTGGTGTCAAAACCTTGTTGTTTCATTCCACCAGTCACTGTATGTTATGTTGTGCATGTGAGGCCCGACTGATTTTTGAACAATAAAAGCTTTTTATCTCTTTGATCCCACAACTTTTGGCAAAATGGCAGTATTTGACAATCTGGGATTAGAATAAATTGGTTGATCCAGTCTCCAAACTCTCCAAATCCCAGGACAGTTGAGCCTGATCCACTGCGGTTCTTCCCACACAACAAACCAAAGAATATGCTACAAGTTTCCCAATGCCAGACACCACCCGCAGAAGTCTGGTGAACACATCCTGATCCATTTGTCAGCACAGGGATGGGAGTATACAGCAGTAGGCGAGTGGCTCGTGTAATCTTATACTGAAGAACTGAAAATAGCACTGTTAAAGGGACAAAGTCAAACAGGAATGTATGCAAAATAAATCTGCAGTTTGGATAAAATTATTAAATAAAGAAATAGACTGACGGTAGTGGGGAAAAAAATCTGTACAGGCTTTATCTGAGCAAAACAGGGAATGTTAACTTTGTCATTTTTGCTCTTTGAAATCAGCTTTTGAAATCCTGCTTATTTGTATTTTGGGAAATTAGCCTTTGAACAGTATGTTTTTTTGAACTTCAACAGCTCCCTGACTACTTTAACAGATCAGGAACAGGGAGGAGGAAACAGACAAGGAACAAAGTCTCCACAGAAATGAAAAAAAAAAAATCCCTTAATGCACAACAAAGTCCATATTGGATTAGATACATTTGAGGTTTTATATTGAAATGGAGGCACTGCGTGTTTTTGTCTCCATTTTCTTTAGTGTTCAAATGTGTAAATCTGCTTTTTTATTTGTTTTAAGCCCAAATTGTTTGTGTATCGATGTGTGTGTGTTTTGAAAATTAGTGAGTGTGAGAGACTGAGGGGGTTGGGGGGGTTCTCACGCTACTGGCTGTTTTAATCTTCCAGGCAAACAGCAGCAGGCCTCAATATCAGCATGAGGTAAATAATTTTAAATCTAAACGTGCTCATACAGACACAACAACTTGCAGCTGCACATTATACAGTGCACACTAATATAGCCTGAATTTGTATGCCATGCACTCATAATTCACAATTCGCACACGTAACAACGATGGGCCTGGCCAGGCAATAGTGACCAAGGATTGCAAGGTAGTGATCTCATCAAGCTGAAATGGACCCAAAGTGTAGAAGAGCAGTAGTTTATCATGAGACAGGAGTGGAAAGAAACTGAGCTAGAGACTGGATACTACTAAAGGATTTCCTAAATGCCTAAACACAAAACCAAAACCACTAACTCAAATTTATCGTAGTTGGGGCTACTTAAGTACAAAAAGAGTCAAATGTCAAAATATGACAATTATCACCAGATAAAACCAGCTTGTCAACAAAGCTGAAGTTACAAACAAAGCCATTATGAAAATACATCAAATAATATATTACTTATTAAATGTGAAATATTTTTGCAATTTTGGTCATTCTTCTTAAGAAAACACTGTACTAACCAATGCCAAAGCCCACACAAACAAAGTAAGAAGGAGCAAGAAACATGCACCTTCAGCTGGTTAGGTGGGTTAACAAGCCAGAAGCTTAGCCACATTATCTGTACCACTCTATTTAGGGAAAAGGCTGAAAGCAAGTTTACTTAAAAATCTTTGGAATAAATCTAAACCTAATGGCTTGCTCTTCCTTGTTTCTTCTTTCTTTTAATGTGTTGGGTAGAGTCAAAGGTACTGCTGCTACCATGCTAGGCAGGCAACTGCCCTGTGGCCTGAAACTTTCCACTGCAAGTGGTGAGAATGAGTTTGTTTAAAGCAACCCAATGAGAACAACCCAAGTTATCTTTCTGGAGGTGAAAAAAAGAGGGAAAAGGGGAAAGAGAAGAAAAAGTGGTATGGTGTTGAATGGAGCCGAAATTATTAAATGGCCTGTATTTATATAGCGCTTTACTAGTCCCTAAGGACCCCAAAGTGCTTTACATATCCAGTCATCCACCCATTCACACACACATTCACACACTGGTGATGGCAAGCTACATTGTAGCCACAGCTGCCCTGGGGCGCACTGACAGAGGCATTAAATGCTAATGCTAATGTTAAATAGCTAAAATGATGCTAGCCTAGCCTGAAATGAGGGGGAGAAACCCTTGAACGATGTAAATTCCACTAGCGTCACATTATTTATTGTGCTTAATTTAACATTTAACATTAGTTAACTTAGCTAGCAAAGCAACCATGAATGAAGTTGAGACTGAGTGCACGAATCAGGACATGTAGTTACACTAGTTACACTATTAACACTTTCTGACCAATCATCTTGCTTGCTTGTCTTGCACATTCTTTTCCGGAGTAATATTTTAAATGTCATTTTACTGGACTGCTGTGCTTGTTATCAGATTACTTATAACATGAAGAATGCTGTTTGAAGGGCCTCCTGTGAATTTTTGCTTAGGGTACCAACAGACTCTAGACTCACCACTGGGCAGAATTTATTACAGACAGGCATGACAGCCAAAGTAGTTAAAATACAAATTTCCTTGTAACAAATGCATGCAGTACCTATATGCAGCCTTGTACGTTAACCATACTGATGTACCTATTGGTCAGGTTCCTTCCACCTATCTCCTTGCAAATGAGGTTCATATTCATTCAGATTCACATCATCTTAGACACTCCATCCCCCAAAAGTCCACATGGAGATTACAATCAGAGGCTTGTCATATTCAATTTTAGAAGCGATTTGTCCCAATTGCTATATCTCCATTTCCTGCTCATTCCATTCACTTATGTCACTGTGATCAAAAGCGTTCACCTGAGCTTCCTTGTTTTAGAGGACAGGATGGATATTTGCAACTGGCGCTTTCCATAAGGCTCCTTGACACGCTCATATCATCATAAACTGTGAGAAGAAACAAGATGTGGGATTGCAGTATTGGATAATACTTCTGGATACGAAATCCTAATAATAGTAGATGGTTTGAGAGTGTTTATGAGGCCAAGCCAAAACACTGAAAGAATATTTCATGATATTGGATGTATGAAATTATGAGAAAACAGTTCTACGGGCAACAAAACAAGACAAGAATCGCTATTTGATATGTTTAGTGATCATACAGTATCAGTGCAGATGAAAGGTCAGCACATATAAACAATTCAGGGGCCCACAGGCCAAACCTTTGGCTTCATTCAAAACTGATGTCATGTGAAAGGGCATGAACTGTGATTAGAGACTTCTAGTTGAAACATGTCTCTTAAGGCACAGCTGAAAGGGCAGCAGGGCTGTCATCTCTTCTGGTCAGTAGTTGTGGAAGCTTCCGGAACAAATGGAAACTTTGAATCTACTGTTAAACCACACAGCCGTTAGGGATGCTGCCGGAATAAAATCTCCAAAGCACACACTCTGCTACAAATTGGAAAACTGAAAGGTCCAAGGAGGTCTCCTAGTACAAAGACAAAAAGAAATAAAGCAGAAGCGAAAGGCAGATCAAGAAAAAAAACTATCTCAACAAAAAAGTAGAGATGCTGCTGAACAAATTTATAAAGTCATTCCAGACTCATTGCTTGGTGACCTTGTTACTGACATGTCTCTCTCTTCTGCAGGACACGCTCACACTCTCCCAAATATGAAGCATGACAAGCGGAACTGCACCAACTGCAGTTTTACTTTGCCGCATGCTGTCTAAACATTAGCAAAACTGACATGGTCACGATCATCGCTGTGCCCTCCCTAACTGACCTTCTTAGGAGATTCACATCAAATTACATTTATTATAGTTTGACCTCCATTTATTTCACCACTGTGCAGCTTCAACGGGAATTTCATTTTTGTCTGCCTATATTTGTAGCATTTACCTACATTCCATTTATCCATATAAAACTTATGGAAATTACATCAGAACTGTAGCTACACATTAAATGACATTCAGCCTTTGACTACTTTTCTGATTTTATTTTAAAACTTGTATATTTTGTGTATTTTTCTACGATATCCAGCAAAGTTTTGCCAGTTAGCCCATTTGACCACACACATTATGTTTTCCCCTCACTACTTATGAAGGTTTATGCAGTACTGTGCCAAAGTCACCCCTCATTTCTTTATATGTTGCTTCCTAGGAAGTAAACCTACTTGGAAATTTCAAAGTGGTCTTCAGCATTAGCACCGGCGACCATGGTTCAGGTGGAACCACATCGAGCTCATCTGTAACCGGAAGGTTGCCGGTTCGATACCCCAGCTCTCTCTGTCCTGGTCGTTGTGTCCTTGGGCAAGACACTTTACCCTACCACCTGCTGGTGTTGGCCAGAGGGGCCGATGACGCGATATGGCAGCCCTGCCCCAGGGCAGCTGTGGCTACAACTGTGGTTTGCCTCCACCAGTGTGTGAATGTGAGAGTGAATGAATAGTAGAACTGTAAAGCGCTTTGGGTGCCTAGAAAAGCAGTATATAAATGCAATCCATTATTAGCTCTTCAGACTTTCAGACTGTATCCCTGGAAATTGGCTGCATTTTCAATCCTGATTATTTTCTTAAAATTGTATTTCTGCACCAGCAAGTTGATTCTTAAAGATAAATGGGCATATCTCGCTGTGATGTGTGATGTTTATTTAAAAAATAATAAGTAAACTTGATAAGTGGCAGACAAAAGAAGAAGGGGCAGGCCTAAAAACTATCTACAGCAAATGAATGTTCTTAAGAAAAAGGAAAAAAAAAAATCCAACTATGAAAACAAAAACAGTACGGTCAGGTTTTGATCCACCATGCAATGCAATGATTGGAAAGACCTTGAGTATGACAGTGTTCGCAGATGCATTGCAGTAAAAGCATACCTGGATAGAAAAACACAGTGGACCACTATCAATCATGGATTGGCCCCTCTAGTTGCCGTACCTCAACATTACAAACAAAACAAGGCCAACATCCAAAGAGGAGCTTTGAATGTTCTTTATGCCTGGAGACTAAGTTAAAGAATAAAGGTGTACATACCAAATTACTGACTTTCAAGCTGGTCAGAATTGTGTCTTTTAAACTAAATTCCAAGGAGTGTTTCTGCATGCATCAATATAAAATAGAAAGGAAAAATAAATGAATGAGAGGTGCTCAACACTTTTCCACAGTAGTCTGTATTTATTCTATAAATTTAGTTTTAAACAGGCATCCATATCCACATGTTGAACTCTTGCTACAACCAGTGTGTAACTGCACATCTAAGAAGCCATCAGATTTGACAAAATGTGCCATATTCTGCTCCCTGGGAGCGATAACCTTGTTTGCGTCATGTGTTTTCTATTGTAATTTCTAAATCCAGTCATAAACTGCTGGAGAAATCATTAAGTTATTATTACAGCTGCATAAATTTGCTTCCGTTAGTTTTTCCTTTTCGTTCTAATTATTTGAAGGCATTTAAATTTTCTCTGAAAAGTACTTTTGCCAAATTATATTGACTTTAAATGTGCTCTATAAATTAACTTGACCTCATAACAATAAAAAAATAAACAGCGAGGTTTTCCTTTTTAACACATTTTTTCACAAATACTCGACAATCACGTAGGGAAAGATCTCTCTTAGAACAGAGAGGGACACCAAATCAGTATCTTAATGGTCATAGCTTCAACAGATCCTGATGCACAATAGCCATAAGACATGTTTTGATTGAGGGAAACTTGTGCACTTTCTTGGCAGAAAACCTCTCACTCTACTGCTTGCGTTATCCTTATTGTAGTCTTTGCCTGCAGCAGAGGATAACAAGGTCTCCCCTTCTACAACCACAGTTAGCTGATGTATAAATAGCACCATAAGGGTATATGACGTTGGGATTTTCCTTCAAGTCATATAATGACTTGTTTACAGCCACTGTTGACCATTAAGTCAAGAAGAATGTTAGCAGGATGAATAAGCCTGCCTGTCCTCTCTTTTTTGGTATTATTCACACATATTCTTCCATAAAGGATTTCTTTCTTTAGTCAGTCTTATTTTTGGTTAACTGATAGATTAGGCATTTGTTCTTCATAAATCTTCACTGATGAAGGGCTTTATTTTTCATATTCCTATTAGGCAAATGGGCTTGTCTCAGTGCCAATTATGGATATACAGTACTGTATCTGATTCTAGGGAAAAAACAAGAAGAAACAATATGCAGCTCAATATTCTGATCATCACCTCATGAAGCCAGAAACCTAGTGTTTGCTGCATGATTTAAGTGTGAAAAACATCCTTAGAGACTCGCCTGTGTGGGACCAATCAGCAAACAATGAGCAATGTTTTGATGCTGACATGATTCTCCTTTCATAACTGCCAATACTTATCAACATCTGTTGAAGCTGGTTGTTACAGATATGAAACGAAGCGCGATCTGTTGCTGCGTAGCCTCTTTTAAACCTCGGCTGATTCAAAAACAGGTTCTGGCACAAAGCTGGGGGGAGAAAAAAAGAAAAAATGGTAACGTTTTTAGAACTGCCAAAATTATTTTTCAATTGGAAAGTCACTGAAAGCAAAGACTGGTTCATTAATGAGTTGGAATTGTCATGCACACGCCTAAAGGAACCAAAACATTTGGCTCTATTGGTGTGCCCACTTGAAAATATCAAAGATTAGTTTCACCCTGCTGCTATGGCACCGCGACAGTACACAAATCAGATGTCTATTGGGCTTTACATTTGATTCAGAGTTGCTGCTATAACTAAGAAATTGAAAGCACAATAACAACTGTGATGATATTGCAATGGCAGCCTGTTTGCCTCATCGTCCCTCGCTTTGTGCAGTCCCCTTTGAAAGTCTGGCAAAAGCTTGTGTGCAGCAACGAGTTTTTTTTTTTTTGTCGCTGACCAGTACTGATGTGGAGCTGGGTGTATTAATGAGTACTAAGGGATAAATGCGCATCCTTAGGCTGGCTCGCATTCGTTTACCTACGCTGATAATAATTGGACGATAAACACAGTGAAAAGCAAATATTGGCTAGAGAGATGGTAAACAATAAGGCATGCAAGGAATGAATCACTAATATGACTACATCTGTAAACAGAGTGTGCGTGTTGCGTGGAGGGGTGGGGGGGGGGGTTACATTTAACAAGGCCTTGTGGAATAGTTTTGCATTTTTGTTATTTTTCTTACTTTACCTTACTAATAATCACAACAATGTTTTTTTGTTTATGAACGCTAAACTGGGGGTCCAAAAGTATGACCACCAGTAAAGATCTCCTTTTCCATTTTCCCTGAATTTCATACAAGCGTTTTCACGACTGTATCAGCTTAACAATTTGACTGGAATTTTGAAGCTCTGAATTTCACATATCTTTGTGTTTGGCGTTCCTATTTTTTGCTTTAATGACAACGTGACCTTGAGCTGACTCCAAAAGTCCACGCTGCAAAACCCGATAACCCGCAGTATCTCTGATCAGTCTTCCGAAGAGCTCCTAGTGAGAAATGCTTTTCTTTCTCAGCCTTCAAATACCTCCACAAATGTTGAAGTCGAGGTTGAAGTGAAAGTGATTGTACAGGAAGAGGAAACTTGATGATAGCGAGCACCTCCTGTTCTTCTTTGGCATTCATATAATTCTTGCAGTGCTTTGATGTGTGCTTGGGTTCATTGTCCTGCTGCAGTATCAATACTTCTGCAAAAAGATACGAACCAGAAAGTGCAGGGAATATCTCAAGTCAATATTAGGTGTCCAGGAAGGGAATTCAAACCCCAGACATGAATATTCACTGTCAGGATGAAGCACTGTGGTGCAGATTTTCTCTACTGCCAAACTCCTTACATAGTGTATACCCCTCTGTAGACTTCATCAATAAATAGGACATTTTTCCAGTCATGCACTTGTGAAATGCTGGCATGTCTGGTATATCAAACTTGTAGCGTTTGGCACTGTTTCTCTTTTTGAGATGTGGTTTGCAGGCTGACACGTGTCTTCTGAGACCAGTCAGCCTTTTTTTTTTTGACAGGACTTTCAATGACAGGAGTGTTTCACTTGTTATTTTGCAGATTTTATATCTGTGATGAAGTTGCTTTTTTAAATAAAAATCTGTACATGTGAGCAAAGCGTTATCTAGGATAGTACGGTAACTCGGCACGATAGCAGTTTAAATAAAACCTCGCGCTTTTGCACAAAGTCTTTTGGAAACCTTGAGTGTAAGCATGATTAGACACAGTTTTGCTTGGGATAACACTTTGACTCCTGACATTTTTACTTATCTTCGATGGCATGTTTCTCACTATCTCAGTGCTGCTTAGTCAGCGTGGCTCTGCTGGAAACTTGGGGCACAGCCATTTTTATAACAACTGAACAATACCTGCAGGTCGAATGAAATGAACAAGCTTCTGGGGAAGTAAAGGATATAATGCATGAGTTAACATGGTCAGTGTTTGCTGAATAAGTTTGTTGAAGTACAAATAGCCCATAAACTTATAGAAAATAAGTCCTGTGTTTTTAGAACACTCAGGTTTTCAGCATATACATCCTCAGTGAGTTTGGGATTAAATAGCATCTACAATGTACAGAAGTTAGAAAGCAGAAAATTGAAAGCACAAGTAATAGAGTGACTTAGTTACTGCTATATCTGTTATTTCTAAATATCATATATAATACATATGAAAAACAAAAAATATATCCAGTGTGTAGCAGTTCTCTGGGTGAACGTGGATGTTGATGTCAGTGGTATGCGGAAAAATGTGTCTGAAGGCAAAACATGCCTACTACGACATGAGGAAACTGTGACTGACATTCACACTGGCTCATCAACACTGGACAACAGAAGACTAAAAAAACGTTGCTTGGTCTGATGAATCTCGATTTCTGCTGCAACATTTAGATAGTAGGGTTTAGCTTAAACGACATGGATCCATGCTGGTATCAGTAATTTAGGTTGGTGTAATTGTGTGGGGGATATTTTCATAGCACACTTTGGGTCCCTTAGTACCCAAAGTTTCACCCAAGTGAGCATCATTTAAAGACCACAGCCTACCCGAGTATTGTTGATGACCGTGTCCATCCCTTTATAGCCGCAGTGATGGCTGCTTCCAGCAGGATAACACACTTAAAGCTCAAATCAACTCAAAGGGGTTTCTTTAACATGACAATGAGTTCACTGAAAGTTCACAAATGGCCTCCACAGTCACATTTATCGCAATCCAACAGAGCACCTTTGGGATGTGGGGCAACAGTAGAGTGACATTATGGATATGCAGCTGCTGTGTGATGCTGTCAAGTCAATATGAAGCAAAATGTTTTTATGAATTTGTAACATAAAAACATTTTGAAGGCAAATGAGGGTCCAATATGGTGTGTGTATTTGTGTATATATATATATTTTTTCACTAAACTATGCTAAATTTGAAGATGTAATGTTTGTCATTGTGTTGCATGTTATATGTATTCAAGCAGACAGAAAGAGTGATGATTGACATTTGTTGACAATTCAGAAAACTCAAAAGTTGAATGTGTTTATCTTAAATAATGTGCTTCCTTGACAGTTTTTTTTTATTTCTCTGCATAAACACTTGAGCTAGATGATAATAAGATGACTTCCATTTCCTATTATATATTTTTGTAAATTATGTCTATTGGGTAAACCTGTCTATTTGAATAACTCTGAGGTTTGCCTTTTAAAAAAGCCTCTACTGTATGACAGTTCTCATTAGTGACCATATGAACTTATATTAACCACATGTGGGGAGCAATTAGGGCCTTGTCATGACAAAAACAAGTCCTGAAAACCAGCTGGTTGCATTGATAAGCAAGAAATCAGGTAAAAAATTTCCAATTATAACTGCAGAATGCAGAAATATGTTTCCAAACTAATAATTAGTCCTTCATGAGTTTTTCTTCTGCTATAGGAGTAAGCATTCAATGTGGAGGAAACAAACTGTTTAAAGAGCCATGGTTGCATTCAGTAGTGTTTTTGTAGTTTTAGTTACAAGGACATTAAAACAGTATATAATTGGCAGGGTTATCTGTGGGTTTTGTCTCATTGTTGTCTGAAATGCCCAGAGAAGAAAATGGTTTTGGCACAGAGCTGTGATGCAGTGACGCGTGTCTTGGCAAATATATTAGTTGCACCTTTGCCTAATTTATTGTTTGTTTGCTTCACTTTTGTCCACTGAGGCTACTACCTAATTGGAAATAGAAACCTAATGAAAAACTGATGAGAAAGGCTCCAGCCCAAGACATGACAAAAACACTGAAGAACCAGGCTTTCTTCATGGCCGCAAGCAAATGTGCCACATTGGAAAAATTGTGATTAATTTGGTGATATTTCTTGGCCTTATTAACACTGAAAGAGGGGATAGATTAAAAAAATGTATTAACTTTGTTTTTCCAGAGTTACAACTGAGAAACAACTATTTTCTCATATCTTAAAAATCCCGACATCAGCATTTACCTACATTAGCATAAAGAGTATAAAGTAGAAAGATACATGTCTCTGTTCAAAGACAATCCAAAGTATGCAACCTCCCACTGAGCAAGCACTTGGCGACTATGGGAAGAAAAAACTCCCTTTAAAAGGAAGAAACCTCCAGCAGACTCAGGCTCAGCGAGAGGCAGCGATATGCCATGACCAGTTGGTGGTGACGGGAAAGGAGACAGGACAAAAAATAGACTGTGAAAGAGAGTCAGAGATAATAATAAGCTAGATTGTGTTACTTTCAAACACAGCTGATCACTCTTTGTGAGTGTAAGCTAAACTGACTGACTGTTGGTTTAACCTGCAAATATATACCCGTGGTATCAGTCCTCACATCATGCTAATTCCATGTTTCATCCCACTCCTTGAAATCTCATTTTTATCATAAAACCAAACTTGGACTACAAAACAACATCCCAGAGATGTGACGAATGACCAAACATCCATAGAAACATATTCTCGAAAACAGACCCGGACAACCGCCTCCCCCATTTTCCACACATACACAAACAAACATACACACACTGCCCTGTAACCAATATTCAAAAACATGTTGCCATTTCCCACCTCTCGGCGCTTTCTTTCCAACGCCTCCAAAAGGAAAGAAACAAAGAGGCAGAATGTGTAACATGAGTTGACACTCCATTCCTTCCAGCCACTCATGGCTAGTTTTTCCACTTTCACCAGAGTGCACTAATGAGTAGAAAACAAGCATTTGTTTGTTGACGTGGCTGCTCTGTGGCTGTCTGAAGAATCTTGACCGGGCTGTTGTGAAGGAAACACCAGTGACTCAAGGGGCCTTGTCTCCACCAGTGAGCTGGGCATCTTGACACCTCCCGAATCCGCCTTACACTACAGCCATTATTCCCCCACTGACACAACTGCTTGAGTAGAAACACTGTGACACGCTCTTGACCCAGTTTCAAGTTCTAATTCTGTAATGGGTTTCAGCCTAATTTAAGCAAGCTGGTACATATAATTACAAGGAAACAGATTGTTACTTAATTGGAGTTCTTTCTTGAGGCATAGAGGCAACCAGTGTTTTTTAAACTGGCGCGGGAGATGAATATGTTATAGATGAAACTTGTAGAATTCACTCTGAGTTGAAGATTTAATTAAATAAGGAAAGTGTTCCAGGCTTAAGCGATGATGTACGCATGTATAGCTCACATGCACAGCAGTATATAAGACTTTGAGATCCAATTTATTGGAAATGTTTTTATTAAATGAAAAATAGATAAATAAATAAACTGTAGTGGGAGCAAATTAGTTCTAAGGTTCTATGTATCAGGAAAATCTGGTCCTTAGTAGGACTTAGCATTAGGTTAATGCAACCTCAAATGAACTATGACAAACGACATGTTACACACTGTGTCATTATTTATTTAACAAATTAAACCCAAATGCATAAGCAGCGTGTGGAAAAAAGACATCTTTACTGCTTCCATAGCAATTAAGGAGGTAAGCAGCAGCCAGGTGCTGCTAATCAAATGCACTCGATTAAGTGACCATCAGCAGGTGTGAGAACCTCTATGAAAGCAGTGTTTTTGAATTTTGAGCTGGTGCTGCTCCTTTTTCAGATTTTCAGCAAGCATAACTGTTTGATAGTATTTGTGTATGCCTTGTCCTCCTTAGCCTAGATGTACTGTTTGTAGATTGATCCACACGGTTCCAGTGAGGTGTCATTTTGCCTTAAAACAGACCTGTCTCCAGATATACTTACACATTCAACTGTTATGTGCTTTTTGCTTCAAAAAGTACTGCAAAGTTTCCTGCATGAGGTCTGTTTATTTTATGTTTTTCTTGAAACTTTTGTGTCTTGGAAAGTGACTTTTTCTTGGGCAACTTGGTTTTAGCTTATCAGCAAACTTTTTGGTTTTAGGTTTGCTTCTTAGTGAAGCACATGTATATTACTGATTCATGGATTGACTCATTTATTTATTACATTTGGTCTATTCAAATTTTATTTCTAAAGCAAAAATCAAATCCACAGATATAGTTACCCCGAAAGTAGTTTTATAATTTCAGTTTCAAAAACAACAATTTTTTTTCAGTTATTTTTAGTTTATGTAAGAATCTCTAAATGTACAATGATAAGCATTTTATACAGGCTGAGACAAACAAAATTGAATATTTCATCCACTTAGTCATATTTAACTATCTTAATATTTCTATCAAAGTCACATAATTCGACTGTAATCCTCCAAACAAACCCCCATCAATTAATTGGCCTCCTGCAGTTGTAAATCACTGTGGAAGCCATGAGGGAGGGAGTGTGCAGATACTAAGATGAAAATAACTGATAAATATGAAATTTAAAAAACAGAAATAATAGGAAAGAGAAATTCTTATTGCATTTAAAACAGAAGTGCCTTAGATCCATTTTCAGATTGCAACAAAAATGTTTGTAATTTTGTTTCAGCATGCCATCAGGATTTAAAATCTAGCAAAGAAGACAACGTTGAAGTACAGAGTTTAGTCTTTAATTCAAGGGCTTTAACAAAAGTATTGTAATGACTGTTTATGAATTACGCACACTTTTATGTACAGTGTCCCGTTCTCAGAAGTTCAAAAGTATCATCACTCCAACCATTCCAGACTGAAACAAAGAGCAAAGGGATGAACCCCATTTGTAATAAGCTTCAAACACACCATTCGATTAAATGCAAAATGGTATATAAACACAGAGTGAAAAGAGGTGAAGAAGAAATGCTCAGTGCATCGAGGGACATCCTTAGGAGCATAGGCTTTTAACTATTAACTAAGGGACGGTTCAGGGCCACCTGATCCAGCTCCAACTATAAGCTGATAGAAGCAGCAGGATGAATTGTGAAGTGTGCAAGGCTATACTCTGTGCTCAGATTCAGTCAAATGCTGTGAAACGGATGGGACGGCGCTTCACAGTGCAAATGGATAATAACCTAAAGCATATTGCAAAAGCAACCCAAGAGTTTCTCAAGGTAAAGAAATGGGATATTCTTCAATGGCCAAGTCAGTCACATTCATCCAAACATAGCCTGCTTTACTGGATACAAACCTGAAGGCAGAGAGACCCACAAGCTAGAGCAACTGAACATGTTTGCAGGCCTGGCATGATTTTTTGTGACACTTAACTTCGGGCCATCACTGACTCCAAATGATCTTCATCTAAGTACTAAAAAAAATCCTCTTATTTCAATTCATATTAGTTCATCCATATTCTTTTGAGCCTCTGAAAACGAGTCTTATGCATACAAATGGCTGCAATTTCTAAATATTTGATACCATACTAAAAATCTGCACTCAAAGTTCATCATGACTATTGGATTTCAAATCACTATGTTGGTGAACAGAAGCAAAAATACAAAAATATTGTTACTGACCAAATACTATAATAACTACTGTATTCAACTGTAACCAGCAAAAGCATAAAAATATGCCTCTTTTACTGTACACGCTGTATACACAAACTCTACACGCAGTCATTACTTGAAGCATAGTGTACAGCGTCCCCATTTCTGCCACCATACAGGCTTTGGATCAGAGGCTTTCTGGAGCTAACATGCCTCATATACTGACAGAAAGTAGATGTCTACCGCTTGACCCAAGACGTCACGGTGGCACACCAATCTGTCAAAACAGTGTCCTCTTCCCCAATCACACAAACACCATCCTCCCCCCCTCCCCTTTCCCCCTCCAGAACTCCCCCCAGAACTCCACATGGGCTGTCAGCTTTCTTGGAGGAGAAGCTGAAAATGAGACACACTTTGAACAGCATGAGAGAAAAGGAATGGGCTCAATAAAGGCAGGAAATTGGCTATGTGTGGCAAAATGAGCAGCGCTTTATTCAAGAGAACTTGACGCAGCAGGCTTTTAAGTCGCGTGTATCTGCGAGGGTAAAATGGGGTCGTACCGTACAAGCCATGTTGACTAGAGTTTTGCCAAAATGTTATGAGTTTTAAAATCAGTCAAAGACATTAGACAATCTCAGCTTTTATTCTGATGTACATTGCTTGCTCATTCACCGCGAGACACCACAGAGAAGAACAATACAGAAATTACATGGTGTAAATTATTCACGGGCAGAAAAAAAAATTATCTCCTTTGTTTTTTATGATAATACATTTATAAGGAAGCTAAACAAATAAAGTAAGCATGTGCTTATTCAGTATTTATTGCATCTGGAGGTGGAAATACACTGGATGATAAGTTTCACATGCAAAACTAACAGCTATAACTATTAGACGAATGCACAGAAGTGCAGCACGGACACAAATACACAATCGCCTCTGTCAGTGCGCCCCAGGGTGGCTGTGGCTACAATGTAGCTTGCCATCACCAGTGTATGAATGTGTGCGTGAATGGGTGGATGACTGGATATGTAAAGCGCTTTGGGGTCCTTAGGGACTAGTAAAGCGCTATATAAATACAGGCCATTTACCATTTACCATTCAATCTCTCCATCAATCCATTTCCCATGTGAGCACTTTCCAGCAGTTCCTCTACAATCGCTGCCAATTTGCATACTATCACACTCTCCTGGCTTGTATCATCATAATCATCAAAATGGAATAACAAAAACAACAACTGCTATAGGGCATTTTAACTTCCGTAAAATAATTGAAAAACAGTGTGGTGCATTTGTCTATGTTATGACTGCAGCTGGGCCATAACACAGCGTTTCTTTTGTTACATCATTAATGGCATGTTTTCTGAGTCAGCGCTGACTAATTTGAATAACAAGAGGCCTTACTTAATCTTTTTCCTGCTTTTCGGAAAATAGCATCTGAACTTCGTTTGAATGTTTTATGCATCCAATTAGTGGTGTAGTAGCGGGGTCTGTCATTTTTTTTTTTACCCTCTCTTCTCCTTGCCTTTCTCGAGGGAACATTAAATACAGAGAAATGTTCTATAAAACACCACTGATGTGAAATAAAGGTAAAGCGTGACTTGTGAAAATGTTGCCAATTAAGCTGCTAAGACAAAGTCGGTTCCTCGCTATTCATTCATCTCACCTTAGTAGGCCAATAAAAAAAACTAAGGCAATATTCATACAAGAGACAAAGATGTCTTTAAACCTGAGTGTGTATAAACTGTGTTATAAGGGACACATCTAGCCACAGTCAGTCATTATGTTTTTTGGACATGCACTGTGAAGCCTCAGTTGTTGTTTTAGGCTATGCACAACCGTGTGTGGATGAAAGGTAGGAGTGCAAAATTATCAGCTGTCATTAGCAATTTTAGCAAGGCACAGTAAGATATAAGTAAGATATTTATAAAATACTAGTTTTTACCTCAATAAAACTTGAGCGCAGTTTTCTTTAGAAGGTAGAAAAAGGGATGTTTTATCAGTTAAATGTGTTAAAATACGTCAACCATGCAAACACAGTCGAGAAGCCCAGTTCAGTGATCCAGAGTAGCTTAGGTGGCACCTTGCACACAAGTAGAGGCCTACAGTAGATGGTACATATATACTAGTCCTGTATAAATGGCCTGTATTTATATAGCACTTTACAAGTCCCTTAGGACCCCAAAGCGCTTTACATATCCATTCATCCACCCATTCACACACTGGTGATGGCAAGCTACATTGTAGCCACAGCCACCCTGGGGCGCACTGACAGAGGCGAGGCTGCCGGACACTGGCGCCACCGGGCCCTCTGACCACCACCAGTAGGCAACGGGTGAAGTGTCTTGCCCAAGGACACAACGACAGAGACTGTCCGAGCCAGGGCTCGAACCGGCAACCTTCCGATTACAAGGCGAACTCCCAACTCTTGAGCCACGATCGCCCCAGTGTGTGAATGTGAATGGGTGAGTGACTGGATGTGTAAAGCGCTTTGGGGTCCTTAGGGACTTGTAAAGCGCTATATAAATACAGGCCATTTACAGGCCATTTAGCCAAAACAGCCATGCCTCTAATAATGTAATTTGAACAGGTGTGAAGGTTGTCATAAAGGTGGAAGGTAGGAACGGGTGGATCAATCCAAATATCAATAGGATCAATACCAATGCTGGAGTTGGCCAAGAAGTGGGCATGACTGTGCATACACCACCACTCCCCTCACATCATGCATGCACCCCTTTCTCCTCGACCTCCCCTGCTCGACTTTGCTGTCATGACTCAGCGGTGCACAGTTGGTCATCATAATTGTTACTGCAACTTATGTTCTTTAGACTTTATCCAGGTATTCTAATAATAAACTGAGCCCAATGCAGTGTTGAATCAATTCTTCTGAAAAAAAAAATGTTACAAAAATGAATTATGAAAATCTAGTAACACAGGCTAATTACCCTTCTATGCTCACTGTCAAGTCAATTTCATTTATATAGCACATTTAAAACAACAGAATTTGACCCAAACAGCATTTACATTCAAAATATCCAGTCCAAAATACCCAGTCTTAAAACACATGAAAAACTGTTAACAGTGTGTTTTATTGTGTTAACTAATTAGCAATGGAAAGCATTAAACAGTAATTTAATGATTAAAATGTTTTTAGATGTAGCACATCAATGATGCATTCATCTCACAAATCCTGGCACACAGCTGTCATATATATATATATATACATATTGGTACTTGTATCGACAGTACTGCTATCAGTGATATTAGCCCTGTATTTATGTGGTATCAGTGTCGTGGGAGGCTGTGTGAGGCAGACAGGATAGGACCCAAAATGCAAGACTCTCAGGCAGGACTAAACTAAAAAAAAACAAAAAACGGCTTTGTTGCCGGATCCACAAGATACAATAACTAAACTGGAAGGCACTAGAAACTAAACTAAACTGACAGACAACACAGCCGAAGGAATGAGGGAGATCGCGACACTGGACGGAGGGAGTCACAGAAAATGTACACACAAGAGGGAATCGGGGCAGAGAGGAAACACCTGGGGAACACGGCTGGACGTAATCTAACTGACAAGTCGGGGGAAGCAAATCTGAACATGATGCAGAAAGGACAAGTGACTATCAAAATAAAACAGAAAGCGACTAAGACACATGAAACTGACAGGCTAAAGTAACTACAAAGACAATACTGACTAAACACGATAACACAGGAACGCAGACTAGGCATGGGGAAAATAGGAGGACAGGAAAAACTTAATAACTATCCAGATCTAAATGAAAACATTACCCAGGGAAAGTTAATATTCATCCAGGTTAATATTAAAAGAAAAAAAAAAGGGCAGGGATAGCTTGGTAGGTAGAGTGGTTGCCCCATTATCAAAAAGTCGGAGGTTCGACTCCACTGAACGGCTACCCTGAGGTACCCCTGAGCAAGGTACCGTCCCTACACGCTGCTCCCCGGGCGCTGCATTGGTGGCTGCCCACTGCTTCACTGGGTGAATGGGTTAAATGCAGAGGAGTAATTTCCCTATGGGGACTTATGCACATTATATTATATTTAAACTGAAAACCACAACAACGTCAAACAGAAAATATCAAACAGGAGAAAATCCAGGGGGAACAAACACAGCATCATGAAAATCAGATAGCAAATTTTGCAGTATTTTATGCTACAAAGTGAAAGTAGCAGGGACTGAAGTGAGATTTGGGAGGTGTAGCAATGCACTGTTTCCCCGCGTCTTCCTCTCTGCAGGAAATACAGAAACTGTACATTTACCTTACAGAAACTATTTATGTCATTGCTGTTTAGGAGTTCTAAAAGTTCCATTTGTAATCACCTGCCACTTAAAAATTTTACTTCTCATGTTACTTTTCTGACGTACTGTAGCCACAACTTTATGTTTGCACCATGAACACACTGCTGTCATGAAAAGGAAAAACGGGAATGTTATAAAGGTGTAGGGGGCCACAGGATTATTTCCTTTTCACTTAGCAACTCCCTCCATATGATCACTGGAAGCACCGACAGGCTACAGCACACAACAAACTAACTTATTCAGTAGTAACATGCATTAACCTGCCTATCAGTTTTAATTACTAATTAACTGAAAATGCTATTCAGGCCCATTTTAACCAGTGGAAATGAGCAATTAAGACCAAACTAACATGTAAAGTTGTGTATTTCAATTTGGAGCTAACCTTGAAGTGGCCATACAAGTTAAAGCACTTGGCACTTGTGTTGTATTTTGTGCCACTCCCAATCTGAACTGAAAAATTTAAGATGATTGTGCAAGTGATCATTTTATAGGTTAAATTAACAGCTTTTTTAGTCTTCATGTAGTCGTGTTTAAAGAGAAAAACACTTTCTTTTCTTTTGCCCTCTTACAAGTGTAACCTCTACTCTTAAAATGCTACTCTTCCAATCAAGTCAACACAATTTAGATGATGTCAAAAGGAGAGAAAAATAACATTTTGCATTTTGAAAGATCTCGCAATCCTGAGAGACAAAACACAAACAAAGTGCTTCATTTCAGGCGAATCACAATGAACCCTTCCCGGATGAAGCAATCAATTGTTAAATGCCTCACTCCTGTTCTCGCTGCTGTAGGCAGGAAAATGGGAAACAAACTGCCTAAGTGGATCAATAACGATCTCTATCACATCATCAAAACGCCTGATTGGGATTTTTAGCTCTGGACTATGTGCACCAATCATACTATCTTTTATTATCTGATTTAAATCACACTGTGCATCCGATCACAATTTGTGATTACAGACTTTCAATAAACCCCCGAATAGCATGTATGGAGGAGACGCCGACATCAGAGGAGAAGGGCACAGGAAATGCATAATTCTATACTTTGTGTTTCTATAAATTACTACTAAAAATTTAAAGGTGGAATAATGTAGAAGACTGTTTAATATAAAAAAAAAATACTGGGTAAACTGTGTTTGCTGACCCTGCTGCTCCCATTTTTCTAATTCTAATATCTTTCTTCGCCATCGAGATTGCTTTTCTTTTTTCTCTTCGGAGGATTGGAAGCTTGGCTGGGAAAGCTGCCAACTCTCTGGAACTGATCATTCAATCTCCTACAACTCTTCTGCATCTCATAAGCTCTGCTTTCCTGTCTGCTCCTCTGTGAAGGCAAGGGACCCTTCTCTATTATTTCCTCATCTGATCTCCCCCGATGCACTCTCAGTGCTCATCGCAGCTCAACCCCTCTTCTGTTAATCCTGCCTTTCATCTGGCACTGGGGGATCTTTCAGCCCATGGTTCACTTATGATATCAATCAGTTGCACAGCTACCAACATAGCCTCACACACGCGCGCGCACGCAGGTGATCTTGTGAGCTCGCTGCCTTTCCACATCATCTCAAAAGGCGAGGAATAGCTACAGAGAAGACTATCAGCCCTGACTTTTAAAAAATCCGATGATATTACCTAAGGTGAATTCCCGTTCTATTAAAAACACACACATGCAAAGGGAAGGGATGCAAATTCAGATGTTTATGAAGAGAACAGCTGTAGGTTGCGGTATAACAGACTAGAGCCTGATGGAATTTGTAGGGTTTGTGTTGACAAATAATTCAGTATTCACAATATTTAATATTCTCTGAGATCACTGGCAAGGCACGGCCTTCTATTTCGGGTGGATTTTCACTTCAAATACAGCATTTGTCATTTTAAAGTTACTCACCCTTGGGTTTGCGGCGCGTGTCTCTGGGTGGTATTTGTCATATTATTGTTATTCCTACAGTACCGCTGCCAAACAAAGTGTTAGTGTGTGGCCATTTAAAATTCTCTTTCCCTGCAAGAGCTACAAAACAGTGCAGTTGCTAGCATTTTAAAGCGTCAGCCCCAACATGGCTATGAAAGCTTGTCCTGTCATGTTTCATCAGGGCATTGTCTAACTGGTAAAGGCTAACAAGGGTGAATGCTGAGAGCATACAGAGCCATAACCCAACCCTCTCCTCCCCTCCCCTCCCCCGTTAGCATGCTCCCGAACTCCTTCCAACCACAGCCTTCACATGGCATGAATGTCACGCAGATAGTGCCTAGATTTGAAAAGTTTATTCACTACACACTCAGAAGACAGGCAGTATAAAATATGAGTCGGGAGTGTGCGTGTGGTTCAGAGCATGGAAGGCAGTCTGAGTGAAGCACTAGACATCTACAGTCCTGTCAGTCACAGGGGAGTTGTTACAATTTAGAGACATAACAGATTGCAAGCTCATGGGGACTGCAAACCTTAAATTATTGCTCCATTTTTTATATTACCAATAGATCAAATTATGATGGTTAAGTTATTAAAAAGAAGTCAGAGAGAATTATCACCCGGCTCTGCTGCGACCCTTTGCCTCTAAGGAGGAGTTTGGGATCTTTTATCATCATTGCGTGTCTTTAAAAGAAAACAGATCATTACTATCTGTTTTCAGTTTCATCATCATCCTCACCGTAAGCACTCTGCTGCTGAAAAAGCATGCTACCAGCTCATAGCAAATGGTAGACAAGAAAAATGCAGTTAGCAACTGCCTAGAGAATATAGAAAGGCATCTTCTCCTATTTATTTTCAAATGAGCTAGACTGGTCTGGTAATTTGATCAAAAGTTGATCACTTGAAAAGTGATCTTAAGCAACAGTTTTCCAGACTTTCTGGTGGTCGATTGATCAAGTTTTTCTTTTCCATTCATTTTTAGTTCAGTCCTTGGACCTGACCCTGTTTCATAAGAATGTTTCTTAAGCCACTCAAATGCCATTTCATACTGTTTAAGTTGACATCAAATTGATGTCACGTCTGCTACTACTAGCTGCTGTTTTACCAGGTCATGAAGACACAGGATTATGATTATGCTTTGATGATATACCAGTTTAGAAGCTCAGAAAGTCATAGATTATACCGAAGGAGACGAGACTTTGTGGGGGGAAAAAGCGTTTTTAAAAAGTTGGTAATTTCCTTGCTTCCAGTTTTAACGTTTTCTCCTCTTTGTGCTGATGTTTTAGTTTTTGTCTGAGTGATCACACCTATCGCTCAGAAGAATAGCATCAGTGGCTACATGTGCCATAACAGTGAGGATATGTGTATCCAATTGTGTGATGATGTTACTGGTAGCATGCAATCTGATACCGGCAGATTAACAGTGACCTATGAATCATTCAAGCATACAAAAGGCACCAAACTAAAGGGACAAACCATTGTTGTGTCTACTCATAACAACTGAGCAAAGAACCCCTTTGTTATTAGCAGCCTGTCACAAAAACACAATTTGGTCTTGTTTCTTGAGTTGAATTTACAAAAGATGTCAAAGATAACAAATTTTGACAGGCATAAAATAGCATTTTTGCAGCAACATGGAGAAATGGTCTCAGAGGAAGGGTGGCTGTCAAGATTCCCTTCTTAAAAAAGAGAAACGGGGAGAAAAAGCTGAGGTATGCCAAATTACACAAGAACTGGACTGAAAATCAGTGACAACAGGTCTACAGCTATCTGTAAAACACAGCGGAGGCCTTTTCATGGTGTGCTGGGGTTCTTGTCAAAATTGATGGAATTATGAAGGCAGAAAAGTACCATCAGATTTTGATCGGCTATGCAACACCATCTGGAAAGTGTCTGATTGACAGTGGCTTCATTTTTCAGTCAGGTAGAAGTAGATCCTCTTTTATGAGACTGAATATTCAAAGTTTAAGCTCAACTTAACAGCGAAACTGACTGAAGCCCACCACGATCACCACTTGTGTTGCTATCTAGTATAAATAAAGAACGCAGGGTAAATGAAATCAGTGTTCATAGGCCTATTAACTCTTAACACTGTCTCACCTGTTGCCTCAAATGGTTGTTAAAAGAAACATCTATGGTATTTGTCAAACACTGATGATGGCAACATTTAAGAGACAAATTAGTCTTTGAAATATACCCACATCGCCAACCTTTTACTGCTGCTTCAGTCAACACAGGATCAAACCTTCCAGCATCAAGCTGACAATTATGTACAGAGGGATGCTAATTCATCTGGACTACATATAGACACACTGCATCCCCCATGCCTGGCATTGTCCACAAACAAACTAATTTGCTGCCTGGATTTAAAGGAGAACCTAAACAACTCCACATTGGCACAGAGTGAAATTGCAGCCGAGGGCTTGTGATAAAAGTTTAATTGAATAAAATTGGTGCTTCAGTTTATGGTAGAGAGTGCAACAGCATGTGGGAGATGGGGAATTATAAGGTTAGAGCAATTTTACTGAACAAGCCCAACACACTGACCAGCACCTATAGTTAAAGCCAACTCAGACTCACCTTCAAAGAGATGGCTCTCCTCCTAACAACAATACTGAGCTGGTCTGTGTTGTGTTTATACTGCGTTTTGTCTTTTTTTTGTTGTAGTGTCCCCTTTTAAAAGACAAAAGAGGAATTTATGAATTAAGGTTATTACTCAACTCTTACAAGACATGTGTCAGACAAGGATTTACTCACAAAAATCA
This sequence comes from Astatotilapia calliptera, assembly GCF_964374335.1. Taxonomy (NCBI): domain Eukaryota; kingdom Metazoa; phylum Chordata; class Actinopteri; order Cichliformes; family Cichlidae; genus Astatotilapia; species Astatotilapia calliptera. Next base: position 41,590,871 of record NC_137424.1, on the reverse strand, counting down.
GCACTTTTCTCTTTTTTTTGATACCGAATAATGATGTTGCTGGACGACGGATAAATGCAAACATAATGCAATGTTGGTCCAAGTCATAAAAGTCTCACAATGCATACAGGAAATGAGAACATTTTCTATTTCTTGTCAAGCATTGTGGAAGTACCTCTTTTATGAGCTTCAGCAAAGCTTTTCTCTCATTTTAATCATTTTAACTGTAATACTTTTATTATTGATTATTGATTTATTATTTTTTCCCTCTGAGGATATGAGACTAAAGTGGGATGGGCCTTAATTTTGGTTGTCAAGAAATATCAGAAAAGATAAATTATGGATTCAAAAACGTCAGAAACTGAATAAAGCCATTGTTAGCATGTTTAACCTTAGCATTCTGTAATTAGCAGTGGGTCGAGCACTGGATTGTGGGAGACTAGACAAAAAAAAAGCAATAAACTTTCAGTCATTTCAGTTTGTTGCATTAAAAAAAGGTAAAAAAAACCCCAACATTTTCTTGAAAATTATTTGTTTTTATGACAATTTTGTCAACTGGACATTTACTTGCATTTCGTTGCATTTACTTTTCTGTATTATGTGAATATTATGTGTTTAACATGTTGAAATTTCATTGTATTTATTAATTTATCTTCACTTTAAAGAGAACAAAGTCAATTACTGGGCTAGGGTAAAAATTTAAAGGGCAAAAGGGAAAAAAAGAAAAAGAAAAAAGTCTTTTTGGAGGGAAATCCAGAAAGGTCAGTTGTTTTCTCTTGGTCAGTGTGTCCTAATGAAGACAGTCTCCTGCTGGTACAGGAGGGAGTCAGAAAAAGCGAAGCCTATAATTATCTTGCACCCTCGGGTAAACGCATGAGTTCATTATTTTCAAATATCAAGCCAAGCCGTAATAGCCAGCAATGAGAGGAAAATACTTTTAAGCACTGGGCTTGATTTTAATGTCCAACATGAAGTCCTACTTCTAGTTTATTGATTAGGCACGTTATAACTGATTTAGTGGGCCAAGTTACATGACACTTGCTGTGTTTTTGTTCTATATCTTTTTTTTCTCACTGCTTATAATGGAGATATATCTGATACATCCTGTAAAATCATTGTACACTTGGACTGCAGTGTTGTACACTCTCTAAACAGTGCTGCTCTTCAATATATGGCCTTTAGTTTCTGTACATTTCCAGCGAGATCCATAAATTTCAATCAATCAGCCTGTTTCTGAGGATTATAATGTGCTTTCTGACAGAATCTCTCCCACATACAGACTCTGTCTCATTAAGTTACTGACATATACCATCTCATTTTAGTCAAGATAGAGCAAATTGCTTCCATCACAGTCATGCGAAAAAGAAAGATTTCACAGGACTCTGTGCACTCCTGCGGAAAACTGAGAACACCCCATGATCCAATAGCTTTTATGACTGCCTTTAGCAGTGTTTAAAATCTGAGATGAGCAACAACACTTGACATATTACACATTGTCATTATTTGTTAAATAAAACCTGAGCCAAAATGCCAAAGCAGTCTATAAAAAACATCATGATTACATACAATAACAATAATTATTCCTATAGCAGGCACGAATCATTTTCTGTATGACTCCATCCGAGTCTCACGTCGTTGTCGAAAAAACCTTGGCCCACACTTTAAGGTTTGCAGGGATTCATCTCTGCACAGCTCAGGTCCAACCACAGCATATCAATCGAGTTGAGGTTTGGACTTTATTGTGCCTTGATTCTCTCCTTTTTCAGCCTTTTTCTGTTGTAGATTTGTTGCTGTGCTTGGGATTATTATCCTGCTGCATGGCCCAGTTTCACTATCAGAGAGATGTCCTCGCATTTGGCTCAAAGAATACATACAGAAGAATACACAGGAATTCATGGTCGACTCAATGACTGCAATGTTCTCGGGTCCTGTAAATGCCAAACATCTCCAATTTGGTCGCATACAGAATGTCCACAGGACGTTATTACAGAAGCCTTGTGGTTTGTTCAGATCCAGCTTGGTAACTGCTGTGCCGCCATGGTTGAAAACCTAACCTAAACCTAACATTTACATGCTAACCGAGGCCTGTGGAGTCTCTAATTGCAGTTTCTCTGACCACTGCACAATCTCACCTTAGGGGAAACTGTCCACCCCTGGGACGACGTACACACACCTGAATGTTCCATTATTCCAAAGAAACGTCCGTTTTTATACAGGCCCCCGTAGTTACAGATGGTCTATTAATCAAGCATATCCGATTATCAGCTCCCAGGTGCTACTTACCCTCTTGTAGTTAATCTGGGACTCTCCACCATTTGACCTTAGAACTGAAGAAGCTTCTCGGATGAGAGGTGAAACGTCTTCAAGCAACTCAAAGAAGTCCAGACGCTTTTCTTTCCAAGCTCCTTAGACTACGATGACCTGGATGACTGAGAACCTTCACAGACCTCTTGTAGTTAGTTTTTCCCAGGACTACATGATCCTGTGCAAACTTCCTTCTTCGCAGGACTCTGTGCAGTGCTGTGAAAAAAATAAAGTTTTGCCAAAACCTTCTTTTTCACAGGAATGTATATTTTCTTTTCTATTTTTTTATTGCTTCAAATCTATAGGGTGTAAAACTTTCTGAATTCGTTTCTGACTTTCCTTGAGTACGACTGTCAGCATGCACTGGCAGGAGACAATGTCATACATTTCTGTATCCTACGCTCTCTAATAATATGCAGGAATGACGGCTGTGAATGTTACTATTTTCAAACGCACTGCTTTTGCGCTAACACTTAGTCCAAATATGCACTGACTGATCTTCTCCATGAAGTTAGGTTTTTCAAGAGAGTCCTGTTTGTGTAGAGGTGTCGGATTTTAAGCAGAAAACAGGCTTACAGTTAAGTAATAAATACTTCTTCTCTATTTATATAGATTCAATATATAAATATCTCTTATATATTGAATCTATTTAAGAGATATTTGAAAGCACAGGAGACTATATTTCTACTCTAAAAAACTCTGACGATATGAAGTATTTAAGACCTTTCCCTCCTGCGTCCCTTCCTCATTCTTACCTGACACTTTGTAAACTTTTTTTGACATACATCCAGCGCTCAGTATGCTGAGTATTAAAATTTCGCACACCTTTGCTCTCGAAAACAGACAGCTTCAAACGCATTTACACTCAGAACCCTCACAGACACACACTGGCGCAATTACACACTCCAACCTTTTGATGTGGTGAAACCAAGAGGCAGCTGTTAATTAAAAATTTGAAAGGATAATGCTGGTCTGAATGTATGTCTGGTACACTCACAAAACACAACTAATTAAAATTTGAAATGGATCCCAGCGCGTCTCTTTTCCTGTTGCCTCTTCCCGCGAAGAAAAGGAGATCGAAGTTAAAGCAGCAGCACGAGCTGAGACGTATTTCAAAGTCAATGAGTTTAAGTGGTGAGTTGCATCTCCCTTGCCTGCAGTGCAAGAGTTCACGGCGTGCTGATCAAGGCGAGGGTGGCCACAAAGGATTAGCAAAATAGGTGACTCCTCACATTTCCCTGTCATACCTCTTTTCACTCACGCGGTTTACTGTTCTAAGCTTTTTAGAGCTTCGGCTGCCCAATTGTTTCGGCTTCACCGCCTCGAGGAGGGCTTTGACACATCCTATTCAAACAAAGCTTATCGCTTTAACATTTATCAATGGCCACTAAAAAGTCTGAAGCTAAGATTTGCTTGCGAACGTATAAGAGCATCTGAGTTCACAACTTTCTGCGGGTTCAAACCATCGCACAAAGGCTTTTTAAATGCCACCTGTAATTGCTTCTTTATTGTTTTAAGGCGATATTGTGTCCACTAATTGTGCGTTTAAACTTCCTGTCAGTATGTTTAGAACATTGAGAGGTGATAATAGCATTATTGATCAAAATGTGACCATTAAACCAAACATTGTTAAAGCTGAAACTATCCATCCAAGTAGTTTATAACATCTGTATGTTCGGAGAGAGGATTTTAACACTGAAATCATATAAAGCACGACTCTAGTTCACCCTTATCATCCCCGTTCTCTCCTTCCAGCATCTCCTTTGTGTGGCAGCAGGTTTTCCACAGAATGGAAAGCTGACACTGCTACTCATATTTACAAATCCGATTCATTAAATCAATATTGAACACTGCGGGTGCAGCTAAGTGCCCCATTTACTGTAAACATCTCATTTCCTTTGGATGTGAGTGGTAGGAATTAGTGTTCTGAGGGCTTGGGCTTGTCACTAGCTTAACAGCTTTTAAGCTAGTGACAATGTTTTTAAGTCTCAATCTGGACTTAAATGCTGGACTTAAGTCCAGATTGAGAGAGCCTGAGAAAAATGTTTTTAAAATGTAATTGTTACTTATAATATGTATGTAACTTTGTAATTTCAACATGTTGTCGCCTCTTGGCCAGGACTCCCTTGAAAAAGAGGTTTTTAATCTCAATGGGACTTTTCCTGGTTAAATAAAGGTTAATAATAATAACAGCAAATCCACGGCACCTTATGCCTCGACTTGGTCAATAGACCATCCAGATGTGTCTGTGTTGGTCTAGCAGGTGTTTATTGAGAGCAGAGAGGAGGAGGCAGATATTGTAAGCGTGTGGATGATCGGATCAAAGGATTTAAATGAGGTGGAGGCAGTTCTTGCTTCTTTCTCCATCTGTTTCCTACTTGTTTTCCTCTGTTTTCACCGGATCATTCCCCCTCCATAAGTGGTAACAACTTAATGGTCGAACATAAGCTCAAGTTCTTCAGTCATCATCTTGTGCTCCAACTTGCTTCAGTCATTTGTGGCATGGATCGGTCACATGTCTGAGATTTCCAGGCCCACTCACTTTGGAGCACCTTCTTCACAAGCAATTCACCTTCAACAATCCAACTCACCTAATTTATATTAGCCATACAGGGTAAACTCCACACGATTGAATTCAGGTTCTTTAAATTTGCAGCATCAGTGAAACATCACTAACTGTGTCTCACTGATGCGACACTTTTGTTCTCACTCGAGTCTCAGAACACTTATTGATTTTAAGGCAAATTGGTTGCTGACATTCATCTGAGTTTTTCAACTGAAGTTTTTTGGGGGAAGACAATAATTTGACAAAACACCTGGGACAGAAACCAAAACATGTTAGGATTACACTAGGACATGTTTAAAAGAAGCAGCAGGTCCATCAGTGCTGTGAGGGAGAAAAAGAAGCAAGATTATGTGTGCTTTAATCACATGACTGATGTAACACTGTAGCTACGTTTGCTACTGCCTCCCCAAAAACACATCTTTTGTGTTGTGTGAATTTTAATTTATTTATTTGTGTGTGTGTGTGTGTGTGTGTGTGTGTGTGTGTGTGTGTGTGTGTGTGTGTGTGTGTGTGTGTGTGTGTGTGTGTGTGTGTACTTTTGCAGGAGGTTTCTCTCTTTCTCTCAAGGCCGCCATAAATTTCCAACTTCCTGACAAAGCTGCAAGGAGTATCACGTCTACTTTTTTATGTATCCTAAGATCTGTTGCCATGTTGACTTACAGGTAGCACTAGCTCCAGGTGTTAGCTAGACATCGTCTCATCAAATATACGTCACTGAACTGGATCTTTCAACTCTTTGTGGTATAGTGCCTTTTGGAGCCTTTTTTATGCATTTAGCTGACAAGTAATGTGGCTTGCTATGTTACTAATTGTACTAAAAGCCCATCACGTTTGTGCTCCAGTAATGTGGTAAATTTGGTAAATGTGTTTTGTTTGTGTGTTACTTAGCACTAATAAGCAGGTGTCAGTGTCTGTGCTCTACACCCATTCTGCTTGCCATGGATGCTGATCACTTAGGCCAGATACGGTCAATTCTGGCTCAAAAAGAAAGAAAGAAAGAAAGCTGGTGACAACAAACTGCTAAACTTCGAATCAGTCCAAGAACAAAGTAAATATGTCCAGCTGTTATATCCAGATTATGAAACTATCCCAAGGCAGGCAACCACTGCACGCACAGTCAAGAGGGCCTTGCACAGCACTGATTTCATTTGTGATATGATAGCTGCCCACATTACCGTGTCATTTTAAATGTTGTTGCTGCTTTATCAGTCTTGCTTCCAACTCTTTACATGCAGTGAAAATGCATCCTGTTGGGGCAAACATTCCTAATATATTATATCAGTAGTTGGCAGATTTCCCAAAAAGGTAATCTATGCCTAATATTGTGGCACCATGTCACAGAATAAAACAGAGTAGCAATTAAAAACAAGCTGAAGCTCCTTGAGCACCCACCTCTATAACACCAGGTCACACTCTCAGTAATTAATGGAGACCAATAACTCAATATTGCAGCCAAGGTGCAGGGGGCTGTATAGGAACTTCAGATTACAGGCTCATTGATTTCTCCGAGGACACTGAGGTCCGTCCACATGGTTCTGTGGGGTTGATGTTGTCATAGCTACAGCGCTGTTTGCAAAGTAGTTCTTAATTGCTTGATTAGTCTTTGAAAGGGCAGTAATAACTGCATGGTGTAGCATTATGAACACATGACTTGGCTGCCAAGAACACCAGCGATATTCAAAGTCAGGCGATATCAGTAGTAATCTCCAACTTGAGGCTGCTGGCAGGCTACCAATTTACTTGGCATGTATGTTTGTCAGGGCTGTCTCATCATGCATGTACGAATGTGCAGTGAACCCGTTTTCTGCAGGAATGTGGAGTTACATAGTAACCAAAAAAAACTATGATGTGAGAAAAAGATAAAAAAAATCCTCCCCACAGTTTGTCCGGAGCTGCTGCGTGAACATATTAATATTAGAATAAATAATGTATTAACTCTAAGAGCCAGATTTCAAGTAATGAAAACGTTGCCTGTTATATCATCTGTTTCCAACCAGCGATACCGAATTAGCATGGCAGCCGTGTCAGTTGGTCAGCAAACTTTGATGTCTGTTTTTGAATGTTTTCTTTCCCTTTCCTCAAACACCTACCACCATGTTCATGTTCCATGAAATGTGTCATTTTTTTTACCCTCCAGCACAAAGGATATTTGTAAACTAAATCTTAATAGCCTAATACCTTTGAACTGAAATGCATGTGGTAAATTAAAGTCCCTGTGTGCAGCATCTGAAATTTTTAGACTTTGGTCCTAATTACATTGTTTTTTTGTTTGTTTATGACTACTGGAAAGCATCAAAGTACAGCCATTCCACCGCCTACAACCAGCAATTTTGACCCGAGATCACTGATTATCACTTGAAACAGCATATACTACACTAATATTTGCTGCAATTGTCTAATTATTCTATCAAAAACAGCAAAAGTTGCCAGAGAGGTCACATGACTAAAATGACTGTGTACAGCAAACTTGTAATCTTGTTGCCTTTCAAATGGTTACTTCAAAGATGGAGACCACGCCGGTGACCACTCGCTGTCTGTTGTCATCCTTAAAGCAACTTCAGTGCATCAAGACGGTGAAAAGCCAACGGAGTCAGTCTGCTACCAGTTTGTGACTAAATAGGGCATTTACATGCAATCTATTTGTGATAACGTTCGAATATCTCAAATCAAATCAAATCAAACAACTTTTATTGTCACATCACATGTGCAGGTACATTGGTACAGCACATGTGAGTGAAATTCTTGTGTGTGAGCTTCACAAGCAACAGAGTTGTGCAAAATACAATAATGTAAACAAGCAAAATACAAGAATGGCTACATTTGAAACTAATAAATATATGTACAATATATAATAGTATATGCATTCCTGGATGTGTATACTAAATATTTTTCTGTGTGTGTGTGTGTGTGTGTGTGTGTGTGTGTGTGTGTGTGTGTGTGTGTGTGTGTGTGTGTGTGTGTGTGTGTGTGTGTGTGTGTGTGTATACACATATTTTACAAGATATTTTACAAGATCTGAGATAACAAGCGATAGAAGGACATTCAAGAAATTCACCAATCCACTGCAAATGACTGCCGTCTGCATACACGCACGTTCACATTAACTACTTACATTCAGAGTTCAGCAAGAACCTCACAGATACTCAGAATCTCATCCACAAATAGTGACGTAGTCGCTACAAAATGGTGATTTAACTGCAATTGAACTGTATGAAAGTAAGGCACTTGGCAACCACGTAGGAATGAAACCAGAATACATGGCAGAATAGATGGCAAAACTTTGCTGTCTGTCTAGTCATTGCAGTCAGTCCAGGTCAGCCTGTAATTATTTGGCTACTGGTTACCTCCCACCGGATGAGTCGCTCACTCACCTTGTGATGGAAAGTGGCTGCCAAGAGGTTGATCTGGTCACACGCTCAACGTCTGTGCGACCAGCCGATTGCTGCAACTACATGCAATCAATCGCTTAATGCAAAAAGAAAAATTCAATGCAATAACCGAGAAACTATAATTTTTCAGTTTTCACAAGGAAGTTATTGTCTGATTTTGTGTGACTCATAATCACAGTAAAATTTACCACCTGCTGGTACAAACATATTAGACATGTTTGTATTAGACAAAAAATATACATAGTAAACTGTGTTTAAAAAACTATGCATCCCTGGACACTGCTTTGTACTACAGGTGTATATAGAATAGACTTGTAGTCAAGACCTCCTAAACTGAGACCAGAGGGTATCAAGACCAAGACAAGACCAAGACCAAGACAAAGTCGAGATGAGACCAAGACCGAGACGAAAAAGTCTGAACTGAAAACTGCAGCCAGATGCTGCTTCGTTTACGGGTGTCAGGCATATGTTTTTGCGATGCACTCCTCCTCACCGCTGTCTACTGTCTCACTCACTTACTGAGAGGAAAGACGCATGCTCCACTTGACTGTCGCGTCTCTAACCCTCTCTGTTTATCACATAATGATATTATCCTATATCCTCGTATGTGGTTGGCCACAATATGGAGGGATTGGAGCATAGCTGAGCCACTGTGTGAGAGCTGAGCAGCGAAAGGAAATTAAGTGAGGAGCCGGCTCTCGCTCAATGGGAGTCGACTCTTGTGATTCACTACAAAGCACTCTTCTAAGCACGGCTCTTAGAGCTGATGCTTTTGCCCATGACACATTATCGAACGTTACGTTGTGTGTCAGGATACTGTTGACTCCAAATCTCCCGACCACTATGTCGATCTGAGACAGCAAGACCGAGACAGCGAGACCAAGACAAGACCAAGACCACGTAAAAGTGTTCTCGAGAACCTTCTTGGTCTCGAGACATCCAACTCTAATATAGAAAACGAATTCTCAGCCTTACAACAGTCAGTAATCATGGTCTAGACCGTATTTAATATAATGTGTGATGAGTTGACTGACTTCTTCCTGAAGGGACTTTTAAGGCCCTACTAACGCTTCAAGATTCAGATTCACCAAAACTAAAAGTATTCATAGTTTTGTGTATTCTTGCAAACACAGATTCAGCTACATGCATATTTAAAATTGCAATAGGATAATTTTCTATTCACAGTGCAAATCTAAAATAGAACCAGATATACAAATGTTGCTGCTGAGTTTCTTTGAATAATAGTTCTTTGAATCCGTTCTTACTGAGAAATCTGTAGTACTTGTGCTCTTTTTTTGAATAACTTAAAAGTCTGGGCCCTGTGACCTTGACTTGGATCAGAAATTAAGCAGATGAATGGAAGTAGATGAATGAAAAGAAAACTCGAGTTAACGTAAAGCTGACACGTAAAGGTCATCGCAAGCATCACAAATGTCAGCTCTGCATAAGAAATTACATAAATGATCAAGTGAAATGTAATGAGACTCTTGACTGGTCCAGCATCAATCTCATTCCCTCTCCTTCCAGTAGAAAGACCAAATTAAGGGACCGGTGTCAGTTCGTCAGATTCAAGGATTCGCAGCTTATCATGCAGATTCTACTGTAATAAAATAAAACTAGAGCGAGTCTAGATCCACCCAAATTCCATCCATGGTCGCCTGCTTCAATAAGTGACCTTTTCCTGTAACTCCTATACATTCCAGAAATCGAGAACAATGACAGCGAGTCGGTGGGGGAATAGAAGGCTCCATTCAACTGAATGAATGCATCCCCACTGAGCTTTTAGCTGTGGAGACACAGCAAACCTGAAGTGGCTATAGCCCTACTGTAAATCATGATGCCTCCCAGTGCTCTCTGCCTCTCTCCATTGTGTCGGCCCTTTTCGCTTTGCTACCCATGTGTCAGAACGGCTCACATCCCCGGCATGCAACATCTCTCCCCTGGCTGCTGCCTCTTCCTGTGAGCTTCACACAGCTGTCTGTTTCGCTTCCTCTAACACCCCGCATCACCTTCTCCCCTCTTTCTCACTTTGTCTTCAGCCATCAACCTCTCTCTCTCTCTCTCTCTCTCTCTCTTTTTCTCCCGCACCTTTTCCTCCCCCCCACCCTCCACCTCGTAGTGATTTTCTGCCTGCTGAATATGCAGGGCAGAGTGACACGCTATTGTAATAATGTCTCACCACGCTACGCTGTCTGTGTCTAAAATGAGCTCAAAGAGCACGGGAGAGAGTCGGAGCTCAAACAAAAGAGAATAAAACCTGAAACCACGGCTTGTTTAATCACGGAGCCGATACAGATATGCCGTCCCTGTTTTCTTTTCGCCTCTAGATGCATTTCACACTCTTTCCTGCACAATAAAAATACAAATAAATATAAGCAAAGAACATATATAAATATCTTTTTTTAAAAACTTGGATTGTTTGAAACAATAACGGAATGCCAGCGTAGTCCGAAAATGCTGCAAACAATGAAAATATAGCTACCGTCTTTGTTCAAATTATTATCCAGAACACAATCTGTTCCTGTTCTCCAAGTTTCTCTCTGTGTGCATTGCTCTCCCCGGAGATGACAACATGTTCCACACTGTCCTCTTTTGGAGGATTAGAAAACTGCATGCTCTGAGCCTAACATGAAAGTCCACAGTGCTGAAAGGAGGAGAAAAAACAAAGCATAGATGGACAGAATGATAGAATGAGAAACAGACATTTCTTGCTCTGTTTAGATTCCCAAGAACGTGTGTGCGTGTGGGTGTGTGCATGTGCAGATAAACTCCGTTGCAATGTCAGCATGTTTATTTGACTTTGACTATCAACATCAAATACATTTTTCAGAAAGCACTTTTCTCTCTTGCATGCACACACACGTGCACGCACACACACACGTGCACACACAGGATATAAAAAGAATTGTTTGTGTACAGTCAGCAGTAAACAGATGGGTTTTTGTAGCCCGGATTTCAACACTGTGACTGTCTCTGGTTCTGTAACTGTAACAGACTGTTCTGCAATATTGATTCTCAGAATAAACCCTGCTGTCTCCATCTCATCCGCTGTATGTGAACGTACGTTTGCGGCGAGCTCGCCGTGATATTACGACCTCAGGATTTGCGCTGTCCGGCGTGGAAGCTGCAAATGATAATCGGCGTCAGCAGAGATCACAGCAAAGGTTTCTGCTATCAGGGCGAAGTCTTTACCTTGCATCAAAGCTGCTAGCACACTGCTTCGGCAGCATGATAAATGGCTCTGCTGGGAATAAAAAAAAAAAGTCTCATCTAAGTAACTATTTTACCTGAAATGAAACGGCAGTGTATCGCTTCACAATCCACTATGTGCCATAGTATCAATCTCCATGTGCTGATTGTGTTAGAAAGATGTTTGTTACATAAAGGGCAGCTGTGTAAAGTAAATGCATTTAGTCAAGGTCTTCATTGGCTGATTATTTTATGTACAAAGCTGTGAAGAACTATTTAAAGCTTCAAAATGGAATGAACTATGAATGCTAAAATGCCAAACAATTTCAGCTGAAAATGTTATCAGACAAGCAATTACGAGCATCTGCCAAATCTAGGAACCCATCAGCAATCCTCTGATAGTCTCGACCAGGGGCACGGCAGTAAATATTTCAGCGCTTCCAGTATGGCAAGGAAATATCAGGGCCAAGACTTTCTGAAAAAGCCAAATCTTTAAGAAAAACTGTCCTCAGATGCCTGATTTCCAGACTGCATTGCACCTTATCTGTTCTTTCTTTACATACATGTGATCAAAGCCTGCTCAGACATAACTAATCGAAACCATAAAACAAATGTCTCAGAAAGCTTCTCGTATCAAAATAATAGATTCTGTGTAATAATATGCAGATAAAGAATCATTTTTAAGCAAAAATGACCATTTATGATGTCAGCTTCTCAAATATCACTAATGCCTGCGTTTCCACACTTTAAATTAACATATAATAAAATAATATGACTTTGGATTGCGCAAAATAAAACGGGACTTAATTATCTTTTCTTGTGTTTTTATTTTGAAAATAATCAGTTGGTTAATGAATGTTTAGCCTGATATACAATAATTAATCAAAATGCTTCAGCAAACTGCTGCTTAAATATTAATGCAAGAAAATAATCATTTGATGGTAATTGAGAAATATTTCTTCTCTGAACACATTAATTTTCCTAATAAAACAATCCATTGCAGCCAGAGCTGTCTGAACTGCAATCTCTCATAGTCCACAACGCTGACAGCCGGTGGTGGGGTTGTGTTAGAGATGAGAGCAAATGCTATGTTTCCATAAATGTTATGTTGTGGTTTGGTGTTTGGTGTCTGGAGGACAGGATTTCTGACATTTTCTGGGAAAACAGAAATAACTTGTGCTGTAATGAACGTTGTAAAGTGGCACCAGGATCAATAGATTGTGATAGAGGGTGGAATAAAGTGACTGCGATGTACTAGCTTGTGGTGTTTTTTTGATTTAAGCCCACCGCTGGCTGGGAACATTCTTAGATCTGAAACCTAAATAATATTATAATCATATAATTTCGCATGGTGAATCTGAGGCAAGTAATCAGCATTGAAAACATCTGTTGTGCAAAAGCTGTACCTACAGTAAAAGTGAACCGCTAAGCCAAAATAAACAAACCCATGTGCAGTCATTACATTGCCCAGCATGCTCTATGTCCATGTGCCCCTGGCTGGTAATAACCTTTAGCTAATCACTATTTCTAGAGCATCTTAATATCAGTTCATGAAGCAATGCAGCGCTAATTAGGGAAAGAGAGCAAGATGATATCCAATTAGGGGCCTGTCTCTCGTCTCTAAACAAGTGAGCCGACCCAATTCATCTTCACCTTGCTTGCCCCACAGCTACATGTTCGGAGGGTGAGTTTCATTGAAGGGATAGGCCGCATTCCCTGATGGCTAACGCCATTAGCCAGGCAAAAAACATGTCAGCCAAAAGTCATGGCAATGATGAGGACATTACCTGTGGGGTGGGGGATCTGCAGGCATATTCGCGAGCAATGAGTACAGACCTTTCCTTTGATAGTGGGAAATGTGTACAAAGTCACTTGCTTGGCAAAGCCAATGAGCTTGCAACTAAAAGCTTGCACTTCCCAAAAAGGCAGTTCGGAGAGGAAATTTGAGGCCGAACTGAAAGCATTTATTAAGCTGCACTAGCAGCACTGTGAGTTTAAAGCGCTTGCCATTGCATCCATTTTGCTGTGTTTTCTCAGTAACTTACTGTTAACACCCACTTAATTGTTTATATCCAATTGTTATAAATTGACGCCTTATAAACCAGCTGAATCAAGGCGAAGGTGCTTGTGGTTAAAGAAGATACACGGGAAAAGTCACATTGCACGCCACACTGTATCTGTGTCTGCACGATGACCTCAAGGGGCAGAAAGAAAAATATTCATCAGGTTCCTCTGAAATACCTGCAGGTTACGCAAGAATGGCTTGCCCTGTTGGTCATTTCCTTTTTTAGTAGAGACTGGTGGGCGCAAAACAGTCCCTTTACAGACTAGAATCAGATTAATGTCATGAGGCTAGCTTCCATGAATGGGAGTCATGTCAGTGGGTGTCGGCGAGCGGACCGCCTGTCACCACCCCGTGTCATTTCAGCCTGATGGCCTCCTCCCCGTAGACATCACAGAGTAGCCGATGTAATCTGCAGTCATTCAGCAGTGACCTGCAGAAATGGAAACCAGCGCTGGCGGTGAGAGGGAGAAAGAAAGTGAATGATCTGGTCAGCCAATGTATTTATCTACCTGGCGCTCTGAACTCTGTCGAACCGGTAGGAAACCATCTTTTTAGACCGAAGCTTAATTTAGGCAACATCGGCAGCAGCACAGTAGAGACGTAAGATTGACGGGCGCTTGGCTAATTGGCTAAAATGATGCATTAAGACATATGCGTGCCTAACTGCTTGAACTGCTGTAGTATTCTCTTAAATTGCAGCATAAACACTTGAAGTTGTTGCAAATAGACAAACTGGCTTAGTCTGCTCCTGATCTGACTGATAATGAACTAATTTGAATATATTTCTACCCTAGTAATTACAATCTAATCGAAATTGATGGATCATTTGGGTCCAACCTGCATGAAAGATTCATTATTACAAGCCCCAACACATGGTCGGAGCATTTTCCACATCAAACACTGGCGTTTAGAACTAGGAATAGACTAATGAGGTGGACACACTATACCAATGAAGGCAGCTACTGCATGTGTGCTTTGTGCATACAGCATGCATTAAAATTAATCACGTTCAGCGCCTTATTTATCAGCCTCTGGCTTCCAAATAGCCGGCACGTTGCATTGCATTTTATGGACATAAAAATCACAAGTCAAGGACACGTGAACAAAAATCTGTGATGTATATTTATGTGTAAACTTAAAACAGACTATACATCAAATGGTTTCTAAACCTCAGTGGTCTCCCTTCTGTGCTCTTCCAAACAGCATATGGTGGGGAGACAAAAAAAACCCCATGTCATATCTATTGACATATTAATGTATTCAACTGCATTTTATTATTAGAACAAACATTAACATAATTCTCCACTTGGCGGCTGTCCAGACATCTCTAGTATCTAGACTGATGGCAGCTTGGCTTGGCTTTGTCCAAGTCCCTGACCTGCATTCGCAATGGCCTCCCGAAAAGAGGGTTTGGGGCCTCTGTGAGACAGAGGGGATTAGCCATGCAAGCACTTCCTCCATTTTGGAGATTTTGTTATTGAGTTGCACTTTGCCAATGCTAATTGCCTGGGCCCACGCAGGGTCATAGAGGGCCCTGGGATGGATCTCTCTACTTCATCTGGACATTATATTACCTCCGGCCATGATTTGCGTCAGCAGGCTTGAGTTTAAATCCCCTTAATCACATTCAGGCACCCTGGCAGAATCAATAAAGACACAACAGTCAGGGCCACTCTTTGTCCAGCATTCCATTTAGGAGAAAGCAGCCTCATTTAACCACGCTAGAAAAAGCTAAATGCTAAGTATGACACGCAAAGCTGCTAGGATCGCAAAGAGACTTCTGACAAACTTTTTTTTTTTCTGGTTTCCTAAAAATCTCCTAAATGTGTGGGGATGCAATTAACAGTTAAAAATGAAACACCTTCAGTTTATCTCTAACAGCAAAGGTTTTTTTCCTTTTGTTTATAATACACAGAAATATTAATATGTCACGTATGCCTTGATTTTATGTATTTATTTATTTACTTACGTAGTTAGCGCCTCCTCAGAAGAACTTACTTCCAGATGTTTCTTTGGGTTGGAAGATTTTGACGCTGAGAGCAGCTTGGTTGCTGGCAAACTGAGTTTGCATTGCACGGTCAGATTTCACCCATTCCTTTCTTCTTTGAATGTGAAGTGATGTCGGAATTTCCAAGTAAGAAATGCATTCCTGCCCGTGCACTACTGGCTCTGTTGTGCTGGCACCAGGTCCATTGTGTAACTGACACCACCAACGTTAACAGGACGCTGACATTAGAGCCTCTTATTGCGTGTTTTGTTTGGGTTTCCAGCAATGAGTGGAATTACCAAAATTAGAGAGAGGATAGCCTAACATATGAAACAGGAAAAGACTGCTGTGTAATCCATTTATTTCAACAAAGTAACTGTATTCTGAATACCACCTATTTAAGCTGTAACTGTAACAGAATACAGTTACTCAGATTTTAAATATGTAACTCTGGTATATGTATTTCATTGCTCCCCAACACTGACTATGCATACATTATACATAGACTACACACTATACAAAACAGTCACTAAACCAACAACAAATGTAGATTAAAAAACATCAAATTAAGCAAAGTAAATAAGACTGTGTTTGGATAAGAAGCTTTTCTTGCTCAACTAGTCCTGAAAGCAGGTGAATATAATCTGGCTTTAAAGAGTGTTTTAAAATGATTGATTGATTTGGCAGGTCTTACTGTATGAGAAAAGGCTCTACTGCCTCTGCTTTTAAAGCTGGATTTAGGAATATTCAAGAGCAACTGACTCATAGACCTCAGTGCTCTGGTAGGAGTGTAGGATTTCAAAGGTTCTGTTAAGTAAGGTGGCACCAAACCACTGAGACTTTTTAAAAAAGCAACAAAAACTATCTAATATAATAAGTATAAATCCATTACAGTAAGTGTTTGTTGCAGGAAGGTGGCAGGGCTACCAGGAAGTAGGTGCAACCTTTGCAAAGGGCTCACATACAGGGGCAATTTTGTTCTAGTACTCAGCCCAAGATCAGTAATCAGAAGTGTTGAGTCAGGCCTGAATTTTTGGTGGAAAAGATGGATGGATGTATACAGTAAGAAGGAATGAAAAACAACTAAAAAAAAAAGATGCAACTGCTTTCAACCAAACGGTACAGAAGAAATCAATACGACATAGCATTAAGTGTAGGCAGAAACTGCAGCTTATTTGGATCAAAAGTCATAACTGACAAAGGTTTTAGGTCATGATCTGCAATATACTGCGAATCTAAGCTTTTAAGCATGGACAAAACATTCTTTAAGTGCTTCAAATTAAATAAAAACACACACTATGAAATAAAAACTTAAATATGCACTCAGTGTCCACTGCCTGACTATTATTTAAACACTGTACAATCAGATGCCCTTCTTCACCCTTCAAACTTTAAATACATGAGGGCAGTTTATAAAATATATGACTTATTACATAACTGTGGGCATATATCACATTAGTTTACTGAACTGATTCTGTCAGCTGAGTCAGAAAGTGAGCAAGTGACAGAGACATTATTTTGATCTTAGCAACAAACGCTTCAGTACCTGACGTAGTCATCAGCCCACATTTGACCCTGTTATGGCTTCTACATATCTTTGTGTAGGGCTGATCTTTCATGCAAAACCTGAGCTAAGTCAGAGTGACTGGCGCGATACTGCTGACCTGCTGCCATGTGAGTTCGTTAGTCGGTCGACCGAGGCTCAAGAGATCGATTGGAACACCTCATGGTGAGAAATGACACTGACTTGGATGGAGGTTTGAAGGCTCCGATTACCAGTCAGGACGACAAAGAAGAAATGTGTTGCTAATGTTCAGATTTTAGTTTTACCTGAACTTGCATGTGAAAATGTCCACTCATCCATCCATTTTTCTTAAATGCCAATCGAATTCAGGGTCGCAAGGGAGCTTGGGTCTATCCCAGCTGTTATAGTGCAAAAAAGTGTGAAAATGCGCAGCTACCAATCCAATAGCCTGAGGTTCAGATTGGAGCCTCCTTGAAACCCCCGCTGTCCCCTAGAGGAACTCTGAAGCAGTTATCACCCAGATGCAGAAAAGGTGTAAGGAGAAAAAAAGGAGACAACAAAGCCCCGAAGTCATGTTTACTCAGGCAGGTGCCATCGCCCACCGCTGCCGCCTCGCTGCCCACTGCCGCCTTGCTGCCCACTGCCACCTCAGTGTCAATCTTTCGCCTAGGCTGCAGCACTGGAGCATGTGGATTTTGAAGGCGTCAACTTTAAGAGAGCTCTGCTGTGGCCGTTTGCCAAACAAGTGGGTGAGAGTCTTATGTGAGGAACGAAAGCGCGGCCTTGCGTCATAATCCTGCTTTTATGAAAAAAGTAATGTATTGTGGGGGTAACCCAGTTGAACCCGGTGTCCTTTTATACCTGCTCTTTCTCTCCACATGGACAACAGCAGCTGTTCGGTCACTTTCATATCTGTTGTTGCTAGATTCGAGATTTTAAGACGAGACACCAAACTGTGTTTAGAGAGAACACGGAGTTATTTACATAACCGTTTCTTTGAGTAGCTTCAGTGAGTGTCTCACTAGGTCAACCTCCTTGCTCATTTGTAGTGAGGAAGCGGTGAGCATCTTGAGTAGCTGTAAGCATGGAAGCAGCCCCTCTGCCCTCCATGATGAGCCGAGGTCCAGCCAGTTCTCTCTAGTGGAGAGTAGGAGCTACTGATGAGGTTACAGCAAAGGTGTTTACAAAGTAGAGTTTTCAGTTTATTTTTCTGAAATTTGGCACTCAACTTTCTGAAGGTCACTTTTTGAATTTTATAAGTAAGGCAGTAACTTAATCCAGACCATAGACTATATCCCAAATCCCTTTTTGATATCTAGCTAGTTTAAATGCTAGCTTAATTGTATATTAAGAGCTTACCCATCCATCCATCTTTTTGTCTTTGTCCTGGTTGTCATGGTGGGGTTGGACCCTATCCCAGCTGTCACAGAGCGAGAATCAGGGTACACCCTGGAAATATCACCAGTGTGTCAACACATTGAAACAGACAACCATTTCTTTGGATTGTGGGAGAAGCTGGAAAAAAACTGAAGAGAAACCACGCAGACACGAGACGAAGACACAAACTCCAATTCAAAAGTCATGAAGTTAAAATGATGCACTGAAACACACGTGCTGCTTACAGTCTCCTCATGTTTTGTCACTTTGAGTGACACACTCAATTAATCCCTGTTACTTAACATGTGTTTTGCATCTGAGTGGAATCATAATTTCCGTGGTAGTACTCGTATGTGCAGTGTCTGTTCATGCGAGAAGAGATCTCGTGCTCCCATGTGAGCTACGAGCGGGTGATGTCTGTTCCAGAGTCAGTATTTTCTTGTATTGATTCACAGTCGTGTCCCTGTGGTTCACCAGTGTGGCCAACCAAGGACTGGAGCACATGGCGTTTTAATCTGTCAAGATGTCACCAGCTCTGGACCAGAGGGAAAGAGAAAGGGAGGGTGGGGGGAAGGTTTGGATGGAGAAAAAGAGCGATGACACCCACACGCATGCACACATGCACCTGTGCAAAAACACGCATAGAGCATGTCTGTCAGTCAATCAGTCAATGTCCACTTGAGAGACTCAACTTCTGCCCTTTATATCCCCAAAGACATCTCAACACAGCTCACTGAGTCCACTGGCAGTGCTCCACGTTACACTCGTACAGTACAACTGGGAGTTTGTGGCCTTAGGAGGGCGGCTGGTGAGGATGACCTGCTTTATAAGTCGTCGAGATCAACTAAAGTGTCACTTTGATATCTTTCATTCAGATTAGCAAGTGCGGTGTTACTGTACACGTGTATTATACTGCCTTCTTATATTTCATGGCGAGTGCATTCTGCATGTACTGTAACTTTAAAATTAAACTTGCATATTTCTGTTTATCAGTGTTGATGTTGCCAGCTGGGGTTTTTGTGGTAACAGCTGATTCTCGAGACAAGCTGCCATGGTGTTTCAGAGTAAGTCTGTGAACTGCTTTCATAGGCAAACATGTTAAACGGTAAGATGTTGAATTACAACATAGCTTTTTAGGCTGTGAGTCAAACCTTTCTGTGTACAGTGCATCTGTGTACACAGCACATAATATTTTCTCCTAGGAATACTAGGTATTCCACAGAGATGGCTCTGTTACTTCAAATGGATTAAGATGAGGTAGGCGGCTGTTAGCAAAAACAACTTTTTACGCCAAGTGACAACACATCATTCTGTGGATATTAGTGTTAAAGCAGGATGATGAATAGAGATGTATTGATTAGATCAGAAGCAGAAATAAAACGTATACTGTGTCTAAAGTCAGTTTGGAAACAGTTACTGGCAAAGCACAACTTTCCAGTATTTTAAACTTCATAATACTCCACGCTTTGACCTTTACCCCAGTCATAAATATTTGGAATCTGTTTTTTAAAGCTGAAAATGTGTAACCATGAAAAAGCATAACATCAATACAATTGTATAAAAATCCATAACTGTTATGGTTTTCACTCTCAAGAGATTCACTGTCAGATACAAGTGGAAGACAGAGTCTTCAACTGAGTACAGCATTTTTGAATATAACAAGTTTTTAGATATGCAGTCTTCTTTTGTGGGTGGCACCGTGGTTTGAACTTACGTCAAACACTTAATCAATGACCTTTTTCTTTCTGATGAAAACAAGACGATAACTAAATAAAAACCACTGCAGGAGACAAAAACTGTTATGAAATGTATTCACACTTTTGTCAAGGAATAAAAAAAATTTTATGAAAATGTTCTGGAGAAACCAGAGCCAATCTAAACTAATTCAAGTGTTAAGAAAGGCGGGGCAAGTTTGGAAATGATCCAATGAGAAGGAATTTCCTTGTGCAGTTAGTTTAGACCTGCACATTTTGGATGGATGGAGTTTTTTAGGGTTTGTCTCGAGGTCTCAATTAACACAGGCGAGTTTATCCACAGTGTTTAACTCTGGTGGGTTCTTCCCTGAGGCTCCACAGGCTTAATCACAGGTTAGTTTCTCCAACAGGGTAAAAGTGGGACAGGCAGATTTTTTTTCCTAGATGGGCAGGTTGACAAACTGGAGAGAGATCTGCAATGGAGGAGGACAAGCAGGATAAGTGTAGCTAGTAAGGTTTGGAGAAAAACAGTTACTAATCAAAGGCCTGAATGACTCTGCTGCACAGTGATCTCCTGATGAGGGACAAGGAGAGCTGAGGTTATAAGACATAGGTGATCAAGAACACAACAACCTACTGATGATAATAAAAAGAAATGGCCTAGGAAGCGACACCCACTCCTGGGAGGAAGAACACAAAGTTTATTTTACACATGTGCCCGCACAATGAAGGGTAAACAGAATACTTCGACTTAGAAGCTGTTGCTTTAAAGGCAAAATATGTTCATACATACACTTAACATGAGAATAACTGATTACCATCCTTGTGCTTTTAGCACCCAGAGCAGTTGCATAGCTCAGTTTTGAACAGCATACTCAAAAACATGCTAATTAGAATTTATTCTTCGAGTTTGTTAGTGGCTTTAGTTGCATAGAAAGGCGTACGCACCCATAGAATGTGCTACCCACATCCTATAGGTAAGGCAATAAATGGTTTATGTTCAAGTATGCTGCCTCATTATGACAAAAAAAACTCAACTTTAAATTGTTGTGCACACCAACTTTTGCCAGTGTGTTTGTTTTGCACGTTATTCTAAATTAGGAAGAACGATTCGATTCTAATTAAAAGTCAGACTCATGTTTCCTCAGGTAAAAGCGGCAGAGAAACAGTTACCTCATCGCCCTCCATGCGGTTCCTGTGAAAGCATAAAGCTGCTGCCTGCCTGAAGAGAGAAGCGCTGGCCCCATGCAGTGATAAATGCATTACTTTTGAGAAGCAGTCAGCTTAATGTCTAGCAAGACATTAAATATGAAGCAAATATTGACAGTTTGGGAATAATTATTTTGGGTGTGGTTAGGAAGTGGTGTCTAAAGGAAAGCCGGATTTTTGTGACAGGAGTGCCTGTGTGTGTCCGTGCGTGGATGTGTATGTGTGCATGCGCAGGTGTGTCTGTGTCTGCTTTGTTGGAGGTTCATCTATAATGTACAAAGACGATTAAGTCTGAGCAGAGGCTGGGGCAGACAGACAGTTGAGTGGTGAGGTGCAGATAAGAATGAATGCAAATATACACCGAGAGTGACAGATTAACCTTGGACAAGGTCGTGCATTAATGCTGTGCACAGGCAGGGAGCACTTCAGCGTCCGCTGAGGTAAAACGCACACACGCATGCACTCGTGCACTTCTACAGCTCTGTTTGAAAAACAAATCTGTGATGATATCCTGAAGACCTTCTATGACTCTGTTGTGGCTTCTGCTATCTTTTATGGTGTGGTCTGCTGGGGCGGCAGCATCTCTGCTGGGGACAGGAAGAGACTGAACAGGGTAATCCGAAGGGCCAGCTCTGTTCTAGGATGCCCTCTGGACCCAGTGGAGGTGGTGAGTGACAGGAGAACGGCGGCTAAGCTGTCATCCCTGTTGGACAACATCTCCCACCCCATGCAGCAGACTGTGACAGCACTGAGCAGCTCCTTCAGTGGGAGACTGTGGCACCCACGGTGTGGGACGGAGAGATTTCGCAGGTCTTTCCTCCCCACTGCTGTCAGACTCCACAACAAAGACTTTAACTGATCAAGCACACACATCCATACATACGCAATAATGCTAAGTGCAATAATCCTTTCTGTCATCGTTGTATTTTTACTCAGTTGTATTTGTATTTGTATTTGTATTCTATTTTTATCTTATTGTATATTTATTTTTATTTTATTCTACTGTATATAGTATTTTATTTTATTCTATTCTGTACAGTTGTGTACTGTATTTATTCTTATTGTATTCTAATTTTTGCCTCATAACTTTTGCACTGTCCACTTCCTGCTGTGACAAAACAAATTTCCCACGTGTGGGACTAATAAAGGTTATCTTATCTTATCTTATATGCACATAAATAAAAACAGGTGGGCATTTAAGCACAAATGATTGATTATCGATCAGTGGTGTTTTTCAGTGTTGAAAGTAGACTGCACTTTTTTTGTTGTTTTTTTGGAGGGGGGTTGTATTTAAAGTTGCATAAAGCATAACAGCTGAGAGCAGATGAGGATAAGAGTGCACCAATCCTCCAATCCACACTGTACATGTCTGCAAGTAACAGCTACCCTACCTGTGGTCTCATCATGTGTTAGGTTTCCTGTTTGTAGGTACAAACACATTCTTTATGGCAGGTGTCAAGAGCGGCACCGACTGCCAGTTCCATTACAAACATTTTTAGAGGTATATTGTGGGATTTTTATTAATTCCCACTGATTGTTCATCATAAATCAAGTTCTAGTCCTCAAATCAATCATTAAATGTAATGGTTTTTAAAGTTACTGAACTTCCTGTGGTGGATTTTAAAGGATCCGCATGCTACTAAAAGCATTCGGCTAGCAAAATGCAGGATACACATGATTGTGCAGCTGCAATAGCAAAGAAGTGATTGTTCTCCTGTTTTTTTGTTTTTCTCCACAGCAGCGACTAAAAAGAAGGAACAGAGTGCGTTGAGCTGTGGCTACAGACCTTGCAGGAGAATCTTGTGGATTTAACCTGGCACTGTTAACGTAGCAAAAACACAACACTTAGCGCACAGCATGTCTGTAGGTTCAGCTCCCAGTTGTTTTTGTACAAAAACACAAATGAAAAGAGAAACGATTCTGGGGTGAAACGGCTATTCTGTTAGGAATCCTTGTTAACCATTTACCGAAACAGTGATTAATCATTCGACCTTTCTAATTATGCAATTAGCAAGTATAACTGGATGGATATCAGCTGAATTGATTGTTCTTTTTATTCTTCTTTTTTTATTGTTCAGCTCGTTCTGTTTTGTTATGTGTGTGTGTATATATATATATATATATATATTAGGGGTGCAACGATATTCGTATCGATATTGAACCGTTCGATACAGTGCTTTCGGTTCGGTACGCATATGTATCGAACAATACAACATTTGTAATTTCTTTTATCAATTTTCCTTCTGACGATGCTGTCTGTGTTGAGCGCTCAGTGAATCTGCACTCGACAGTGCAGCCTAGGCGGAGCAGTCGAGTGCAGATTCACTGAGCGCAGGGCAAGCTAGCGAGACAGAAGTTAAGCTCTCCTTGCAACATGGCAAATTGAACCTCCCCCACCCTCATTCAGATCTGGCGTTTGGAACTATTTTGGTTTTCATGTGACGTATGACCCTGAAGGTAAGCGAGTCATGGACTAAAGTAAAACAGTATGTTGGATGTGCCACGCAATGCTCAATTACATGGGTGGGAGCTAGTGTGTTAGCGCAGTTGGCTCGTTAACGTGTTGGCCGTCTAGCCCCATGCTCAGGGCGATCCGCGGTAGCTCGTTAACGGAGATTTTCCGTGTTGTGGCGTTAACGTCATTTCAACGAGATTTACGCTGACAGCACTAGTGGGAACAAAACGAATATGACTGCACATTTACTCCGACATCATCCTAGTGCAAAGACAAGTGGAAGCCGACAAAAACAACAAGCACGCATGCTACAAACTTTACCCGAGTCATTTAGACAGCTGTTAGCACATGATTCTCCTTATGGGGACCTGATATGTTTAATATGCTGCTGAGAATATAGCCCAGAAGAAGCGGATAGTATAGCTTTTATTTTGGAAAGAGCCATTTCTCTATAATAAACTCTCTTTTCCAAAGATGAGTGATTCCTCAATCAGATACAGGGCTCGCAAAATTTTTCCAGTCGGGCTACCAAAATCTATCTCTGCCCTGCCCGTCAGGCTATCACAGGAAGGAAAAATATATGTCAATGCTTTTGCATTGATATATATTTGTAGCTGGGTAATTATGTCATTGGCATCGGTGAGCCACTGTCAATATGTGACATATTGAAATCGCGTTTGCTTGTTTTTTGCTTTCATTTTGCAATCGTGCGAACTGTGTATAGAGAGCGACAGCACTGATTGGTGAGTGATGATCATTTGTGCACCAATTCCTCTGACATCGTCTTATCAATCGTTAGCTTACTATGCAAACATGACAAGTGAAATCTCCCGCAGCTTAAACATGTGAGAGGTTGATCACACAGAGAATCGCTGAGCGTTATGTGAGTGCGTGTGTAAAAGCAGCAGGATTTATATTTTAGTTCTGCTGAGCCAAATAAGACAGGTCAGGGTGAAGAAGTGACAGCCAAAGAAAAGCTTACCACAAAACGGAAAAGTTATGACAAATCAGACTATAAGGCGAAAAGAAAGTGCAGCTTTATGGTTTCATGGACAAAAGAATTTCTGTGGCTGCAATATGACGAGCTAAATAACCAGGGCTGCACATAAGTGGTCCGCAGGTGCGCATTCGCTGTCAAAATAAAAAATGCGCACAAGATAAGAAGTTGCAACGCGTGCATACATAAGATTTTCAGGAGGACAGACATTTGTTTAGAACTCTTAAAGATGTCGAAGAAGCTCCTTTAAGCAATTACTTTGGTGTTCCTCCACCTCCAAAGAAATGTCAGATGGAGTCCGAACCACAAAAGAAGCACGTATTCTCGGAAAAGTAGTTGCAGGAGGTGAGCTGGCTTCAAACAAATGATGAACGCACAGAGATGTGGTGCGGAATGTGCTGTGAAAATTTAATAAATGACAAATTAAAAAGGCATGAACATTTTCTTTTGTATCGAAAAAATATCGAACCGTGACACCAAAGTACCGAACCGAACCGAACCGTGAATTTTGTGTATCGTTGCACCCCTAATAGTCTGCTTTTTATGTAAAGCAGGCTCATTAGCCTGCTTTACATAAAAAGCAGGCTAATGAAAAACCTGCGATACAGCGCTTAAATTAGCTAACTCAGAATCAGCTGGTCTGACCTGCTACAAAAGTCAGACCAGCTGTTCCGGTTAACTACTTCCCAGCTAATGTGAGAACAACGCAAGAGATTGATATTTTTAATAACACATATTCATAACAATTGACTAAGGACTGCGGTCTCTAATAATTTGTATTATTAGCTCCAAATTTTATGCCGTTGTGGTTCTTTATAATTAAGTTTACTGATGCGCTGTAATCACTTTCATTTGCTTAGCATTGTTATGCAACAACAATGATCTTTTTTGTATTATCCAATGAGTTTCTGTTGTGTTTACTTTTTGTTCCATAATTACGTAATTTTACATTTGTTAATGGCTTTACACCATTTTAAATTTCATTGCATTCGCATCATGTAAGGTGCTTAAATAAACTTTAATTAAGCTTCTTGCATCATACACAGCATTTAATTTAATTTCCATTGCAATCATTAACTTAAAATTATAAAGTCAGTTTGCTTGGGTACACTGTGATTTTATTCATCTCCAGTAACTGTTTGTTTGTTTTGCTTAATTCACCAAAATATAAATGAAAGGTTTGGAATTTGCAAAATAATGAACTGCAAGATTGCAAGAAGTATATGTAAGGAGAAGGACAAGCAATATCACAAAAGCACAGTCATGAACTACTACATCGAAGCACACTGTAACACATAAGCACGCAGTTCATCAATTAGAATGCAGGAAAAATCCAGAAAAATGTAAAGTTGAGCGAGATATTTTCATATTTATAAAAAAAAAAAAACACTATATATACTGTCATGCAGGGAGGTGATATTTAACATACAGTGATACAGGTAATATTTACACACAGTGTTTGCGCCCTTCCTGATTTCCTATTTTTTTGTATGTTTATCACACTTAAATGCTTCAGATCATCAAACTAACTTAAATAATAGACAAAGATAACACAACATGCAGATTCTAAATGAAGGTGTATTATTAAGGGGGTAATATGGGATGTACAATCATCACTCTCATTTTAGACCAACATGCTTATGAGGGACACACTATTAAATCAGGTTCCAGAACTATATGATACATCCCTTCTTGCACTCTGAATAATAACAGCTCTCCGTGTCTGTCTCTTCATCTCTCTCGGTTGACGTCACCTGCAGGGAGACCGTATCCAGGAGCAGGTAAAAATAGTGCGGCTGAGGTAGGAGACATCAGGTTGTGATGTGCTGAGCAGATGGAGAGAGGAAACGGTGAATACCAATAAAGTAGATGGATTTAACCTGGGTGGCTCTTACTGTACAGTATTTTTCATATTGCTATGCACTGAGTTCTTTTAAGGCCCCCGGATATGAAAACCTAGGCCGGTATGTAAAAATGAGGAGTGAAGCGATGAAGCTGTTGGCTTCTGTTGGGTGACTTAATCTTGCACTGAGTGTTAAGGTGTTATTATTTATCACAGCAGGTGATAATGTGATCAGTGATTGATAGCAACATCAGGATGAAAGCCAGCAAACTGCGTGTGTCGTGTCAAATGGTGTTGGTGATGGTATCAAAGTCAAAATCTGTCCTGTAAAGATACAACAATTAAGTACTGAGGTGGGATCTGAGCTTCTTAAACTGCAGCAGAACATTAATCTGTATTTTAGAGTTGGTGCAAATAACACATGATGTATTTCACCTTATGGAAATGTTAAAAAAAGAATAATGCTCTTTCTTGGCATTAACAATAAAGGTTTATGATAGGATAGTTGAGTCAGTTTCTTTAACAAACGCTCTTAATCTGAGAATTGGTGCTGTCTGACTAAATATGTGTTGAGACCAACTTCAGGCTTCCCATGAATTTAAATTGTCAAACATGGTGATATAATTTAATCAATTAGTTCCAGACTGAAACTACTGACAGCATTGTCATGAAATGTTTTTCATTCAGCACCCCCAGGGGATGAAACCCAAACAACTTGCAGACTTTTTGTGCTCCCCTGATCCCCCTCCTAATTACCCAGTCACCCAACTTTTGCGAAATATCACACAGCCATGGGAACACAATAGATGACCTTTTTGCCCATACATTCGGATGATGTCATCCTGCACTTCCATAATTGGTAACACTTCAAAAACTGGTCTGATTCACCATCTGAGCTTGTTTCCTGAGAGTGAGGAAATGCGGTTCATTCGCTGAGCTCGCCGCGTAGACCCTTAGAACCAATTAGAGAACATTTCTCTGTGAACATTTCTCAGATCACTCCAGTCCTATTTGCCTTGAAAAGACACCGCCCTAATAGGCAGTAATGAAGGAAAACAGAGTTTTCCACTGATTCCCCGTGTAGCTTATAGATTTTATTACTGCTGAGAAGAAGCTCACTGTACGTGAAGTTAATAACGCAATCCAGCACAAATGGAGATGATCAATAGAACAGAATAAGGATGGGCGTGCTCACGAAACAAGAGCATCTAAACACAGAGACTAAAAGAGTTACATGTTGACTTGCTTGCATAGAGCAATAATCCAGGCAGGAAGACATGATAACTGACATGACAGAGAGCAAAAGCTTTTGGAGAAAAGTTTCTAATGGCTGAACAAGATGGAAGGATTCATATATCTGACTAGGAAAATGAAGGCCAGGGATGGTGGAGGGTGGGTGTGAGGTTGGCGGGCTCTCCGTCTGTTTTATTGCCTGTTCTTCACTTATGATCTACCTCAGACTCGGTGGGTGTATAGCTAGTCAAGCGTCAGGTTTAACGATATGTGGATAAGAGTAGCTCTATTTACTCTTAGTCTTTTTCCCCCCTTGCCTTCTGTCTTTCTCTATCTCCTGTGTGAATGTGGGTGGAACCTACCTGCCCTATGAAGTCCTCCCAGAGGCATGCCCTACCAGCTGGCTGAAATTCCGGTGGATGCACCTGCTTCCCACCTTCACCCACCTGTGCATAAAGGACTGGCTGAACATTCATTGCCAGATTGTTACAGCTTTCTCAGTGGTTCCCAGTTTGCCTGCTTGTTTTCCTGCCAGAAACGCTGCCCTCTGTTATTCGAAGAGTCCCTGGACCCATGCTCCCTTCTTGGAAAATCAAAATCACATGCCTGCCTGCTTTTCACTGTTCACCTAAAGGATAACAGATCCTAAGGATACCTAACAGATATTCTTTATAATGTCAGAATTTACCTGTCCTGTTGCTTTGCCACACCGCTGCTGTTAAAAAGCCAGGTTCACAAAGGCTTAGCTCAAATTTTGGGTCTCCAAATGTGAATCATGTCATCCAGTCTCACTATACATAAAGATGTGTTTGTATCAATATAAACCTTGGAAAAAGTAAATTGTTGGAGAGATTGTAGCTCCCATCTGGCGTGGGAAGGACATTAATCTGTGGAACAGTTGGCCAGGATGAGGGAAGTTTGGGTTTCTATGCTCAAACTTCTGCCCCACAACCCAAACCCATATAAGTGGATGGATGGATGGATGGATGACCATGATTCTTATTTAAACTAATGAGTAATAACAAGGCGTTTCTGAGGTTATGCACACAGGGACAAAATAGCCTCAGACTTTATTTTGTTGGCTCACCTTTAGTTTTGTCACTCTACTTACTCTGATGCCTCCATCACTCGGGACCAAGCTAAACCTGGACTCGTCAGAGCACATGACCAGAGTCCAATCTTTATGTTCACTAGCAAATTGAAGCTTTTTTCCAATTACCCTCACTGATAAGTGGTTTTCTTAAGGCTACACAGTTGTATGATGTACACAGACACAACGTATTGGACAGTTTTTAACTCATTTAATTTTTTGCCTCCTTAGTTGCTTTCATTTTTGGTGCATAACAGCATAACTTGACCCTTCAAGGTATGCTGTTGAGCCTTGAAGTAACATATTTCCCATGACCACCGGGCATGTCTTCTGATATGGTTATTTATTTAGTTAACTTACAAAAATATAATTACTGAATTCATATCTATTAATTTTACACCATTGTCAATGTTAACTACCCAGCAATAGTGCATAAAAATGAGGAATTTTTAAATGAGTAATTTTTTTTATTATTATCTTTTGACAAAACATGTTTCAAGACCTGCATGTAGCAGAATGGGCAGTTACGTAGCTATGCAGCACACTGCAGCCGAAGCAGGTGGATAATTGGTGAGCTGAGCGCTCTGGTGTATTTTGGTCAAACTGTCAGGAACAAAAGCAGGAATCCACAGCGATAAAACAGGCAGAATCAGCACCATGGACAGCTGCAGACTGAACTTTGTAATGTAGGGTGGAATCAGCACCACGGGCAGAGGCATAAATAATTATCCGGCTTGAACTGATGTTTATGAGGCCTGAGGGAAAAATATGGGCTCAAAATGTGGTCATAAATATTTTGTACTTGTAAAAAAGATTTGTATGTGTAAAAAAGATTTGTGTGTGCGTAAAAAAGATTTGTATGTGTAAAAAAGATTTGTGTGTGCGTAAAAAAGATTTGTATGTGTAAAAAAGATTTGTGTGTGGACTTAGAAAAAAACCCCTGCAAGTTACAAGTACGGATTTTTAACCCTATTTTTCTTCCCTTCATCTGATTGGTCAATGTCATGTCAATCACAAATGTAACAATCCAATCAGAGAACAGATGGGTTTGGCTGTCGGAGGGGCGCTGTTTTGAACTGCAGGTCCTTGAAGGGTGATACCGTTTGAAGCTGGAGGATCGCTATATAAATATCCGATAGCAGCTAGGTCCCCTAACTTTCAGTAGCTGTTGAAAGGGTAAAGTTGTGGTATATCAGTGGTTAGAAATAACATTATTACTTTAGGATTAGTTTAACACAAAGTCAGGGCTGACCCAGGACCATTGCTGTGAGTCACAGTGCGCAGCATAAAAGTTCTTTCACATCGGATGCAGGATACGCTGCTAATGCTAACTGCTAACTAAAAGCAAAGGATCCAGAATTTGTTGCGCTGGCTGCTGGGCTCTGTGGGTTTTTGCAGCAGCTCTACCTGTACTAGATGCACCTGCTCCTTGTCTTTTCTATCTCTGACTTTATGTCCTCTACAAGAGTTTGGTTTTTTTGCTAGTTCTTCAAATGTTCAATAAAAACATCTATGCTAATTCATAACGAAGAAAGCTTTGTAATGAAGACTGTCATTTCCAAAACACTGCCCGCCCCCACCCCGCGGTCCGCAGCGCTGTTGAAAAGGCTGTGGAAGTCCCTGTATTAAACAGTCCCTGTGACACAAAAATCACCAAACTCGGACGACCACAGACTGTTTTCCTTCGTGGTGATGAAGGAAAACCCTGGGTTGGCATGTAAAAGGGCATTTATTCCCTTCAAAGACCTGCAGTTCAAAAAAAGCGCCCCTCGACAGCCAAACCCATCTGTTCTCTGATTGGATTGTTACATTTGTGATTGACATGACATTGACCAATCAGATGAAGGGAAGAAAAATAGGGTCAAAAATCCGTACTTGTAACTTGCAGGGGTTTTTTTTCTAAGTCCACACACAAATCTTTTTTACGCACACACAAATCTTTTTTTACACATACAAATCTTTTTTATGCACACACAAATCTTTTTTACACATACAAATCTTTTTTACGCACACACAAATTCTTTTTACACATACAAATCTTTTTTACGCACACACAAATCTTTTTTACACATACAAATCTTTTTTACAAGTACAAAATATTTATGACCACATTTTGAGCCCATAGAAAAAGGAAATTTGAAAGTAAAAGTTTGAAAGTAAAAATTGAAGCTAGTCCTTAAACAAGCAAATACATCTGCAAATTTAGGCAACAAAAAAGATGTTATTGTACTTTTTATACTATTCCGCACCTCTGGACATTTTTTTAAAATGTATTGCAAAGGCTTCATCATAAACTAGCATAAAGACTTTTTATCAAGGAGGCAGTGTGTTTCGAGGTTACCTGTGCTAAAGATTAGAAGCAAGAATCTTGGGTGTGTACTGTGTACATATTGCGATCTCACTATACGAAACATGCAATGAGCACATCTGTGCAAAAGAAACATCTGTTGGTGAAGACCACATGATCTTGTTTCAGCTGTTTCATTAATTGTGATCTTAATTTTTGAGGTTAGACTACTTGGAGAAATCTTTCCAGTTTTCTTAACTTTTAATGACAATCTGGAAAAACAGTGTTTAATAGCATTTAACCTGCTGGTCTAATTTTCATGTTACATCACAAAACGGCAACCAATATTCAAACCTTTTGGAACAACCTGTTAATACATGACCTCTCATCATCTGCTATTCATCTTACTGTTCCGTCCTCACACCTTATCACTATGGGGAACAGAGCTTTCAGTCGCTCTGCTCCCTGGCTCTGGAACTCTCTTCCTCCTGCACTAAGAAATATTGACTCCCTTTCCGTATTTAGCCTCCTAGGACCTGGCGTCCATATATGTGGACATCAAATTTTGGGTTATTTAGACAAAAATACTCAATTTTGCTCTACAAGCGCCTGATATCCACTTATGAGGACATTATACTGCTACTGTTCTATCAAAATTTTAAACGAATATCCTCATATGTGGCTCTTATTTTTCTTAAAAACAAAAATAAGGTAAAAAAAAAAATCTGGTAATTCTTTGTTTTTACATTCATCGGGCCCCAATCAGCCAAAATATCAAAGAGAAATTAAAAATGCATGTCGTGGAAGGGTTCAGGTCTTAGGAGGTTAAGACACAGCTCAAAACACATCTGTTTAAACTGGCTTATTCGCTTTAATGCTGATTTTATCTGTTGTCAAGCTCTGTTTTGTAATTTTAACTTATTTTATGTATTTTATGACTACTGTTCCTTTTATTAATTTTGTTTTTTGTAAGGTGACCTTGGGTTTCTGAAAGGCGCCTTCAAATAAAATGCAT
This sequence comes from Astatotilapia calliptera, assembly GCF_964374335.1. Lineage (NCBI taxonomy): Eukaryota > Metazoa > Chordata > Actinopteri > Cichliformes > Cichlidae > Astatotilapia > Astatotilapia calliptera. Next base: position 41,558,667 of record NC_137424.1, on the reverse strand, counting down.
TATTATCATTATTATTACCTCTGAATTTTCATGGTAAGGGTTTTTTATGTTTTAACTTTGAATCACTTCATGTTTAGTAAGAACAACACTAACATGACATTTAAGATGCCAAAATAACATAGCTGAGCATAAAATTTAATGCTATTAGACATAAAGAACCGTTTAATGAGAATTCTTTTTTAAGCTCAAAGCAACGCATTAGGTTGGCAAGTGACCTTCTTCGCTTTGATAATGAGATGAAGCATCAAAAGTTCCAAAATACACAGTTTAGATGGTTTCCACATTCACCTAACAAGCAGAATATCCTGGGAGGAGACACAAATCTTTTCGTTGTTGCATCAGGAAGGGCGCCCGGTGTAAAAATGTGCAAAATCAACCATGCGGCGCCGCCTGCCGTGGTGCCGCCTGCTGTGGTGACCCTGCGTGGATAAGCAAGCAGCTGAAAGTAGCTCCCACTGTAGGCGGGTAGAAATGTAACCTTTAGTTCCCGCATATTTTTTTGTGGCTTCTAATAACGTTGTCACTTCAACGTGGTTTAAGTTTTGAGCAGTCGAGAAATAACTTGAAGGGTTTACTTTAGTCTTTTTCATGAAGTCATTTTTATTACCTAGACAATTTGATTTGGAGTGATCTGTTTATGCCAGAGCAGAGGAGGCGCTTTTTTAATAATCACAGGATACATCAGCACTTCTCAGGTATGCTCCACTTTAAACTCCCAGCCTGTGTGCATGTGTGTACAGTACGTGTGTTTAGGCAACCTGTGTAGGTGTATATAATTATATCAGACAGAGAAGAAGAGAAGTGCTAGAGCTAGTGCTGCTGACAATATTATTCTCTCTCTGTTGCTCCTGTTCCCCCTCAGCTGCTTGAGCAAGAGAAGGAGAGAGGAAAAGGTTACACCAGCAAGGGTGGGTATTGAAATTCAAGACCACTTCACCTAGCCCAGGAGTGGCTGTCTGAAGATTAATGAGCTATTTGGGGAGAGTTCAGCTATTTCACATGCACAGGGTCCACATTAGTGAAATAATTAATTTTACAACACTGGGGTGTTGTCACCCCACAGTAGCGTGCAACGAGCCTATGATAAGCAATCCCTAATTAAACAACACGCACACAGGAAAAAAAAATTAAAATTTGACATTCAGAGTCTTGGGAGGAAAAACAAGCTTGAGCTAGAGTCAAGCCACAGCCTCTAAGGACACCTTTGCATGAGTTACATTACATACATCAGAATACACTAATTGGATAGATATTGATTTTGCTGTCTACATCAAGGCTATGCAAAATTCCAGGTGTGCTGGGAATCTGAGGCAAGAATTGTGATTTGTGACTGTACGGGAGTTGTCCCCATTACATGCAAATACTTCAAATTACTTCCTTCCAAGCTAATTATTCCAGAACAGAAATGAGTGTAAACTTTATTAGGATAGCAGCTAATGCAGTTAGCAATGAATAATGTTATGTTGTAACATTGGCACATGTCAGGGTCTGGGATATTACAGACTGATAGTATGCTATAGTGCTTAATGCTTTGGATGTGGTGGAAGTGAACTGCTTGAATGACCGAAGTTACTTGAGAAAGCTCAAATCATTATTATCAGAAGTGTCTAAGTCAATCTATAGTCCACACTTTGAGTCTAAGCTAATTGGTGGCATATGAAGCAATAACCACAGATAGGGGTAGTCATTTTAAGTAATGGTTTCATGTATGTCAGTCTCTCAGATCATTGAGGAGGAATTGTGGCCTATTCTTCTTTCTTACATTGCTTCAGTTCATTGAGATTTGTGGACATTTGCTTATGCAACTCAGCATGTTTATTCTTTCCATTTTCAGTCATTCTGTTGTAGATTTGTATTTTTATTAGTAATTGGGATCTTTGTCCAGTTTCACATCTAATTTCAGACAAGTGTTATCTGTTCATGGTCGACTCACTGACTGTAAGGTCTACAAGTACCATGGCTGCAAAACGAGCCCAAATCATTATCGCTCCGTGCTTAACAGTTAGTATGAGGTGTTGATACCCTGTGTGAGATTTTGTCCAAACATACTGCTGCACTTTATTGCCAAACATCTCCACTTTGATCTTGTCTGTTCAAAGGTCATTGTTTCAGAAGTCTTATGTCTTGTTCAGCTGCATCTTTGCAAGCTTAAGCTGTGCTGGCATGTTCTTTTTAGAGAGAAGAGGCTTTTGACCCCTCCAAACAAATCAGTCTCATTCTAATTGTACTGTCCTGACCTTTAACCTGCAACATGCTAACTGAGGCCTGTAAAGGCTGAGATGTAGCTCTTGAGTTTCTGCAGTTTCTCTGAGCAGTGAGCGCTCAGACCTTGGGTTGAATTTGCTGACCTCCTGGGAAGGTTGTGGAATTGTGATAAGACACAACTGAGTCTAGAAAAATAAAAATTCCAAAATTGCTTTAATAGAGGTGGTCACAATGTGTTAAAACCCTCCTGCTGTGTTCACCCCACCCCCTTACTTTAGTATTCTGGTCACAATTGGCCAGTTAGTTTTAACAGCTCTTAAATTAACAAACATTTTTTAAGAAACATTTTTCACCACCAAATTCAGTTCAGTGGGTCATTCAGTAGGTCTTTCATTTGGTCATTCAGTAGGCCTTCAGGGGGTCAGAGGCCAAAGGTGGGGTAAGGCTGGATTCCCATTCATTTCCTATGGCAGTAACCTTTGACCGGGAACACCACAGATGTAACAAAGTTGATTAAAACACTCAAAATTCAACAAAAGAGGTGCTCATCACTTTTATATGTTCAGGCGCATAGTGTAGAGGATGTCATAAGGTCTCGAGGCAATCGGATGTAAAACACAATATTTATGAGTTTTTTAATTTGTAAATCACTCAGATTTGACCCGAACACGACAGGAAGGTTTTAATAAAGTCCATTTAATCAACATACATTACTATTTGGTATTGTATAAGTTTACACAATTGAAGGCTTAAGGATTTTGTAACTGCATGTAGTTGGAAATAAACACTTACTGCAAAGGCAGTATATCAGCAAAGGTTTTCTCAGTTTTTACTTAACTGTATATGAAGTGTGGATTTGTGTGTACTTTGCTTTAGGTCATGATGGCATCACCACAACTGAAAGCACTTAAATAAAAGCAGAAAAGAAATGAGCACATGCCACTAAAGACAAATAACAAAAATAAATGTGAAAAATTAACATCCAGTCCCAGATAACTAGTTTCTACTTCTCAAGAAGACAGTGTCAAACTTGACAGCACAAAGGCTCTTTACAAATGCCTAATGTTAAAAGGATTAAGCAATTTTAGTCGCCCACAGTTAATGGACAGCGTGCTGACATGTCAGTTTATCCCAGAGCCAACAAAGTCTATCTTAAAGAAGGACAGCTATAAGTAACTGTATGAACGTGTGCGAATTTAACAAACCTAAAGGAAAAACTCATACGAACATTCTGGCACGTTTATTATTGACAAGTATCATTAATATCCTTCAGCATATGAATGAGATTTGCACTCAAATTAGACTGTAAATATAATAATAGTAATAAGAATTACATTTAAAATGTTTACAGGGAATATCAGTAACCTGAAGGACTATAGTATGTCTTTAGTTTCCTCTCACTATGAGCTTTACAGCAAGCAGCAGCAGATTTTTGAGCTGATCACTCAAAAGACCCCTTCATTTATATGTACACAGTCCCAGGTATAAATGCCTGTCAAATATATGCACACAATATAATTAGCTTTTGAAAAACACCCTCTGCAGTATGGTCATAGTTTATATTTCCTCACACAAGAAGGGAAATGTCAGTTCAGCGTTAACCAACCCAGACTATTAATGCAAACACAAACGCCCCCCCTCGAGACCTTTCTTCTTAGGTGCCCGAGCAGCGTTGCTCACCTTTATGAGAAATGAGTGGGTTTTATGCTAATCTTCTCCCACATGTATGGACAATGCAGCTTGACTGTTGTGCATTAATAAATGTTAGCCGTAATTGAGAATCATGTGGTTAGAAAGGTTAGTCCACTCAGCATGGAGTATGCTTGCGACACAATCTACAGAGAAAAGACTTTATTACTTCAAGGTGCACGCATACAGTCGGGGATTTACGAAAAAAAAAGCAAACATGATTTTAATAGTTGTTTACCACGGTTTATAAATTGTAAACAACTACTTGATGGCAAATGGTCAGCATGGGTCCTCAGAGGTGCAGTCATCTAATAAAGGAGCTGCAGTTACTTTATAACCTTAAAATGCCACGTGCAGCACTGTGCAAATACAAAGCAGAATTATTTATAGTCTGCAAAATTTCAGCCTAATGGAATAGTGTATTGGCTGCCCTGGAGGAAAAATATGTGGTAAAGAAGAATTAATTTGTGTGTATAAAATGCCATGGCCATCATATGATTTATGTTTCCACACGTTAGATGCAAAATGGAATAACCGCTTTAAAAGCATTTGTTTATTTAAACCCTCTGTCACATCATATCATATGCACAACTTGGCTATGCAGCTGACTGTTCTGACTGATTTTTATGTAAATGCAGCTGAGAAAACTCAACCCTCATAGCATTTTTTATTTGAATATTGCGACTAAAACATGAACAAATGTGGTTCATTAACTTTTGCAGTGCATTTATACCTACTGGGGAGGTTACCAGTTAATCTGAGCCGCATCCTTAAACTAGAAAGAGAAGCCCAAGCTTCTAAAGACAATACACGAACATTAAAAACAAAACATTGGCATATTTCAACTTCACGTTCTGGTGCAGCTGGTTACATAGCAGTAATTTAACAGCTTGTTTTTCTTCCCTGGTTTTGCATTTTTAATAATGATGATAAAGCGCCTTGCTGTTTGCTTTATGCCACTTGGTGGGGAGAAGTCTGCTGTAGGCTACTCCGTGTGTGATGGTTGCCCTAGGGTGCAAAAAAACATTATATTTTTACAGACTGGAGTTCTGACAACATGGCTTGTGAAGCAGACTTTGTGGTTGCAAGTACTCGTGCAATACACTGTGTGGACAAACTTACTGGGCCACCTACACGTTACACCTAGAAGCTGCTCGGCCATGGAAACTCATGCCGTAAAGCTTCTGGTGCATAGGTTTTGTACTTATGTTAGTGTCAGAGCAGGTTCAAAAATCTGCAGTTATAGAGTTATCACAGCATTGTAGACTTTTATGCACTTGGTGACTCTGCTCTGTAACTAAAGGCTGACTTTAGCTGACTTTTATCATGGATGGGTGCTTGATTTTATACACCTCTGGCAATGGGACTGAAAACACCTGAATTCAAAGATTAAGACGTGTGACCCGATACTTTTGACAGTATCCGGTCGTTAAGTCTGACATCACTAGCCGTGTCTGGGCCTAAACTCCGCTGCAGGTCCATATATCAAACGATCACTATGGCATTACTGAGAGTTGAAAAACTGTCTAAAGTCTTTCATCTTTAATAAAATGATCAGCGTTCTGCTCTACCAGGTGTAACAATTGAGTTTAACATCCAGGCATCCATGAAAACGGAATTTATGACATTTAACGGAGTTGGAAGTTAGCAGGGAGTTAGCTCGCTAGCTTCTATCTAAATACAATATAACATGTCCTGACTGCGGGGTTTTGGAAACAAATTAAAACGTACAGCTCTGTTATCACTTCCAACATAAATGAAGACAGAAAACTAAACAGCAGTGACGTTTGTAGGATTACTGAAGTTTGGCTAGCTGGTATATAATGATGTGCTACGTGACCGCTAGCGACACAGCTATGTTAGCATAATATAAACAAGTAATCGCATGGCAGGATGCTGTAAAAGGACCAAACTTCAGCCAGGAGAACAACTGAGATAATCCATCCACAATACGAGGTTAGTCATTCATATACTGCTGCATGGGCTGGGCTGTAGTTACATCCTAAGGTTTTAAAAACTGAGCTTAAATAAATGATTAGTGGTAATAAAAGCCGAGGGAGGTCAACAGTGATCACTGACTGTTTTAGGAGCTTTTTGAGATTAAATAAAAGAAAATACAAAACATTAAACATGTTAACAACACAAAAGCCATATTAAACGCAGACTACTTTAGGCCTGGAAGTAGGATTCGTCACGTCATCACTTAACGACCGGATAGCGTATTGCTAATCAGTCCGTGTACAAATTTTCATTGCTGTTCGGGCTCTTCTTTCATACATGTCTATATTTACACATGGGCAAAGACAATAGTGTTATATGAGAGAAATGGTCCAGTCAGGTCATCGTTCAAAAAGGTTAAAAACCAAAGAAAATGCAAAAACTCCACCACTGACTGGCTTGTTTTCAGTCATACATAGTGTATACATCAAGCTATTCACACTCACAGCTGTGAAGTCTTGAATCATCAATCACACATACAAATGCCTTGAAGCTAGACTGATCCATTGGGGCTTCCTAAACAAGCAAGAACCAGCGCAATTAACCATAAATTACCAGACCTGCTTATACAAAAACCATTACACGCTTTTCCTCCTCACAGCACAGTTCATTTTTCCCATGGGTGCTCACACTTGCTCAGAGAATCAACAAAAATAACCAAAAAAAAAAAATAAAAATGCAGGTTGTACTTGCAGATGTTGTGCTTGACTTCCCCCAGACTGGGGAAAAAATGCCCACCCACAAGCACATGGATGCCAAGACTTATGAAAGGAAAGCAGCCATACACATATGCTCATTTAGCAAGTGCCAAAACTGACTAGTAAGTCCAGCAATGAATGGGGTGAAGCAGAGGTATAGACAAATGCTGCAGAGGTTTGCAGCAAATTATTTTTCGCAAGCTTTTGCAACATTTCACACATTTTGGAGTTTTGGGTGGAGTCCATATTTATGCATTTGCTGGCTTTGAAACTGGTTGCTCTAAAGTTGTGCTTGTCAAACGTGCAGCAGCAGTGGCTGTGGGGGAAAATGACATTGACTTTGAAATGAACGTTTTACGCATCAAACATCATGAATAATTTTACATTTAAAGCCATCTTGATGTGTTTGCTATTTCATGTGCAAAGCAGACTAACCAGAAAATGTAAGACCTCAAAGAGCCTGTTCCTCCTTTGTATTGTCTTTGTCACGGCTTTGCAATTGCGCTAACGTTAAACATTGAGCATCGACGCCTATGTGTGTGTCATCTGCGGTGTGTGTTGCCTCCACGCCATTATATTTGTAAACTCAAATAAATGTAAAAGGACTGCACATATGCAGAAATTTGGATTGATTCAGCATAACAATGCGCACGCATCAATACCCCTTTTATCACCAGCCCCGAGAGCTAAACAAGCCTCCCCTGACAGCAAGCCCAACATCCCTCCAAGTTTTGTCGCTTTCCCTCACCAGCTTGCCTGATAGGTAACACAGTCAAAATGGGCAGAAGTAATGGGAGACAACACAAGCGCAGACAGTGCCAAGAGCTCGCGGGTCCTGCATGTAGCGAGCTGTGCCCATGCGACAGATGGATGTAGTCTCTGGACTGATTATTGTGTTCACTGGCCTGTGCTTCAGTGGCCGCGGCAATGAAGGAGTTCACAAAAAAAGCGAGCCAGCTATTTGTTCTGCCTCCAAAACAGGTGCTACACATGTTTGATCCCCTTCATTCCACCGCAGTTTGTATAGGTGAATGATCCAACCAAGCATATCTGACATGAAGGTCAGAGAGACATTATTCCCTACCAGAATGCATAAATGAATCCAAGGCGAGTCAAACTATGTGCATGAATAAATTCATCATGAAACATAATGGTAAAGCACAAAAGTGTGGAAAGCAAATATGCAGTCAAAGTCAAGGTCGAATTTATTTACAGAGCCTTTCAGCAACACACACTGCTAACTGCTTTACAAAGCAACAAATTACATAAACAGCGTATCAAGTTATACAGGCTGCACACAAGCTTTTTCACTGCTAAGTCTAGTTAATGCATCCCAACTTGATTGATTTCTTTCTTCCGGTTTACCTGCCACAGTGGTCTTGTATTCTATTAGGGTACTATATGAAAAAACAGGAAAAATCAATATGCATTCTTCAAGACTGAAGGAGCGCCTCTTCTTGATCCCAGTGTGATGACACAGGAAGCTTCCCGGACAGCCAACCAGGACGCCAGGACTAATGGTCTTCAAAGCCAAGTGACAGTGAGTCTTATCTGCTGTGAGCCGTATTTCCTGTGCCTCCCCAAAGATCTGGCCGGACAGTGTGTGTTATCCCTTCATCCTGATAAACCTCATCTCCCACACACAGATCCTATACAGTATGTCACATCCAGGCTATGAGCTGCAAGCGCTCTACTGTCCCCCTCCACCCCACACACACACACACCCATGACCGCCATCCACTCGACAGGGAAAACAAACGTAGTTTTTGTTCCAGAGCCCACCTAATACTCTGCTGACACACATACCCTCCTCCGCTACTCACTCCTCACACTTGTTCTTACATTTTATCCCCTTTTTAAAGATCCCTTCTTCCCCCTTTGAGATTAGTGGTGGGTAAAGATGAAAAATAGCGTTTTCAGTACAGTGACATCTAATCTGTTTGGTGAGCCTTAATTTCCCTCGATGGTATAAGTGCTGGTGGGCCACAAGCTCGCGACAGACATAGTTTTGTCAGAGGATGAGTGTGACACCATAAGAGAGCAGACTTTTGCTCATCTTTGATTCCATTTTCTTACCCTCAAACCTTCTTTTTTTTTACTCATTACAATTTTATATGTAGTTTTCAGATTCTAATGAATGGCTGAAAAGATCCGCTAGAAGTGATTTTTTTTTTGGGGGGGGGGGGGGGGGCACCGTCTAAGACAATTTTTCATAATCTTTAAAAGCTGTGCATGAAATAAAGGTGCCCTAATTCATGTCTAGATCATTGCTGAACTTATTAAGTTGGCTTGATAAGTCCAAGTTTCTTCTTATATTCACTGAATAAAGTCAGTGGAAGGAAAAATTAAGTTTTAAAATTTGTACTTTCTCAATAAACCTGGGCACATTTTTTCCCATACTGGCAGCTTGACTTTACAGATGATAATGTGAGTTTTCTGGTAGCCTACCTCAGTCCAGCTAAACTTATAGCCAACTATTGATTTGTGAACCTGGTCAAACCTTGAGTTTCACATTAAATATTTATTTATTTTTAAATCTGATGAGATGGTGGGGTGACACATTATCAGGTAATACTAACTAACTTGGTTTGCAAGGTGCTGCTAGGTGCTCTCTGCTAATTAGTGGTGAGAATATATAAATTAAATACTAGAATACCACAGTTCAAAACAGGAGCATGACAAGTAGAGGTACAACCAACCACACAACAAGTTGTGCTGCTGAAAATGCTCAAAAATGCATAAACATGAGGTAGAAATCCAGTTTCTGAATTGCCTGAATAATGCACAACTGTATGGCTATGGATGTGTGTCTTTCTGCTGTAAAGTTAGGCATTTTAGCTGGGGATGTATGGGGATTAGATTAAACACACTGAAACAACAGTGAGAGAGTCTTCCAGTTAGGTCTGTAGGCCTCAGTCACATAGTCCTACAGACCAAACCCTCTAACAACTCCAGAAAAAAATGTGTATTATCGGTGATTTCTGGAAAGAATTATCTCCAGAGCGTTACATCTTTAGCTGAATGGTCACTGGGTAAAAACAGAGATGATGTAGTTAAAATGGTTTAAGATAGACAAGCATTTTGAGCAAAGTTGCTTCCAGCAAGTTCTGCTTGTTCTTTTTATACCTAACTGCTGTCAGTGTGTGTTATTTGTGCTAGACAGGCTGATAATGTCACATCATGACCAGCTGAGCATTTTCCTCACAGCTGAAAGAATTTGGGGTCTAGACAGAATCATTTCAGTGCATTAAATTAAACCAGATTAAGGATTGTTTCTCTTTTCTAACATTACATGCTGGACTGTTATCACTGAGTAGCATGAGTGTGCAATAAAGAGACTATAGGTTTCTTTTTGTATGGACAAAATAGGGGCTATTTTTCACTCCACCATGTGTAGTGTGGCTGTGTTGGCGTAATGTGCAAGTGAGATGAGTAACACAGGAGTTTCTTATTGGCTTCAACCTCCTCATGCAAAAAGGCTGTCATTTAGGTTGAAATTAAATTAGTGTGCTTGACATTTTGACACGGCAGTCAGGTGCCTCGCTCCCATCTGCCCCCGAGAGTCATCGTTCAATTTCGTGAAATCAGAATTATGTTGTCATTTTGCTGTCTTGTCTAAAGATCCATCGCTATCTCCTTGATGTAGCAAGTGCCCACTGCACCTCTTTGCAGAGACAGATTGAGTAATAGATAGATCTCAGGCAGAGAAAGCTGTGGAGGGGGAGATGGGGCAAGGGGTTGACCGGAGAGGTAGTTGAGTGAATCATATCTTCATTTGCTACCACTTTGACATGTGTCACAGTGGAGCCTGCTGCGATTTCATAACAATGAGGACCCGCAGAGTTCACCAGCGGGCGTCTGCGATATCTGCCTGATAAATATACTCGGGGGCTTCGAGGCAGCCATGCAGCAAGCTAAGTTAAAGACCAATGTCACATCAAGTGGTCGCAAAGTGTTATCAGCTCAGCGTGTGATAGATAATGACAAGAAGGGCTCAATAGAGAATATGTTACGTATCCCAGTTTCCCCAAAGCTTTAAATACATTTGTTCTCAATATATCTACAGTTGATTTTTAAAGGAATGTGACTCTAAGAGACAGAATTTAATTGAAAAATTTGTTAACGCATCTGTCTGTCTGTCTGTCTGTCTGTCTGTCTACACACAGAGTGCCGTGCAAAAGTCTTGAACCACCTCTGATTTCTTTATATTTTGTTAGAAAAATGGGAAATATTAATTGAAACAGGCAAATCGGCCAGGGCACGGCTGATAACAGGTCATTGTGTTTTTCTATCCAGGTATGCTTTTGCTGGCATGTTGTGTGAGGACCCAAAGTGCAAACTTGAGACACAGAAATAAAATAAAATGTCAACATCTACATGCTGCGTTGAAGATGCAGAACCATTTACTGCATTGGCAGTGTGTTTGGGATCATTGTCTCATGATGAAAAATGACAATCAGATGCTTTGATGGTGTTAGATGGTAAATCAAAATCTGATGGTACTTTTCTTTATTCATAATTCCATCAATTTTGACAAGATCCCCAAAACAACTGGCTGAAATACAGCATCAAACCAAAGCCAGAGCCTCCACTGTGACTTACAGATGGCTTTAGACACTCACTGTTCTACTTCTCTCCTTACCTCCTCTGTAAATACTGATGACTATTTCAACCCCAAATTTCTAATTTAGACTCAAGATTGGTCGTCACTCACTTTCAGTTCAGTTCTTGCATATTTCAGTCTTTTCTGCCTGTTTCCCTTCCTTAAGTATGACTTCTTGACAGCCACCAATACACAGAGACGGTTTCTGATGAGGCTTCAGCGAACAGTAGATGAATCAACTGAGGGCTAGAGGTGTGTCTCACATCTTGAGTCAGGTCTTCACCCCATCACAGGTCCTGTCGTCTTCTTGTCCTTCTACTTGTCCACTTTCCTCAGATTTCTTAAACACACTAAACAGAGTGCTGAGATGTTTCAATTTTTAAGGTAAAAGCAATTTGGGAATCACTTTGTTGGTGCAAAAATACTATCTTATGACAATTAAATTTTATGACAACAAAAACACACAGAGTGTCACAGAACACTATACATATATTTGTTATGAAATGCAACATCAATATTCCAGGCAGAACATGATGGATGGGACTGGATACTTTTTATTTATTTTTAAGGAAAGTGCAACGTTTCTCGGTGTTATGGCCAGTGCTTTTCAGTGCTACATAATAAAGTAATCTTTTGTTTAGCCAATATTTGTTATTTTGATGCAGATAGAGTATGGACAACTGAAAAACATTTCACAGTGATGTAGCTTGAGCCTAGCCCAGTAGGGTGAGATTCTGGTCGTTATATGGGTTGGAGCAGAATTAGAATTTCACAAAGGGACAATAATTCCAGGTGGCTGCTTAACAGTCAAAAAGAACTTAAAGCTTCTCTGTAATTTTAAGTCCTTAATTGTGAGTAAAACTTTCAGTATTACACCAGAAGGATGCAACCTATTTCCTGCGGTGAAACGTCTTGAAACGATGTCAGTGAAGGTGAGAGTGTAATTGCCTCCAATTTTATAGGATAACTCTTCAACATCTCTGTCTGTCAGCCAGGTGGAGACTGATCACTGGGCTCTGATATGGTGCAGCGCATTAACCATGTCAAGCATTTGCACAGAACTGTTCTCCATCACCTCCCTGAGCACTTAGCCCGGGTAGTGGGGGGAGACCTAGTCCATCCCACCCCTGATGGCTGAGACTATTAGCGTGATGCACGGCATCTCATTCCTCATCCTACACGGGAAGGGTGATGGATCCACTCCAGCCCCAGATCCAAATGGGGTTCTCTCTCGTTTGGAGCAGGAAGGTGAGGAAAGGGGAATGTGTGCAGTTGTGGATGCATGATGGAGAGTTATGAGGCTGAGCCATGTGTAAACGGTGAAGCGGTACCTCCTGTCTGATCACCAGGACTGCAGGTTCAAACCTTTGATAAAGGACAGCAAAAGATTTGATAATTAGTAGTCATGTCACCTCTTCTTCCTCTGCTTTTCTAACAGCCAACATGTTGAGCAATAATGTTTCAATAAGGGCACTATTCGTTAAAAACTCTATTCTGATATTTTTCACTGGTAGGAAACTGAGCACAGATTAAAAAAAGGAGGCAAAAATCGAGTGGTAAGAAGTAAAAGCAGACATGGTCTGAATAAAGGAAACTCTAATGACCGCTTTTAGAATTCAAATCGGACTTGTGAAAGGAAAAACATTTTATGCTATTAGATCTTTTCTGCACTGATAAAAATGCAATTAATTATCTAAATTTTCCTTCTGGTGGGAGAAAGAATTTGTTGATAGTTCATCAGCAAAGTAAAAATTAAAAATAAATTTAAAAAAACAACCTTGTTAACAGCAAAACATGCACCTTTCAGCTCAAATCCTCTGTGATAATGGAATAGAAAACCTGCTTACTGTACATACTCAGCTATCAAGACATCCTCAGAAACACACACACACATGCAGGCACATGCACATGCTGCATGCAGCATAATGAATAATCACAAAGTCATAATTACCTTCTAACAACCTTTTTCTCACTACAGTGCATCTTTGTGATTGAAGTCCACCCACATTGAGTTAATTGCATTTATTCCCCGACGCCACAAATATGCAATTAAAATGCAGGCATTACACCCAGCCCTGCAAAATCATCAATACAGTTTGCAGTTAAAAATAGAGCCGGGGCTTGACTCTAAAGAGCGAGCTGAGATTTGTTCTGTTTTCAATTATTTTCAGTTTACCTCAATGGAAAACAGATTGCGTTTATTATACTGTGACATTAACTTATTGATGATTGGGAAAATATTATATGCAGCAATATTATGTGCAGTAAAAGTAGGGGGGAAAAAGTTTTTTAAGCTGAATACACAAAAAAATTTGTCTGATCATATCAGCTTTTGACATCTACAGACGGTTAACGTTTTTTAACTACTTCAACAGACGAAAAGACTAAAGTTGAAGTGCAAATTGGCAGTAAACTAACTCTGTGTAAAAACACATTAAGACTTATGCTGTAAGGTTGATAACTACATGCCATCAACCAGATATCACAGCAAACATAACAGGCATGCTGCTCCATTATGTCCATTTCACCCTTTGCCTCTCGTAAGTGTGAACTGTATGCATGTGAAAAGCTTCAGTACCAGCAGAGGGAGATATTTATATAACAACATGAAAATAATTATGGGAAGTGTTTGAAGAGACATACCTTCCTTGGTCACTAGAGACTTGCTGGCTTTAACAATATTACATGCTATTCCATCCATCCATTCGCTTCCGCTTATCCTTTCCAGGGTCGCAGGGGGCGCTGGAGGCTATCCCAGCTGTCATAAGGCGAAAGGCGGGGTACACCCTGGACAGGTCGCCAGTCTGTCGCAGGGCTAATACACAGAGACAGACAACCATTCGCACTCACATTCACCACTTAACCTATTCCCACTAACTGCATGTCTTTGGACTGTGGGAGGAAGCCGGAGTACCCGGAGGGAACCCACGCAAACACGGGGAGAACAAGCAAACTCCACACAGAAAGACCCCGGCCTGGTGTTGGAATTGAACTCAGGACCTTCTTGCTGTGCGGTGCGGCAACAGTGCTAACCACCGTGCCCAATATTACGTGAATATATATAAATATATTAGATATTGTAGTACTTAAACTTCAAAATGTGTGTCCATTTCACGCTCATAATTAGAAATCACTGTGTTTTTTAGGAACTACCTCTCAACAAAAAAAAAAAAAAAAACAGTGACTTTGTGTGTGGTCCAAGCTTTTTAGGGCTCTTTCTGTGGGAAGTACCCACTACAGAGCACTTCTGAACAGCTCAGAATGAGTGCTGGGACGGTTTGCTAAGCACTATTTTTCAAAACCACCAACCTATCAGAAGGACGTCAGGTATCAGCAGAGTGCTAGTGTCTGTAACAGCAACTTTAATGATGGGAAATTTCCCATGGAGAATTGAAAGATTTCTCCAAATCTGGGATCAATTTTATCTTGTAGAGAGAGAGAGAGCGAGAAAGAGAGACTTCTCATCATCTCGGCTCACCTCGTTGTTGGAATTGACATCAAGGCTGAAGCTGTTGTGAATTTATTGCCATGTTATAAGTCCAGTGGATCCAAAATGGAAATACAAAGACTGAAAGTGCTGATTGAGGGGCCAGTATTAGCAGTTACTGCAGTGAAAGGGAACTAAAGTTTATAATTCCTGCTTAGTATTACTGAAAAGGAGAAAAAAGGCAACCATTTTGGCTCCAGAGGGAGCTGATAAATTCAGACATATCTAATAATTGTTAGTTGCCAGTGACAGTTGCCCGTTTGAAAGTAGAAAAAAAAAAAGAAATCTTGTTGAGAATTAAAGAAGAGAAGAATTAAAAAGTGAGCTTACCTGAAAGCTGAACCACTGCATCTGCTCACTGCAGACCCTGGAGGTATATTTTATTCACATCTCAAAGGTGTTTATTAAATGATTTTTATTTATTTATATTTTTATCATTACCATATTTTAGAACTTTGCAAATTAACTTGTTATTAATGATTTTCATATCATTGGTTTCTATTTCGCCGGTTGTTACTGTTTTTTAGTGTCCTAGGGGAGCCCAGTCAAAAGCACCCATTTCCACAGATGCAGGTTTAATAGATTTAAGTATTTATTCAGTTAATGTTTGCCATGGGTCCGTAGTTAAAGCATCACACTGTATGAAGGGAGGTAGGAGCACTCCATTAGTTTTTTTTTAAAGAAGTTAAACTCAGACGCCATCACTGCCTTTGTGACCTGGATGGGGAAATTCCCGCACTGGAAGTTATGATAGAGCACTGCAGATGTTGCCAGATCTACCTGAGACTCCAGGAGCATGCCGTGGTCATTTCACGGACAGAGCTGATGGTGTCACACTATAAGCCCTAATCAGAGGAGAAATGACCCTCTTGGGAGTGGGGAAAACTCCACCTGCTGACTGTTCGATACTCAGCTAAAATAATTGCTAGAAATGTGTCTTACCTTTGACCCCAACACACAGACAGGAAGATAGAAACTGGTCCTCCTGTCACATTCTGGCATGCACTGAGCATACTGTGCTGTAACTCCATGTGGTGAGTGTTTAGTTTTAGTTCCTTTTAGTTATTTCTGGACCCTGAGAGTTGGGTTTGCATTGCCGACATCAAATCAAATCAAATCAAATCAAATCAAATCAAATCACTTTTTATTGTCACATCACATGTGCAGGCACACTGGCACAGCACATGCGAGTGAAATTCTTGTGTGCGAGCCCCACAAGCAACAGAGATGTGCAAACACAACAACACAAACGAGCAAAATACAAGAATGGCCAACCTGAAACTAATAAATATATGTACAATATATAATAGTGTATGCATTTCTGGATGTGTATACTAAATATTTTCCTACGTGTGTGTGTGTGTGTGTGTGTGTGTGTGTGTGTGTGTGTGTGTGTGTGTATACACATTTTTACAAATTAAATAGTAAAAAAATAAAATAAAATAATAATAATAATAATAATAATAAAATATATAAAATATACAGAGTTGAATATGTGCAAAACAAGTGGCATTTATATACAGTATACATCAAGTCAATATCATCATAAGGTCTTCTCAGGATTTCATCTAACTTTTTGCAGATGATGTAATTCTGTTGGCTTCAGACATGACTTAACTGGGAGCAGATGAGTGGGAAGCGGTTGGAATTAGCACCTCCAAGTGTGAGGCTATGATTCCCAGCTAGAACAGGGTGGAGTGCACACTCTGGGTATGGAGTGAGTTGCTGCCCCAAATGGAGTTTAAGTATGTTGGGCTCTTGTTGGTGAGTGAGGAGAGAGAAGAGTGGGAGACTGACAGATGGTTTGGTGTAGTCTTGGCAGTGATGTGGACACTGTACCATTCTATTGTAGTTTTATGGTTTTATGGAGACTTGAGCTTGAAAGCAAAGCTGTCTCTTGGGAGTGATGGAAAGAATAAGATCACAGATGCGAGCAACAGAAATGTGCTTCTTCTAAAGGGACTCTGTGCTAAGCTTTGGAAATAGGGTGAGGAGATTGGTCATTTGGAAGAGGCTCAGAGTACCACAACAAAAGGGCCCAGCTGGGTTGGAACAGGATGCCTCCCGGAGGCCCCCTAGGTGAGGCGTTGCAATGGACGCCCTTGGACAGACCTAGGAGATGCTTAAAAGATTGTGTCTCTGGACTTGTGTGTTACTTTATACCGAGGTCAAAGTGACGCCAGTTATGTTAATCGTAAAACAAACAACACAAATAATTTGCAGAGTAGGAGTGAAAGGGTGGTAAATAATTAATTAATATTGTGGAATATATTTGGGATAAAAGCCACAAGTTGTATTTAGGAAAATGCATTCATAAAATATCCAAAGTATTAGCAACCCTTAGATTACATTAATTACACAAATAATGCTGTGTGGAGAAGAAATAATGTTTGATGTTTTTGATATTTTTCTAATATATTTTGATAAATTTTTCCAGGAGTCCCCAGGGACACCGGTTGGTGGTTTGTTAGTAGGATGAGGGTGGAAGTGGGTTTAGAGCTTAATGGTTGTGTGATACAAGTAGGCGGCTGATCAGCAGGGACTATAATAATTTGAAGAATCTTGGTGTTAGAAAAATAGCAGAGATGAAGAATAGTTTGGCTGGAATTTCATCAAGGGTACATGCATTAAATAGTAGTTGTAGTAAAATAAGTCTTCAAGGAGAAATATATGATAAAAGCTGCTCCACTTTGTTGTTCCGGTCACATTTCACATAGAGTAATAACGATTTGCAGTACAGTGTGAGAAATTTAATTAATGTACCAATCTAAAAAAGGATGTGACCTAACAGATCCTCACCCTAGTGAAGCATTGAAGAAAACCCTAACCCTAACCATGAACAAAGGACACAGGAGGCAGAGAGTAGACCGTGAAAACCAAGAAATGAAAATTGAAACAGGAACTGGCAGAATAGAAACCTCAAACAAGTAACTAGCTTTAGTTAACCAAATAACAAGTCTTTAGAAGGAAGCTGGAGTACCTAAAGGCAACACAACCGGCCTCAGGGAGAACATACAAGCTCTAAGCAGAAAGGTGCAAGCCAGTGTGCAGGTTTCAGCCAAGAATCTCCTACTAGAAGGCAACAGGACCAACCATTGTTGCCTTCCAGTACCGTTTGTGTGAATACTGGAGGATTAGACGACAAAGATTTTGTGCACATGCAATAGGTACAGTATGTTTGGATTTGTATCTGCCTCTGTTTGTATGTACTTTGTACAGCAGACATCATGAGTAGAGAGGCAGAAACTTAATAATGCAGCTCATTGAGCAGGTTGACGCCGTCTCCATTTGTGGAGGCAGGTTTGGAGAAATGCTGATGATGCAATGTGCTGACCCAAATTCTCAACCTGCTCCCAGCAGACTGTGCCAGCTGGGGCAATTTCTGTCTCACTTGCTTTCTACCTCTGTCGCTTTCATAAACCTTTACCCCTCCTTTTATTTCTTTCTCTGACTGTTTAAAAAAAAACAAGGCTCAGTGGTGTAACTTCTTTCTTTATTGTCCTGTTTTTGCTCTACTCTGTGCCTCCTTAAAGGTGATTCTCTGTGTGCAAGACAATCACACTCACAAGCCCTTAGTGTCTTCTTTCTGGTCTCATTTTTCTCACAATACCCAGTGTAGCCTGGCCTGAAAAATGCCTATTGAGTGAATGATATGTCATTGAGTTAGCCAGGAATAAAAAGCAAAGACGCTCACTCATGTAGCGCAAAAGCATTGGAGACATAAAGGCTGATGAAACCTCTCACCACTGGCTGACAGGGGGGAAAATTGTGCAGAAAATGTATCACAGATAAAATAAGAGAACCCTTTTGATCAGCTACACAAGATAGCGTCCACCAACACGCTGCTCAACCGTGCTCTCATGCTGGTTAACTACAAAAGTACCAGATGACCAATTTCTCGCTCATTGCTCTCACTAGACAGGCAGATCAAAAAATAAAAAGAAAAAAAGGAGGCTACAAAACACTCAAGCCTTTTATAACACCAGTGTGTGCCCAGGGGAACTGCTGTAGCTGTAGCTGTATCCACACACACACACACACACGCAATGTAATACATGCAGTGTCACGTTATATGACAGCCATTGTACCAGTGGTGATGATACTGGTAACAGAATAAGACTTGGGACCAGAAGGTCTTTTGTTACAATCTCTGAAGCCGCTGGTAAACTTATGGGCAGAAAGAAAGCTGGACTTTTTAGGAGGTGAGTAATTTATGTAATTTGTCAAAAGCTATTGATACCAATTCCAGAGTCAGCAAAATAGTCCAAGTCAAGTGATAACTCACGGACAAGGGTCAGTCCAGGGTTCAATAAAACCAAACACATTGGAGTCAACTGGGAAGTTAGACAAGGTCAGATCAAATAAGTCATTTGAGAGTCTGGTGGTAACAGGATATACAGGTAATAAAATAATCATCTTTTTAATAAAGAAATTATGCTGCAACTTTCCTTTCAGCAACTAATGTTGTCCAGCATGAGTCTGCCAATAGCTCTTCACATTGAAAGCTGATTATTTTAATAGGCAGTAGCTTTACGAGATGGACATAGCCACTTTGCATCCATCCACTTTTCTGCGCACCATTTTCAGACCTCCGAGGTTTGGCATTTTGTTTGACACAGTCAAGTTTTTTGGAGCTAAACCATAAGGTAGAGCATAAGCTAGCCAAACTATGTGAGCTAGCTTGGCTAGCATGATGCATACACTACATGGGTGGATTGCACAAAGACGGAGAGCAAATGAGTGCAAATATAAGGGAAAATAATAACCACACACTCACTGGATGCTCTATTAGTACAATTAACTGTGCATACATCTTTATAGTAGTTATTTCTTTTGTTTTTGTTTAAAGTACAAAAGATCCAGTACAGTCAAAAGGTCCAGTTAAACAACTGAATTAGGTACGATTAAAGACAGCAGATGGAATAGCCAGTGTTGATTAAATGGGCGTGATGCAAAATTTAGAAAATTTACAGATTTTATTTTTATTTTTTCCCCACCAGGCTTGAAACAGTTTTGTCATAATGTTGGTTGCAATGCTGGGAATGTGCTCCTTGTAGACAGGCCACAGTTCTTGACACTTTCAGCCCTGGAGTTGTCACTTTGTTACCCTCACGAGGAGTTCAAGGTGCCCTAAAGTGACTTCTCACTTCCTCAAACAGCTCAGTGTCCATGCTCCTTCTTTTTCTCTGAAACATCTCAGTGGTCTGCTTGGAGCATTTACATGACTATTCTTGATTTTCTCCTTGGCATGTTTGATTACAGACTACCTGCCCCTGCTTCATAAATGTCCACCCAATCGCATGCATTCGTACGAGGAATGTTAGCACATGTAGTTCGTCGTGCGACCAAGACATTGCATAAACTCCTATGGTACAATGTGCCATAAGATCAGTCATCACAGTGTCACCGTTCAGTAATAGAGTTGACATAACAGTTATATAAATGAAAACCATTGAAATTGCTACTTCTAAGTGTAGGTAAGTGCGGTAACACGAATGTATAGCAAGATTTTAAAAGAAAGGGCAAGTTCAACTCCGTTCAATCATCTTTTCTTTGATAAAAGAAAAAGCCTCACATTATTCAATCTTGTTTTTCTCCTTGTTTGAAATGGTGAGACGAGGCATGAATGCCCCGCGCCACTGAGAGTTCTAAAAGCAAAAAAAAAAAAACCTGAGCTTTTCGAACAGAAAGCAAGATTCAGGTTGTTCATATCGAACGGCACATTGGCTCCATGTGAAGAAGGGAAAGAAGGAAATTGACAGCTAATGGTTCATCCACTGCCTCTTTTGACTGCATTTTCATAATGAACACTGGTTACATTGCATGCTCAGATTGCAAATGTGATGCGGCGGTGTTCGTGTCCCTCGGTGATAGGATAGTACGGAAAATGTATCACTGTCAGAATATCAAAATTCAAATTATACAGCACAGATAATTCTGTGTAACTATAGCAGTTCTAAAACTTGAATCCTTTCTGTGGCTGGATCAGTTTGGTTTTTAGCGAGGGGGCTTATGCGTATAATTACATAGTCACACTTATTTTCTGCATGACAGCATTCCTGCCATAATAGCTTCTGTTTTCAGGAGGAAAAAGAAGAATGAGTATCAGGTAAATTGCAATTCTCTCACTGTGTTTTTTTCCACTAAGCCTGTGTCCAAAATTACTTTTCTGTGTGTTTTTCTGACGAGAATGATTGTATATCCAAAATGGGGGATGCTAAAAGCGCCAGTTAATATGGGATAGATGAGAAGGTGAGGTAGATCTATTTCCTTGTAATGCTCAATGTTGGATGCTGCTATAAATAATTTTTCATGGACCTCTTGACTGCTTCTGACTACTCTGTCTGCTTACTGTCTGCCACCATAAACAGCTGCATTAACAAAGAATTATTTCAGCATGCTGCATTTAAAATCTTCATTTGCATATTCAGTAGCACTGGTAATGTCCTGCTACCTCACTTATTAAGTAATTGTTGATTTTTATCCTTTCTTTTCATCCTTCCGGATGACATTTGTGGATACTGGCAGCAGAGCTCAAGTTTCCATAGTGTTAACGAGTTAAAGGAAAGGTCACTGATGGCAAAATGTCTTCTCTTGCTTGGCCTGCATATTCCCTCTAACTAGAGGGGCAGAGGGCAGTATTAACGCATTCATTAAGAGGTCGCGGTTTACACTTATTATTCCATTATCGACCTTGATCTGGAATTTGCATCATGCTTTCTTCTTCATTCAGTGGCGAATCGATGTGCGCTAGCCCGTTAAGTTTTAAAATCAGTGATTGACGTTGATAAATGGAGGTGTCAGTAGAACGCTGAAGACAAAGACGGAGCAGGGTGGATGAAAAGGTACAGAGGGACACATTGGGGAAAAAGGAAAAATCATTATGCCGAAGACGGAAATTATTAGAGGTGGCAAATTTTAAAGGAAGGGGAAATAGAAAAGTATTTGAAGGAAGAGGTTGATGTTCAGACACCCTATTAGTCAGCCCTTCATCCCTTAATCCCCAGCCAAGAGTACAGCAAGATGAGAGGTGAAAGAACGTACTTTAGAAGGGCTGAAGCTTTATTATTTTAAGAAGGAACAAAATATTGAAGCAGAGAAGGGAAGTTCTAGGGATAAATAAGGCTCCAAAGCTAATCTTTTTAAACAGGGAAAAGACTTAAGTCAGTCACATGAGAGGATGCTGAAATATGGAGGTGAAACAGTCCGGTTTTTTTTGTTGTTGTTTTTTATTCTTGACCTCTGTAGCCAAGCTTTCATTCATGTGAGACAAAGCTTAAAAGATTCAGGCTAGAGAATCTCAACACAATGCCCTGTGCCAAACAATGAAGATTTTACCCTCTAACTCTGTTGCTTCAGTTAGATTGAATCCACACTGGAATATGAAGGTCAGGTGCTGCGCTACGTACATGCTCAATCTCCATGGCCATTAGTGCTTACTTATAAAGCCATTAATGTCCATTATCATAATTACTTTTGCAAACTCACACGAGCTTCTGCTGCTGAGTGAAATCTACAAAAGTTGCAGCACAACAGTCCCCCAGAATTCTCTCTGCCAGCCATTAGAGTGCTTTTCCTGCCTTGCAGTCATCCATTGTCTTCTGCTCTTCCACCTGACTGCGCCCACCTTCTTCCTGTCCCCCCCCCCACTTTTTTTTTTTTAAATACAACCTGCAGCTGCCTCTTGCATATGTTTGCTCGCTATGAAAAGGTGTGCCATTAATATGCTAGTGCATGTCATGAATTACTCATGCAGCCCCCCCTTGCCAATGCAGTCTATGTCAAGTTCAGTAAGTGCACGACAGAAGGAGGACTTTTGGCGGGCTGCACCGATGTACCTCCCTGCCGACTGTTGAGCAAGCAGGGCTGTTGTTCCCCTTAAGGGGGCAATATGTCCCCGTTCCATACCTGCAACTCAGCTCCCACAGGGATGCTGTTTCCTACACAGCACATTCCTTCCTGAGGCTGAGGAGAACTCACAAATAGAACTTTTCAAGATCTGTCATCAGGACAAATGTAGACCGTATATATGGTGCGTTTTTCATCTCCTTCCTTATGTGCAAAAGAATCTCCTTCTGTACATTCAATCCCTCCTAGACCTCATTAGTGAACGAATCTCCAGTGACAGTATGTCTCACATTTCTTGCCCATGATAGACATCCAAGAGCACTATTTTTCTTTCCCTTGAGTGAGTTTTCTTTTTTCCAGCTGGCGAATTCACCGAGCACCGTGGTACTTAGGGTCAAAGGTTGATAACGGCCAACAATCCAATTTCACAGCGCCTGCCTCTGACAGACACCGTGTGATCTTGGGTGGGACCCCTCCCAATCCCCTCTCTGCATATCCTCAAGAACACTCTGAACTTAATCAAACTTTAATTAGCCCTCTGCTTTGGTGATAATTGTCAGTCCAGGCAGGGCCAGAACTCTGCTACTCCAAGATGCAGTCTCTATGTATCCAAGGCTAATCGTGACGGGAGAGATGTGGAGCCATTGGCCATAATCTGCTTGAAAACCAGATGAGACCTCTGCGCAAGTCCTTGGTCTATATCACATTTTTTTCAGTTTGTCTTCAGCTGCATTTAGAGCAGTAAAATGAACCAAGTGATAAGCAGATTTTAAAAAAAAGGGGGAATATGAGTCTCCACTGCCCTGTGAGGCAAGTCAAATCAGAGAAGGTTTACACAAAACGTTTTTTCCTTTTTTTTAAAACTCGAATCCAGTTCTTCCAGAATAGTAAAGGTTAAAAAAAAAAAAGTCATTATCTGGTGGAGTGATTATCACCTGTTATTGTCAAAGCTTGCACTGAATGCTGTGAAGCTTTGGGTCTTTATTTCACATGTGTCTGACTGGGCTAAACAAAAGCCAAAAAAAATAACCCACCTACATTTCAGTGGGCACCTTCATCTCACTGGAGGTTCAGGGCTAATCGAATTGAGAGTTTCTCAATATAAGACCGGAGTAAAGGAATCACAAGGAAAAAGCTGACCTATGTCGTTGATGTGTGTGCAGTATTGAGCAGTAGTCAGAAATATGATACATGGTTATGTTTTTAGACCCAAAAAAGTAATAAAAAACAATTATGGTCTAAGACTCTTTGACCTGATGGAGAAAATCCATGCCAACCCAATCTTGTTGTACGTGCTATGATCTTCTGAATTGAATGCCCTGTGAAATGAAATCAATGGAGTTACTCACTCCAGAGCCACATCAATCTGCTGAGATTGTGGTGCATGTGGATTTAGAGGCCTACTGTTCCCCCTAAGACGACTTGGGTCAATAGCATTCATGTAAAAAATTTGAGGATAGCAACAGGGCACATTCGCCCCTCAGGCTATGACACATTTCGAGTTAGTCTTCAGTTAACAGTGGTGGGTGGAAAAGTGAAAGCATTTCCATTGGAGGAAGAAGAAGAAAATTAAAACAACTGAACAAAATTATTCAATGGTGACAGTAATGTTGAATACTGGATGAATACAGGATGAGGTCTGTTTGGAATAAGTAATTGTTTCTGCAGACACGTGAAGAAATAAGACAAAGCAAACAGAAAAGTCATCAGTATCCTTGATACAAGCTCGTTTTTGCACAGAACATCTGCAGAAATATTCCACTTCCTGTTTTAACTTAACCTCCTGGTTTATGAACATTTGAAAAAACTACATTGTAGTAATAAACTTGTCTGCATTTAACTATATTTTATAAAGACATTTTATAGTATAGCTTAGGTTGGCTGTAGTTTAGAATTTAGAGTGGGCCATTATCTAATTGGAAGGTTGGTGGTTTGATCCCTGGCTCCATTAGTCTGCATGTTAAGGTGTTCTTTGGAGACCCCGAGTTACCCCTGATGCATCTTCTGGAAAATAACCATGTGAATGTTAGGTTAAAAGCACTTAGTCATAGAAAAGGATGCTTGCATAGAAGTATGGGTGAATGAGGCTTGTAGTGGAAAAGCACTTAAAAAGCTATATAGTAAATCCTGGTCCATATACTATTCTTATGATATTGAAACCATTGCTTGTGCTTATTAGCCTGGTGTGAATACAGTTGTAGTCCATGTTATGATGAACACTATGTTTTATTTAAGACATGGACTTCAGTCTAAATATAAATAGTAAATGGACAGGTACGTACCATACGTAGCGCCTTTCTACTCAAACTGCTTTCCTACTACAATCACTAACCCAATCACACATACATTCATAGAGTGTTTTTATTTATGCCTGAGTGCTTTAACATTCATGCACACTCAGTCAGCTACATCAGGGCCACCTTTTCATTCAATACTTTGCCTAAAGCTACTTTGGCAAGTGGACTGAAGGAGTCAGGAATTGAGCCACTCTACCACCTGAGCCAAAGCTGCCAAAATACAACCAGACATGATGAAAATGGTACTCAGGAGAACCAAGCCAGTAAAGAAAGAGTGAATATTAGCTTTGATGCAGAGGACTAGACCACTATATCTTCAGTTTCAGAGGGTGCCTCACATTAGAGCCAACATCTGTGCTTCAGAGTGAACCTGGCCTGCAGTAATAACTTACCTTAGTGACCCATTAGTGAAAGACACCAATAAGAAGATTTGAACAACTTGAACAAACAAAGGCAAGAAATGGATGTTAGGCCAAGGCCATTTTTTTTTTAGTTTAAAAAAAATGTCAGCGTCCACCCTCTGTGTCTCTGCGAGATGCAGACAAGGTGAAAAGCAGATGGCATGTGCATATGTGGTTTGTACTGTTAAGCATGGAGGAGGAGGTGTGATGGGACTTGTGACACTGTTGGCCATAATTCACATTTCAAGGCAATATATACCCTCATGACTGCCACAGCATCCAGCAGGAAAACATCCTCCCATCTGGTTTATGTGTAATAGTCGATTTTTGTACATTTTATACATGCGTTAATGCTAAACAAGGCTTTTGTTCATGAAATGAGAGAAATTTGGAAACAACGTGCTTCACAGAAAAAAGGCACAATTGATCAGAACAGGAAGTGAGTACTGGAAGTCAACAGAGGTGCACGAGGATCTGGATTTAATTTAATTTCACACTAACTTGATGGCTTTACATTCGGAGAAAGAGCATCGAGACTGATCTACTTCTTGTCTCATAAGTCCTTGTGCATCATGCAAGCTTTGAGTTTTACATCAGACTTTTCTTTCTAGATTAATGTTAAAGTTATTTCAGTTTCAGCCCTGATACAGCTGCAATAATGTTAAGCTGTTTTAAAGGCTCAAAGTATCTCTGTGCTTTTGGCTTATCCCCTTCTCTTAGATATAACCATTTTTCAGTTGACATATCAGGGGCATAAAATAGAACAAAGGAAACTCAAACGCTAATCAATTTTCTCCACAATATGTGTTTTTATATAATAGCAGAATCAGCAGTTCCCAGATGAGAGAAGAGATGCTCAGTGCATCATGGGAGGTGCCCAAGACGCTTCCCCCATAGCAATATAACTATGGGATGGCTAAGAGTAACTAGAGATAGCCCTAACTGTAAGCATTATCAAAATCAAAATTTTTAAGCCTAGTTTTAAAAGTAGAGAGGATGTCTGCCTCCCAAATCCAAAATGTGAGCTGGTTTCACAGGAGAAGAGCGTGATAGCTGAAGGCTCTGCCTCCCATTCTTATTTTGGAAACTGTAGGAACTACGAGTAAGCCTGCACTCTCTGAGCAAAGTACTCTATTGGGATAATGGGTACTAAGAGGTCTTTAAGATATGATAGAGCTTTGTCATTAAGGGCTTTGTATGTGAGGAGAAGGATTTTAAATTCTTTTTTCTGGCTTTCTAGGGAGACAATAAAGAGGAGCTAATATAGGAGAAATATAATCTCTCGTCCTAGTTTCTATCAGTGCTTTCACTTTCTCGAGCGATATGTATCAAGCTCGCATGTTCTGACTTTGATCCGTTTAACTAAATGACAGATATTTAACTGTTTCTGCTTGTGATGCACTGAAACTTTTGGGTCTTTCATATTGTTTTTGCCGTCATTGTCTCTCAATGCCAGCTCGAGGGACTCTTGCAAGTACATCTTTGCACTGTATTTCTGCAGATGCTGCCCTTGTCTGTTATCAGAATTGAATATGTAAGCGTACTGAATATGTTAGAGTTAATGTCTGTGCTTGCTGTGGTTTAACTAATATGGAGAGAAAAAGTTCAGGTCTGATGGAACTTTTTGGAGCACAATGAGCCGTTGTCTGTTTGGCACAGTTTGTGTTTTGGGCCTCAAGGACAGCCAAACTGTTCTTTGATAGAAAACGTATCATGTTTGCCCATCTGGAGCCTGATAATAGGACTGAGATGTGGGTGGCCATGCCTGTTGTAAGGTATGTTCACTCCTTTTCCAAAAGATGTTCTGCGATTAGTGAATCTATATTTTTTGCTATTTATTTGAATCTCCTGAACAATTATTGTTGTGCAAGGGCATATTTCATCATATGTTCCACAACATTTGCTGTAGACAGCTGTAGAACTTTGCATGACTCTTATTGAAAGTGAATCATAATGTCGACGGGCTGTCAGGCTGTCAGACATTATGTACATTGGCTGGTGTTTTATGTGTGCATGTTGTGTTTGTGTGTTTATCTACCCAAGGTCCATTACTCCAGGGATCCCGCTGCACTGATTTATGATAGGATTTTTGAAGTTCCACGGTACAGCGCAACAAACTCACCTCCCGAAGGCGTAGCATTAGCATTCAAGGATACATGTTCCCAGTTTAGCACAGACTGGGTAAACTTGTTTCCCTGCTGGCCTAGTAAAAATCAGGCATTAAAAAAGGAAAAAATACCTTTGAAGTACATGCTTCACAGACTCGTCAATAACTGGTATTGACCCTTCCCACTTTTATTTAACAACGTTCCCACTCCTAAGACTTGGTTAGCTAGATACTCATTGCTATGCTAGCAGTGCTGCAGTATGCTGTCATACTGCTGATGCAAAGTATTTCTAAGTTGATTACACCTCTGGGATTAGCTCAAATGCAAATGCAGCTGTGTGAGTTAAGAGTGCTGGAGAAGTGAGAAAAAGACTTATAAAGACTCATGATCATTTTCACAAATATAAGTCTCCTTTAGTGTCCATATTACACAATACATGGTTTTAAATACGTTGTGGTTAAACTGCAAGCTAAGAAAAAAACAAAAGAACATGACATATATTTATAAAGCCTATTCATGTTCAAAAAGTGTCTTTTAATATAAGATCAAAATATAGTACCTCCCACGCATATACCTAACAATGGACAGCTTTCGATTCATGCATGTAAATTGCATGTGAATACTGGCATCTGTGAGAATCCGGCTTCCTTGAAAAGCCTGGGAATCATTATGTGGAAAGAAAGCACACAAAGCACAGCGAGATTAACGCGTGGCAAATAAGTCCCCCGTCTTATAATTAGCCTGTGGATGAATGTGTTATCAGCCATTCTGGATCGATCTTTATGAAAGCATCAGCAAGATGCGGCATCTTTGCACATCCATGAAATTCCCCAACTGTACGCTCAGGTGTTCTACCTTACTAAATGAATCCAATTTTGATTTTGCAAACAGCGGATTATCACAGATGTGAAGGTCAGCGCAACATAGCTGGTTGATTTAATCTGTCTTGCACAGGTGCTGTTCCATTTGTGTGTTGGGTCAGGGATTTAGCAGGTAAACGGTACAGTACACTCAACTGTGCCACGGCTTGCTGAAGTACTGTCAGGAGGATAGAAATTAAAGGCTAATTTGATGACCTCTTCCCCTCTGAAACAGCTTGATGCATCAGTGCCATGACACATGTGCTCCTTTCCTCTCAACATTTCAGTGACCAGCATGTTTGGACTTGAGCTGATAATTTTCCTGTATCTGGCGAGCTTGCCAAATATTTGTTTTAAAAATTATAACGAAACATACTTTGACACTGTCCTGACCTGCTTTTTGATGCTTCGCCTTAATTTGGTGCCCCAAATTACAATAATATTTTACACTAATTTCTGTTTAAATTTAAAACTCTAATATAGGGCAGATATATAATTTTAAAGGTGTTGCGGTGATGTTTTCACCCAAAATACATAACTAAAAATGTGTGTTGCTGTGAGCAAATTCACATCTGCTCCATGGAGCTATATACTGTATTGTGCAAAAGTCTTGAACCACCTCATTTCTTCATATTTTGCTGGGAAAATTTGAAATGTTGAAATATACATTGAAATAGAACACAGTATATAAAGCAAACACAGAAGTTGTACAATTCTTATGAGCTTGAAAGTTAACAATTGGGTTAAACAACTTTTTTCTTCAACACACATCTCTTTGGCAGCTTTCTTGTAATTTCTTTAAGTAGTCTTCAGGAATAGTTCTCCAAGCTACTTAAAGGTCACTCAAAGCTCTTCTTTAGATGTTTCTCCCTTTTGTTCTGTTCTCTGTCAAGATTATCCCACACTGCTGAAATAATGTTAAGCTCTGGGCTCTTGGTAAGCCAATCTATAAGTGATAGTATTCCATTGTATATTTATGCAGGTATACTTTGTTGTGCTGAAAAGGCGTTGACTATCAAACAGTTGCAGACGGTGTTGCATTATGGATTGAAATCTGACGGTGCTTTTCTGGCTTCATAACGCCATTAATTCTGACAAGATCCCCAACAAAACTGGATCAAGTGCAGCCCCGAACCATGACAGAGCCTCCACCAGTAGATAGATTAACAGGGGGACAGATGCATCTCTCAGGTCTCGTTCTTAGACACACTCCACAAGTAGAAAGGAAATGATAAATTCATAGTAAGGCACAAGAAAACCAAGAAATCCAACTCCACAGCGCCTTCTTACTAACCTTAAGACCAACCTTGTGACATTTGCTGCTGCTCATAGAGCCAAAGGAATATAGGCACTCCAAAGACCTTGGTCATCTTTAGTTTGTATGCTAAATCATGCCAAATCATTTTTCAAAAATGAAATTCACTTTAATGAGACAGTTACAGACTGATACTTCACCTCACACATAAACACCAACATGATTTACTTGTCTGGAAATAGCAAACTGAAAATCCTTCAACTTCCCCGGGGAATGGAACTGAGCTGAGTTGCCATATGGAGGTGGGTGGGCCACGTCTTGTGGGAGTGTATGTGTTGGTTCCACAGAAACAATCCGGTAGTGGAGGGGGTCATCAACAAGCCTCACTCTCCCAAGGGATGGGGCATGATAGTAGTTGTAGTTTGGCATCACTCGCTCTCCCTCACTCAGCTGTCACAGCTTCGTGACTTAAATGACAGGTGGGAGATGCCAAAGAAGGATTGGGGGAGGGATCTGAGAGAATTATTTTATAGTCTGCAAATGTAAAGTGCGAACACCTGTTCGCAATAAATGTGGACAAAGTTTCAAGCTCCACATGGCTAGAGAGAGCTTTTAACTGTGCCAATTCCTTCCGGACAAAATCTTCTACCTTCCAGATCAGACCAGCAAGTTTATATAGAATTCAAAATCTATCATTGCATTTTGTCCAGTAATTCTCGTGATTTTTCAGCCACGTTCAGTTTTAGTTTGCTCTGACTAGTAAAGAGCATGGAAGCTCAATAGAAGCCCTAGCTCAATAACAAGACACTTTTTAAACAAATCAAGCATAGCGTTAGTTTACTCAGGCCACGAAGTCGACATCAGCCCCAACTCTGAAGGAAGACATGGAAAGGGTTGGTGTGACAGAGGGGATGTTTAAGGTGAGATGGAGCCAGATTATTTCCTGTCACTATGCCAACCTCTAAAAGGAGGATCAGCTGATCTGCTAACCCAGACTTTAGGACATCACGCTAGGTTGTTGATTCCTTTTATTCATAGTGGTAGATGGATATCAGGAGAATGGGGATGCATCAGAAGAGAACTACAGGGAGTGCAGAATTATTAGGCAAATGAGTATTTTGTCCACATCATCCTCTTCATGCATGTTGTCTTACTCCAAGCTGTCAAAAGAAGGACTTGACAGGCTCAGAAAAGTCAAAAATAGTGAGATATCTTGCAGAGGGATGCAGCAGTCTCAAAATTGCTTCTGAAGCGTGATCATCGAACAATCAAGCGTTTCATTCAAAATAGTCAACAGGGTCGCAAGAAGCGTGTGGAAAAACCAAGGCGCAAAATAACTGCCCATGAACTGAGAAAAGTCAAGCGTGCAGCTGCCAAGATGCCACTTGCCACCAGTTTGGCCATATTTCAGAGCTGCAACATCACTGGAGTGCCCAAAAGCACAAGGTGTGCAATACTCAGAGACATGGCCAAGGTAAGAAAGGCTGAAAGACGACCACCACTGAACAAGACACACAAGCTGAAACGTCAAGACTGGGCCAAGAAATATCTCAAGACTGGTTTTTCTAAGGTTTTATGGACTGATGAAATGAGAGTGAGTCTTGATGGGCCAGATGGATGGGCCGTGGCTGGATTGGTAAAGGGCAGAGAGCTCCAGTCCGACTCAGACGCCAGCAAGGTGGAGGTGGAGTACTGGTTTGGGCTGGTATCATCAAAGATGAGCTTGTGGGGCCTTTTCGGGTTGAGGATGGAGTCAAGCTCAACTCCCAGTCCTACTGCCAGTTTCTGGAAGACACCTTCTTCAAGCAGTGGTACAGGAAGAAGTCTGCATCCTTCAAGAAAAACATGATTTCCATGCAGGACAATGCTCCATCACACGCGTCCAAGTACTCCACAGCGTGGCTGGCAAGAAAGGGTATAAAATAAGAAAAACTAATGACATGGCCTCCTTGTTCACCTGATCTGAACCCCATTGAGAACCTGTGGTCCATCATCAAATGTGAGATTTACAAGGAGGGAAAACAGTACACCTCTCTGAACAGTGTCTGGGAGGCTGTGGTTGCT
This sequence comes from Astatotilapia calliptera, assembly GCF_964374335.1. Taxonomy (NCBI): domain Eukaryota; kingdom Metazoa; phylum Chordata; class Actinopteri; order Cichliformes; family Cichlidae; genus Astatotilapia; species Astatotilapia calliptera. Next base: position 41,527,154 of record NC_137424.1, on the reverse strand, counting down.
GCTGCACGCAATGTTGATGGTGAACAGATCAAAACACTGACAGAATCCATGGATGGCAGGCTTTTGAGTGTCCTTGCAAAGAAAGGTGGCTATATTGGTCGCTGATTTGTTTTTGTTTTGTTTTTGAATGTCAGAAATGTATATTTGTGAATGTGGAGATGTTATATTGGTTTCACTGGTAAAAATAAATAATTGAAATGGGTATATATTTGTTTTTTGTTAAGTTGCCTAACAATTATGCACAGTAATAGTCACCTGCACACACAGATATCCCCCTAAAATAGCTAAAACTAAAAACAAACTAAAAACTACTTCCACAAACATTCAGCTTTGATATTAATGAGTTTTTTGGGTTCATTGAGAACATGGTTGTTGTTCAATAATAAAATTATCCCTCAAAAATACAACTTGCCTAATAATTCTGCACTCCCCGTAGAACACTTAAATTGATATGTGTATTTCATCCCGTCAGCGTCCTCCTATGTGTGGTGTCAGTGACACAAAAATATCTCAGTAATTTATATGCTGACAGTCCTGATTCTGTGCATAAACTGCTTTGTCATATTTTTCATTTTTGTTTCCCAAAATGTCCTGTGTGGTGACCACATTACTGATAAAACCTTTCATGTTCCAATACGCAGGCTTGGGGTTGCATATCTGCACTCTCGGCTGTCACATAGGATGCAGGAATGTTCCTACAGTACACAGTGTGCCTGCACAACATTCTTCACGATGACCGTCTCGTTAGGCCCTGTGTTGTCCAAGGTGCTTGAGGCATAGAGGCACAGTGGTTTTGATTAGCTCCATTATTTATTTTTTTATTACCTCTCCACTGACCCATCGGTTCACTAGCCTCTCTCTGTTGTGGGCTTATTAGGGGGATTTCACAGCCTGAGGACATCAGTAAAAAGTTTAAACATCAACAGATCATAAGCGTGTTTTACTTTTTAAATTGATGGGCTATTGATAAATGACCAAATGCAGCATCAAAGAAATATGCTGAACAGGCAAAATTTTAAAAAAGAGAGAAAGAAAGAGGAAAAAAATGGACCCAGTCACCACTATGTTTATGTTCAGCTCCAAAGCTCGTCTTAAAAGCAATTTCCTTCCTTTCCTGAAGTTGGGTACAATCTTTTGAAATGCTGCAAGTAGGAGGAAAGGGAAATATTGAACTGACATCTACAGAATTTCAATGTGCTTGAAGAAATATATTATCATACTGTAGGTCCTTGTATGATTCTCTGTTTATATAAAGAGGATGAAGGAATAAAGTGTTGTAACGGACAGATTCAAACTTGTGTATGCACAGACGTATGTAGATGTGTGTGGGTGACCGTCCGCGCTTTTGTAGTGTACATATCTGAGTGTGTGTCTATGTGAACATGCTGAAAGAGCGTGATAACCGGAATGTGCGGTCACCTTGCCTTATGATTAAAGGTTTGTGCTCTTTAGCAGCTTAAAAGGAGCCCGTTTGTCCTCAAAAGGGAGAAAGGAACACAGCAAGAAAAAAAGCATGTTTTTATCAGTCACAGCCAGAACCCAATATTTTGCTTTCCCCCCCTTAGATTAGGCTTATTCACAAGGTCCTATAGGTGAAATGCCTTCAAAGATAATAAAGAGATTAAGATCACATTGAGAAATCCCTGCCAGCGAGAGAGCAGAGCGTTTGAAATAAACAAAGCAGTTCAACTTTCAACAGTTTCATACTTCTTTGTTCCTCACCCTTCCTGTCGATTTGGAATCGGCTTATTCTTAACTTCTTAAATGTTCACATTAAGATCTTAAGATGATGCATTCCTTCCCCCCCCCCCCCCCCCCTTTTTTTTTGGTATTCCCGAGGTCAGAAATAAAAGCAGGATGAAACGAAGGATCAAAAGTCCATCCCCACTGTGGAAAATGGGAAAAGAATCCTGAATCACCATGTGCTGGGAAAAAAAAGTGCATTCATTTGAAAGAGTGAAATGGAATTTGAAATTACCAATAATGTTTCTGGAACAGGAGCTGATTGAGCCACACGATTATTCCACTGGCCACACAATCAAAGCCACGTATGGACAGACTCCCTTTCCAAGCTGTCACCCGTTGTCTTGCTGTCAGAGAATCTGGAGAAGCTGTGGGTGGCCCCAGGTGTCAGTTTAAACTTGAAAAAGACAGTGTCAGTTTCCTGGCTCAATGAGATCATAACAATGAGCCAACGGGACTTCTATAAATGGATGCAGAGGATTTAGCTGTGCATTTATTAATCGAATTTCAAAAGAGGAACCATTTGCAGTTGATAGTGTAAAGACATACAGGCAATAACAATGGCAAAATCCTTTGACCAGGATTCATATCTTCTTTTATTATTTACATGTTTACTAACCTTAAAGTAGACCTGGCAACAATAGATGCCAGATAGATTATTTGTTATGAACTGGTCTGCTCTTACAAGTAGAAATTTGAAAGTCTGCTAGACTTTAACTTCACTACATATACTACTGTGTAAATGTTGTGAGTCAGACTGCATTCTTTATATTTTGCTTCCAATGAGCCAGACTTTCTTTTTCTGAAGGTCTAACAACATTTTTCTTTACACATTGGTCCAGTCCTTAAATCTGTCTATTTTCACGGGAATGATTTTTTTTCTTTGTTTGCTAAGGAACTTAACACTAACCCTTGAATCTTTCAAGCACAAAACAGGCACCTAATTCAAGGGATGAGCCTGTGTTGTGTGTACATATAACAGGCAGCTTAGCAAAGAAGCCATTTTAAATTGTATCTTTGTTACTAGCAACTATCAAATGAACAGTTCTTATTTCATTAGTTGAATCTATGAAAATTGTAACAAATAAGAAAGTTTGACTGGAATTAAATAGTATGTTTTCATCAACAAAGTGATACTGTCATGGTCCATGGTCCTGTGTCTGTGGAGTCTGTGTGTGTGTGTGTGTAATGCTCGGGTAGCCACACCCCCGGGCTGGGCCATCACCTGCTTTCCATCGGGGTGATTACTGGAAGAACTACTTAAACCTTAAATCTGCCTTCTTTTGTTTAAGATTTCAATCCGGTGTCCAGTGTCTGCCTCCTGCCTGTCCTCCTGCTCGATTACATAACTCGGTGCATCATCTGGCCTCGTCACTAACTCCACGGACTCCCGCCTCACGGACTTCCCTCCCGAGCCCCACGGTCCCACTCCGATCGTAAGCCTACTACTCCTATCCTGCCTTGTTGTGCTCCCCTGCTTCCCGGCTTACTAGTAATTTTCTCCCCTTTCTGTTGCAGCCTCCCACGGTCCCGATTCCGGCTTCCCCGCGTCATTTGTTTCCCCGGGTTTTTCTGTTCCTTGTTTGCTCCTCTGGTTTTCCTAGGTCGCCTTTTGTTATTTATAATAAAGTGTCTTTTCCTGCTAGCACTTAAGTCTGCTTCTGGATCCTCGCCTCGGCGCATGACAGATTCATAAAGAGTTATGTTGAAAACTTAGCATATCTTGACATGGAGTGGAAGAGTGACTATAAATAAGCCATTCTTAAGAAAGGGAAATGAGAAGAAAAGGCCACGATATGCCAAATTGCAGAAGGAATTAACTTTCATTTGGTGGCAACAGGTCTAATGGAGTAATGCATCCAAAATTACTGGTTTAGATTATCATCATGACCATGACTTTATTTTTCACCATTTGTGATTCCACACTAAATGCAGTAAAAGCCTTCCATAGTGGAACATGACCGTTCATCAGTCATGACCTCAACATTGTTTAAGTATCGTGGGATCATCTTGATAGAAAACAGAACAAAAGGCATCCAATATCCACAGAAGAGCTTTGAATGTCCAGAAAAGACTATCATGGGAAAACATTGCCCCTGAAATAAAACCCAGGTAGTGTCTTGCTGCATGCTCAATCACCCAGGTAAGGAAATTCCAAAAAGTTGATTCTGTTCATCTGGATGTAGAATTTTCAGTAGGAGAAAAGTTTTACTGGGAGAAACCCAGAAACTGGTTACAGAAAGAGGGTGACAGAATGTCTGTAACAGTTAGAACAAGACAATGCTATTGACCGAAAATCATACAACAGGCTATACCCAGGGGAAACTAAACCAAGTCTGTATGGTTTACCAAAGATACATAAACCTTTAAGACCAATTGTCTGTATGATCAGCTCTAAGTTTCTGCCTTCAATCCTGAACCTACGGAGTCCCGCAAGTGACATGGGAGAAAAAAAAATTAAGATGGACTTTTGCGAGATCTCGCAAGACTTTTAGCCGCATTCTTCGGAGGTCGCCAGCTCGAAGCCGACCGGGAGGTCGAGGCACGATGTGCCGGGAGAGCGGTGTTCCTCCCGGTTGTAGTACGTCTCGACCTCCCGTTAGCTTCGACATGGTGGGTGTCAGATCTCCGAAAACGTCGCAGCACTTTTGCAAATATGTGATGTCTTGTAAACCGAGCACATATTTGACGTTTACACAACTACATTCACGCCTCAAAATATCTTAAAAGTCTATTTTGTGACCCAGAAAGAGTAATATTACAACTAAGTAGCTGCCGCCATTGTTGGAATTCATCTTTTCCGAGTTTGTTTTGCAAGATCATCGTAATTTTGGTAGGCAGCTCTGAAAACCACATCCAGAACACTTTGGATTTTGTTGAGAAAGTAAGAAATGTCATTATGGAGGCAGATGCAACAATGGTCTCATATGATGTTACACTTCACTTGTGTTTCAGTCAATGAAGCAGTGGAAGTAGTTGGTGAGAGATTACAGGATGACCCCAACCTCAGCAACAGGACCACTCTCAGCACTGAACTGTGTCTGTGTGGAACTGTCTTCATTCCACCTATTTCACATGCAAGGGTCAGTACTACAGGCAGAAACATGGGTGTGCCATGGGTTCCCCAGTTTCACTCACTGTGGCTATCTTGTACATGGAAGAAGTCAAAAAGAGCAGGACCAACCATCTCTGAATCGATGAGGGGGCTTAAGGGTACATCTTTCACCATTTTACAACGCTATGATTGCAGCCATTCGTCAACTCTCTGTGAATGGTACTCATTGCCATTGATCAGTTGTCACTGATAACAATCACAAAGTGCTCTGCTTTTCATTCCAAGCTCCTTAGATCACAATGACCTGGATGACTGAGCACCTACACAGAAACATAAGAATATACAGCTTTATAGACTGCAACATAAAAGACTACATCTATTTATGTTTGTACATGTTTAAAGAAAGGAGTGGCTTAAGACTTTTGAACAATATTGTAACTCGCTAACAGAATCATGCAACCACAGTGCTTTACTTCTAGTTCTGCTCAACCTTTAAGGTCAAGTAAGAAAAAATGAGTAGTGTTGACAGTGCATGCAGCACACATTATAGCAGTCGCTGAAGTAATCAGCATTGTCACAAAGGAGATCCCGCCCTCATCAACACATCGGCAGCCACTGGTGGGAAGCCGCTGTCCTTGCATTAATAAAAAGCCACATTTACATACTGTAGGTTGATGGGTGCACAGTGGTCAGACCCCAGCTAGCCAGAAGGACTCCACATTCATTACAGCTAAGTGAGTGAGCATATGGATACCCAGGCTTTTAATGCAAACAGAGCTTCTTTGCTATTTAAGATACAATCCATCAATATTTTCTGAAATTTTAATACAGGATTTAAAGATTGTGCTTGATCGTGAGTGTGCTAAATACCAATTTGTCTGCCAGTGTCATACAGTATTAAGCAGGATTAAACTAACCATTATTTTTAACACTAATTATCAGAACAAAGCGGCAGACAGTTTATCGCCACTAAAAGCCAAGAAATTGTACAGTATTCATATTTATGTTTTGTATTACCCACTTCAATATCTTTAATTCCAGCATCTGTACATACGCGTCAAGGCAGCTTTTACAATTCAGTCACGCAAGGTTGCACAGTGTCAGACTACAGTTTGAGATTGTGGATCAAGATTCTGCACTGACTTTGTTTGATTAATGTCACTGAATTTCCCAGCTGATGCATTTGTGTAAGGGTACCAATTATTTATGCATTTTCTGTGTTTTCAACTGCCAGATTTGCAATGTGGATCCAATTCTTACAATTTTTCCTCTCATTAACAGTTATCTCCCTGAGACGGATACCTCAAAGAAACATGTACACGCTTAAACTGCGTTGTTTGATGTTCTCTGCAGTCATCTCTGAAAAGAAATGACACATTTTCAATATGAAAAAAGGTGTCTCCAGACATAAATGTCACATTCACACATTGGTTGATCAAGGACTCTTGCACTGTGGCTGAATAGTCATACTTATAGCTGCAACTTTTTTTAAAAGAAAAGGCAGAATAGGAAAGTTGTCCCTTTAGTAATCTTCCATCTCGTTTGTGCTTTTTATTTCTCCTTATTTGTCTTCTCATTCATGAATAAAACTAGAATATTCTCTTCAGAGCTCTGCTGAACATTGTGACTGTCATTCTCAGTCGTCTTTCCAAGGTAAAGCTGCAATCTGCAATGTATCATCATTGGTTGCAAGACAATTGTAGGTCCCAACCAATAAAATCCTAAGGTCTCCAGTTACAATATGCAGTATTCATAAAATACATAAGTTTACAAATGATTTAAAAAATGTTCTGAAAACCAAAGACGATATGAAGCACTGATGAAGGACTGCAGCAGGCTGTATACTGAGCTTTAAAGGGTGGAGGGTTCCAGTAGAAGCATCTTGGTTGAGGGTGGAGAGCAGATGGCAGGAAGATTCAGAGAAAAAAAACTGAAAATCCTTTCATATGTCTGGAAGGTCCCATTCACAAGAGACATCAGCAAATATGGACAAAAGCTGTGTTCAGGGTGCACATGGGAACTGTTGACAAATTGGAACTCGGGAAAGCGATGAGAGATTAAGTATCTTCAGCAGGATTGATCTGTGCCGTCACTGCTTAGACAGGAGCATATCCTCAGAAAACACACTATAAACAGTCTATTTTATGCCCATTTAGGCTATTTACACCACATATCTGCTGCACATATTGCGAGCAGACATTACAAGTGATCGATTATTCTGCGTCCTTGGTGCTTGTTACTTCAATAGCAGGCATGGTACCAGATTGGACAGTCTTGCAAGGAGAGGTGGCTGATTTGTAATTATTAATATATTTATGCATAAGATGTTTTTTTTCCTAAATAGTGAACATTATTTATTATTTGCACCGTGACGTAAATCCTGTTCCATTCATTTTTGCTTTAATTACACAAGTGAAAATAGCTTCGCAGGTTTCACACAAATACCAAAAGAACAGAAAATGATTTAAATAAATCCACATTCAGTATGATAGACTAAATATCTAAATATATCAGTGTATTTGTTCATGATTTTGACATAATTTTCTTCTTCACATGCATGTGTTCTAATAATATATTTTAATGAAAATAAAACATTCTGCTTTTTATTCCATATTTGACATGAAATAAACAAACTTTATTTAAAAGTTCTTCAGTTAGAGCAACTGATATAGTAATAATAATAAGAAGAAATCAAAAAACCATAAAGAGAATTTAAAATGGCAATAACATGTTAAATGTACTGTGCTCCTGTCCATCACTTGTGCAATCAACCATTGCAGAATCAGTAGCGTTCCAGAAAGTTGCATGACCTAGAATTCTGATGAAAGTCTGAGGTCTACAAGGTAAATAGTAATATAGATGGCACAGTCCCTTTTGGAGCTCTTGTACTTTACATCACCAAATCAGACAGAGCACTGTCAAATCTCACATATCCCAGCCTCTCTGTCAGATAGTCAGTAATCCACAAGATGGTCAAAGTGTGTCCTGACATTTCCTGTGACTTCATCTTCAGTAGCTGCAGCAGCTGAATTGTACAGCCCTTAGTATATAGATTAATTATAATGTCATGCAATGTTTCATGTGCATTGGTAATATGCAAAATGTCTTTTTTGAGCGATTTTTAAATAGCTGCAGATTCCCAGATCATCAGTTCAAACAACTGTACATAAACACAAGTTATTCGGACGTGTCACCACTTTGCGAAGGTCTGGAATACGTCTGAAAGTGTCACCCTTAAATGAGAAGAAATGTGTCAAGATGTTCTGGAACAATCCAGAAATCCCCAAAGCTGGAATGTGCAGGAACACCAGCATCACTGTTCAGATTTTAGCATGTTTTACCACCATGGATTGAAAACGTGCCCACCAAAAAGAAGGCCACCATTCCATAAATTGAAACCTTCAAGCTTCACTGAAATTTGCATTTGCCCACATGCACGATCCAAATGTCTTCTGGAGAAATGTTTTATGATCGGATGAGACAAAGATTGAGTTATTTGTCCACAATGACAAGAGGTATGTTTGGAGGAGTAAATGTGAGGCTTTCAAACCCAACAGAACTGTACCAGGTGTCAAGCGTGGTGGTGGTGGTGGCAGCATCATGCTCTGTGCAATATACCAGTACCACAGCAGCGAAACAACCCAAAGTGGATGGAAAAAGAAGGAGGTGGAATTCCTTCCAAATTCTTCTACTTCACCTCAAATCAACATCTGGGTGATTAAAACTTGGACACCGTTGGGTGTTCCAGCAGGGCAATAATCCCAAACATGCATCAAAACTGGTTCTGGAATGGTTACACTGGCTAATATTAAGCTTCTGGAATGGCCTTCCCAAAGTCCCAGCCTCAGCCCTATTGTGGACTACACTTGGTCCATGCACAGAAAACCAACCATTTTAAATGAACTCTACCAATTCTCCCAAGGAGTGGTTGAATACCCGCCCTGAGTTATGCTTGTTGATGGCTAAAAAAAGCATCTGGTAGATCTGCAAGTTTTTAAAGGGGCATATTATAACGAAACCAAACCAAATATTAGTAGAGGGTTTATGTGTCACACACACATAAACACAGACAGGTGAAGCTATTAAAGCCTTTATCTTTTTAACCCTATGTGGCGTAAAGAAAATTCAAAATAATTCCAGACTAGTACACCGCTTCCTGTTTTTTATAGTCATTAAAGTTGTGTGCTGTACAATCATTCCACCCAGTAAAAGAAAAATTCCAAGAAATCCTTAAGAGCCGAAAGTTACAATGACATTCATGCCCAAGATGAATGTATGTGAACTTCTAACCACAACTGTGAGGTCCTGAATAAGCTAGTAAGTAAAAAGTACAGTCCTGCGTAATTATATATTTTTTTCAAGACATTATGCACCCAAATACTAAAACACAACAGACTCCTGACTCCCCAGCTCTGTCCCTACCACTATGTCTAGTGCAATAATTTATGTGTCACACACACATAAACACAGACAGGTTGAGCCTGTAAGTCCACTTAGTGCATTTAGTTTGACAGACTCATATGATACTCAATTCAATTCAATTCTTTATTTATTTAGAATTGATCAACTCTTCATCATCATCATGCTGTAAACAGAGTCCATAAAATGTATATGTGAAGCTGCTTTCTGCCCATAAGGCACTATAAAGGCCCAGTTCGTGCTAACCAAACTGGATGAAACATGTTTGTCAAAATGCACTAGGAAATGCAAATGCCATGTGCATTACTCAACGTAATGGCAGGTCCAGCAATAAATTGCAATAAGTCCCCATCTCCCTTAAGAAACCTATTCAATAATTCAGAATATATTATAATTGGCACACCCATAAAATATACTTTTCCTCTGGAAATACTGATGGAGGCTAGGAAATTCATTTCATCATATATTGGGAATGTACACTACTGTGCATTAGTAGCTAATTTCCTCTGGGAAATTAATCTCTACAGGGTCTAAGATGAACACTGTCCACTATGTTCTGTGTAAATATTGACAGTACCGGAGAATGAGGCAGCTATATCTAACTCATACATGCAACAGTTCAAATGTGTCAACACAGAGGCTTAAATTTGGAGTACACTTGATATGTCTAAGAACCAAACTGACGAACAGTTGAGATCTCAAATAACTTAGGTGGAGAACGGTCTGGGAAAATCAAATGAATGGGCTTGTTTTTGCCAGTGATTTTTGTGTGAAGAAGTTATTATTATATAAGGCTTTCCAGGTTAAATCACTCACATTTAAATTCATTACAGATCCAAATGAAGAAATGTATATGTGGGCAGCTCAACAACAAAATGGGAGCAGTGAAACCTGTCCGCACTTAGAATTCAGTTTCTTTCACCAACTGATGTACAAAATTCACAGAGACAGCAAGACAACTAGAGAAAAATAATGGCTTTGTCTGTGAATGCAGTAAGTCTCTGCAATATTTACAGTGTTCTGTAGCCACCAAGTTTGGCTTTGAAGGCTCTCTTGGCATGCATAGATTGCCAGAAATCATCAGTGCTGGACTGATGGGGCCACTGCACCCCTATCTCATCATCTTTTTAGCTATGCAGCCTGTGCATAGATATGCCCACCATCACTGAGGACGACCTCCCAGCTGGCTAACAAACACCCCCATGTGCTATTTTTCCTGACTACTGCCAAAGACTAATAGACTAATCCTGGAGAAAGACTAGCAGTCAGAAAAGAAAGAAAAGTCTGAAATGTATGCACAAAGTGTGGGAGCTTGTGGGCACAGCATGATCAGAGCCCCTGTAGCCAAGGCCACCATCTAAAATTTTATACAGTTTACTCTAGTGGATGTGTAGAACCAAGATCATTGCCTTCATAATATTTTGCCTACTTCTGAATCATTGCTTCTACCCAACTGTTAAAAAAGTCTGTCCCAATCATGCTCTTACATTCTATGTCTTCATCCACCAAATACAGGAGAAACATTTGACCCTGGATTTTCATTGTGGTGAAAATGAAGGTTTGGTCCTCTGCTCAGTGACAGTGAATGCGTTGCCATGCCATCAAATGCTGAGAGCTGATGTGGGCAGATAGGGACATTTATGCAAATGAGGGGGATGATAACCAAAACATGGTGAGTGTTTTTGCAGATCTGCTCTTCTCTCAGTCACCAGAGATGAACTCTAGTGTTCCTGTATTTGCACAATCCCTGCAATGGAACATGAACCGTTGCATAAGTATCTACTTAAGGAAACACAGTGAAAGGACAGACTTGAGAAGGAGGGTTGGGATTTTCCCGTAGTTACCCAATAGCTGCTAGACATTTTTAAACTTCCCATAGTGTTAAAATGCCTTCTGCATTGTTGAGTCAGGGCATTTATTATACACTATAGAAACAACTGCGTAAAAAAGTATTTGCCACTTTATAGCTCATTTTTGTTGCATATTTGTCCCATAAATGTTTTAGATCATCAAATAAATTCTCTTTTTTTTTTTTTTTTTTTTTTGAAGTGACATCAGAAACAGCAGCATGTGACATCACGTGATGGCGGAGCTTCAGTTCATCCTTTGTCATCCTTTTTTTTTTTTTTTTTTTTTTAATAGGACAGGTGGAAAGAATGAAAGAAAGAGGGGGAGAGGAAGAAAGAAAACCAAAGGGGAGAAGAGACGGTGAGAAGGGGGGGAAGAGAGAAAAAAAAAAAAAAAAAAACTCCTGGGTCACCTGTATGGAGAGAAAGAAAAACAAAAAAAACAGGGGAGACAGCAAACAACAAAGAGCAACATAATAATAAAAAATAAAAAAGAGCACCATCACAATAAACTAGCTAGTCATAGATATCAATAGTTACTAAATAGTAAACGATATTGTGCAGCACGCAAGATAGACAGCGCACAGTGTGCTTTGAGGCAGCAGCCAAGAAAGCTGTAGTCCGCATCTGTGAATACCCATGTGTACACCTGTGTGCATACCTGTGTGGATCAGCATGCTTGCATTCCAAAGGTTTCTCCATGTAATGATCTGCTAGAGAGTGTGGGGAGCCACAGCCCTGTCCTCTATGGTATCAAGCAGGTATGGAGGAGATCAAAACTCCAGACATCCAGAGGCCCCCAGAACACAAGAGACCAAGGAAGACCCACAGAGGGGCAGCCGCGCCACTGTCCCAGTAAGAGCTAAGGAGAGTCCCAGATGAGAGCTCATTCAGCAGCCGCGGAGCAGAAGCCAGGGGGAGTTGCAGTGACGCGCCCGTGAGCTCCGTCGGCAGCCAGCTGTGCCTGAGTGACCGAGCCCCAGGCCGAGAGGCCGGGGGCACCCCACCTCCAAAGTGGCCCGAGCGAGCCCCAATAAGCGGCCGCCAAGGAGTGAGCCGGTGTGTACCCGGACGCCCACCCCCAGATACAAAGAACCACCAACGCACCGATACCTGAGGGAGTCCGCCACCGGCAGGGGAAGTGGTGGTGGGTGGAGATAGGCCTCCAAACCTTGGAGGGCCCGAGATGTCCCCAGAGAGGTGGCGTCTGATACCCAACCTGACATATAGACACAGACATACAGGCACACACAGACACAAACATCCATTCCCACCCTCATGCTCTCATATGTACTTCACACTCAACCGACGTGGAGACAGACATAAAGGGACGATCACACTCCCCAAGCGTACTCTACTAACCGGGTCTAGGTACCCTTGCCCCTGGAGGGGGGAACTGCACCCAGACCCAGGTGGTGTTACCCTTTTCCCTGCGGTGGGGAGAGGCAGACCGCCCCGACTCCGCAGCAGCAGGGAGGCCCCAGACCGCAGTCGGACGGCCCACTCCTCCTAGCCCCCCCGCTCCAGTAGGCCGCAGAGAATGGGGGTGAGAGAAGACTCCAAGCCTCCCTCCACCCGCTCATTGTAGTGTTGATGCATGTGTGTTCTAAGGTGCAATTAAAACCCAGGAGGGCATAGAGCTACCTGCCAGAGAGCAGCAGGTAAGCGCATAGTCCCTCCTGCTAGCCCTCAATGTCTACATGTATTTAAAATTGAGAGGTGGGCAACGACGCCAGGGGTGAGGCGTACACCCTGATGGTAACTTGGACTCCGTGTATCGTGCCCACCCCCAAGATCCTATATGTATGTGTAATGAGGGTGTGAGTAATGTGAATGTCTAAATTCTAATATCAGACAACTGTACCCTCATACACACATTACTAACATGGACTGAACCACCACTTACAACCACTAGCACTTTATAAAACTACTGTAGAAACCATTCTTCATGAACAAATACACTGATATTGTCACGGCCAGGCGGATCAGCTGCACGCTGATCAGCCCTCTCTGTTTCTCTTCCTCTTCTCTCTCGCCGGGGCGGAACTCACTGTGGGTTCATGCCCTTGGCCCACGCCCTCGGGAGATGAGACCCAGGTGTCTCATTAAGGGGAGCAGCATTTAAGCCAGGAGGTGACTGCTGTTCGTCGCTGGATCGTTGTCTACCACGCAACCTCTTGGATTTTTCCCCGTGTGTTTCCTGTGTGGCAGTGTTGGAGTGTGAACCTGTGATCGTGTGAGTGGATATTCTGAAGAACGTATGCTTTCCCTTGGACTTCCCTGGAGACCCCTTCTTCCCCCACTCAGCTGTATATAACACCCCCCTGCACATTCTTGTATATACACCTGGTGACTTGTAAATAAACTCTTCTTGTAAGCATCAGTACCGGAGTCCTGCGCTTGAGTCCTCCTTCCAACCGTAACAATAACGATCCAGCCATCATGGACTCAGCGGACTCAAACCCCACCCAGCAACCCGTCCTCACCCCGGAGGCAATTCTGGAACGCCACGAACACATGCTTTGGCACATAAATCAACAACTGGCCGCACTCACTCAAGCCCTCGCTCAACGTCTACCGTCGGTAAGCCCACCCTCACCCCCTCCGTCTGTTTCTCCTCAGCTATCGGCTCCCAGTCCCTCTGCAGCCGCTCCGCCTGTTTCCCCCACGCCGGCCCCCACAGAACCACCGGAGCGATCGTTCGTTTCTCGGGTGAGTTCGATAAATGTGGTGGATTTTTGACTCAGATCACACTACAATTCCGTCAGTTACGAAGAACATATGAGACAGATGGGGCCAAAATCGCCTTTATGGTTCAACTATTACGCGGGCACGCATTAAACTGGGTGCAAGCTGTTTTGAGAACAGCCCCGGACATTTCTTATGAGGACTTCCTCACCAAATTTAAGAGTGTTTTTGAAAGAGGCACCGGAGCGGAGGCGGCTGCCCACAGACTGTTAAATTTGAAGCAGGGGAGGCGGAGTATGGCGGATTTTTCGGTCGAATTCTGGACCTTGGCCGAAGAGACTGGCTGGGGGCAGTCGGCATTGATAAGTACTCTCCTGAATAATGTTTGTGATGAGTTAAAGAGAGAACTGATGATGAGAGATGTTCCTAAGACCTTGTCTGATGTGATTACGCTGTGTGTGAAGTTGGATGAGCACCTACGGGCGCGTCGGGGAATCGGAAACTACATTTCCCAGAGGCCCCCGGGGCGCATGGAGACGTCAGGTGGGGGCGCGCCTAGCGGCAGTCACTCGTTGGACAGCACGGAAGAAAGTGAACAGCCCATGCAACTGGGCCGCTCCAGTCTGTCGCCCGAGGAGCGGTATCGTCGCTGGAGGGCCGGTGAGTGCTATTATTGTGGCCGCAAGGGCCATATTGCCATGGATTGCCAGGCGCGGCTAAAAGACAGCGCCCGCCGGTAGTGAGGAGTGTACGGGTGGGCGAGGTCTCATGTTCTCAGTCTCCTCCTCGTCTCATGATTGCGGCTAAGCTAACGGTTCGTCTCAGGACTCATTCTCTCGACGCTCTGATCGATTCCGGGGCAGAACAGAATTTTATTGATGCCTCGCTGGCACTGAAGTTAGGTTTTAGCACGGAGCCTCTGTCTCATTCACTCCAAGTCACAGCCCTTAGTGGCCAGCGTCTTCCAGACATTACTCATGTCACAGAACCGATTTCCCTGTCTCTTTCCGGCAATCATGTTGAAACCATACAGTTGTACGTCTTTAAGGCCCCACTCCCACCACTAGTCTTGGGCTATCCCTGGCTATGTCAACATAACCCTGTGATTGATTGGAGGAAAAAGAGTATTTCGGGGTGGGGGGAGGAGTGTCACATGTCCTGTTTAAAAGCCGCCACCCCCGCCATGAACCTACCACCCAATAAAACTATTTCAGAACCGCCTGATCTGTCCTCCATACCGTCTGACTATCACGACCTGGCGCAAGTGTTTTGTAAAGATAAGGCATGCTCTCTTCCCCCTCACCGGCCGTACGATTGTGGGATTGACCTCCTCCCAGGCGCGCCGCTTCCGACCAGTAGGTTGTATAGCCTGTCTCGACCGGAGCGGGAAAGCATGTAAAATTACATCAATGAATCACTTGCCGCTGGTCTCATTCGCCCCTCGTCCTCACCTGTTGCTGCTGGTTTCTTTTTTGTCACCAAAAAAGATAAAAGTTTACGGCCCTGTATTGACTATCGCGGCCTCAACACCATCACAGTTAAAAACAAGTATCCCCTCCCTCTGCTGAGTTCCGTGTTCGAGCTTCTTCAGGGTGCCACCATCTTCACAAAGTTGGACCTGCGCAACGCCTACCATCTGGTGAGGATTAGGGAGGGAGACGAGTGGAAGACGGCTTTCAATACTCACCTGGGCCATTTCGAATATCTTGTGATGCCTTTTGGTCTCACCAATGCTCCAGCTGTGTTTCAGGCTCTCGTGAATGACGTGCTCCGAGATTTCATTGACCATTTCGTTTTCATTTACTTGGATGACATCCTCATCTTCTCCCAGTCTGTCGCCGACCACCGACGCCATGTCAGGCAAGTGCTTCAGCGTCTCCTCGAAAATCGTCTCTTTGTTAAAGGGGAGAAGTGTGAGTTTCATGTCTCAACTGTTTCCTTCCTGGGCCACGTCATCGATCGGGGTAACCTCAAGACTGATCCCGCAAAGGTTCAAGCCGTTGTTGCCTGGCCGACCCCTTCCGACCGTAGACAGCTTCAAAGCTTTCTGGGGTTCGCGAACTTTTATCGGCGCTTTGTTCGCAACTATAGTAAACTGGTCCTGCCTCTGACCCGTCTTACTTCTCCCAAGGTTCCCTTCTGCTGGGATGAGCTGGCTCAACGTGCGTTTGCCCATCTGAAGGACCGTTTTGCCTCGGCGCCCATTCTCGTCCAACCCGATCTCGACCGGCAGTTCGTTGTGGAGGTGGATGCCTCGGACGCTGGAGTGGGGGCGGTGCTTTCCCAGCAGCAAGGAGGTAAGCTGCATCCCTGTGCCTACTTTTCACGCCGTCTCACCTCTGCAGAGAGCAACTATGATGTGGGAGATCGAGAGCTACTAGCCGTCAAGCTAGCCCTGGAGGAGTGGCGCCATTGGTTAGAGGGTGCTGCCCAGCCGTTTGTGGTCTGGACCGATCACAAGAACTTGGAGTACATTCGATCGGCAAAACGCCTCAACGCCAGGCAAGCCAGGTGGGCCCTGTTTTTCACTAGATTCCAGTTTACGATCACTTACAGACCCGGTTCCCGTAATGTCAAGCCAGACGCCCTCTCACGCCAATTCGCCGCCTCCGAAGACGCAACTCGGGACTCTCCCATTCTACCGCCCACCTGTGTAGTCGGGGCCCTGACCTGGGAGATTGAGTCGGCTATTCGAGAGGCTCAGCGGACAGAACCGGACCCCGGAACGGGCCCTCCAGGGTTGCTCTTCGTCCCCTCCTCAGTAAGGTCACGAGTGTTACATTGGGCTCATACTGCCAGATTCACCTGCCACCCGGGGGTCCACCGCACTATTACCTTCCTCCAACGTTTCGCCTGGTGGCCTTCCCTTGCCAAAGACGTCCGCGAGTATATTTCCGCATGCTCGACCTGCGCTCAAAACAAGAGCGTCCATCAACCACCCTCTGGCCTCCTTTACCCTCTGCCGACTCCGAGCCGCCCTTGGTCGCACATCGCTGTTGACTTCATCACTGGTCTGCCCGTCTCGTCAGGTAACTCTGTGATTCTCACCATTGTGGACCGCTTCTCCAAAGCTGCTCATTTTGTCGCCCTCCCTAAGCTCCCCACTGCTCTAGAGACCGCCCGGCTGCTAGCTGACCACGTGTTTCGCCTCCATGGCATCCCCACGGACATTGTGTCAGACAGAGGACCGCAGTTCACGTCGCGTGTATGGAAGGAGTTCTGCAGTGCCCTCGGAGCTCAGGTCAGTCTCTCCTCTGGTTTCCACCCGCAGACGAATGGCCAAACGGAGCGTGCCAACCAGGAGCTCGAAGCAGCTCTCCGGTGCCTGGTCTCCACTAACCAGTCAACTTGGAGCGAGCAACTGTCATGGATTGAGTATGCTCATAACAGCCTTACCTCCTCTGCCACCGGTGTGTCCCCTTTCGAGGCGTCCTTGGGCTATCAACCGCCACTCTTCCCAGCTGTCGAGGGTGAGCGCTTTGTTCCCTCTGTCCAACAGCATCTTCGGAGGTGTCGGCGCGCCTGGAGGGCGACTCGGGCCTCCCTTCTCCGCACGGTGGAACGCAATAAGCGCCTGGCGGATCGCCACCGGACCCCTGCTCCCACCTACACACCTGGACAAAGGGTTTGGCTGTCTACCAGATTCGTCCCGCTCAGGTCTGAATCCAGGAAACTGTCTCCCACTTTCATCGGTCCCTTTGAGGTCGACTCTGTGATTAACCCTGTCTCTGTCCGCCTTCGCCTGCCCCGGAATATGAGGATCCATAACTCCTTCCACGTGTCGCAAGTGAAGCCGTGTCTCTCTAGTCCTCTGTGCCCTCCTTCCGGACCCCCTCCGCCCGCCCGGGTCATTGATGGCCGCCCGGCTTTCGCCGTTTCGCGGATCATGGATGTCCGGCGCCGGGGGCGCGGTCTGCAGTATCTCGTGGATTGGGAGGGCTACGGGATGGAGGAGCGTTCTTGGATCCCGCGGGCGGCCCTCTTGGATCGGGGTATGGTGCGGGCGTTCCATGCGGCTCACCCTGACAAGCCTGGGGGTCGCCGGGAGGCTCCCGTCAGGGGGGGGGGTACTGTCACGGCCAGGCGGATCAGCTGCACGCTGATCAGCCCTCTCTGTTTCTCTTCCTCTTCTCTCTCGCCGGGGCGGAACTCACTGTGGGTTCATGCCCTTGGCCCACGCCCTCGGGAGATGAGACCCAGGTGTCTCATTAAGGGGAGCAGCATTTAAGCCAGGAGGTGACTGCTGTTCGTCGCTGGATCGTTGTCTACCACGCAACCTCTTGGATTTTTCCCCATGTGTTTCCCGTGTGGCAGTGTTGGAGTGTGAACCTGTGATCGTGTGAGTGGATATTCTGAAGAACGTATGCTTTCCCTTGGACTTCCCTGGAGACCCCTTCTTCCCCCACTCAGCTGTATATAACACCCCCCTGCACATTCTTGTATATACACCTGGTGACTTGTAAATAAACTCTTCTTGTAAGCATCAGTACCGGAGTCCTGCGCTTGAGTCCTCCTTCCAACCGTAACAGATATATTTAGTCTATCATACTGAATCATTCTTTACAATACAATAATTATAGTTCTACAACTGTTTCTAACAGTTTATTAATTCTCACAACTGTGTATCTACAATCTGTATAGTTTTCACATTTTTAACTATATTTATATCCTGTTTATAGCCTGTACATACTTATAGTTATAGCATATTCATAACATACCTTCATACATGTAACATACCTATAATAGATCCGTATTTTGTATTATATCTATATTATTGCTAAAGCACTTTCTGGATGGATTCAAACTGCAATTTGTTGCCTTGTACTTGTGACATGTGCAATGACAAAGTTGAATTCTATTCTATTCTAAAGATAATCCAACTAAGTACAAAAATACAGTTTTCAGTGAATGGTGATGAAATTATCATGAAATTAAGTCATCATTAAATAAGAAAAAAGCTATTCAAACCTACTTAGCTCTATGTAGTAATCCCACCCACCCTCCGCTCCATGTAAATGATGAATTGACCGTGAGTAACAACATTTTTTGGAGTTCAGTTTAACTAGCCACACCCAGGCCTGGTTACTACCAGACGTGTTTAATCAAGAAATCACTCTGTAGAACCTGTCTGACAACGTGAAGAAGGCTAAAAGATCTCAAAAAGCAAGACATCATGCCACAACAAGAAACAGCTGAGAAACCAAGTATTCGACACCTTTCAGTCTGAAATGGGCTACAAAGCCATTGCTAAGGCTCTGGGACTGCAATGAACCACGGTGAACAAATGGGGATAACTTGGAACAGTGGTGAACCTTCCTAGAAGTGGCTGGCCAACCAAATTTACTCCAAAACAGCATCGAGGAGGTGAAAAAGAAGCCAGAACAACATCTAAACAGCTGCAGGCCTTGCCTGTCTCACTTAAGGTCAGAGTTCATGATACAACAATAAGAAAGGGACTGGGCAAAAATGACATCTATGGGGAAAAAATCAAAATGAAAACCACTGCTGACCAAAAAGAACTCAAAGACTCGTCTCACATTTGCCAAAAAATTATCTTGATGAGTTCAAACCTTGCCCTGATAACGTGCGTGAGCCTTGTAGTAAAAGGTTATTTGAGTGCCCAGTTAGTTTAGGAAAGTAGTTCATAAATATCAGACCATTTTATTTCCAATGAAAAATGTTACTACAATTAAACATATTGTCAACTTGTATGTACATGTATGGCAGGACATGGACCAGTATCCATGAATTCTGTTCTCTACCAGAACATCCTGAAGCAGTTTTTCCTGCCATCGGTTCATGCCCTCACGCTCAAGAGCACTTGAGTTATAAGGCAAGACGATGACCCGAAATAGACAAGCAAGTCCACCTCTGAATGGCTTTGGAAAAAAAAAAAAAAAGGGTGTTGGAGTGGCCTAGTCAAAATCTGGATTTAAACGTGATTGAGTTACTTTGGCTTGACATTAAACAGGCTGTTCATGCTGGAAAACCATCCAGTGTGACTGAATTAAAACAATTCTGCAAACTAGAGTGGTGAAGTGAAAGACTTTAGTTTGTATAGCCTTGGATGGCACAAACAATTATTGGGTTTAGGAGCAATTACTTTTGAACACCAGGTAAGTTTGAATTACTTGTTTCACCTTATTAAATGAAATCATCATTTAAAACTGCATTTTATATTCACTAAGATTGTTTTTGTCTAATATTAAAATGTGTTTCGTCATCTGAAATATGTAAATGTGACAAATATGTGAAAAACAAAAAAGAAATCTAAGAAATCAGGAAGACAGTAAATACTTTTTCACAGCACTGTATTTGGCAACATTAGCACAACCCAATAAAACCATGAAAGCAGAGACGACCAAGTGCACAGTTGGTGCCTCAGATTCAAAAGTAACACCTAGCAGAAGATAATCCACTTCATATTTCTTCACGTTAGGCAACTGCACATCAGACATATTATGCACTTGTGAGCCTGAAGGTCCCTCCCACAATGGACAGTCACATTCTTGCACGCTCCTTTTTCAGGTGATGTCACCATATTTGTGTGTTAAAATGGCTTTGGGTGCTATCAGAAGATATTACAAAGACCCGATTTTCATAAATGTCCTACTGAAGCATGATGAATCTCAAAGCAATAGTTGGGTACCACAGGCAACACAGGAAGAAATGATCACTAATAAACTGCAACTCCATAAGTATTGTCAGCACTGCTGAAAAATGTATCCCGAGCCTTCCCCCAAGGGGCATTCGTTGCTCGTGCCCTGTTCTGTCAATCCCAGGATCCCCCCCCCCCCCGGTCATAACAATAACATTAAGCGCCGAGGATTTTCCCCACACAACACCTGCCACATTATGTGATGACGTGAACCATCCTACCATCCCAGTTCCCATCTGGCAGCTGCCAACATTATAACTGTTCGCTAACACGGGGGTTAATGAAACCCCCGTGTTAGCGAACACACCTCAGCGTTCAGGGCTCAAGCTGCTTGGAGATCCGCATGCAGCCCTGAAGGATTGGCTCCATTATGGATGCCAGCACGGGGCTACACAAACTTCCTGAATAAAATAATGCTCACACCTGCTACCTGGGCTCAGCTGTTGCCATGCAACACAGGGATGATGCATTCTGCTGTGTATTCTCATGCTGTGTGCACAATGTCACCAATTACAACACGATTAGCGGACTTCCAAAAGTGTTAACTTGTACGTACAAGGGCAATTGTTTTTGCTACTATCCAACATTCACCTCGTGCTTTAACAAACTGTTGACTTCAAGGAAAACAACATCAAAGATGCAGTTTTAGGCAGGGGCTTTTCCTCAGCATAATGTGTCATTAACGACTACTTTATATTCCTCTGCCTTCACATACAAGCACTTTTTATCATTTTCTCAGTAGGAGCTAATCGGAGCTGAATGCACAGACAAATGAAGTGAGCAAAATTGATCATCTGGTTGCAATGCAACATTCTGCTGAGAAACCTTGGGTCCTAGCGATCGCGTTAGTTTAGCATATATCACCCACCTAATTGTTTTTGAAGACTAAACACCTGCCAGGTTTTCACCCGCCCTTTTATACAGCAGTGGAATGCAGAATAGGTGTATTTTAACATTTAACATACTGGGATAGGATGCATGAAAATTCAAAGACAAAACAGTCATACGCACATGTGCACAAGCCATTGTCACCTGTAAATCTAGCTTAAGCTGGTTTTACACTGGTTTAATCATATATTTGCGTATCACTACAGCTACCTGCTCCTTTGGTCTTCAGCAAATGGAATGCTAAAAGCATTAGCATTACTGTAGTTGCCATTGCACACAACTATTCTATTCTAAGGCTATTTATAGTGCCATCTCACAAACCTTGCAGCAACATCATCAAACACTGGGGAAGATAATAATTTAGATTACAACACACACAGACTTTAAAAAATAATTTCTCAGGCGTGCAATATTCACACATTGCTACACCAGACTGTGTTTTTTTACAGCGAAAAGTAAAAGGGGCTGAAAATATTTCCAGAAAAGAGATTTAATTTATGTTTAAGCCCAAATTTCTGGCATTTTGGAGGCGTTTTACAAGGGAAGCTAGCGTTTCACATCAAACAGCGGCCCGTTCAATAATCCGTTACATTTAAGGAGACACATCGAGAGGCCAGAGCATGGAGGCACTCAAGAGGGGGGGCCTGACCATTTGAATCCTGCTTCATGGAGCATGGAGAGGCGGGCGTATCTACTCTGTCACCATCAATACCCGTGCATGCTCTCTCACACCTTTCCCTTTCTCTGTACACTTACTAAATGCCACATGAAAGAGCCAGACCTTTTCTCTTTGGCTTTTAAAACCCTTTGAGGATGCAACCCAATATTTATTGCAGCCGGTGTCTTTGAAACAACAAGAAACTTTCAGACATAGGTTGGGGTGATGGGGTGTAGTAGGGTTTATGAAAAGAAGCTGTAAAGGGGCAAAGGAGATGTAATAAGAATGCAAGAAATAAAAGAATAACTAGTGTTGTGCCTCCAACTTCATGTTTTGCAGGCTCACAACAAGCTTCACACATCAAATAGTGTAGCAGAGCACATTTCCCCACAGTCGATAATGCACTTAGAGCATCACAACGCACTAGGCATTGATGTTATTTTGAGATTATGTTGACTAATCAATTTTTTTTTCTAAAGGCATCCTTTGTGCTGTTTTTTTTCCACTGCCTTCCTGATAATTTCCTTCTTGTTCCATTTTTTCTCATCTTGGTTGATATTTTTATGCAAAGCTGGAGTGGTAGGGATCAAAGCTTCATCCGCTATCTCACACTGAACTTCAGCTTCAAAGGATTCAGCATCCTGTGAAATTTCAATCACTGAACAACAGTTAATGATTGTAACACTACATTTAGCTGAGGGTAAGCATTGTAGTTCCAACACCTAACCAGCTTCTTGGCTATGATCCACAGGCCCTTGCAGAGCGTTCGCCGCTTCGTAAGAGAGCAAAAAAAAAAATTTGTGTGTGTGTGTCAACTTACGGGTACAACTGCCTTTCTTATTTTGCGTGAGGTAATATTAATACCTTATGTGATCTATAGATGGGGATTCAGGATTGGATGAGTGCACTCTATTACCATCTTCATCTCCTTTTGCTCTTTTTGCCACTATACAAAGAAATGCTAATCGGCCTCACCTTGAAAAGGTCTCATCAGTTCTCTATAAAGGAAAACAAAACACTTTGCCAAGGGGAATCAAGGTGTATGAGCATTTATTGAATGTAGAATATAAAGAATGTGAATGAATGTGAAGTATCTAAGCTCGTGTAGTAGAGGGCGCATGAAGAATAAGCAAACGCAAAGACGAGGACCAGAGGAAATTGCAACTCCTTTTCAGAAGTGATTTAAGCGACTGTCCGTGATGCAGACGATGGTCTGATGCTAAGGGTTTTTATATGTAATCACAGGTCACTTGCATGGATATGAGCTCATTTATCTCTGCCGCTTTAGCACTCTCACCATGCCGCCTGTCCTTTCTGATTGGGATCCAAAGGTGAACTTGAGCTTCTGTCGCAGATTTTTTAAAAATCATAATCATACCCCCCTTAAAATGATAGCAGACAGGAAGGTGGGATGACACGCCTAACATGTACATCAAAATGTGAGATCTGAGGATGGTAATCCTCAGATCTCGCCAGATCTCGCCAGTTGGTCAGACTTTGATCCAGGATAAATATCAGCAATAATGTTATCAATTGCGAATGAATTCAAAGCGGCTCAGGTGGTAGACATGAGACGTGAGACTTTATTGTCACCGTGCCACTGTCACAGCATCACAACAAGATCAGTTGGTAGATAGATAGATATAGATTTGTATATATGCAGTTTAAACACCATATAAATACATATACACACAGACACAATAAAAAAGCTGTTCTGCTGAAGTTGCTCTGTATCTCATTCTGAATGGCAAGAGTTTGAAGAGGTGGTGTGCAGGGTGGATGATGTTGGTAGCCATGTAGGCACGCTGTTTAGGCAGTGGACTTTGAAGATGTCACTGATAGCAGATAGTGGGATCACAATGATTTCCCGGGCCTACTTAGTGACCCTCTGTAGCGCCTTCTAAGCCAGCTTGCTACATCCCGCAAACCACACAGTGATGAGTATTATATGAATGTATGCGTGCCTGAATGAGACCTGTAGTCGAAAGTGGCTTGACAGCTCAATTCAAAGTACCTGTCCATTTACAGAAAGGTAAAAACGATGAGATTGTATCTCTACTACAGTGGGGCAAAAAAGTATTTAGTCAGCCACCGATTGTGCAAGTTCCCCCACCTAAAATGATGACAGAGGTCAGTAATTTGCACCAGAGGTACACTTCAACTGTGAGAGACAGAATGTGAAAAAAAAATCCATGAATTCACATGGTAGGATTTGTAAAGAATTTATTCGTAAATTAGGGTGGAAAATAAGTATTTGGTCACCTCAAACAAGGAAAATCTCTGGCTCTCACAGACCTGTAACGTCCTCTGTAAGAAGCTTTTCTGTCCCCCACTCGTTACCTGTATGAATGGCACCTGTTTGAACCCATCATCTGTATAAAAGACACCTGTCCACAGCCTCAAACAGTCAGACTCCAAACGCCGCCATGGCCAAGACCAAAGAGCTTTCGAAGGACACCAGGAAAAGTATTGTAGACCTGCACCAGACTGGGAAGAGTGAATCTACAATAGGCAAGCAGCTTGGTGTGAAAAAATCAACTGTGGGAGCAATCATCAGAAAATGGAAGACATACAAGACCACTGATAATCTCCCTCGATCTGGGGCTCCACGCAAGATCTCATCCCGTGGGGTCAAAATGATCATGAGAACGGTGAGCAAAGATCCCAGAACCACACGGGGGGACCTGGCGAATGACCTGCAGAGAGCTGGGACCAAAGTAACAAAGGTCACCATCAGTAACACACTACAACGGCAGGGAATCAAATCCCGCAGTGCCAGACGTGTTCCGCTGCTGAAGCCAGTGCATGTCCAGGCCCGTCTGAAGTTTGCCAGAGAGCACATGGATGATACAGCAGAGGATTGGGAGAATGTCATGTGGTCAGATGAAACCAAAGTAGAACTTTTTGGTATAAACTCAACTCGTCGTGTTTGGAGGAAGAAGAATACTGAGTTGCATCCCAAGAACACCATACCTACTGTGAAGCATGGGGGTGGAAACATCATGCTATGGGGCTGTTTTTCTGCCAAGGGGACAGGACGACTGATCCGTGTTAAGGACAGAATGAATGGGGCCATGTATCGTGAGATTTTGAGCCAAAACCTCCTTCCATCAGTGAGAACTTTGAAGATGAAACGAGGCTGGGTCTTCCAACATGACAATGATCCAAAACACACCGCCCGGGCAACAAAGGAGTGGCTCCGTAAGAAGCATTTGAAAGTCCTGGAGTGGCCTAGCCAGTCTCCAGACCTCAACCCCATAGAAAATCTGTGGCGGGAGTTGAAAGTCCGTGTTGCTCGGCGACAGCCCCAAAACATCACTGCTCTCGAGAAGATCTGCATGGAGGAATGGGCCAAAATACCAGCTACTGTGTGTGCAAACCTGGTAAAGACCTATAGTAAACGTTTGACCTCTGTTATTGCCAACAAAGGTTATGTTACAAAGTATTGAGTTGTATTTTTGTTATTGACCAAATACTTATTTTCCACCCTGATTTACGAATAAATTCTTTACAAATCCTACCATGTGGATTCATGGATTTTTTTTTCACATTCTGTCTCTCACAGTTGAAGTGTACCTCTGGTGCAAATTACTGACCTCTGTCATCATTTTAGGTGGGGGAACTTGCACAATCGGTGGCTGACTAAATACTTTTTTGCCCCACTGTAAATATTACAAATGTAAGCACTAGCTTTTTGTCCTCCATTCTTGAATCGAGACTACACATACATGTATGCTGAATGGCAGACGCATATGATTGAAAGATAGTAATATACTTACTGATGCGTTCGGCACTATCCTGTCTCAATAGCTCAGCATCTACCTGTGTCTGAGACCTCACAAGCCATCTCATTCATTATTCACATTACTTTCAACTTTGCGAGACCTAACCACTTGATGACTGCAGAAAACTTAAGCACACATGAATAAAAGGACTGACTTAGTACAAGGGCAGTTGTCATTGATAGTGTTGTAATTTAATTTATCCTGACTAGTCGCTCCACAGATTGGAAATGACAATGATAACCTTCATATCTGCCTTTATGTAGATGACGATGCATTCAAAGAGTCTCCGAGCTCATAATGTCACCTCCACTCAAGTGCTATGTTTTGTGTTTTTTTTAACCCGATGACGCGTTGATTAAGGTAAGTTTTCAATATTAAACACTTGTCACTCATTTTTAACATCAATTTCCTTTGGCAACGACAAAGTGTTTGATTTGCTAATTTGCCTTTGAATTGCAATTGGGCTCTCCTTGGAGCTTTCCGCTTGCCATCGCTTAATTTAGCTCCTTTCTGTGTGACTTTTGGGGAGGTCAACATCAACAATACAACCAAGCCTCGGCGGAATCCTCTGACCTGATAAGACACAGGACATAAAGCCCAACAGAACCCTATCAGCAGCGGCATGTGCATGGTGAAAGCCCTGAATGCATGGTATGAAAGGATAAGCAGAGCAGGGAGCTTGGGCACGGTCAAAACTCCCACAGATGAAAATATTGTGATTTGTTTGCTTGTGCACCAATCTGGAAATGCTGTACAGCACAAAAGGGGGGGAATTAACATGGAGCAGGCACTTTTACTTTCCATACTCATGCTATTGTCATTTTTCCTCCCTCCTTGGAAATTTGAGACTGTACCTATAAACTCGATCCATTTCTAGCTAAGAGCCAAAATTAATGACCAGGCTCCAAAAGTTCAACTGCAATTCCACCGAGTGGCCTGTTTACATCTCTATTCTGTATAATGCGGAAGACAAGAGGACTTTTTAATTCTCTCCTCAGCGCCACATTTATGACTCTCACATATAAGTGCTTCAGCAGACATGGCCAATTACCTTTACTCATTAAAAAACCTGAAAGGAAGCTAATCTAAGTTCAGCGTCTTGACCCGGCAATAAATAGCATCACGCAACAACACGTGCCATTCTTCTGCTCCCTGCCTGCACCGTAGAATAAAGGAGATAAATCATAAAATTATATTAGCTCCTTTACATTCTTTCTGCATTATCATGAAATGGCTATAATAATCACAGCTTGTTGATACAGTATATGGTCATACGTCCTTGATGACTGTAAAGTGCATAATGGTTTTATGCACTTTTATGCAATTTGAAATGCTTACTCTTAAGAGACACCCCAGGTCCTTGCTATTTTTTTTCTCTAATCCCTGTAAGGTCCCCCCTCCTTGCAACCTTGGTATGACCCAAAACGTGTATATCAGAGCACACACCTGTTTTGCCCAGGTGTTCAAAGATTTTGCACTCACGCCATGGCACGTTTTGCCTGTCTTTGCCTTTTTTTTTGCTCACAACTCTTCTCCTCTACTCTCCATTTAGCATCTAATGAGGAACATCAAATAAACAAATAGGCGAGTGTACTACTGACCCACTGCAACCTCCCATAATAGTCATCTATCATGTTTTGTTTTTTTTACCTTGTTGGTAATCTACTTTATACTGTCTTCCCTGTGCATCAAAAATCAATTTCAATAGCATGGCAATGAACATTACCTAGCCCTGAATGTGATATGATTACTGCGTCAATTACCAGTGGTGTTTGCTGATGCCCTTGGTAATATTGACGTTCTTAAATTAAGCTATATGAGGCTGAAGGACTCCACTGCTACTGTATTCTGAAGGGGTAACTGACTTCGCCAGAGACTGCAGCTCTGGCAGTGCATTCAGCAAGGGATCTGCATGTCATAATGGGATATCATTACTTCACTACCTTCATTACAAGGTCCTCATCTGCTGGGGCTTGAGAGTAATGTTAATTATTATGGAGGAGCCAAACCAAAGGGGGCATTGTAGCTGAAAATGCCATTTTGATTAGGATGACTCTTCCGCCTTTTTTTAATGGCTTGTTTGGGTGTCAGTAGGAAAACATGTCAAGACAAGTGGCGCCTATGCTGTATACAGTATATATGCTTCTTCCAGCATTACACTTCACTCTTTCTTGAGGCAAAAGCAATTGGAAAGAAGTGACTCTGGACACTACTTTTCTAAGCTTTAGGGAGAATCACTATGCGAATGAATGTGTGGTTGTGTCTCACACTGACACTGGC
Source organism: Astatotilapia calliptera (assembly GCF_964374335.1). Lineage (NCBI taxonomy): Eukaryota > Metazoa > Chordata > Actinopteri > Cichliformes > Cichlidae > Astatotilapia > Astatotilapia calliptera. The sequence goes on along the minus strand of NC_137424.1, from coordinate 41,499,133 downwards.
CTTTGTGGAAAACCAGAGGGCAAAGAGACACAAGTTTAGCCATAGTTAATGCAGAGCCGAGGAACGCTGTATAGAAACTACCAATAACCATGGGTTAAAGTGGGCCAGAACGATCTGGATTGGCATTCCGGCACTTTCAGTTAATGAGCATTTAAATCTGATAGGTAGGATAAGGAATATTACTGTACAATGAGTTAATTTTTCATGTCCTGCAGCCTGGCTTTGCTTCCAGTGACGGCATGGAGATACTTGCTCAGTAATAAGAAAATAATGGCGTCCCGCGGCCCGCTTAAACCCGCACCACTTTTCTTTTTTCTTTCCTTCTCATCCCTGTGATAATGAAGTTGGTGCTGCGTCAGTTGCATCCATCCTACTTTTTCTGCATGCTGTGTGACGGCGCAACTATGTATCAAAGCCAAAGGAAAGAATATGACACACAGCACGCTGTCAACATCATTACTTTTGCGAATGCGTCTGCGAATTCCTATATTATAGTCTGACAGAAGACAGTACCTTTGTGAGAGCAGAGTGTTATTCTGAAATGTTTGGGATCTGCCCGAGTCACATTAGTAGCCATATTTTGACAGACGTTTGAAGATGTTTTGGGAGCACATGTGATATGAGAGAGAGTGTCCTGTAAAGGTAAGCTAACTGCGTGGACGTTGATTTTTGATGTTGGAGAGCTCTGTGTGTGCACTGCTTAGGGAAGACACAGCTTGTGTGTTTCTGCAGTGTTTACTGTGGACACACTGCTCTGCAGAAATGTAATACAGCACTGGTCACTACTCCCTGTGCTCGATAAAGGAAATAAAATAAATAATAACCACATTGAGTTTTTTTAATGTCCACTGTCAGTGCAATTCTTAGATCAGGGGAGGGGGAACTCCAGGCCTCATTGGGCCGGTGTCCTGCAGCTTTTAGATGTGTCCTTGATCCAACACAGCTTATTTAAATGACTAAATAACCTCTTCAACAAGCCTTGAAGTTCTCCAGAGGCCTGGTAATGAACTAATCATTTGATTCAGGTGTGTTGACCCAGGGTGATATCTAAAACCTGCAGGACACTGGTCCTTGAGGCCTGGAGTTCCTCACACCTGATTTAGATAAATCCCATGGGATTTTTTTCACCTCTATCTAGCTCTGGTTCTGCCCCATAAAAGTTACAACATTAATCACAAAATCACAATGAGAAGAGCATATTTTAGTACTCCATAATCTAAAATTTATTAATTGATTCATTCTGATTTAAACTGCCTGCCGTGCAGCAATTCCTTAACTTAGCTGGAAGAGATATCAGTGTCTCTTAACCTATTAGACGATATAAATTATGAACGTAGTCAGTGTGACATCAACCACTGTTTTCTTCCATTGGCATCTTGTTTGCATGCACATTGGCCAATGCCTTGTGATTGCAGCTCGTTATAAATGAGTTTGTGGTTTCATACATCCCGTACCACTCAGATTGAATTTTTTTTTTATTCAGTATGATCCAAAATGACTGACTGAGCCCATGACCTCAGCATGAAAGTGTTTGCAGAGGTCAATTCAGAAAGCCATTTGTCCAAAGACATCTATGGGACTGGAAGTCATTTTATAACCACAGCTATCGCCATCTGGTGGCCTTCATGTAGAATGCAGGTTTAAGGCATTTCTGCATTTTCCAACCTCACAAGCTGCATCCACGCAGTACGTGACCACGCAGTCACAGATCAGATCAATCACAATGGATTAGCAGATAATAATTATACTTCAAATTTTCACAGTTCTTCCGATGTATTGGTAACTGTATTTCAAGTCTGACTTAAAAGCAAGTTCAACAGAAATTGCCATTCTAACTCATGAAATAGCATAAAAATGTCCATGTTATGCAGGAGAGGTTTATTAAGTGTGTACCACCCGTCTCCCCCCTTTCTTCAAGGTAAGCAGTCTGAAATCTTAAGTACCTGTCCAACTTAACAAAATATGCCCTCACTTGAATCAGTGTTGCAGCTGTAATAGTTTTTCTTTTTTAAGAAGCCAATAAATGCATTACATTTAAAACATATGCGCCAAGTTGTTCTTAGCCACAAAGATGTACTGAACTCCATTAAATCATCTTTTATTCTGAGCATATTTTATGACCAAAAAGCAAACCCAACATAATGACTGAAGAGAGCTCACGTACATAACGTACTTCAGTTTGCCTACCAGCCCGGCATTGGAGCGGATGATGCCGTCATTCACCTCCTACATCGTTCCCTCGCTCACCTGGAGACCGCTGGAAGCACTGTGAGAATCATGTTCTTTGATTTCTCCAGTGCCTTCAACACCATTCTTCCCTCGGTTCTAAAGGACAAGCTGGTGAACTCTGGAGTGGACCATCACCTCACTACCTGGATCCTGGACTACCTCACCGACCGACCACAGTATGTGAGGACTCAGGGCTGTGTGTCGGACAGGGTCGTCTGCAGTACGGGGGCCCCACAGGGAACGGTTCTGGCTCCGTTCCTCTTCACCATCTACACTGCAGACTTCTCCCACAATTCCACCCAGTGCTTCCTGCAGAAGTTCTCTGATGACTCTGCAATAGTCGGCCTCATCACTGATGGGGACGACAAGGAGTACAGAGGTCTGACCCAAGACTTTGTGGACTGGTGCCAGCTGAACTACCTCCAGATCAACGCCAGTAAAACCAAGGAGCTGGTGGTAGACTTCCGCAGGCACAAGCATTCTCCACTGCAACCACTGAACATCCAAGGTATGGACATTGAGGCTGTGGACAGCTACAGGTACCTTGGTGTTCATCTGAACAATAGACTGGACTGGACTCATAACTCAGACGCCCTCTACAGGAAAGGGCAGAGCAGGCTGTACCTGCTGCGGAGACTCAGGTCGTTTGGAGTGGAGGGCCCACTCCTGAAGACCTTCTATGACTCTGTTGTGGCTTCTGCTATCTTTTATGGTGTGGTCTGCTGGGGCGGCAGCATCTCTGCTGGGGACAGGAAGAGACTGAACAGGGTGATCCGAAGGGCCAGCTCTGTTCTAGGATGCCCTCTGGACCCAGTGGAGGTGGTGAGTGACAGGAGAACGGCGGCTAAGCTGTCATCCCTGATGGACAACATCTCCCACCCCATGCAGCAGACTGTGACAGCACTGAGCAGCTCCTTCAGTGGGAGACTGCGGCACCCACGGTGTGGGACGGAGAGATTTCGCAGGTCTTTCCTCCCCACTGCTGTCAGACTCCACAACAAAGACTTTAACTGATCAAGCACACACATCCATACATATGCAATAATACTAAGTGCAATAATCCTTTCTGTCATCGTTGTATTTTTACTCAGTTGTATATAGTATTTGTATTTGTATTCTATTTTTATCTTATTGTATATTTATTTTATTTTATTCTACTGTATATAGTATTTTATTTTATTCTATTCTGTACAGCTGTGTACTGTATTTATTCTTATTGTATTCTAATTTTTGCCTCATAACTTTTGCACTGTCCACGCTGTGACAAAACAAATTTCCCACGTGTGGGACTAATAAAGGTTATCTTATCTTATCTTATAACACAGTTCCTCTCGAAGGTTGTTGATTTTGTCCTAGATGAATGGTTCAGTAAATAGAAACTTTCTAACGTGATCCCACGCCACATTTTTTTTGACACAAATTCAAGTCAACACCTGTGGTTAGCCAGGATGACTGTAGAATTACAGCAACAGGGATTATAGCCATCTGCTATGAATGAATCAGATTGAAAACTTTCCTTTTTGCTAAAGCATATAGTTAGGGTTGGACCAGGTGACCCTGAATCCTCCCTTAGTTATGCTGCAATAGATGTAGGCTGCCGGGGGATTCCCATGATGCATTGAGTTTTTCCTTTCCAGTCACCTTTCTCACTCACTATGTATTAATAGACCTCTCTGCATTGAATCATATCTGTTATTAACCTCTGTCTCTCTTCCACAGCATGTCTTTTATCCTGTCTTCCTTCTCTCACCCCAACCGGTCGCAGCAGATGGCCGCCCCTCCCTGAGCCTGGTTCTGCCGGAGGTTTCTTCCTGTTAACCTCTGGGTGGTCTTGGGTCGATTTGTGCCATTTGTCATTGTTCGTATACACGCCATTTGCACTGTGTTGAATGGAATATAGCGAAAGTCTGCAAAAAAAAGTTTGGTCACATTTACTGTTAAAATTTCAGTATGACTTCCGGAAATTAGCTTCAGTGGCTAAGCTACAGACAAACTTACACTATTGGTCTTAGTGGTCGATTTGTGCCCCATTGAAACCCATTATAAACGCTATTTTTCACTGCAGATTAATTACGGTTAAAGGGATCGTGATCGTTCCACCTTCAGTCTTTGTGGGGAGCTTGCCAGCAGCTGGCCGCCTGGAGGGCTTTTTATGCTCCTGCAAAAAAAAATAAAAGTGGATCGAAATACATGTTGGTGCTAACCCTAACCCTAACCCTTAAAACAACGTAACTATAATTAAAACTTTGTATGAATATTTCAGGGAGAAGTAGTTTTAAAAGACTGGCTAATTTAAAGTGGAAAGAAATATTAATATATGATCTTTTTATAGCACTTTTTATGGCGTGGTCGATTTGTGGCTCTAAGACCAATAGTGTATGCATTTTTCTAGGACCCCCCAGAGGTTAAAAGGGAGTTTTTCCTTCCCACTGTTGCCAAAGTGCTTTTCTCTGTATCTATGAAGCGCCTTGAGGCGACTTATGTTGTGATTTGGCACTATATAAATAAAATTGAATTGAATTGAATTGAATGCATCTTATGTGTCAAACACAAGCTTGGGTGTTCAGGCAGTATCGGGCTGTCAGCCGTGTCCCTTGGGTCCACTTTCCTCTTTTCTTCCTCTTGTCTGCACTGTGTCACCCATTCGTGGCCCTCTGCATGTAACTCTATGCACGTCTGAATGTATGTGCAATGCGAGGCTGTGGGTTTTTTTTTCTTTCACATCTTTCATGTGGGCCTGTTACACATCATGTCGACTCTCCCACTCACACTCCTCCTCTTTCTCATACACAGAGGCACTCATACGCGCAACACACAATCAGGTCAGGGTCTTTGAACAGAACCCACAGGCAGGGTACTATCCAGGCTTCTCTGCTGTTTGAGCTGAGCTGTCTTAGTCATGTCTGCCTTTGAAGTAGATGCAGACAGTTGGATGGAGGAGCTGTGTGCTCCTATGGTTGAGGAGAAAGCTCAGGGAAACATCAGTGAGCCGAGGCTTGACATGGCCATGCGAGTATAGACACTGACACACACATATACAGTAAGTACAGGTGCGCTGCATTGCAGGGACAGCAAAAAGAAGAAAAGAAAAAAAAACAACAACAACAATAACAAAACTCAATCCAACAGAGTAGAATAGACCCAAAGCTCTGAGTGTAAACAAAAAACTGCAAGAGCCAGAGATACTGACTGCTGGAGGTCTTGACCTTATCAGTTGAGGAAAGTCCAAAGGTGTAAGAAGAGCAGAGTCTCCATTAGGTTCAGTCAGTTGAAGCCCACTACAACTGGCTTTGCGCAAAAAGAGCCTGAAGGTTGAAATGAGTAACAGTGAAGCGAGTAAAGTATTTTCAGGTGACTGCGAACAGGGGATGAGGGGGAAGGCGCTTGAGGGCTAAAGGAGCAGAAGTGGGAGGAGAGGGATAAATACTTCAGAAAGAAACAGAGCGAGCTGCCACAAGGGGAGGTGACTCAGGGGTCAGCTGTGGGTGTGAACAAATCCCAGTGCACAATTAAGTCTTCAGAAGAAGCGACGGTGTCTTCGAAAAAGTATGCCCCATGAGCGCGCGCACACGAACACACGCACCCTCAAAATAATCTAAACTACTAACAGATGTTTGGTGATTTGTTTTCTCTCACCTTTTGTTGTCTCTGGTGTGAAGCCGGGCAGCACTGTCCAGCAAGAATACTAATTTTATTCCTAAAAACATCTCTCAGCAGTCCTTGATATCCACAACAAAAAGGCAAACCATCTGCTGTTTTGTTTTTGTCTACAGCATTAAATCAGCACTCTACTCCGTCCTTAATAGCAGCTAAATAGAGCAATGCAATGTGAGGCAAGACTGACTTTTGTGTGTCAGTTTGAAATAATGTAGACAATAGTTGCTGGCACCACTGTCTACTGCCAAGCAACTCTAAAGTTTGTTGTTATTACTGTATTTTATTTTGATAACGACTGAAGATCTCACTTTAACCTCTTACAAAAACTCTGCGTTATTGTTTTGGAATAAGATCCATTTCATATACGCTCCCCCATTTTCAGAAGCGCGAACTCTATTGGACAAATTAAGATAATGTTAGATAGAAGTTTTGTTTTATATTGGGGTATATTTATACTGCCTGAAGTCTAGAATGAATCCATGCACATCACTAGATGTTGTGTTTCCTCCCCTGAGATGCTCTGCCGGGCCTTTGCTGCAGCCACCTTCACTTGCTGCTTCTTTGTGGGTCTCACTGCCTTCAGTTTTATCTTCAGGAACTGAAAACATGCTCTACTGGGTCAAAATGAGGAAAGGTGACTCACCGGCTGCTTTAGAATATCCCATTTCTTCGCCTTGAGAAACTTGGGTTGTTTTTGCAGCAAGCTTTGCATAATTATTCATTCGCACTGTTAATTGCTGTCCAGTTAGTTTTGCAGCATTTGGCTGGACCTGATAGGGAGCACAGCCCTGTCCACTTCAGACAGTGTTAATATGACGTTAAAGATTTGGCAGTTATATATTTGTTTTTCACACTGTTAACATTGTTATTAATAAATATATAAAATAAGTATATATAAGTATACTGTTTCCAAAGAGACAATAGGGTACATCACTGGCACAAGCTCATCTAGGCTGGAATAGCTGCATGATGAAGTAGATAATAACATTGTTGCATAATCTGGTCATTTAAAGGTTTCATAATATCCTGTAACAATGCTGCTGCCCAAAATCATTCTATAATTCTGAATTCAAATTATGACCCGGGGAAACAAAAGCGTATTATTTTTTAATTGATTGAGTCACCATTTTTGACCTCCTTCTATGATTTACAATCACCTCTGTCTCCAAGCCTGGATGTTTGACTGTGACCAGCTAATGTTGTCTGTATTCATGCTACCAAAAGGAAGAAACATATCGATTTTGGTGACCCTAAGACCTTCTCTCAAGTGGTATCAGACCAAAAACCTTTTGTTGTCATCTTCTGACCCCTTGCTCATTCTACTACATCATTTGCTGATAAAAAAAAGTGAACACTTTCTTATATTCTGCCGCGAGAAGATTCATGCAACCATCATCATGAAACTTGCACAAAAAAAAGAATTATATATTAATAAAACCTAATAAAATATGTTTTTAAATTCTACACTATTGGAGTGTTGTTGATGCTGCATTTAAATACTTGCTACCCTTCCCAGCAGCTCATACATAAAACAAGACTTCACAAACAGAGGAAACACACAACTCTTTGACAGCTGGGCATATCTAAAACCCTAATAAAGACTGTGTTACAGACACTAAATAGATACTTTAGTGAGACGATTGTCTCTAAAGATTATTATCTTTACTTGTCCCACATAATCAAAACAATGCACTCATACATGGCAAACAAAAGGCCGTGTCAATTGCAACCACAGCATTAAATGGGAAGCAGTGACTCTATTGACTGATGTGGATTACAGGCAACACAAACAAGGCACAGCAATTTTGCCTTTATGGCATTTGTCAAAGCAGACTTATTATGCTTTGTATTACAGTGACTGATGCTTTTTTACTAACGTCAGTTTTGTTAATGCAACTTTAAAATACAGTAAATGTGTCAACTACTGCAACCTCTGATGTAAACCACAGGAGCTTCCTTGTCCAGAGACCAGTTGACTCAACAGACTGCATCAGCAACTAATAAATAAGCATGTTGCTTCTTTGGATCGTGTTATTCAAGGATATGCTGCATATGGGTTCCGGCATCTTTTCCGGCATTCTCTAAAAGTGACAGCGGTATTCCGTATTGACTGATATTTACAGTGGCAATCACAAATGTTGCCGTTTGTTCTACTTGATTATCCGTTCTTTATCCATATGTTTAGGTAATGCCTGATTTCTTTGTTCATGTGATTGGCATTTTTCTTGGAACAGAGCTGACTTGGTTGAGTTTGTTATTTTGTTGATAAAAACTTTTGAAAGTAGTGTGGAAAATTGCTTCCTTCTAATCCGCCGATGAGTTCCTGTAGTTTTTATCTCCATTTCTATTTGTACTAGCTCTTTTTCTCTCTACTGAAGTAGGGCTGCACTTTTCCTTTTTTTCCCCCCTCGAAGACCACTGAACAGAAAATAGCCTTTTGAGGCCATACGTGAGAGGGGACACCATTAGAGAGGCTGATAATTGCACACCACTCTAGTTCTTGTACAGCATGTGGTCTTGGAAAAGCACTGCTAAAAACCTTAATAGGACTGGATGACAGAGTGGCTTAGTATGGAAAGCTCAGGAGGAAAAATAAAGTTTATGAAGATGTGTTTTCATATTTAACTTAAGAGTACGCGAGAAGTGAAGTAGGCTCGATTGAAAGTTTGTGGGCCATAAATTTGTCCTACATACGAAAAAAAGAGAATGCACTTTACACACAACTCAGCGAGACGTCCAAGTGATCCAACATATCTTGTAAATTAGGATCTTTCTCATACAGGTTCCTCTATGCATGCTTGAAACAGGAAGAAAATTTTTCAGCCATTTCATACAAATACACAGAAACAACTGTTGTTACACAGTCTGAAGGGTTTTGAAATAGTCTTCAAATTGCATTGATGCATTCATTTTTGTGGATGTGAATTATAGTACTTCCAATTTTCTGTAGCAACAAAGAATAGGAAGTGATTGCAGTAGGGTATCTCTCTCATCATTTACTTGAGAGGCAACTTTTTTTGTTGATGGTCTGCGCGAAGTGTAGTAAAACTGACAAGCTAGTCAGCGAGTTAACTCCAATTTTTAGCTCTCGGTTTTTTCTCTTAAACCTGGCCGTCAGCAGCTACTGTCCGGACTATGCATCCCTGGCTGATTCAATTCAGTGCAAGTCATCAGAGTAAACTCAGGTAATGACAAAAAATTTACATAGTTAATTGTGTTGTGAAATATTGGATATTGCGGTTATGCATGTATATACATTGTAGATATAAAGAATCCTCAATATATTTATAAATAAGTATATGTTTTGGATTTTTGTAGTGGGTAGATCATTTTGACTTGGTCATTTTATAAGTAGCTCACATGCGGAAAAAGTGTGAGCACCCCTGACTTAGATAGATTTTCACTTGCCTTCAGAGTAAGTTCAGGCAAGAAAACTACTTGATTATGGTTAGAAATTGTGATTTTTGGATAAAATAATAAGATCACCACTTGATTAAACACTCTTGTTGTGCTCAGTCATGTTGCATGGTGCAAAAAACAGCACCTTATATACAAAGAAGCAGAAGTTTTGATTCTCATCCATGACTCTGGGTATAATACAGTTGAATAAGTACTACTAAGTGCTTATTCTACAGTATTGTTGTAATAGTAATGAAATTAACATGTCTCTTAACATCTATATTGTGTCTTTTTTTTTCTATTGTGCTTTTGAACTTATGTATATGTTACGCGCAAACTACAACCTGAATCTGAAAAAGTTGGGACATTCTTTCATTTTGAACAAGTGAAAATGAAAAGACTTTCAAATCACATGAGAAAATATTTTATTCACTGCTGAACATAAAAATATAACGAATGTTCAAACCGGGAAATTTTACACCTTCATCCACCAAATAAGCTCATATCAAATTTGATGCCTGATACAGGTCCCAAAAAAGTTGGCACAGGGGCAACAAATGGCTGAAAAAGAAAGAATGTTAAAATAAATATTTAGCTGGGAGAACATCTAGCTGGCAATTAAGTTTATTGATATCAGGTCTGTAACATGATGAGCTATAAAAGAGATGTCTCCAACACTCCTCTCTTTACCGGCTTCAGTTAGTTCAGAATGCAGCTGCGCGTCTCTTAACAGGTACTAGAATCTATGAACATGTCACTCCAATTTTAGCCAACTTACATTGGCTCCCTGTTAAATATCGTATAGATTTTAAAATTCTTTTGTTCACTTTTAAAATTCTAAAAAATCTAAAAAAAAACAGCTATCTTTCCGAACTCCTCCACTTGTACAATCCCAATAGAACACTTAGATCATCCAATCAGATGCTCCTAGCACAACCTAGGTCTCGACCGAAGTCAAGAGGTGACTGGGCCTTTGCAACCGTAGCACCTCGACTCTGGAATAACCTCCCTGTTCATATTTGTACCGTCGAGTCTATCCAGTCTTTTTTTTTTTTTTTACCTTTTTTTACCTTTTTTTTATTCAAATCAGGCAACAAAGTATGTATCTCATTTACAGTGACATAGTTTTTTTTTTCCTTTTTTTCCCCCTTCCCCTCCTTCCTCTCCCCCTCCTTTTTACATAAAATATAATTACCATTATATAAACAATCATATATCTATGTCTATACATACACATTTATATACCTAAATAAGTATATACAAAGGAGGGGGAGAGGAAAAAAACAAGAAAAAAACAAAACAAAACAACCCCCCCCCCCCCAAAAAAAAAAAAACAAAAACAAAAAAAAACAATACACCTGCCCAGACCAATGTGTATAATCTTGGAGCAGATATGGGAGGAGTTTTACTCCCAGTTTTACTTATTAAAGTAATCTATAAAGGGTTGCCAAATTAGGTAAAACTGTTTAACATTATCTCTCAATGAAAATTTAATTTTCTCCAACTGTAAATGATACATGGTGTCTCTTAACAAAGCAGAATGAGTTGGGGGGGGGGAAGGTATTTTTCCAATTTAGAAGTATAAGACAAGCAATGTTATAAAACTCAGAGCACGAATTTGTTTATTATTTAAGTATTTAACTGTAGCTACACCGAATAGTGCCATTACTGGAGTCTATCCAGTCTTTTCAATCACATCTTAAAACCTATCTTTTCACTTTGGCTTTTGATTCTAACTAGTCGTCTGTTTTCTGGGTTGTTGCGTTCTCACCTACTGTCTCCTGTCCTGTTTTCATTGTTTTGTTTTAATTGTCTCATGCTTTTACTGACTGTGAAGCACTATGGTCAGATTTGTTGTTTTTAATATGTGCTATATAAATAAATTTTGATTTGATTTGATGTCTTAGAGAGGCCGAGACTCACAGACGAAAAAATGAGTAGAGGCTCTCCAATCTGTGAAAGAGTGCGTAAAAAGATGGACTACTTCAAAAACAATGTTCCTCAATGTTGAATTGCAACTCTCATCATCTACAGTGCATACCATTATCAAAAGATTCTGAGAAACTTGACATGTCTCTGTGCGTAAGCGATGCTCGTGTCTCAGACAAAATTGCATCACTCATCGGCATGATTGTCACTGACATTACTAAATGGGCCCAGGAATACTTCCAGAAACCACTGTCGGTTAACACAGTATGGAATGGGCAGCTTGCATGTTATGGAAGGAGCTATGAAAGGTGAAAGGTATAATAAGACTTTATTTATAAAACCTTATCGCTCCCTGACTGATAATGTTTATTTCAGGGAAGGGCTTGAATACTTCAGCAGGACAATGCAAAACCACATAAGCAGCTATTACCACAGCGGGGCTCCATTGAAGAAGAGTCCAGCAGCTGAATTGGCCTGCCTGCAGTCCAGATCTTCCACCTATAGAGAACATTTTACAACATGAACTCTTCAACACCTGGAAACCTATATCAGACAAGAATCGGCCTGAATTCCAACACCAAACCTTCAGAAACTGATACCTTGATGCCCAGATGTCTTCAAACTGTTATGAAATGTTCTGTTGTGAATAAACTATTGGCTACAAATTGCATTGGTATTTTATGATATTTAATGAGTGGACATAAATCGAAAGTCTTCAAAGTAAGCTCTTGTCATTATAACCCATATTAAGATGATATAAATGTGGTATTCAGTGTTCTGTTTAGTATTTTATAAGATTTTCTGATGCTCCTCTGCTCACACATTTAACATGGCATACTGTGAGGCCATTAGTAAGAGGAAATAATTAGCTCATTTCCATCCGTCTGTATAATAATGGGGCTCATTTGGTAGACTCAGATTAAGAACTCAGGGGAATACATCTCATTCTAAACAAACGAGCAATAGCCCCTTTAACTAAAAAACACAACTAGCAATATCATGTGCTGCTATGAAGTGAGGCTCATGTTTGAAAGACTGCAGACTGTACAAGGCTGCCAAGATCCTGAATGCACATTTACCCCACTGTTAAGTTCATTTTCAAAATTTCCTTTTATATATTCTTAATCTCCCTTCACTGCAAGCTGTTATGTCCCCAGTTTGAGTCCACTGTCCTTATTTCCAATCAGCTCTTTCCTCCCCCAGCTCAGTTTGTAAGTTTGCTCACAAAGAATTGAACAGTCTCTAATTTTATGCTAGTTTCATTTTAATGAGGACAGAAGGCACATGAGAAAGCCCATGTTCAACCAAAATTGAGCTTTTTGGTGTCAACCAAACCTGACTTGTTTGGAGGAAAAGAAATGCAGAGTATGAACCAAAGAAGACCATTCCCACTATAAGCAAGGAGCTTTGAGCTATTTTTCCTGCTAAGGTTACAGGACGAATTCACTGCATTGAGGAGCCAATAAACGGGGCTATGTACCGCAAAATCTCTGGTGAGAACATCCTTACCTCAGCCAGAACACTGAAGATGAGTTATGGATGGGTCTTCCAACATTACAATGACCCAAAACGATACCCACCAAGGCAAAAAAAAGAAAGAAAAAGAATGGCTAAAGAAGAAGCACATTAAGTTTACGGAGCGGCCTAGCCAGTCTCCAGACCTCAGTCACTATACTACGGTGGCCCCTAGAGACAAAGCACGTACAAACTCCAAAACACTTGCAAACTCCAAAACACTTGCAAACTAAAAAACACATGCAAACTCCAAAACACGTACAAACTCCAAAACACATGCAAATTCCAAAACACATGCAAACTCCAAAACACTTGCAAACTCCAAAACACTTGCAAACTAAAAAACACATGCAAACTCCAAAACACTTGCAAAATCCAAAACACTTGCAAACTCAAAAACACATGCAAACTCCAAAACACGTACAAACTGCAAAACACTTGCAAACTCAAAAACACATGCAAACTCCAAAACACGTACAAACTCCAAAACACTTGCAAAATCCAAAACACTTGCAAACTCCAAAACACATGCAAACTCCAAAACACGTACAAACTCCAAAACACTTGCAAAATCCAAAACACTTGCAAACTAAAAAACACATGCAAACTCCAAAACACTTGCAAAATCCAAAACACTTGCAAACTAAAAAACACATGCAAACTCCAAAACACTTGCAAAATCCAAAACACTTGCAAACTCAAAAACACATGCAAACTCCAAAACACGTACAAACTGCAAAACACTTGCAAACTCAAAAACACGTATAAACTCCAAAACACTTGCAAAATCCAAAACACTTGCAAACTAAAAAACACATGCAAACTCCAAAACACTTGCAAAATCCAAAACACTTGCAAACTCCAAAACACATGCAAACTCCAAAACACGTACAAACTCCAAAACACATGCAAATTCCAAAACACAACGGAAGTGCTCCAGGACGCTAGGGGCAGTGTTGAGCTCGATTTGCAAAATAAACGGCAAGTTTGTCTGTATGGGACGGTCTAGTCTCCGTCGCGCTTCCCAGGTTGCCTAGCAACCATGATACTAACCGCTGGAAACGTGTCATACAACTTGGTTTGACAGAAATGAGGGAGAACATATTTTGTTCATTTGTTTGTTTGTTTCTACAAGAGCTTTGTCTGATTTGATAAGTATCTGAGGCTGAGACCACAGGACAGTAAAACATGATTTTTGGGCTTCATTTCTGTACTGAACAGTTATTTCAAGATTAGTTAGTAAATAAGAATTAGCTGATGTTGTTCATGAGACTAAAGTCATATCACTTTGGTAATGTAAATATAATATGGCCAATATTATATTGGCCATATTATATTATTATATTAATCATTATTAGCTATTACAGCAGTGAACATGAACTCTGTGTCAAATACTGAGCTTCAGTACAGATTCAAGTTGCAGCTATTTATATGTCCTATCACCTTAAATCTTCACTCAAAGACAAGTATCTTTGACAGTGCATATATAGGTGTATCATATATGTATAAGAGACAAATGTTGTTCCTTCAGTATGTTAGCATTACTAAATTTGGCTCATTGCTTACATATATTTATAAAAAGAAAATGTACAGGCAGCATCTCTGCTGGGGACAGGAAGAGACTGAACAGGGTGATCCGAAGGGCCAGCTCTGTTCTAGGATGCCCTCTGGACCCAGTGGAGGTGGTGAGTGACAGGAGAATGGCGGCTAAGCTGTCATCCCTGTTGGACAACATCTCCCACCCCATGCAGCAGACTGTGACAGCACTGAGCAGCTCCTTCAGTGGGAGACTGCGGCACCCATGGTGTGGGACGGAGAGATTTCGCAGGTCTTTCCTCCCCACTGCTGTCAGACTCCACAACAAAGACTTTAACTGAACAAACACACACATCCACACATGTGCAATAACACTAAGTGCAATAATCCTTTCTGGCATCGTTGTATTTTTACTCAGTTGTATATAGCATTCGTATTCTATTTTTATCTTATTGTATATTTTTATTCTATTTTATTCTACTGTATATAGTATATTATTTTATTCTATTCTGTACAGTTGTGTACTGTATTTATTCTTATTGTATTCTAATTTTTGCGTCATAACTTTTGCACTGTCCACTTCCTGCTGTGACAAAACAAATTTCCCACGTGTGGGACTAATAAAGGTTATCTTATCTTATCTTATCTTAATATCATCACCCCCACCCGAGATTGGGTACATAGCCCCAAGTGCGATAGGAGAAGGATCGTTGAGTGCGAGAGGAACTGACCTGAAAAATAGGATCATGGCCAAGCTTGAAACCTGGATCCCCCGTAGCCGGTTACCAAGATTACGTGAAGTACCCTCAGAAGGTCTGCTAGATGATGTTAATGCAGCACTACGGGCAATACCTACAACCACGATTACCGACACTAACAGGCTGATCTACAATACGGCAGCAGTGATCAGTGAGATGCTTGGCTACAAGTTGAACAGCGACAAGGGGCAGTACCCTCCATGGAGAAGGAGGCTAGAGGGCAAGATCAAAGTAGCACGGAGGGAGGTTAGCCAACTAACGGAGTTGCAGAAAGGTAAGACAAATAAGGTGCCTAAGAAATACAGCAAGCTGTCCATACCTGAGGCCTTGGAAACTGCCAAGCAAAGACTCACAGCCTTGGCCAGCCGCTTGAGGAGGTACACCAGAGAGATAGAAGGCAGGAGAATAAACCAGCTGTTCTCCACAGAACCAGCAAAGGTGTACTCTCAGTGGCAAGGGAACAATAAGAGAACAGCACCACCAAGGCTGGAGACGGAGAAATACTGGAAGAGCATATGGGAGAAGGATGCAACCCATAACGGCAATGCTCAGTGGCTAGAGGATCTGAGGGCAGACCACAGCGACCTCCCTGAACAGGGTCCAGTAACCATCACAGTGGCAGATATCCAAGAAAGGGTCTCCAGTATGAAGAGTTGGACAGCACCAGGGCCCGACATGGTTCACGCCTACTGGCTGAAGAAGCTGACTGCACTCCACGAGCGTCTGGCAGCACAAATGAACCAGCTGCTAGTTAACGAGAGACACCCGGAATGGCTAACTGAAGGCCGGACGGTCCTGATCCCCAAGGACCCCAAGAAGGGACCGGTCCCCTCCAACTACCGACCAATAACCTGCCTCAGTACTACATGGAAGCTCCTGTCAGGCATCATATCGGCTAAGATGAACAGGCACATGGGTCAATACATGAGTGGGGCACAGAAAGGAATTGGCAAGAATACCAGAGGCGCAAAACACCAGCTACTGGTAGACAGAACAATCAGCCGAGACTGCAAGACCAGACTGACCAACCTGTGCACTGCCTGGATTGATTACAAGAAGGCCTATGACTCAATGCCCCACAGCTGGATACTGGAATGCCTAGAATTGTACAAGATCAATGGGACCCTAAGAGCCTTCATCAGGAACTCAATGGGGATGTGGCGTACAACACTAGAGGCCAACTCCAAGCCCATAGCACAAGTCACCATCAAGTGCGGGATCTACCAAGGAGATGCTCTGTCCCCACTGCTGTTCTGCATAGGCCTGAACCCCCTCAGTGAGATCATTAACAAGACTGGCTACGGATACCGACTACGGAACGGAGCAGTTGTCAGCCACCTCCTGTACATGGATGACATCAAGCTGTATGCCAAGAGTGAACGAGACATCGATTCACTGATCCACACTACCAGGCTATACAGCAATGACATTGGAATGTCGTTCGGACTGGAGAAGTGTAGCCGGATGGTAACAAAGAGAGGGAAGGTAGTCAGAACTGAGGGGATTGAACTATCAGAAGGCAACATTGCAGACATAGAGGACAGTTACAAGTACTTGGGGATCCCGCAGGCGAATGGGAACCATGAAGAGGCCGCTAGAAAAGCTGCAACCACCAAGTACCTGCAGAGGGTCAGGCAAGTCCTGAGGAGTCAGCTGAATGGTAAGAACAAGATCCGGGCCATCAACACGTACGCCCTACCCGTGATCAGGTACCCTGCTGGGGTAATAGGCTGGCCAAAGGAGGAGATAGAAGCCACTGACATAAAGACAAGAAAGCTCCTTACCATGCATGGAGGGTTTCACCCCAAGTCCAGCACCCTGAGGCTGTACGCTAAGCGGAAGGAAGGGGGCCGGGGACTGGTGAGTGTCAGCACCACAGTCCAGGATGAGACAACGAACATCCAAGAATACATTGGGAAGATGGCCCCAACTGACCGAGTGCTCAGTGAATACCTCAGGCAGCAGAAACCCAAGAAAGAGGAGGGAGACGAGGAACCATCATGGAAGGACAGGCCCCTGCACGGTATGTACCACCGGCAGATAGAGGAGGTGGCTGATATCCAGAAATCCTACCAGTGGCTGGACAAAGCTGGACTGAAAGACAGCACAGAGGCACTAATCATGGCAGCACAAGAACAAGCTCTGAGCACAAGATCCATAGAGGCTGGGGTCTATCACACCAGGCAAGACCCCAGGTGCAGGCTGTGTAAAGATGCCCCAGAGACAATCCAGCACATAACAGCAGGGTGCAAGATGCTAGCAGGCAAGGCATACATGGAACGCCATAACCAAGTGGCCGGCATAGTGTACAGGAACATCTGTGCCGAGTATAACCTGGAAGTCCCGAGGTCAAAATGGGAGATGCCCCCAAGGGTGGTGGAGAATGACCGAGCTAAG
Organism: Astatotilapia calliptera; assembly: GCF_964374335.1. Classification (NCBI taxonomy): domain Eukaryota; kingdom Metazoa; phylum Chordata; class Actinopteri; order Cichliformes; family Cichlidae; genus Astatotilapia; species Astatotilapia calliptera. Next base: position 41,481,713 of record NC_137424.1, on the reverse strand, counting down.
ATCCTGTGGGACTTCCAGATACAGACGGACAAAATGGTGGTGGCTAACCAACCGGACATAGTGGTGGTAGACAAACAGAAGAAGACGGCCGTAGTGATCGATGTAGCGGTTCCGAATGACAGCAATATCAGGAAGAAGGAACACGAGAAGCTGGAGAAATACCAAGGGCTCAGAGAAGAGCTCGAGAGGATGTGGAGGGTGAAGGTAACGGTGGTCCCCGTGGTAATCGGAGCACTAGGTGCGGTGACTCCCAAGCTAGGCGAGTGGCTCCAGCAGATCCCGGGAATAACATCGGAGATCTCTGTCCAGAAGAGCGCAGTCCTGGGAACAGCTAAGATACTGCGCAGGACCCTCAAGCTCCCAGGCCTCTGGTAGAGGACCCGAGCTTGAAGGATAAACCGCCCACAGGGGCGTGCTGGGTGTTTTTATATATATATATATATATATATATATATATATATATATATATATATTAGTGAGTATATACAATAACCATGTGTTATGGACAGGAGTTTTAAATATTTCACTTTTATTTCAGACAAACCTTGTTTTGTTCCTCAGGTTGGAATGCCAGATGGCTTTAAACATTAGAATACCCAGGACCCAGGAGCACTAGCTGCTTTTAAAAAACCTTTTAGACACCCCAGTTAGAGCTGGGCCACATTCAAAAAGCTTTGTTGTAAACAAAATATGGTGCCATGGTCGAGTTCATCCAGCACTGACCCACAATCAACAAGATGCATATTGTTTTCTCGACAGCCTGGTCTTTTGCCCAAACTGCGACAAGCACGGCTCTACTTGAAGCTTTGTGAGAGTCTCGAGAGTTACACTTAACTTTTAATTTCAAGGTTTTATGTACAAAATCGCCAACTACTTACTCAACCAACACAGTTGCTCATCCTTTGCACATATTTTCAAGCTGAGACTGTTTGAATAGTAAAGTGCGCAGGTTCCACAGGTGAAAAAAGTGGTTTTCATAGAAATTATACCCTGCTTCCATGCATATATTTTGGAAATTTAGAAAACAAATGTTAAATGTTACATGTTAAATAAATATCACCAATACTCCCAACAGTAGTCTTTACACTACAAATCCGTGTCTTAAACAAGCAACTTTAAGTATTTAACAGCCATGGTTTCCGTGCACTCGTTGCTTTCAGCAATTATATAAAATAGGTGGAAAGGGCCAAGGAATTTTCCATGACCAGCACAGAACGGTGAGCCATGAATGCTACTGAGGTGAAGTGGCACAACGTTCTCAACTCCACACTTGTCTGTGTGTGACTGTGAGACAGAGGAGGAGCGGCAGACATACCGACAGAGTAAAAGTGCTCCCCATGCTACAGTAGCTCTTGTCAGCACGCTTTCCTTCTCTCCGAACATGCGGAGGCACACGCACTCCACTTCCTGCGCTGCGCCTCCCCTCCGCCTTTCTCCTCTCACTTTGCCTGGCACCATTACTTCACTGCAGATCCCAGCTCCTACACACTGCATGCATTGCATCTGTGATTTAAGAGGCTGAATCTGGATGGCATGGGTAGTGGGGAAAAAAAGTCCCGTGCCAAGCAGAAGCAGTGTCACTTTCCCAGTTTCCCACTGAAGTCAGCTAGGTGATCATCTGCAAGGAGTTCATATCACTGCACCATAGCCTGATGTCTCTCCAGTCTGCTGCCTCACTCGTTTCATTTCCTCTGTCTCCCTCTCTCATTTCCTTTTCTCTCTCTCACAGGCTCTTTCCTCTTATTCCCCGTTTGCAGAGGCATTAACCAGACCATTAATGTGACGGCAATCTACATATGAAATGTAATTTGCTAGAAATTAATTTCTACCCTCCATCTGTACATTTGCTCTCATCCTTAATTTGTTTTCGAGGAACAATTCCATTGGTCACCATCTGGGCATTTGGAAAAAGGAACAGAGATGTATTCGTTTAATGTTAATAGCATATGTGATTGGCTCTGTGTGAAAATAAACCGAAGAAGGGAAAAAATGGAATAAATAAAACCATGTTGAAGGAACGCAGATGTCATATCAAACATTTAAAGAGGGGTGAATGGAAGCGTCCCATTAATGGCACAAACAGCACTTCAAACCAGGAAGTCCGTCACAACAGATGTGCAACATAATATTGGGTTTAGGAAAATCATTCTGGGGGTGATGGGGAAGGCTGCGAACTCATACTGCACTGGGCCCACTTTAAAATCATCACAGTTCTTGCCTGCACCAATGGCTCCCCTCCGTTACAGGCTGGTGTTTACCAGTTTACCGCGCCAGCCCTGCAAATGAGAAAACATTCTCTGCTGTCCTACTATTGTGGCCCTGGCAGTAAAAGTTTGGAGGCAAGAGGACACGTGGGGATGGAAGAGCAGAGGAGCCACAGAGCAGCAGCACATGCCTTTGGCTTGTATCGTTCAAGCCCCAATTAAAGAATTTCAATCAGCAGCTATGCAGCCTTTGGGGCCCGGGTGGAGCCAAGTCGGTCTGGGGGACGAGACTTTGGAAAGAAGCAAGTATGACCAGTACCGAGGGCTGCATACCAATAAGAATAGTAAGAAAGTGAAAAAAGATGGCAAAATGAGTTGTATTGTGAAGTTTGGTTGTTGTTACTCGATTCTCTTGCTTAAATGTAGCTACTTTTATAGAAAAGTGCTCCTTTAGCAAACAAACCCTGATGACTTGCTGAACCATACAGGCCACAACAAGGTGATAGATGCAGCGACAGCACTAGGAATTCACTTTCACGTGATTCTTGATTTTAAAAAATGTAGCGCAGATGGATTTTCTGTATTCCAGGTCTTTATATTTGACTGTGATGTAGTGCAATTACTTTAGCAATCAGAAACGTAATGCAAATGCAGCCCACTGGGTTTTATGGTTTGAGTTGATGCAGAGGTTGGACTTAATTGAAGCAATAAGAGTAGTTATGAAAATGAAAAAGGCACTCACAAAAAGCACTTGAACCAAACTGTAGTTCGGAACAGCGCAATTTACTGACTACTGGTGAATCTTTTCTTATTTAATAAAAAAGAAGAAGAATTCTTCCTAGCAGGAATGTTTTGGACACATTTATATATAATGTATAGCAAAACAAATACTTATTAAGGTTAGGGGGACGAAAATCTCTAGATAAATCATGGTTTAAGTTGCACTACAGTAGGGATGTCACAATACCAGCAGTGTAGGTGGTAGCAATCCCAGCAGCATTACACAATTCTTGACATAATGATTGTGTGATCTCACTAAACATAAACTCCTTTATTAAGATTCATTCTAAATCACTGACATGCTGATGGCAGACTGTTGATTTAAAATATTAACATTATTTTTCTTTGATAAGACACTGAGCAGTAGGGCTGCTCGATTATGGCAAAAATGATAATCACGATTATTTTCACTGAAATTGAGATCACGATTATTTGACGATATTTATTTAACCCTTTAAGACCTACTATAGAACCAAGTCCACCAGAGCTTATATTATTTTTTTTACATGCTGTAGTGCCATTTGTGGGAGCATTTCAAGTTGCTATACATCAATACAACTGTTATAGCCCATATTTTAATAATATGTATGCATTAAGTCCATAGTAATTACATAAATTGCTAAAAAGTGCAATAAACTACAAAAAAAAATTGAAAATCGCTTTTGTTTTGTTTACATATATTTCTACTTGGAGAAATTTAAGAGGTTTATCCCTCAAAACTTTAAATACAATAAAGTTGCAAAAAATAGTTTCCCACCACAGGAAATTTATTTTGAGTGTCTTCATAGTTTTATTTTGGAGATACAGCAATTTTTATATACTGCAGGAAAAACAAAAAACAATCCTATGATGCAAATTTGCAAAGAAAACAGCAGGTGCATCATTTCACTGTGGGAAGTGTTACGAACAGCTGATAGGAACGGCAAAGCGTGTTTCTGGAATATTATGTTTTTGTTCCTGCAAGCGCTTTTTATGCAATTTTTGCAAAGCTATATGTGGAACGAAACCGTGATCGAGGACAAGCTGATGGCATAAAATGTAAGTACAACTCCTCCGGTTTCATATGCAAAACAAATTATTGCGCTAGCTTACACGGTTCAGGTTCTACAGTTACGCAAAAAAAATAGTTACGCAAAACAGAGCATGCTGCTCTGACCGGCTTTAAAGGGTTAACAATGACTTTAAAAAAAATAATATAAAATAGTGTGCAACACCACTGAAGTTTTTTTTTTAAACTCTTTTCAACCAACGGCAGTCACTCTCCAAATAACTTCTGCTTAGCTTTCCGAGCTTCCCTCGGGTCCTCTTAATCAGCGGTCTCCAACCTTTTTTGCGCCACGGACCGGTTTATGCCCGACAGTATTTTCACGGACCGGCCTTTAAGGTGTCGCGGATAAATGAAGGAGGGGCTAATAATCGGCTCAGTCATTTTTAATGATCGTTGAAAGCCCAGATCGTAATCGTGATTAAAATTCGATTAATTGAGCAGCCCTACTGAGCAGCCTAACTTTACTATGAAATATAATGCTAGTTACATTATGTCAGCTGAAGCATTTAAATATCATTATCCACGGTTAATTTTACAGCAGCAATGTCAGCTGTATATACCCTGTATTTCAGGATAGCACAAGACGAACAGAAGTTTGGATGTTGAATTGAAACTCATTCACCATTAACTCCGATAACAGATTGGGATGCTGTTTTTTTAGGTGCTTCACTAAACTGGACGCATTTCCTGCTCTTGGTCTGAAAAACACAAGTACAGTGGTCCCTCGTTTTCCGTTCTAAAAATAACCCGGGATAAGTGAAATCCTGTATTTTTTTTACAATTATTATAGATGTTTTAAGGCTGTAAAACCCCTCACACTTTGTATACTTTTCTCAGTCAGGCATGAACATTTTCACCCTTTCCTCTCTGGTTTAAACACCCTCAAAGTTCAAACCTTCGTAGAAAAATAAGTCCAGTATTATAGAATGAAACCAACAATCAAACCCTGTTTTCAGGTCCAGAACACGGGAATAGAGCAGCTGCAAGAGAATTCAACATTAATGAATCAAGAAGTGGAAGAAGCAAGAAGAATGAGTTGAGTCAAGTTTGACTTATCTGACTGTTTTGTTTCGCTTAATGCGCCTTATGGTCCGAAAAATACGGTAACTTCTACCTTAATTTGACAAGTTGAACGCATTCTGTACTGGACAGAAGTATAGAAAGATAATGTAAGCATAATTATGGTGAGATCCCTACAATTCAGTAAAATTGACTCTATGTTAGAAGCCAAACTTGTTTTTGATTTCTACACTATCATTAATATGGTTGTTATTTATGGACTTCACAAACCAAGCGTCAGTATGTGGTAACTAGGGGTTGCTTTTTGGAAATACTTTTTGTGTTTTTACCTACTGCTAGTAAATTATTTACAAGTCAAGCAGCCCTCAGTAAAGGAGAATGCCACAAACTGCAGTTCCTGGAGTTACCACTTGACTTCAAAAATGTGGAATTTATTACCGTTAAAAAAATCCTTAAAGTCTCATACAAGAACTGATTGGTCTCTATTGACGGTTTAACTCAATTATAACCATTGCACCACTAGCCTTTCAATGTATTTTAAACTCGGGTTTAAATACAGCTACTTTTGGCTCCAAAGACCAATATGTCATTTTCATGAGTCTGACACTGAGGCTTCATAAAGCAGAATCCAAGAGGTAACATCGCTGTTGCTATTAAAGAGGCATGCCATTAGGTATGACATTACATGACTACTCTCTAGAAGATAGAATGAACTGTCAGAATAGTTCCCCTTAAGGCCACATGCATTAAGGCTTCTCAAATGAAGTGGGAATGAGAAAAAGCAGAGCGCTGTCTAGTAAACAGTACTAACATTTAACAACTACAAGAACCTAAAGCAAAATTTAAAATGCTTAGTTAGATGTTTTCTGCACATAAACAGAGGTGAATTAATGTTCAAAAAGAAAGAAAAGAAAGGAAAAAATAATCAACTTGGACTAGACAGGTTAATGTTGGTTTGGGGTGTATTTTTGCTTAAGGATCCAGGCTCTAGATACAGTACAATGGCAAAAATTAAAATATTGTTTGCATTTCACCTGCTCTCTTATTTATAACTTTGCCTATTTCTTTCTGTACACACTGCATCAGCTCGCTCCTCCACAATGTACAAATTTGCATCCCTCTTGGCCTCCTGGGAGCTGCGTTTGGAAAGGCCCACAGGGAAAAGTGCGGAAGAGTGAAAGTGCAGCAGAAAAAGGTAGGTAGACGTGTAGGGGGAGGGTACTGGTGAAGCACACATGCTCACGTGCACCTGCGGTGTTTGATGAATGACGAGGATAATGACTGATGATATCTGGGAGGCCTGGGGGAGAACACCTGAGTGGTTCTGTCAAACACACACACAGAAACAGAGACACACTCGCGCACATCTAGTCAGCCCCGTGGCTTTAGACAGGGTCGCTGTTGATAAAACAGTGTAAAGTGTCAGATGGACCTTATCACAGCATTGGCCTTGTTTATCAAGCGAAATAGCTCAACAATTACATTTCCAGGTGTTGATATTTCTGCATATTTGCATTCACTTTTTGGTCTATACATCTGCTGGCATTTTGAAAACAAGGCCACCAGGAGAGCATGTTTAAAGGTTTGCCTCTTAGTCAGCTGTGGTTCCTGCTATTATAAGGCCGTTTATTTGCTGACTTGGAACTGAAAATATCTTTTTTTTCTTTTTTTGCAATATCACAAACAATCTAGTAAAGCAGAATAAACATTGGTTAGGTAAGACGAATTCAAAGGGTATCTGGGTAACTGGTTATTCCAAGGATAAGTATCCATCCTTATTTAAAAAACAAAAACGTGAAGTGTAATTTCATCCCTGACCTTTATCTGACAGTAACATGCAGTCCCAACTAAACATTGCAGTTTTAAATTAAGTTCGACATTGAGTCATGAAAATAGACAAAATGATGTGAAATGCTCTTGAAAAAATTTGAATGTGCAAAATCTTCAGGCGGGCGGATTGAAGTAATGTGGTTTATACAGAAGAGCCAATATTCCACAAGAATCAAGAATATTGTGTCATCTTGGTTCACAGCTAACAATCACTTTAAGAATTTATTCATAAGGATCTTTAAGATGTGACCCACACTGAGACAAACACCCTGTAATAAAGTCTACCTTACTGCAGCCATGCTATATAAATGCATACATAATTAAATAAGATGTGTTATATAAGCCATAAATGGCTTATATGTGTGTGTGTGTGTGTGTGTGTGTGTGTGTGTGTGTGTGCTGGAGCTAAAATACTGGTTTTTGTGCACAGCTTGGCAAAGAGAAGAAACCAGATGTCTTATGATTTCATGCACAGAGCGAAAACATTAATGCAGTTTTAAATGCTAAACGCTGACCAGAGAGTTATGTGAGTGCGAGTTATTCAAATGAGTGTCACGTTTGCCTACATGTGGCAGGAAGACTGCAGTGTAAATGGCTTTCAGAGTGGCTTAAAGCCTGTTTAGTATTAAGAGCTCATCAGATGACCAGTTTTAAGTTTGCCTGAACTGCTTCAGCCTTAAAGCCCTGGTGGGTAAAGGCATTTGTTCCTACTGTGCCTCTTCACCACACTCACACTCTTTTTCTCTGCAGCACCACAGAAACAGAGCAAAATTTCTCATAGACATGGTATCTCGATGTTATATTTCAGTCAAACTACTCAGGATTGGCATCTAGGTCCCGAGCACATCGCTGCAAACAAATGCGATGCACATAAATATTGGGAAATGATGGGTGAACGTTCTCTGGGAGCCTACAGGTGGACGCTGAGATGGTGATGGGGTAAAACAGCAAAAACGGGATGCTGGGCAGATTCTGCTCTGATGTGACAGAGGGAGAGATGGAGAAATGCTGCAGCTTGAATAGACTACAAAAGTGAAAGGGTGTCTTTGGTATATGGCACAAAAAACAGCATAAATGCTGCTTCTGTTTATTACATGGTTTCTTAAACTCTACAAGCCAAGTCCAGTTAAACAAAGTCTCAGTTGACTTTGCTCAACTTTTTTCCCCATTGCTTTTTAACACCTTTCTGTTTCTATTTCTATAACTATTATTAACTGTATTTGGGCTAAGAGTACAATAAAACTCCACAAATATCTCTAATATGCAGAATTTTGTTTCATGGTTATATGATTTCAGCCAAGTTTGAAAGGCTGTAGTGTGATTAAATGGGAGTAAATTGTTATTCTCAGATAATAAAGAAATTAAACGTCCCAGAAGCGGGTGGGTTATAATAACAATAACATTAAAAATCACAGATTGGAGGCAATAAAGAAAAATACCAATCTTGATTTCCCGGGGTTTCATGCATTTAAAGCACATGCTTATGCCACCCCTGACCCAACGCGGCGCCATCATTACAATCAGCATAATCCCATGTCTCATTTGACTGCAAGCCATGCACCAAAGACAATTAATTCCAGTTAGTGTAAACTATGTTTCATGCATGCATCTGAATAGACGCGCGCGCAGGATGTGAGAACATTTGCATGGGATTTTTACTCATTATCTGCTTGCCTCTGTAGTTAAATTACATCAGCATATGAGTTCCCTCGCATTTGCATTTTTTGATTGTATCCTCAGGAGGAACAAGAAAAAAAAAAACACCTTTGATTTAGTTTCTATTATAATTTGCTGCACTAAACAATTTATTTATTTGCTTCTCTTCCAGCCACTCTATACATTAAAGCACTGTCATACCTTCACACATTGATTTACGTGATCAAACACTTTTGTTTAATTAAGAAGGAATTCTGCTGTTTCAACAGCATCATCCTGACATTTAACCTAATGTGTAATTCTTGCTCTCCCACCAAGCAGCGATGGATTCAACTAGACTAATTGTAAAAAAGGCTGCATCGTATTTTAATGGTATTTTACCGAAGAAATCTTTGACCTTTAGTTAATCAGCTTGATTAATTGATATCATTGATTTTATTGCAGCATTTGCCAGAAAACAAAAGAGTGTTTCTTGTCAACAAAGTCTATTTTACAGTCAGGAAAGCAGCTTAATGGCATATAGGGAAACAGCACACTTATGGCACCTTTGTCTCCAACAATTATATTCATATCTCTCTGTAGTTTTTAATATTATTCAGGAAAAGTGGTTTATCTAAGTGAAGGTTAAAAAAAATAGTCCTGATGCCTGAATCAATGCAAAAAAGGCAAAAATTCATCTTGCCTTTAAAGTAATGTGTTCTCTTTCAAGCGAGCCAGTTACACTGAGCACATTATATAACTTTATAATCCTATACAGAAACCTAACGACGTGCGGGACAACAATTTTAATGCCCTGACCCATTATGAGAGCAAATCTGCAAAAAATATGCCTTAATAAATCACCCGATGTGAACCACAACCCCTGCTGCCAGAACCTTTAGCTGTGACATTTTTAGTCTTCAGTTCCATTATATCCACTTATCTCCAATTGCTTTTATAACTGTGTATTAAAGTAAATACACCTTGAAATTCTATGCAGCACACTGAGTTTCTTGAGGTAAGGCTCTCTCCCGTTTCTCACAATACAAGACAAGGAGGGCCATTTTTAGTTAGCCTACACGACCCCTAATTATGTTTAACTGCAACAGCTGAACACAAGCGCGATCGCTGCAAATTAATTTCCGCTGTCATGCGACCTGCTCGTCTCCTACCTAACACTTATAGCAGAGACCGTCAGCAGTCACGACTCTTTTGAAGTGGTTTGTTAGGAAGTTTGAAAAGTGGACCAGTTCAGAGTGTATTTTAGGCATCACAGGAGTCACAGGGATTATCATAGGAGTATTATACTGCAGGAATATTTAAGAAATACAGTGAGAGTAGCTACTTCTGCGCTACAGATCACACATATAGTGAAATATGACAGCGAATGCAATGGCTGGCTGTCTTAACCTAATAGTAACAGAGATTTGTGATAGATGTTGGCTCATAGTCCAGCAATGCACGTTATTCTATTTGAGTGACAGTGACAGAAGAGAAGGGATAGTAGTAATGCAGACAATATCTTTTATACTTTAATATATTTTGGGAGAGGGGCTTTTTTTAAGCCTTTTTTGCAATAGGACAATGGAGAGAAGACAAGAAAGCTGGGAGATACACCAGGAAAGACACGCAGTGAATGGCCTCAGGCCAGCCTCTGCATTAGCCTTACAGCATATGGATCACTTGCTCCACACAGTGAACTAAATTACCAACCAAGACGGTGTTACTCTAGTTTGGTTTTTTATAACTTATTTGGAAATCTAACTTCTGAAATGGTTTTAGTGCCATTTGGAAACATATTGTGTATCCAAGTTTTGGATTCTTAGAGAATATATTGGAGTTGGTGTTTCTGTTTGGGTTTTATTCAAATATTCAACATAGTGAAATTCTGCATGTCTGGTTTGATCTCTTTAATAGCCAAATAGTGAGCCTGACTTCTTATATCATTTAGTCTTGGGTTTTGTTAATATCTTCACTGTTATCCTAGTATGTTGGGCTAGTTTTATTCTATTATTTAAGCTCTAGTTACTGTCCAGCATTGTGGCGTTTTAGATGCATGCTTGGATGATTTTCTCTTCCAGCAATAATTCTGGATTTTAATTTGTATTTAGCATCACTTCTTGCTAGGACTGGCCAGTACACCGGTTCTCTACCTGTGTCTGGTGCAGTGTTGGGACTAACGCGTTATTAAGTAACAGCTGCCTCTTCTTCTGTCATTCTCTCCCCCTCCCTCTCCTGTTTCTACTTCAATCATGAAACTGATCAATGATCAGCTGATCGGCTTTTCTCTTTTGTTTGTTTATCACCCACTTTGCGCTAAACGACAGCAGCACGTTTAAGCTTGATCAGCTGCTGTTAGAATTTATTTAATATTACTTTCTAGTGTCAGCTGATGTTTGCTGGAGCCACAGCTGTAAAGCTGCTGGTCATGATGTCGGTTTGGATATGTGATGAGAGGGAAACATGAGGATGAAACCAGGAGATGTCCTTACTGAAGCATCAGAGCTGAACAGGTGATGGAGAAACAGGTTTACCTTTTAGGTGACATGAATGAGTTGAAGGGAAGTTATGAACTGTTTCTGAGAGACAAATAACACCAGGATCCTTTTTTAGGTAGCTGACAGCTGGTAACTGTGCAGGTGCGGATCTAGCAAAGTGTTGCCAGGGGGGCATGTAGGGCATTAACAGGGAAAGGGGGGCACAAAAGAAATACTTTTCTTTCTTATTCTCATTTAAAATGTCTCGCTTTTAAAAAAATATTATCTGAATCTTACAACAAACGATTGATAGATTGATGCATATATACCATCAGAACAGTGAACATCACTGTCACAACAGTGTTTATTTTCATTCAAAGGCTTTATGATTTTTCCTATAATTGCGGGCCGGTCAGTCAAAACGCCCGGGCCGATTTTTTTGTCCCAGTCCAGCCCTGTATGCAGCTCATCTGCAGTCTGGTGTTACCTACATCTTCCTATTCAGAAGGCAGAATTTCCGAGTTCTGAGTACAATCGAAAGCACCACGACTGCAGTTTTCATGTTGGATGTAAAAGGCGCACATGACGCTGTGACGTAGGCTAGAATCATGGCGGCGGTCAACGGCGGTCCAGGTGTGGGATTTCTCCCGTGGAAATATGCACATTATCTTTTCCTTTCTATTGGTAGGTGGCACAGTGCACTTGTGGCAAGTAAGCAAGCTAGAAGACTGGCAATCTGGCTGGGTATCCAGTTACGGAAGCAACACATTAACAAGAGAATTCTGAGTAAAACCAAATTTACTTTCCGTAGTAACTAGTTACTTTGAAAGTAACGAGTAACTTGAAGTAAATGAGTTACTTTTGATAGAAGTAACTAATAATGTAACTAAGTTACTAATTTAAAGTAACTTACCCAACACTGGTCTGGTGTGCACAAATTAACCAAAACATGTACATGAATTAACAAAAATACATGCACAATGTCATCAAAACTTAAAAACCGAAACTCTCATTCTAGATGTGTAAAATAATAACTGTCTCAGTAAGGTGTGTTTGACAGGTTATTATTTTAATGTTAATCCAGTTGTTACCCTGAAGTCATATTCTTTTTAATGTTGGGAATTTTCTCACACTATCCATTTCAGGGTGACGAATGGGCTGAAGCCTATCCCAGCTATCAAGGCTGCCAAGCTATTGTGTGGCTAATACAGAGACAGACAGTCATCATTAACCTAATAAGCCTACTCTTTGGACTGTGGGAGGACTACCCACACAGGTGGGGGTAAACATGCAAATTCCACACAGAAGAGTGCCAATCACTGTTCACCACCCAAAAAGTGTTCTTCTGAAAATAGTCATGTTAAAAGACTGGACTTTTTTTTCACTCATGCTCACAGCAAATTAAAACTTTGCCTCCAGCCTGGAGAACTATTGATCAAGACACCTTTAAAAATGACTAGAAAGTCTGGCTCCTTCAAAGTAAAATATAAAGAAAGGAGTGGATGGCTCAGGACTTTTACACAATTCTGCATTAACAAAAACACAATTGCAGCAGATTATATGCCCTTTTGTTTTACTGCATACAACATGTGTAGTTTTATTTCTCTTATATAGATTTTGTCATCTTCCATCTATCTACACCTAGTGGCTAACAGGAAGTACAGCAAAAAAAAAAACAACCACTAAGCGTTCTGCTGTCACTTCTGAGTCTGCAGTTACTGAACTGTATCTGGACTTTTGGGTCTTGGTTGTTGTTATCTGTAAAGCCACATGTTGTGAACTCAGCATTACCATTATCAGGGGGGGGAAAGAAAACAGCCTAGCCAAGCTGTCACCGGACAATTAGAAATATGGCACTGAAAACAATGAATAATCAATAGTCACAGCATTATTGCTGCTCCAGGTTTACTTGAGGTTGGAAAACAAAATGAATTAGAGACGCTTACACTGAACAGCCACCGACTTCACGTCCTGAAAATAATGTAAATAATAGAAGCCCAAGTAACCACGTTAAAACCTCAAGTGAGTAAACCTTGAGATGCTATTATCTGCTGGGTGTTCAGGTGAGATTGCTTTATCTCAATTTGTCAGGTCAGAATTCTTACAAATCCTGAATTAAATTCTCTGTCTGTGCGGCGTGATACTGACTTTATTTTTGTAAAGCAACTTTTATCATGATAGACACCCAGCTCGAGCTCCAGGGTGAGTAGCGGTAGGGGGGGGGGGGTCGAGATCACGTAAAAGGAAAATGGATTTACTAGCATGATGTGCGCATTTATTTCGTTTTTCATGAAAAGTAATTAAAGCCTGACACAAGCTCTGAGGAAAATCTCCACCAATCACTCCAGCACACGTGTGATGTGCGTTGCCCATGCTCACATTCCTAATTACACTTTAACTGTGTCTCTTTTGGAATATAATAAAAGCAAACCACTTTCAGTGACACTCAGCCGCTATGAGCAATGGCGGACCTGCTGGCAGGAACAACCCCACTGATGGACGTCTTTAATTAGCAAACCCTGACACAGGGAGAGTTTTCCACCATTTCATTCATTCTGAACTGCTGCTGATTGGGTCAACTTCATTTCAGCACTGTCCTAAATCTGCTAAGGGCCCGTTTTTAATGTTCTTGGCTTAAAGTCACGCAAAATAACGGTCTCCACAGTGAGAAATGTTTGACGAGCTTACAACGCTAAAGTAGAGTGGGGAGTTTTTGTTCATTTGATTCAACATTTTTCTTCTTTCCTTTATTCTGATTCAGTCTGACCTCAAGAGTTCCTTGCTCAGAACAATTACCAGTTCTTGACATTTAATTCTTTCCATAGATGAGTGAGTTCTTGGAGCTCGTTTGGTGCAGCTTTCCATTCTTTTCAGTACGCTTTGATATAAACAGACAACAGGCCGGTCCGTCTTAAACTCCATGCAATAGCTCCTCATGCTGCTCTCATCCTGCTAGCATTGACAACTCATTAGACAGAGGGATTTTCAGAATTTTCATAATAACAGCGCTTAAATGCTTGGGTTTTCCTGGTCCCCCTTATCCCCACATGCCTGCAAATTTGGCACGGGTAAAGGGGAAGGAAATGGCAGGTTTAGGGGGAAAAAATCTTATTAAACAAATTCTCTAAAGCATTGAGACCAACTGGTGTGGAGTGCACTGATAACAGCTGGCCATTTTGGAGTGTCACCTCGCTTGGCAGCTGCACCAGCAGAGGGAGAGGGAGAAAATGTTTTAATGGCTCTGGCTCACAGATTTGAACGCTGTTATTTTGGCAACTTTTTAATTATCTCCAAATGAATGGATTGATAGGACTGGTCGTAACGAGACAGAGATAGGGGAACATTCTGCTGTGGCAGTGCTTTTTTTCCTTCTTTTTCCCCCCCAGTTTTTGGTCGTCTCTCACGCAAAGATATTTGAGCAAGATGGCCTCCAGACTGAATTGTTTGAAAGTTTTGAGGGCAACTTAGCTAATGAGAAATGTAATCATGCACAGCCAGGAAACTTTAACTGTATGCAAACGGAACCAGCTTGAAGAAAACTGGATTTTTATCACATGAGATATGGGGTCTTATCATACTCAAAAAACTGCCATTTAGAATATGCATTCGATGCTTAATTCCTTCTTTTTTTCATTTTCTGTGTTTTTTTTTGGTTTCCATCAGTAAATTGTTCAGGATAAAAAGGTTTATTTCACATAAATTGTGTTCTGGTCAGTTGAAGGGCTTCCATTCTAATGCAAAATTCAATTTGCCCAAACTAAATTACTTGGAGAATGATGGCTCGCCATCATCACATCTCCCAGCAATCCCCACATTCAAAACAGACAAATTTTTCAGATGCCAGATTTTGTATTTCATCAGGTGCAGAAAGAAACCTAAACTTGCTTAATTTAAAATCTTAAAAAAGACACATGGAGAATGCTCCATGGACACACACAGATACACAAAATAAACAAATACAACTCAAAAAAATGTGTGAGCTGCTCTACAAATTTCTTTTGCAGCAATCCAAAGCATGAAAATCATTCACTACCTCCTGTTACATTTCCAGCAGACATTAGTATCTGAAAGTCAGGCGTAAAATCACTCCAATAAATTAACATAAACTGTAGAAATGGAAACAGTTGAGTAATAGAATAATAAATGTAGGGCTAGTCATGGAAGTCCACTGGTACCAGCCTGGATTTTGAAAATCTTGCCAGATGCATCTGTTATCTCTGATCAATCTGTTGTGTGATTTGTGAAACGGACATGATAATGTGTGGGCAAACTAGAGTAGCTTTTGTTCCTCTCCCAACATTTGAGCCGCAACAAAGCAGCATAACAAAAGCCCACAAACTTTAAGCCAAGCGATACTACAGCCGTTACATTTACATTTTTAAAAGACAAAGTTCTCTGTGTCTTCGGTTTTTTTGTTCTTGGGATATTTCTCACTTTAAGAATTAAAATCTTAATTTTAACACTGGCTGTTATATTTCAAAGTGTGTGTATTCACCCAAAAGGAAAAGCCTTGGGCATCTAAAGAGTTGGCAATATGCAAATTATGTAGGCAAGGGGCAAGGATTTCAGAAGCTGTCTGGTTTCAGTTTGTAGTCCGGTTTTAGGTTTTTCTTGACTTTGGTTGCATGCAGGCAAACGGTGCATTATGGAGGCAAAGAGAGTTTGCAATTTAGCTGATATTGAGCTAAATTGCAATTTAGCTTCAATTTCATTGTACATGCAGAATGACAATAAAAGTTTCTTCTATTCTATTGTAGTATCAGGCTCTTTTGTGTTGTCGGTTAGACTTGCCTAACATGCCTAAACGGCTTAAGATCTGCAGTTTGATTTCAGGAGGAGAAATAAATCTTTTGAATTATGTGTCAGGAAAAAATATCTGCTATAAAAAAATTGCCAAACCAAAAACACAGATCTTCCTGCTGTGAATAAGGGAGCAAACAAAGGTAGCTTTTAATTCATCAGTATCGGGTGGATGTAACACGACTAAGCGAACATGTTCAGAACAAGCTGAGCTACTTTTAGTTGCTCCTCGGTCACAAACCACAGCAGCTAGCACTTCTTGTTTGAGTTAGCAGAGTTTAAGCTGGATGCTCTTCCTCACACAACTCTAAGGTTTTTTGCCTCTGGCCGGAATTAAACCAGCAATCTTCCTCTTGTCAACAAAGTGTATTAACTGCTACACTGTAGTGTTGCTACAATAACATGCTAGGAGATGAAGTACTGTCAAGATGGTGTGACGTTTTACAATGTGTTGCAAAACCAATTACACGCGACACTAGCATGCTAATAGTTTTTTGTTTTGTTTTTTTGTGTCCCATTTGGATCTTTAGCCATCAGAATTGTTGTCTTAAGGCCAAGAAAGATGCCAAGCGGATTTATTTTACCACGTGGATCATCATGGCCTTGCCATATTGGTCCATTTGATTGACCTTTATTATAATTATGAATTTATTTTATTTTCAGTTGCTACAAACGGGACAGACATGA
This sequence comes from Astatotilapia calliptera, assembly GCF_964374335.1. Taxonomy (NCBI): domain Eukaryota; kingdom Metazoa; phylum Chordata; class Actinopteri; order Cichliformes; family Cichlidae; genus Astatotilapia; species Astatotilapia calliptera. The sequence continues at coordinate 41,465,232 of NC_137424.1, read as the reverse complement.
CTGGGGGATAGGACAGGGAGAAAGAATGGAAGAAAGAGAGGGAGAGAAAGAAAACCAAAGGGGAGAAGAGACTGTGAGAAGGGGGGTAAGAAAAAAAAACACCTGGGTCACCTGTATGGAGAAAAAAAACAGAAGAGAAAGCAAACAACAAAGAGCAACATAATAAAAAAAACGGCACCATCACAATAAACTAGCTAGCAGTAGATATCAGTAGATACTAAATAATAAACGATATTGTGCAGCACGCAAGATAGACAGCGCACAATGTGCTTTGAGGCAGCAGCCAAGAAAGCTGTAGTCCGCGTCTTTGAATACCCGTGTGTACACCTGTGTGCATACCTGTGTGGATCAGCATGCTTGCATTCCATAGGTTTCTCCATGTAACGATCTGCTAGGGAGTGTGGGGAGCCACAGCCCTGTCCTCCAGGGTATGAAGCAGGTATGGAGGAGATCAAAACTCCAGACATCCAGAGGCCCCCAGAACACAAGAGACCATGGAAGACCAACAGAGGGGCAGCCGCGCCACTGTTCCAGTAAGAGCTGAGGAGAGTCCCAGATGAGGGCTCACTCAGCAGCCGCGGAGCAGAAGCCAGGGGGAGTTGCAGTGACGCGCCCGTGAGCTCCGTCGGCAGCCAGCTGTGCCTGAGTGACCGAGCCCCAGGCCGAGAGGCCGGGGGCACCCCACCTCCGAAGTGGCCCGAGCGAGCCCCAGGCTCCAGGCCCCGATAAGCGGCCGCCAAGGAGTGAGCCGGTGTGTACCCGGACGCCCATCCCCAGACACAAAGAACCACCAACGCACCGACACCTGAGGGAGTCCGCCACTGGCAGGGGAAGTGGTGGTGGGTGGAGATAGGCCTCCAAACCTTGGAGGGCCTGAGATGTCCCCAGAGAGGTGGCGTCTGATACCCAACCTGAGCATGCTAATAGTTAATGCTGTGAACATTAGCCATGCTAACGCTAATTTATCATTTCACAATTTTAAATACTGAAGAATATGCAAAGTTAAAGAAAATGTTTCTATGTCCCTAAACTAACCAGCTTGCATGCTATAATCTGCTACACCTTAGCATGCTAATGTGTTATCTTTTGTCATGACTAATAGTTAGCAACAACTAGCATTTCATAATTTGTATAAATCCACCTATTGCTCTAATCTTATAATTTAGCAGGACGTACAGCTGAAACTGAAGTCCAAATCTATAACACATGGCATAGCATGGATTGTTTTCTAATAGTGTTGTTATGAGTATTACGGTACTGCTGGCTCCTTGTGATTTTGAAAGAAATGTCACTGGTTAGGAAAATGTAATGTATTTCTAACATTTAGGAGATGGATGCCTGTGACATTCTGCATTACGTCAAAGACACTTCATGTTTTTCAGAGCTTCACAGAGGTCCCACACCTGTGCTTAAATTTTCTTTTCAAACTGATTGATTTTAGAAGCCCATTATTAAATGTAGTAAACAAAACGTGGGTTCAACGTGTGACAGTAGTGCAGGTTTAAATAACAATAAAACACCTTTAGCTTATTTTTTGGCAATTTAATTATTTTCTCTGCCTTTATTTTATTATTTACCTTATAATGAAACTCATTTTTTTTTCAGTTGTTTATATGTAAGCTGTAGCCTTTGTTGTTCCAAAAAGCACTTTGTGATGAATCCCTTTGTTAAAGCACTCTATAAATACATTTGTCTGGATTTATGAAGCTGAAATGTCACAACTGCAACCAAAGCTAATGAGCCAATTCTCTGTCAGCTGAAGTGTCATAGTGAAAACTTTTCTCACCATAAGTCAAGTGTCTCATGAGGGGAAATAACAGACCAAAAATGAAAATGTCATTGTGGTATCTCTTCACAGCTGACAGGTTCATCCATACACCTGAGCACATGGCTTTTCAACACTCAATATATTCTGGAAAATCCTCCACATATTGAGATGGCCTGTCTTTTTTTTCTTAAAGTTTAGAGTATGTTGACAATAAGGTGTCATTGTGAAGTTGTGTAACAGATTATATAATTCATTTATAAAAATCCTCATTTCAGAAAATATCTGAAATGGCCATTCAGGAAAATTGATGAATGTCTTCTTGAGTGTCATCCAAGTGTTGTACCCCTCAGTACTTCTTTTCTTTTTTTCTTTTTAGGTTATTATAGAGGATTTAAAGCACTACAACGTCTTCATTTGTCAGTGACCTTGGACGAGTCTTCTCAAAATCTGCAGACATAAACACAATAAAGACAAGAAAAAGTGAGGTCTCTTGCACATTAAGGCACTTTAATCAGTATGAAGATGGCTCTAAAATTTAAAATGTTATACAGTTATACAGTGCTGGACCTGGAGTGGTTAAAAACACATCAAGGCACACTAAGAATTAAGAATCTGCATATTGACTTGTGAAGTCTGAAATTATTTTATTTAATACTGAAGGGTGGCGCTGGAAAATGTTCATGACATATTAAAATGGCAAGTAAGTGTGTCAGGAAACTGTATACATGTAATGCTACCATGCCAACCAGTGCTAACATTCAGTGTAAAGTAACTATTTGTGATTTGGCTATTAAACAATATGTTTTATTAGTTTTATAGGTTTCTCTGCATAGGACTCTGCATAGACATTAGACAAAAAAGCTAAAAAATACCATTCCTGTAGTCACACTACAGTCTTCCATGATTACAAAAGTCTTTAGAGATCCTTCTTCTAGGACCAGAGGATGCATTTATGGTTAAATAAATCTGAATGCATTTTGTTTCATGGTAGGCATAATTTGTTCAAGCAGCAATCTAATGATAAATAACAAGCTTTCAGATTTTCAATGTTAAACAAGGTATTTGTGCAGTAGGAGGCTTATTGTGTGGGAAGAAACTACCTTGTTATGTTCCCACAGCAAAGTGCATGGCAATCTGTTCAGGGGTCTTTGAAATACTATGCTCTCCACCAAAAGGTTTGACAGATGAACTGACTGACCATCACTGCCATTCTCATCCCTGTTGTTGGCAGGGTAAAAATTGGAGTCTCTCTTGGCCATGAATGGAAAAATGGCTTAATTATGTTTCTTTTTTAACAAATAGTGAAATGGCAAAGCCTTCCCCACAAGCCTAGTCTGAAATTCATAAATAAAACATGAGGGGTTTTTTTTAGAGGCTGTAAACTATTTCAAAATCTAATGTCCACAGTTCAGTCAATAAAAAAAGCATCATTTTGATTTTAAAAGTGTGGTCACAACTGATCTGGAACAAAAGGTTTTTTTGTAAGCTTATCCTTGCTATACCGTGCCCTCTATCCCCGTGCCTTACAAATCCGTTTCTGCCTGGGACCCACTTCAATCCTATAGCTTCAGTGTCCATCAGTCTCTTTCCATTCATCCCATCTTCTAAGACCCTGGCTAAGAACACTTGAGGATCATGTGTCCAGGCTACAAAGGTTCTCTAAACTACAAAGCAGAGAAGAAAGTGTAAAAGGTCCAGAGATAAACCACAACACCTTTCATCACATTTATTCCAACCACATATACACGCCGGGGGAACACAACGAGGCAGACAGACCAAAAAAACAAAATGAAAAAGAAAAAACAACAGATCTTTCTTTTTTTTTGCCCCAACAGAGTAATCAGCTAAAACTCTTTAATCATAAAACAACAGAGCAGTGGACTCCCTCAGTTACCTCCCTAAGATTAGTCCAATCATTGTACTTTCTAATATGCCACCAGAGGACTAAAACCATTTCATAGTCAAATCACAAAAGCAATTTTACTGTCAGATTACTTCAACTTTACAATGACATTGCTGTGGGTTGTTAAAAAAGGAACCTTTTGATGAATTTCTCAAAGAGCTAATGGTTTGTTTTCCCCGGTGCCTTTTCGGCCCAGCAATGTTTGGTTTGATGTGGCTTTGCTCCTATGGTGAGCCATCACAAGTCACGCTGAGATTTTCAGAGATTATCACAATACTGTATGCCCAACTACACGTAATGTGTTTGAAACCAAGATACACAGAGGACTGATTCATTGAAACGCCTCAGAGTAAAAACTGATTGAAGTTCTTGCTTAAAAAGAAAGCCCACTGTAATAACTGATGATGCCATCAGGTGACATATGACTGCGACTTGAAGCAAAACATGTGTACTACAGTTAGGTCCATACTCTTTTGGACGATGACATGAATGAGTTAACTTTTGGTCATTTTGACTTCAAAGAGGTTTAACAACAGTTTTGCAGTAAATGCTAAAAAGCATTTTTATGCAAAAAGTCAAAGGCCCAATGATCCTCTTAAAACTTTATAACTTTATACTTTTTCTTCAGAAGAATAGGTTGCAATTTTGGCCAATCCTTCAGGTATACTATATTAACGAAAGTATTGGGCCCCTTTATCTATATCCGTTTGCATTGCCACAGGTGTATAAAATGAAGCGCTTAACCATGTTTGTGTCTCACTGCTTTTGTTGGTTTTTGGTTTTTCAGCCTAATGATGGCCTCCTTCACTTGCACTGACAACTCTTTCCACCTCACTGAGAGTTCCAATGAAAAGCCACAAAATGCAAGATCACCATTTGACGGTGAAGCTACTTCCCAGACAACTGCCCAGTTACTTTTGATTCTCTGAATGTGAGAGTGGGAGGGTTATGTTTAAACACGGCTGGATTTGCTAAACAGTCACTTTTGCAATACTTTGGTGAAATCCCTTGAACTAAAGTCAAAAGTTTGCACCTCAATCGCATCTTGACATCTTGATTGTTTCATTTGAAATCCTCTGTGCCGAGACAAATCTATAAAAATTGTCCTTGTCTGAAACCTTATGAATCTAACTGTGTTGTATATTAATCTTTCTTAAACCAACATCAGAGAATATATCCACGATGCTCCTTGATGTCATAACTTTTCTCCCTTATGTATGCAGGGTAGCGTCTGGATTTTCTTTTTCTTTATCCTTACTTTATTCCCCCTCTTTACTCTTCAGCTCAGTTCTTCTGTGCAGTTTTCTCCTAAATCAAACACAGTTTTGTTTATCTCATCTATTGAATGTATCCCAAGGGCCTTCTAAACATGTCGAATGGTTTTCCTACCACAAAAAAAACCACGTGGAAAGCCTTTGTTTAAAACACTTGGAAATTATGACGCATTTCCATTGTTTACTTGGCCTTGTGGTCTTGTTCTCACTCAAAGCTACCGGTCAGCTGAGTTCCGTGTGATGATGTTTTGGTGAAATTCAAAAACTGAGCTCTACGAAACTGACTTGACTCTTGGCCAGGACAACAGATTGCAATCTTTTACCTGGAAAAATAAAGGATAACACAAAATCACAGAAAATGAAAGTCATTTTTACAAAAAGGGTCGATTTTCTCTTTATAGCAACAGTCTTTGTGGTTGTTTCAGCAGTTGCAGAAATAACACTGGACAAAGCCATTAGAAAAGAAATACACTCAGCATTGGGGGGGTATGTGGGGATTCATTTTGTGAGGTATGGAAGTAGTAGGTGGCTACAAGCCAGCTAACTAATATGCAGCTAAAGCAACAGTGATTTCTCCTGATATTTTTGGTTTCTTTCAGTCTGAACTGTAAGATGAAATGGAAAGTAAACATCTACACACTTAAAGTCAGATTTCCTGCTAATTTTCTGCATGCTTTTTTCAAAAATGGCAAAATTGGAAACATGGTTACAGAGAATTCCTTAATTTAAATACAGTAGATTGCACTCTATTTTTAAAGATTCTGTTAAAGTGACTTTTTATTTTTAGTTGTACCGTTACACACAAAACACATTTGTTTTATCCAAATGTTTAGCTATGAGTACAACACATAAACCCATTTTGGGTAAAGTGTTTCACCATTTTGGGTAAAGTGTTTCAGCTTTGTTTTTGCTGTGGAAAAAATATGAAGATCCCACTCGTGAAAAGTTGCAAAATAGCTCTGTCTTTTAATAAAGTTCTGACACAGACTTTCAGGACTCAAACTAATTGGTTCATTTGGCAAATAAAAATCTGATTAAACATCCCACCTCCATTAGACTGCAGCATATTGCCACTTTATTGAACTGAATAATCAACTAAATTAATGAACACGCTCCATATCTATGTTTTCTTAGAGCAAGAATGTATATAGACAAGAAGGAAAGGTTTATGTGATTTATCAAGAATTGCAGAGCACCGGCTAGAGGGAGGTAGAGTGTGCAGCATTGGGAAATGTGCAGCAGCTATTAAGGTTGGAGCTCTGTAAAATTGCACTCTAATGATGATCTAAGTGCTCAGCTGTTTTGAGTCTAACCTGAAAAATAGCATGCCTCTCTGTCAGCTGCTGAAAAATTGATGCACTCTAGGTGGCTTGCTCTCTTTGCTCTATCTCGTGTCGTGAGGGCATCGCAACCCATGCCCGACACCCTCCGCTGCCAATGGCTTCCTGTCCCCTCTGTTACGGATCATCCCACTCTCCCTCATTCTCCAAAATGGCTATGCATAATTTCCAGCCCCCTCGCTGAAAAGTTTGACTAAATGGAAGGTTATTCAGTCACAAGCTATTAACAGTGGTGCACATTAAAGTTGTTTTGCAATCGAAGAGTGAATTATAAGTATTTTCTCACTGCATTATTTTCTCCCACAAAGTGCAAAGATATAAAAAGAGAAAGCAAGAGAGCGTGAGAGAGGAGGAAGCACACAAGGAGAAAGAGAGACATAAACACAAAAGGTCCCTGGAAGTCAGCGAATGCAGAAATGTACAGTAAATCTCACTTGACATGATTCATGGCTTGGTATTTCTATATAAAGTACATCTGAGCATTTCCAAAGAAATAAAGGACTCTGAAAATTCATGAAAAAAACAGAGAGAAGAAAAAGTGTTTGGGTGAATTTAGGTTACTTTTTAACATTTCTCAAAAATAAAACCGCATGGTCCCAAGGGAAATTCTCTTTACGAGAGGAGAGAAAAGAAAACACCATATCTAATAATGGAGCACATTTAAACTGTTTTATTGCCCATCTTCTGTCCGACAGTCAATCCAGCAGGCAAAAGGAACATATATGATTCTTTAAAAGCTGAAAGTATGCTTTCTTGCTACTTTCACTGTTTTATTGTTTTACTATTTACATTTTTTGTTGATGAGGTAAGAAATAACTTTTTTTTTAAGAGTTCTTCAGGTGAAAATTGAAATAAAGTTTTCCTTGCAAATTGCTGTAATATGTAAGTGTTCTGTGTAATGTACCCAGTGTTTTTGCTGTCCAGTTCTTGTCTGTGTCATAACAGGAACAACAGGAATTTTTATTATGAATTTTATTACGCTTATAAAGCAAAAACTAATGGTTTAAAGCCTGTTTTTGACTCTTTCAAAAAGCTATATCTGGTTCGAGCTACATCCCACATTCATGTTACATAGACAGGTTTTTTTTAAATGGTGACACATGTTCACAAGTTTAGACAAATGTTGTATAATGAGCTTTACTGATATAAACTACTTATAATGCGATAATTAACATTATATTACAACTATTGATTGAAGCTGCAGCATGGCTAAAGTTGCATAGTGTTGCTTTAAGTATAGATTTGAAAATTTATATTATGTTACTTGAATTCTGAACATTCACACATTTGAGAACAATACTCTACTTTTAACACCTGTAACAGTTTAACTTCCAAAACGATGGCAAGCTCATTAAAAATGTAAACTTGAAGATTAAACCAGTGTTTCAGAATTGTTTTGGCTTGTGACCCTGGGTGTGTTTGGGGTGCCATTTGATATTTTCAGATTTCTGTGAGCTATCACGAACAGGGCCCCAGTGACACAGAGACCAGTCCGCAACCCTTATGTTAACCATCAGCCACTAAGAAAATGACAGCTAACTCTGACAGATTAGCAAGTCTTGTAGCCGCTAGGTAAAATTTGTTGCATCAAGGTTTGGAAAACACCAAAAAAGTTGTATGTTTTGAAATATGCTGGTTAAAGCAATAAGAAACTAGTTTTAACTTTCGCCATAGCTCAGCCAGTAGTTGGCAAGTGTTTGTAGACAAACTACAGGGGTGGCTGTAGCTCAGGAGGAAGAGCAGTCTGCAAGGTGTTTATAGGTGTTTCAGTCTGCAAGCCAAATATCCCTGGATAAGATACTAATCTAAAGTGTCTCTTCAATGCATCCCTTGGGATAAACAAAGTATTATCAGTCAATCAATATGAATGTGTGTGAATGTTAGATAGAAATCACCTATGTAGAAAAGCCATAGAAAAAAGTTCTTGAATAGGTGAATGAGGCGATTTATAAAAAGCGCTTTGAGTGGTTCGAGGAGAAAAGTGCTATATAAGAACCAGTCCATTTACCGTTTACCAAACCAGTATCTTCCATGCAAACTACAAATGATCCAAACAGCCAGACTCCTGAAAAATGCCCATGCGGCTTTACAAACGTAAGTTTTCTCACTCTATCACCGATCTAATATGAAACTTTTCATGGTAGTTATGCATTGGCTGCTGGTTCGGGAAAAGTTCGAGAAAAGGCCACTTAGGAATTTCAATTTCAAACTATTTTAACACTCAAATTCTTCCCATTTCAAAATAAATGTTCTAACTGACTGTATAAACATTTTCATTTAAAAATACAAGGTTGACTATTCAGTCCTTTTGTTTCAATGTACAGGTTTTTTTCTGCTGTAACTGAAATAACTGTTCAAGTCCCAAAAGAAAGATGTACAGTGATTCATTTTAAAAGCAAAGATAACTGAATATACATTTAAGGAGATGAATTTTGTTTCCCTTTTGTTCTTCCACGTCAGTGTAGCATGGGACCTTTTGGAGAGTATGCAAACTCTAGGGTACAAGGGAAAAAAATCAGTGAAAGTAACAACGTGCATCTTATAATGGAAGGTTTAACAGTTCTACTTCTTCAGGGTGACGATGATAATTTTGTTTTTACATACAGCTCTACTTTAACTTTTCATGGATGTCTGTTTCTCCCAGCACACATATCTAAACCCTTTCACGAACCACACACAGTCAAATATCTTGTTGAAAGACAGATATGACAGCATATTTAAAACTAAAGAGCTGGGAGCAGAGCTGCCTTTTCAGCAGGAAAAAAACACCCTGCAGTGGGATGAGAAAAAAGTTTTGGGGGAAAGTGTAGTTATACATGATTCATAGCGCTGCTTGGAGAGCAGCTTACTGTTGTGTGAAATTTGACATTAAGCATCTTTTATGTTATTCCTGTTTTAGTCTGGAAACCCAAGGGCAAAAGAATATGCAATGTGTAATTTTGCTCTATGAAGAAACATTGGGGTGAACGGTAAAGTGTTCAGAACAGTGTCTGAGTTTATTTCAATGAGGGACAATATGATGGTGGAATATAAATTAGCCTCTACGTGTGACATGCAGAGCTGAGGCCAAAGAGCACTTTTCTGTGTACCGCAGTCATTCTTTCATAAGAACGTGCATTCTTTTGTAGTATGCATGTGTATTTATAGATAGAATTTATCACCTTTAACCACAGGAAATGTTTTTCAGCAGCAGCATCTTTTTAAACTCGCATGTGTGTAGTCTACAAACTGCAAACTTACTATGCTGACAGTCATTTTGCATGTTTAGCCTGATACTGTAAAAGCTAAATACGGAAGTCATAAATGCTTTTTTTATGTATCTGCATATCCATATTTATCTTTTTATGTGATTATTCAAAGTTTAGATAAATGGCACCGCTGAATTAGACGTTTAAATCTCTTCTTGACTCAGACTGTCTTGAGGCCGATAAGTCACCAACTGGATGTTTCTACATCAGATGCTAAATTTGCAGAGCCTACACAGATTTATTATACATTTGTTCAAATAATACTTTCTAAGATATCAATTTAATGTCATTTTCATAATAAAATCTCACCACTTTGCTATGTCAAATGGGTAGAGGACTTTATTAATTCATTCATACATCCGCACCATCGCAATATGTTTGAAGTAGATGTCAAAATAGAGTCTTATTAAAAAAAATAAAAACTGACAGCCTATTTTTGTGTCCCTTTCTGTGTACACACAAATCTGGATACACAGGGTGTACTGTACACTAAGTTGCATGTCATCATCGTCGACGTGTCGCATTGCTTCGCCAGTGTCTTTGTCCTCATCTCCAATCACAATGCGCCCAACGTCTTACGAGAGCGTGCCGCGGTTCCCTCTCGTTAATGCAATTTAATGTGGTGTCTTTCGCATTAGATTCCCAATTGCCGTTGCCATGGCGACGTGCATACAAAACATCTTGTAGCAGCTTGTTATTGCCTCATTACAACCACGTTTGAAGTTTTTTTTTTTACCCCCTTCTCTCTTTCCTCTCTCGCTCTTTATTTGTTTGTCTTTTCTGAAAGAACCTTGGGTAAGAGATAAGCAGACTGTGGCTCCATCAAAGGATGTCCTCCCCTGCAAGCAATTACCCCTCCAGGATAAGCTCTTGTTATTTGCTTTACAAGGAGCGCTGATTTCAGTCCACCAAAAACCAGAGGGGCTGGCACACACTTGAAACTTCAGAGGCCGTCATGATAAGTAAATCACAGTTTTGTGTGATACGAAGGTTCGTAGATGCCCTTTTTTGGCAGAAATTGACGATTTTATACTTTAAATCGAAGATCAGAGTGAATGGCAGATTTCAGTCTGGACTTCAGTGTTGTTAATGTACAAAATATAAAGTCGCAGGCCTCGGGTCGTTCTGTGTTTGCCACCCCCCACCCACACCTGCGTGGGTTCTGCCATAGTCCAACGACATGCTCATAAAATTATTCTGTGAATTTTAGTTAAATTAGCGAAGTTTTCAGTTTTATTTAATGTAGCAAATGTTAGACAGGAAGGTTTCAGCAGGGGATTAATAAAGAAAGTAGTCACACACTATAAAACATCCTATAACCTCAAATGTGTACAAAGACTACTCTTTTTGTATTCTATTAGCTTTAGTGCAATTTCTCTTTATTTTATGTAAAAGACACAAACAAATTCTGTTTACATCAGAACATCTATAATTGAATTTATTTATTTATTTGTTTTCTGCTTCAGCTCTGGATCATTTCCCAGGAGCTTTAACTAAGATTTAAAACAAAAACAACTGACTCCACTTAATGTGTCGGAGGTTACCGAAGCAAACTAAGAACTTTTTATGTAAAAAGTCTAAAAAACAAAAGAGCTACGTTGATGGGGATATACTGCTGTTTTTTGACAGGTTACTCTGGATAAGTGATGCCAAACTGAACTAGCAACACACACACAACATGCTGTACTTAGAGAAAATAGCACGTGGGCACTTATGACTTTGTTACCCAGTCTATTACTTTATAAAGACAAAAATGTCACCTGCAAAAGCGTAAACATGCAATTTTCACACAAAACACAGCACAATTTCTTGCCACTAAGTGAACATGAAACAAAGGGCCAACGTCACGATTGACTGCTTTGGAGAATTTAATGATGAGAACATTAAGACACTATCATAGACTCATCTCCTCTAGTGTGCTAAAGTGCGCTTCTGGTTTTGTTTCACATAAGATTTTAGATAAGTACTGACTTCTGAGAAACAAAGTAGTATTTTACTGTTTCACTAATCTTTTAGGTGGGGCCAGGGATTCCTCCAACAATAGAAGACACAACCACACCAAGACATGAAGGATATTTGTAACAGTGTGAGTCTCAATTTGAGGTCAATTACAACCCTAATAATTATTTGATAAAGAAATGTTACTGTAAGTATCTCCTACATGGCCCCATAACGCAAACTAGTGTGTTCTCTATGTATAATTTTAATGTAGCGAGGTATTATTTAAACAGCTCTTATCAATCCTTCTACAGTAAAAATGGATTGTGCAGCTTATATAACGCGTGTTGCTCATAGTGACAAGAATAATTTTATAGTCTCGCTCTATGAGGCTTTAAGGCTCTTCCTGGCTTCTTTCAACTTATGGCTTTGGTTTCTCAGCCTCCAACTTTAGAGAACCTGTTTCCGTCTCACTGCTTTCATTAGTGGCATTTTCAACAGAAAAACCTTGAAAAAACAGACTGCACCTTGTCTGGCCAGTACTAATTGACAGACAAAGTGGTGACCATAGTGAAGTATAACCACTAAAAAGCCATATATTTTCCTCAGGAGGTGATGAAAAGATATTGAATTCATCAGTTGAACATGAACAAATTAAAGGCAATTTGAATAAAAGATGTTCATCGTGTCTGCTTGTTAGTGTGATCGCCATGTAACCACAAAGGTAACCGTGTGCTGCTAGAGCTCGCTTCTGCTGCCCATTAGTGGCCAAAAAGCCTTTTAATGCAGGTTTAATATTGCACATCTATGGACCACGGTTCACTATACCTAGAGACATGCTGAGAAAGTCACGGCACTCAGGAGCCTTAAATGAATTCTGTAAGAGATTTAAATGGTCATGCAATGTCCTGGTGAACAGTTCAAGTTAGTTTAGATGTTGCTTCAAAATAAGTGACTAAAAGAGGCAATAAAACCACAGCAACACACGAGCCAAATACCAAAGTGAAACAGCAACTAACTCAGACTCACTAAATGAACACCTGTACTAAAAAAGGTACTATAGAGGAAACCAAGATTAAGAACAAACTCCATTAAAAAAAATAGAACTCAAATACAAAAGGAACTGAAAAGCTTCAAATACAAGAGTACAGAGCCTCAAATGAAGTATGAGAAACAAAACTGAACATGCACTCACAACAAAAACGCCTGATGATGACTAAGAATGCAAAACTCTTAAAAAAAAAAGAAAATAAAACAAAAAATACACAGACACCACAACATGACGCAAGGACACAGGAGAGGTTAAATAACAAAGAACACAAGGGACCAAATATGAAAAGCTCTCACTAGCTTTTAAAGGAAAACAAGGACAGCGTTCACACATAATTCAAAGACAAAAACTGAAACTCAGAAACTAGAAAACTAAAATACATCAAACTCCCACGAGCCTACAAAACATAACACACAGTTATAAAAATCAGATTTTACTAGAGCAGCTTGGAAATTGGGAGGTGACTGCTGGTTAACCGCCTAGTCTTAATGAAACATTTTCCACTGTAACAAAAACAGAAAAATATGTACAGTAAGAGAAAAAAAAAGTTGGGCGACCTTAAAAATACGATCTAAAACACATTTTATTACTAAGTGCATGATGTCATCTGTCCAGGTTATTAGCCCACAATGCATGTGCAGTGTCTCAGCTTTTTCCATCACTTATTTTACCAGTATTGTGAATTTGCCTGGTAATAACTGGTGATCTAAGAAATGTAATATTATTATTTTTAAAGTAAAAGCTCAGATTAAATTACAGTACGGTTTGTTTTAGGTAAATAACTTTTTTCTCCTCTTGTCAAGATGTGATTGGAGCTTTAATTAAAGAGGTTTAATCAGTTGAACCAATTAAGAATTTTCTGTTTAGAATTACAGTAAAATATCTTAATGGGTAATTGCTGTAAACTTCTTGTTTTTGTGCAATAAAGCTGGCTGCATGAATTCTCCTCAGCCAAATATCACCACAGGCACTAAGGGTACTTTGAAATTTGAAAGTTTACCCCCGTGGTGGGGCTAGAAAGGTCAAAAAGTCTCCAAAATCAACAGTGTTCCTTTTTTTTCTCTCAGCAAATGGTGTAGTGGAATGAGTAAGGGGTCAGAAGACGACAGTAAAAACTTTTTGGTCTGATACCACTTGAGAGAAGGTCTTAAGGTCACCAAAATCAATAAGTTTCTTCCTTTTGGTAGCATGAATACAGAGAATATTAGCTGGTTACAGTCAACATCCAGGCTGGAGACAGACGTGATTGTAAGTCAAAAGTGGAGGTAAAGTTGGTGAATCAGTTCAAACATGCATGCTATTGTATCCCCAGGTTATAATTTTATTTCAGAAATGCATATTAACTTTGGGAAGCAGCATTTAAATTAGCGGATTATAAAACAATGTTAGTATCTACTGATTGGATGATTTTGTTGAAAGAGCGTACTTAAACAGTGTTAATGAATAAACATTTACTGATTGACAGTAAATTAAAAATCTTACGTTCATACAGTTATTTACATGAATTTTTGATTTTTTGATTTATATATTTTAGTCTCTGTACATAATTACCGTGGATTTTAAATATAATCAAAATGTAACTTAGGTGTACATTTACAGCTTTAATTCAAGGGGTTTGACAAAAGTAGTAAAAAAACGTTAACTACAAAAATCAAACACTAATTGGCAGTTAACTGAAAAGTGTTCCAGGCGAGAGCTGTTGCTTTGTTATTCCATGTCAAAATAAGATGTTGATTCCAAGTACTGAACTTGTATTTGGTAGGTGTTCACTGATACTCTCAATCTGAAGTCCAAGGGTATGAGGGTCGAGTATGAGGTTACACTCAAGAACATGAAGGTGACATTAAACTTTGCCAGGAAACATCTAAAACAGCCTGCACAGTTCTGGCTTTTAATGTGGTGGATTGATGATGTGAGGATGGAAAGAAACAGCTCGTGACCAAACGTCTATCATGCCATATGTTAAATAAGACGGCTACGTATGACTGCTAATGGAACCAGCTCACTAGTGTTTACTGATGGCGTGACTGATGGATGAACACACTCTGCTCCAATTCGGCCAAAAATTTCAAAACTGATCGGACAGCATTTCACAGTACAAATGAAAAATGACCCAAAACATACTGCAAAAGCAACCCAAGAGTTTCTCAATGCACAAAAATGGGATGTTCTTCAATGGCCAATTCAGTCATTGGACCCACAATCAAGCAGCAAGTGAAGGCAGCTGCAGTAAAGGCCTAGCTGAGCGTCCCACGGGAACAATTCGGTGATGTCCATGGGTTCTGGACTTCAGGCAGTCATTGGCTGCAAAGGATTTTCATCCAAGTATTAAAACAATCCTCATATTTAAAATTATGTCACTTTGTCCAATTAATTTTGAGGCTCTAGGTGTGAAAATGGCTGTAATTAAAGGCTAATGCAATACTTTGGTTAAATCCCTTTTAATTAAAGTTGTAAGTCTTCACTTCAATCACAATTTGATTATTTGATTTAAGATCAACTGGTGGTGGTGTACAGAGGCAGTGTGACAAAAAAGTGTGCTATCGTCCAAGTATATGCATAGACCGAACTATATACCTGCTGCCACAAAACTTTGAACCTTTAACTGTGTGCATGGGTCTTTGCAACAGTATGAATGGCTCACCTTTCTCAGTTTGGTTATTATAAAGCAGACGATAGGCTCTTTGATGACAGAAGAATTCTGATAGGCCAAGGATGGCAGCTGTGTACCCTCTATTTCTATTTTTATCTTATAATGTTTGCGATTTAGCTCAATTTGTGGAAAACATGACATATATTTCTTTTTAGGGCAAATGACAGCACAGAATATGATCTTTGTTCCATGTCCAAAGATTCTGTCAATTTTAGTTTAAAAGATCAGCGTTTTAGATCTATCAGCAGCCGCAGTGAGTGGAAAATATATATTACCCTTGTGCTCATATTCCTTACTTGAGATTCCTCTCGTGTCATCCGGTGTAGTCGTGCTATAGTATCACCAAATTTTGGCTTTCCACAGTGAATTCCAAACAGATCCTTCATTTGCTCACATAATTTTATTGTCTCATTTGCTATGTGCATTAAAAAGGGCAGTTAATCACGTTATACACTGGCGGCATGACATGAGAGATTGCCTGAGATAGGTACTATAGGAATTTCCTGTTCTTGTATGAGTCTCAATACATCACAGATGAGTCAGAGACATGCTACATGGGAGCCATGAACAGCAAAGGGCTCCCTGAGACATGCAAATAAATCACTGTTGCCAATTCCCGCTGGAGATGTGTTTTCAGTGTTTCAGAGCAGACAATTATTTTGTTTCGTAGTGACACGTTTCAAGGACACACTGTATGCTTCGCTATAGTGTAACAGTCTGTCAGTTCATCTCACTGCTGCATTACTCCTCTCTATCTGTGCAGTGCTTTCATTGCAGTGCCTGGACACCTCTATCTGCACATTTCACAGCTGTTTTCTCACACTTTTGTACCGTAAGCGTGGTACTGCATGTTAAAATATCATATGCTGACATCCTTAACTATGTAATCCAGTAAAGACGAGGCCAGCAGAAGTTTATTCCTTCGAGTGCACGATCATCTACCTTTAACCTCATTCATGCAGTCCTGGATTTTACAAGGCCCCTCGCAGATGGTGAGACAGCTGTACACTTCAACGTGGAATCGCTGGGCCACTGACAGGAGGTTGGGTTCTTTGCTTGATTTCCACTGGCAAAAAGAAATCCTCCCCCTTTTCTCGCTGCTGTTCCACCTCACTGAAATATTAACTGGGTGCACACCCATTCATCTGCGGTGATAACAGGACCCACGGTTTCTTTGTTGAGTTTGCTTGGCGGGTAGCCGGGGGGGATGCACAATCAAAGCGAGAATCAAAGCGAGAAACAATTACCGTGGCTTGTGTCTAGGTGAATGGCAGCAATGAAAAGCTCATTGTCAGCTTTGTGCGCCAGCTGTGGCATGAGCAAAAGATTTAAAGGGTGATGAGAATGAGGAGGCGGATGCAGAGGTGTAGGTTACGTAAGAGGGCATCTGCTGTCATCCTGCCCTCTTTGGGTACCGCTAAACTTTGCTAAACAGACACGAGACAGGATGTTTTTCAAATTGGAAACATGCTGTCTCGGGGTGAGGATGAAATATTAGTTAAGGAATTTGTTACTTCATCATTATCAGGTTGTTCCCTAAAAATTAGCCAGTTAATCCAAAATGCTGCAAACAAGAGTGCTGACAGGAATGAGAAAGCGAAACAGCTCTCATACCGCACGTTTATTTGTGGTTCCTAGAGTTTCTAAAAGTAGAACGGGAGGCAGAGCTCCAGCTTCGGCCGCTCAAAACAGAGACAGAAACCCTCTCCACCTTTAGGACTACACTTATAAGTTATAAGTCTTATAAGTAAGGCCGGATCAGATGACCTCAAACCATCCCTTAGTAATGCCACTATAAGTTCTGACTGCTCATGTGTGATCCTATCTTCTTCTTTCCCCTCACCCCCAGCTAGTCATGGCTTGCTAAGCATGCCTCAACTGAAAGTTTCTTCCTATTAAGAGAGAGTTTTTTCTTCCCACTTTTGCCAAGTGTTTGCTGAAAGCAGGTTGTCTGATTGTTGTGATTTCCTCCTGAATGCCGCCGGGTCCTTTTGCAGCATAACACGCTCTGAGGTGACTCTTGTTATGATTTTGCATTATATAAATAAACCTGAATTGAATTAAACCTGAACTTTCCCCCAGGCTAAATGGCTTTAATTAAAGCAACGTACCACCAGGGCGGAAATTTGGTCCAAGCTTTCCTCTGTTCCTCCTAGTTATCCAGGCAGTGGGGGTGGGCTGTACTGGGATATTTACTGGTCCCACTAAATGACTGCCTGCTTCTTCGTCAGTCTCTTATCAATCCGAGCTCTTGGTAGTGGGCAGGAAAGGAGGTCGTGTCTCTGAAGTGATCTTGCCCTTCTTCCTTTCCACTCACCTCCCCTCCCTCCACCCATTTTTACACCCACACGTCTGTTTATTCCCTGTCATCACCATAATACTAGTCATTTGTATGACGCAGAGCTTGAAACCTGTAATTTTCAGGAAGTCTGCCCTGTTGAGAGAGTACCTGAAAACGATTTCTCGCAGTGCATGTTTTTGTGGAGCCACGTTATGTAAAACAGGACTACAGGTTGATAGTGATTGTTGATGTGTGTGTGATGATGCTGTTACACTCTAGACAGGAGAAAATACTAGACTGGACAAAAATCATTTTCTGTAGTACTTTGTAAATAATGGGGGGAATTTGGGGATGAAAAGTTTGGGATGTTTTATGTTCTGTATAGATAAATATTGCACAAAAGGTTATGGCTGAATTGTTGTTTTACTGTACGTTGTACGGCCTTATTTACCCCCACAAAAAAAGTATATTAAAAACTTCTGTCAAAAGAAAACCGCATAACACATCAAAGGCTCTTACAGCAAGGATGCAAATAAATGGGAAAACAGACAAACTCGAGTACAAACAACTCACCAGCTACTCAGGAAGGGAGCAAATACTTTTTCACAGCATTGTGCATGTGCTTCACTAGCTGAAGGACTTAAGTGAATCCATCACAAGGAAGCATGTGGAGTTCTGGTTCTTGATTGTTCTACGATATGCTGCTATTACCAGTATCAGGGCTCTGCAGAAGCATTCACTCTAATCAAGTTCATTCCACTCATTCATTCCAGATCAAGTCCTGTGGTGAGCTGATTGTATAATATGGGTATCAAATGATGCAAAAGCACACACGGGCTGTTCGATTTTGAATAAGTAACACGAACTTACCATATTTTATAGTCAGTGTTGATTTATTTCTTTATTGCTCCTTGTGTTCATCTCTTCCTGGTCAGGGTTTGTTCCTGTGCTTTTTATTTCTGACTTCTCTGAATCGTTGCTTTGTTCATTCCCCATCTGGTGGATATATCTGTACATGGAGCGAGAGCATTGTGAATTTCCTGGGATTTTCATGCACAGACATATCTGAGGGTGAAGTGTGGAAAGCAGCAGGAGAACGCAGGTGCGGATTTTACAGAGTGACAACTGAAGGATAAGTGTGAAACTGACACCTGTGCATTTTCACTCATGTCAAGTTCCTTACATGTCTGCAGACACACCGCCACCTCCTGAAGAATCGCAGATCAAGAGTTTTACTTTGTGGCTGGAATTAGTTTGTTTTTTATTTAGTTATATGAGCTACAACTGGTCAAACTAAGAAGAAGCACGCTGAACGAACTGTGCCATTGGTCTTTGGAGTCAGTAACAGTATTGTGTTCAAAGAACTTAATGTCTCTTTGCCTCAAACTCATATTCCTTAGACCAGGGGTGTCAAACGTATGGCCACATCCTTGAGATAATTTCAGATGTTAATTATTAATGGCCCGTCAGTATCTGGGAGCCTAATCTTCAGCCCTTCTGTGAATCCATGGAGGCAGGGGTGGGACTTTATTTTGACAGACTGAGATTATACCATTATGTTAAAGAAGGAAGAGACGGGGATTTAAATGCAAGCGTGTCAGAAAAAAGTGAAGAAACGAGCGAAAACGTAAAACGAGCAGCATCTGGCTGCGTTTCAGTGACACTGGAGACTGCAAAGCCCAGTCATACAATTACAGGTTAGATAAAGTGAAATCCGTTTTTATTTTGAGCTATTTTCCATTGTGGAGGACAAAAGGTTTCAAACCAAACATGCTCTTCGTAGACGCCAATACATAGAAATTAGTCATTTATGAAAATGCTGAAAAAAAAATTGCTTTCTTGAAAAACACTAAAGTTACAGTTCAGTATTGAATGTTACATAAAAAGTCTTTGAATGGCAGAGATGCAGAAATGTCTGCACGTAGCACAGAGCCATGGCTCAGTGTCTGAGTGTCTGAATGAGTCTCACAGGCCTGAATGTGCGCTTGAAGCCGTTTATAATTCTGAACCTGTTTGATCTGCTGCAGAAATGTTGGACTTTTAACTGTATTTTCATAAGTTTTGCAGCTTTTCTTTCTGATAAAAACCTCACTTATGGCCATTCATACTACACAAAGTAATTAAGCTTCTTCTTACTTTTTTCTTTTTAAATCAGTTAAACATGTGGCTTCTTTAAAATGACAGAACTGGGAGTTTCGCTGGTCCGGCCCAGTCAAGATCAAAGCGGCTGTATGTGGTCCGCGATGTACAATGAGTTTGACGCCTGTGCCTAAGACGCTAAACTTTTTTCTCTCAACAGCACAATCATTTCGGTACTCTGAAATTTCTGAGAAGCAACATTTTTCTTTTGCTCTGGATGTCTTAAAATAATTTCCAGTATTGACTCATTCGCTGATATCGTCACCACAGTCAGAAAACATTCCTTTCCTTTTCATACACACTGCAGCAAACTAGAACTGGGCTCACTTCTCCTCAAAAGCAATACTTCAATGCAAAAAATATCTTGCATGAATGCACTAAACTACAGAAGAAATGGCATTCTCTGGGATGTTTTTGGCATAACTTTCTATGATATTATGCTATGTGAAATTATTTGTAACCTTTTATTGGTAGCACTGTATTACAGCTCACTAATACTGTGGGGCTATATGTGCACTTTGTTTTATAGTTTTTCACTTTGAAGCCGTGATGATTATAAACATGTGTTTTCAGGTCACACACAAAGTTTCCTTTAACAGGTTATTATGATGGAATGACACAGAAACAGTTTTGTATTTTTAAATCCTTATTTCTGGTTATTTTCCTGAAACTACCAGAAGTGTTTTCAACAGCAATCTACATTAAACATATGTAGATTGTTTTTTAATCTTAAAAAAGATGCAGATGCTCCACCAGGCCATTTCTTCCAACTTACCAGGGAATTTTAGCCTCCACAGAGATGTAATCTTTCCTACATTCCCTGTGTCTGCCTTGGAATCTCCTCCCTACTGGATGTACCTGGGACAACTGACCTGGAAGAGGCCAGGTCTGACCTGGAAGACGTCCTGGTCATGTTCCCAAACCACCTCCACTGGGTCCTTTTAATGTGGGGAATGGCAGTAGTACTCCATACAGCGAGTCTGTTTGTTTGCAGTCTAGCATTGTAGTTTTCAATATATAATTTCCGAGTTTTGTGTCAGCTGTTTTAATATAGGTGAAAATCGGGTCAAGATCACACCAAAATATGAAAATCAGTACAAATATTATCTTCAAACTTCACAACAACATACTAAGCCTTGGGGGGCATGAGTACCTGAGCATTTGAGCAAAGTCGACCTTTGACTTTGAAAAAAAAATTCAAGTAACCATAATGGGTTACTGGCCAAAGATTTCAGTCAGTTCTGCTCCAGATATATGGGTAAAGATAATAAAATATATCATTTGCAAAGCATGCAATGCTTCAAGGCCATAGGTCAAAGGTCAGACATCAGCGTGTTGTTATAAAATCAAGCTGACGTCAGCATATTGTAATAAAAACATCATAAAACATCAAAATTTTAGTATAGCTCTTGCCTTTGGAGGGGTGTGTTGAACTTTTTACTAATTTTTTACTAATTTTCAAGCACTGCTCCATATAGTGTATGCTGTAATTTTCAGTTTTTAATGCTAAACACGTTCTCCTTTGCAAGTATAAAATAGCCCCTTTTATCTTACAATTCATTTTTTCCTGTGAACACTGACACTAGTAAAAGTAGTACTCCATCCTAGCGACGCACTGCTTACAAATATCTGAATCCTGTTTGAATACCAGCTCAGAATTACCGGGAAAAACTTTTTTTGCTTGCATGTGATGATTTATGTGAGTGAATATACAATGATTTGTGTGACTATGCATGCATATTTTTAAGCAGCAGCTATCCTTGTGATTTCCTGTCTCGCACAATGCATGAATTCACCCCCTCCCACCTCACCTATCCTTTCACACCTCATCCATTATTCACGGAAAGTGGACACACTCGTATCGACTACGCAGACTTTTTAAAAAGCAAAATGCTTCACTATGCAGATAATACCTGCTTGACTGGTGGGAGAAACTGAGTTGATGTCAATATCCAAAAGCTCACAATCTTTCATTTTAAAAAGCTGTTTTTTTCCTGCCACTCCTGCTGGGTGGAGGAGGAGGAAAAGAGACGTTCCAGTTGCCTTGGGGGAATAGTTTCTGCTTCTATCGCTTCTGTTGACAATGATGTGTGCAACATTTTCCTCTCATTTCCCCACGAGGCAAGGTCACTTGCATCATTTACATTTTGTGGAATTGTTTTTGAGGAGAACATTCTGATTTTTATTAATGTGCGTGTACATGCCTTTTTTTTTTTTTTGACATGCCCTGAATATTCAACACCATCCACAGGTGAAGTCAATAAATTCATTCAGATTACATGAAAGTGGACACTGTGAGGAATGCTGAGGAAATTACTGTCTTTTGGTGAACGCCTGGACTGGAGATATTCAAAATCCACATGTGGTTGTCCTTGAGGCAAGTTTCATTATACTTTTCCAAATATGTAGTTTTCAGATTCTTTGTTGGCATGCGCAACACACCTTGACAAAAGCAGCAGATCTTTTAAGTACTGCCGGCTTGCGAGGTGGGGCCTCATGGATTTGACTTGACTTCCACATCCAACACAAGCTCGATGCGCTTGAGAGATGGGAAAGTTGAAGGCCAAGTCAACACCTTGAACTCTTTATCCTGTTCTTCAAACTTTCCTGAAGAGATTCAGCAGTGACAGGGTGCATACATCCATCTGCAAGTGGCTACTACCACCTGCGAGTACAATTGCCCTGAAGGGGTGTCCGTGATCTTTGGTTGCTAGTACGTGCCCGAGTTATATCTACATGAGCTCAAGGAGCCAAGTTTTCACTGGAGAACATCACATTGCCACCGAAGGATTTGCCTAGTTTCCACTGTGCACGTTGCTGCGATTTCTTCCCCAAGTAAGTGGAGACGCTGAGGTCTACTCCTTGTTTGTCGTTTCCATTTTAATTGTTAACGCTAATGCACCATTCATTCTAAAAGATGAAAAAATTGTGGATAGCAGCTTATTAGAAGCCCACTCAACAGCATGTTGAATTGTAGATATGTATTAAACAGCAATGCGCTGTTTGGGGGATTTTGTAGTTCTTGTTGTTATTTTCTTTTTCTGGAAACTTTTTATTGCCAGCATTGAGCTTTTCAGCGATTGAAGTTTTGCAGCTCTTTGGCATCAGATCACACAGGCCAGCTTTCGCTCTCCATGCACATCAATGATTAAGTCCATTTGTTTCCTCAGGACAACTTTATGTACAAACCACTGCTTATGGGGAACATGACCTCCACATGACCTGCTGTTTGGAAAAACCGTGTAACCAGTTGCCAGGCCATCAATTTGGCCCACAGTCCCTCATTTCATAAACTCTTACTCGTTTTCTTGCTGCAAAAACATCAAGTTCAAGAACTGAGTATTTATTATAATGAGATAATCCATCATCAAACGTCTAGTTTGAATGTTGGGGCTGCTTGGTGGATATACTACGTGATAAATGTGCAGCCATTTTCAAAGACATCAGACCCCAAAAGCATAAAGGATTCTCGTATTTTACGTGTTATTCCTGAGAATCTGCCATTTCCCCCTTAATTTCATATCCTCTGTTGGAGAGAAACCTGTTTCACTCACAACACTACCCCTCTCCCCAAGTTTCTTGCATCATCAGAAAGTGAGCCCATGGCAAACTCTGGCCCGGTCATTGTGCCAGAGCGAATGGATCCCCTGGCACAATTCAGTGTGTACAGCCCTGCTGGCCATGATCTGCCAGTAATCTTCATACTCGGCTAATCAGCAGAGTGGTGAGTGAGACGCCAGAGAAGGAGCCAGGGGCCACATAATGCCCTCTGGTGAAGCTGAATCATTTTTACATGGAGGCGGTCTCAATGCTACAGCGAGAGATTTTCTAGAAATGAAAACTGGACACTCTCTGTAACTGTAACGGTGGACTAAACTTATTCCTAAGGGTGAACTTTTTTTGCGTGTGTTGTTTTTCTAATTTTCTTTCAGGGTCTCTCAGCTATGTTTCCCAGTGAGTAACCCTGTTTTTGGCTCTCACATACCCAGTTTGAATGTATTTTGATTTTTCTTACACTTCCAAGAACAGTATTGGTCATTTAAAAGCAACATTGAAAGAAGAAACTAAATTATAAAAATGGTTCAAAAGATGGACCGATACCATCATTAAAGACACTGAGGCCATGTCCTTGTTTTTCATTTCCATTTTAATTATTCACGCGGAGGCACCATCCATTTAAAAATGAATAAATGGTGTTTAGTGCCTTATTAGAACCCCACTCAGCAGCGTTTTTACAGCCTTTACACATTACAAAAAGGTTCCACAATTACTGTAAATTACCTTTTTGTCACCATCTCTTCTATCTGCAGTAAATAAATAATAATAACCTCTATCAAAATTGTTTGTAAAATAAATGTTTCCTTACTCATCCAGGCAAAGAGCATGATTTTAAATAAATTAAGTCAACAGTTTGATATGGATTAAGCCCTTTTTTTAAATAAGAACTAGCAATTAAAACTGAAGTTCATTAAGTCTAATACACCCACCCACCCAGTGCAAGGTATATGGCACAGATGCCCTAAATTAAAAGAGTTGGTAATTACCAAACACATTTTTATGTTCCTATTATGATGCATCCACCAGTATGCACAAGCGCTTTAATCAAAATTATATTTTTACTGATAAAATATCATTATTTTTACTACCACTGAATTTGGAACTATTTTTTTACATTAAAAAATAGTGAAGCACGTTATTTTTGTTTATTAATAAGCCAAATACAGTTATCTACTTGCATCCCTGAAAAGAAAAAACAGCTTTAATTCTAAAACGTCTCAGAGACGTCCAGTTTAAACTTTAGATATAAAAATGAAAATTCAGTTCTTTGAATTCAGTAATTTTTAGTTTTCTCATTTCTAATAAATCATGTTTTCTTGTCTTTATGACAGATTGGCTAATAAATTTGTTGTGTACTGTATATATTCCAAAAACGCACGATTTCCAGCTGTGAGTAGCAAATATAGCTATAAGCTGTTAAGACACGTCATGCAGATTGTGCTCAAAGGACATAAGATTATAATATTTAATATACAAAATAATGAGGTTTTTATAACATTTTCCTTATGCCTTTATTTCACTCTAACTACTTACTACTACTTACGTTTCAAATTATGATGTTACTTATCAAATAAAACTATACAAGCTTAAGTGTGTTAAAAGTGTTAAAATGCCAACATTTCATGCTTCCAGCTTCTTAAATAAGCAAATATATTCATTCAGAAATGTT
Source organism: Astatotilapia calliptera (assembly GCF_964374335.1). Lineage (NCBI taxonomy): Eukaryota > Metazoa > Chordata > Actinopteri > Cichliformes > Cichlidae > Astatotilapia > Astatotilapia calliptera. Next base: position 41,440,410 of record NC_137424.1, on the reverse strand, counting down.
GATTTTGGTTTGTTTTTTTTAAAGTCTAGAGTCAAGGCACAGACATATAAGAATCATTAGGCTGTCCTCATTACCAGTATTTGAAAGTTGTTGATGAAATAGTTATAGGAACTGCTGGATGATACACTGCTGTATGGGCAGCCCCTCAGCTTCACTGCTTGGCACCAAAAATGTATCTTTACAACAGATAAATTAGCCTCAACTGTATTTAATGTATCTTAAAGATACTGCCTTTTGTTTTTAGAAATAACTAATGTAGTCACATGACCATTAGTATTTTAGTTGCATTTAGGGAACCTCTCCTGGTACTGATAATACTGTTGCTATCTCATATGAGTTCTTTAAAATTATATTTTTCTATTAAGAGCTATACCTTAAATTAGTTATAATTGGAAAATCTTTCCATATTTAGTATGTATATGTGTAGAAAAATGCAAATGTTTAGCCACACACCCTGACCCCACTCTCTCCCTATTGCCCCATAAGTGAGACTAGCACCAGCGTGTATTTTGTTAAGCATGAGTGAGGATTGCACGTCAGGGAAGAGGAAAAAGTTGAGGAATTTATTAAACATCCACAGTGGCTTGGGTGTACTTGACAGTGGGTAGGTGCTGGCCCTTTTAACCAAACATGACTGTAATCCCATCTCTCATAAGCAGGTGCGAAATTATGGATTAAAGAAAGGACCCATGAGTTGGTCAAAGGATTGTATTGTTATATTGCACTTACTGGTTGGAACAAGAGAGACAAAAGCATAAGGTTTTTGGGAAATGATTAAAGGAGAGTGAATTTCACTGAATTTGTCCTTTTTTTTATGCTTCAGAAACATGTTTCCCCAAAAAAGACCAATGAAAGGCCTTCCTAATGAGAGAGAAGGAAGTTACAGAACCTAGTGAAGTACAAGCCGTGATAATGTCATGACTTCAACACACAGAAGAACCGATGCATGTTCCTTCAAGCAATAGTCCTGGTTTTGCACGTTATCGGTAGATTTACAGGCTTTGGAGGCTACAGCTAGCCTTTAAGAAAAAAGCTGGTGCGTTTACCAGGAAGTGCCAAAGATAAAGCTGTTTATTATGAGAAGGAGATCATGGTGGGATATATCCCCCAATATAGAGACTTTTGATTTTCGCAATAAGATCCTGCTTTAATTAAATCACATTTGTCCAATAAAAAGACAAAATGTAGGAGATAGTTTTCACTCAGCGTACGGTATAAATGATGATAACCAAGACTGATCGTGTGTAGGTGTTGCAGAATGACAAGCATTCAAATAATGCAGAGATCTTAAAGTCCTTCGCACATGCCTGTTACACATAGTACATGTAAAATAAAATCATTACATCCAAATGAACTCGATTTTCTCAGGTGTTTGGATGTGTAAAGAGTTCACGATAGCACACGTTGATGAAAAATGTCTCGAATTAATGTGGCATCTGCGAGACTGTCAAGCAAATTTTTCCGCCAAGCTCTGTTTGTGAAAGCAAAAGACAAGCATTATTAACTCCAAACTATAATCCCTGCCACCGACTTGAGCAAAAATGCATCTTAAAAATAAAAAAAGAAGAACATCCATAAGCTCATTATCTTTCCGGTGTCGATGGGAATTGAAATTTGCCTGAATGAGCCACAGGTTCACACCCGTCAGTGTAATGTTTGACGCTGATGTGCTATAGATATCTCGCGTGTGTGTGCAGCTCTATCTTTTCAGCTCACAAGATATTCTTTTCTTTAATCTTTCTCTTTCTTTCCATCTCATCTAAGCACTAATCGGACTCTTTGCCACACATCCTAAACAAAAAGACTGAACTTGAGCCAAGCTGCCAAAGTAAATGCTGCTTGATAACTTCTTTATCAGTCGAAAATAAAAATTGTAAATAAAACCCACCACTTGTTCTATTTGAGACTGAAGACAACGAATGTTTTTTCTCTTTTTTCACCCAAAGGTTACTTTAAGTTCAACCATTAAACTGTGAAAACTTTCTGACACAAGCTACTGCAAATGGCTCTGGAACCTAAATCACGACACTTACGGGTAACACAGTCAATTAGAGCATTGTCCAGTGAACTAAGTAGTCTTGGGTCACGTAATGAAAGCTCGTTCAATTTGCACCTCGCTTGAAGAGGTTAATGCTCATGTTCATTCATCAATAAAACATTAGTGGGTCTTGCAAGGCCACGAGCATATACCTGCAAGTGTTAGCAAAGGTGCTTCAACAGTGTTGAATGTACACTTTGTTGATTTAATATCTACTTTCCTACTTGCAGGTGCACATTTAAATAAATTGAGATATTGCTGATGTTGTCAGCAGAGCTATGATGAATCAAAGTACTAATAATTCTATATTATGTATGCTATACTTTAATCAACCTTGATCAGACCCTGTGATATGAAAACTTTTTCCCAGCCTACAGGGAAGGCACTTTCATGATGAGTTAAGGTGCACGGAAACTCTTAAGTGCATGTCGTCCCGGCTATTCATCTAAGGAAGTCACCTCCCTCCGAACACTTAAAACTAATTTGCCAAAATCAATTTGCATTATTCCATTTGGATTAAATAGCTCTGACACAGAAACGGACTTCATTACGGCTCTGTCGAGACCGAAAAAAGAAAGGGAGAAGAAACTGAGAGTTTGCAAAGTGTTACATTAAAATAAGAAAGCTTTGCCTTTTTTCAGAGTTTCTCAGTCATCTCTTCTAACCAAGCTGACCGCTTATCAATGCTAAGCCGGTAAACGTGTAACATGACAAGCTCATGAAGTTTTCGTAGGTCAGCACTGTGGCACTCCACAAAGTCAAAGCATAACCAAAGCATCTTAAATTATCCAGTGAATAAATACGTGCAGACGTGCACTGTTAAAATTGGGCAGTGTCAACAAAACAAAACAAACATTTTGTGCTGCATCGGTTAAAAGAAGCAGTTGCAGTGAATGGTAGATGTTGCATGTTAATTACAACCTTTGCCAAATGTTTGTAAAATACAAGCCAGCGTTCCATTTGTCTGCCAGTTATTAGATAACACTGCGAGGTGCACATATACACAAGACCCCAGCTCACTGTTTGGAATACTAAATGAGTCGAACATCACAGCAGACATCAGACACACACACAAAAAAAGAACTGTGCTCCTGCAATTACTAATTCATGAATGTCTTTGCTCGGGGTGTAAAGTTATTATTTGTTGTGAATACTCTTTGTTTGGTTGTGACAAATCCAAAAGTGCAGCGCGTACACGCAGATTTTTAACAGTGTTACATCGGGGTGACGTTAGTGTGATAGTCGTTAGTATGTGACAGTAGACATTTATAACCACTACAAGTCACAAAATGCTAATCACCATGCTTTTCTCAATAGAGCCAGAGACAATGTAGCCATAGAAACACTGGCAAAGAGGCAGAAACTCAAAAGTTGTTGTCAGTAGAAATGATGGGACCTAATTTGTTGTGAGAGAAAAATTGAACAACTTTTTTTTCCCCTCTCGACAAACTCTGTATCTATAACACATTTTAGATAAACTTGCATAGCTATAAAGTAATGCAATCCCATACTACAGAACTGCAATAAGTCAATGAGGCTCTTCACATTCAGTTATGATGACACTGTGTCATAGACACGCTGATTGAATTTCATGATAGTGCCTGAGTCCTAAATATTGCACTTGGTTGCATTATATTGACAAATTTTTCCTTATTTGTGAAGTAAATGCAGGTGACAAAATGCCCAAAATGCCTTTAAAGCAATGCTATAATTGGACTATGGTGATGATGACACCGCAGATAGCAAAAATGTCTGATTGACTCGACTGATGTTGCGACTCAGAGCAAGGCTGGTTCCTGCAATTCAGCTGCATGTCCACCTAATATGGGCCAGATGTTAAATGTGTTGTGACGTCTGGGCCAGGTCTGACCCACATACTCTCACAGACACTTCGTTGGCTACACCTTGTTAGTACCGGGTAGTACCATGCACCCTCTTTACCTTCAAAACTTCCTTAATTCTTCATCTGCATATAACAGACAAGGTGGCTCAGTTGGTTTTAAGGGGCCCAACGTTTGACAAGAAAATATCCCCCATACCATTACACCAGCAGCAGCAACCTGAACCACTGATACAAGGCAGGATGGATCCATACTTTCATGTTGTTTATGCTACATTCTGGCCCTACAATCTGAATGTCACTGCAGAAATTAAGACTCATCAGATTGTCATCCAATTTTGTTGAGTTCACATGAATTGTAGCCAGGGTTTCCTCTTCTTAGCTGACAGGAGAGTCACCGAGTGTGGTCTTCTGCTGCTGTAGCCAATCTGCTCAGTGTTTGCCATGTTGCATTCAGAGATGCTCTTCTGCACACCTTGGTTGCAAAAAGTGACTAATTGGGTTGCTTTTCCTTTACTATCAGCTTGAAGCAGTTTGGCCATTCTTCTCTGACCTTTGACATCAACAAGGCATCGTCACCCACAGAACTCCTGCTCACTAACTGTTTTTACCATTCCCTGTAATCTCCGGGGATGGTTGTGTAGCATAATCCCAGTAGATCAGCAGACGAGCCCATCCAGTACCAACAACAATGTTACGGAGCCCCGCAGGGGACATGGGAGAAAAAAAAATTAAGAAGGACTTTTGTGAGATCTCGCAAAAGTTTTGCGAGATCTCGCAAAACAAACTCGGGATCTCGCAAAAGTTTTGCGAGATCTCGCAAAATAAACTCGGGATCTCGCAAGGCTTTTGCGAGATCTCGCAAAAGTTTTAGCCGCATTCTTCCCGTTAGCTTCGAGCTAACGGGAGGTCGAGACCTACTACAGCCGGGAGGAACACCGCTTTCCCGGCACATCGTGCCTCGACCTCCCGGTCGGCTTCGAGCCGGCGTCCGAAGAATGCGGCTAAAAGTTTTGCGAGATCTCGCAAAAGCTTTGCGAGATCCCGAGTTAGTTTTGCGAGATCTCGCAAAAGTCCGTCTTAATTTTTTTTTTCTCCCATGTCCCCTGCGGGGCTCCGTACAATGTCACGTTCTAAGTCACTTTAATCACTTTTCTTCTCTGTTCTGATGCTCATCTTGAACTTTAGCAGGTCATGGCTACCTGCATAAATGCACTGAGCTATTGCCATTTTATTGACGGATTGGAGCTGAATAAGTATACCTAACAAAGGGGCCAGTGACATAACCAAGATTGGTACCCCAGTGAAGGACCAAATGTTTCTGCTGGATCTTCCTTGAGTTTGAGTTTGAGCTACCAACTAATATGTTTACTAGTTAATGCACCTGCTTTTTTAGAAATAAGAAGTATTTTCCTGCTTGAATTATGAATTTGCTGAGGTATTGGAATTAAAACTTTTCTTTTCTGTGTCTCAAGTAAAATGTTTGGAAGTAAGCTTCATCATTTTTTTAGTAATAGTGACTCTTGCTTACTGCTTGAATGCCAGCCATCGTCTGTCTGCAGCTTGTCATGCTCAATTTGTGCAACTCCCTAGCAGTCAGGTAGTGAGCATGTCACTTCTACTGTGTGGAACATTTTTCCCCAGGTCACACAGGAAAAACACACTCGGAGACCACTAGCGTCATGAACAAAGGTAAGAAGACAAACACGAGCAGACAAGACAACAAATCCACCCTGAAATAAAAAATCAAACACCACAACCAAGCATCCATACAGACACACGCCGATTCTTTTACACTCATCTCTGTGGTGCATTTCACATTCACTGGAAAATATAATGTTTTACGCTTGGGCACAGCTAATTACAATGCAAATATATGACAGCGCTGATTCGACACTAGCCCATAGGTTGACAAGAACAAACGCGATATGGAGATTCTCCCTCATTCTGCTTCACCTAGACAACCAAGGGCAAATGGAAATGGTTTAGTGGGGTGGATCAGCCCCAACATAACCCTGGCAGGGAACTTTGGTCTCCTCTTTAATTAATGAGTGCCAACGTTTTGGAATGTAAATATGCAACTAACCAAACAGACTGTGCACTCGAGTGAAGAAGCCTGACTGCGAGAGTATGCATATATTTGACTGTCTATTAAACGGGAATTTTCAGACATCCTGCGCATGATCTCACTGATTCTTGATAAAGTGACACAGTTTATCATGCAGATGTTGAGTGCAGCCTTGATCGGCCGATGTTTTATTCATGATGACTCGTACAGCGACACAACTGAATTCTCACCAAACCGAGCCCTCCTCAGTCATGTCGCAGTCTTCCAAGCACGCTGTACTGGCATTGCTTATTTTCTTTAAAAATATAAGAAGTTCTTAAAGCAACAGGTTCCATGATGGCTGACAGAGGTAACCAGCAACCATCAGCGTGAAGCTGGATTCATTGTTGCTATGGTCTGCAATGCAGAAACATCAGATTCTCTGTATACAAATGTGCTTCTATACAGTCCTCAAAAAAAAAAAAAGAAAAGAAAAACAGCAACAAAGGTAATGCATAGAAATTGGAGATGATGCCATGCATGTGTAAAATGCTCATTGATTGTGGGCATGAAGAGAAAATGGATGGAAAGCCATGAAGGGAAAAAGTCTGGGGAAAAAACACAAAATAAAAAACAGGACATGAAAACTCAACCAGCAGCTGCAGTGGATAGTTTTCAGTTGTTCTACATATTTGTGATACTGGTCCCTGGTGACAAGTAAACAGCTAAAGCATTGAGACAACAGTCTGCAAAGCTGTGCACAGGCTCTGCATAAGACCAACACACAAGAATGCAGGTCGCTTACATCTTACTGTTTTAGAGTTAGATGGCTACCAAATTGACTTAATGTTAGCTCCGGGGGCGTGAGTTGAAAACACTGTATATGACTGGCTTTTTAAAATATTTCTGGGTGTTTTAATATGAAAATCGTGAAATGGATCTGTCAGGTGTGTGTCTCACTGCATGAAACATGATATTTTTGTCAGTAAGCAGCACTGTGAATTGCTGTGGAAGGGCAATTTAAAAATTGTTCCTGGGGATTTCAAGACAGTGATGAAAACCTACGTAAAGTTGGGTATTGAAGTGAAATTTAAGTTTCTGGCAGCTTTACAGCCCAGAAAACCCTCACAGTTAAAGTAGGTAAAGCTACAATCTAACACTGAAACGCCCAGATCAGCACAAAGGAGCAGGAGGCGAGACAGGGAGCCGGAGGAGGGAGACACTGACCAATGAAGAGAGAGGTTGGTGCAAAACTTTTTACTGTTTTAATGTCACAGGAAGTGGTGCATTTCTCTGACAACCTCTAAGCAAACCTCTGTTAAAGACATACACAACATGCAACCAGCTGCAGAAATATGAATAAATAGATTGATTTTTATTGTGTTTTCACAAATCTCTAACTACAAGTCTGGATTTTCATAGTATGAATAGTGACACATATATATATGTATTATGTTTCTCTGTAGCATGCTCATTTTAATGTTTTCCAGGTGCCTGCTGTTTTACGATGAGACTGGACCAGAGACTTCAGCCTGAATTGACAGATAAGAAAGAGTACGATTTATTAAATGAGATTCATGGCATTTGTTTCAGCTTCATTGTTGATGTTGGTAGACGTGATTTGATGATTGTCTTATTGCTTGCAGCTGCCCTGAGTCGTGCAGAGTCTGCTAGCTGCAGATGAAATAAACTGTGGAAAGACAAAACAACTGATGTTTGAAGAGGAGGGACGGCACCTTTGAGGAGGCTTCCTTGTTCAACTTTAGTTTCATCTGTTCCACATTTTATAATTCAATGCCAGCAACTATTTACATTTTAGTTTTCCTATTTCTTCTTTGTTTCAGTAAAGTTCTGACGTTCCTCTGTTTTTTAAGAGGATTCTTGTCATTGATTATGATTTAAAACATATGAAATGAATGATGCACTCACCAGCTCACTCAGGTATTAAGTGAGTCACGAAAACATATCTCACGGCATCATACCATCAGGAGCCGGGACCTTTGATATAGGGCAGAATGGACCATGCTTTCATGTTGTTTATGCCCTGCCCTTATGCTGTAAGAGATCATGAAATCTGGTAACATTTCTCCAATCTTCAGTTATCCACCTTTGGTGAGTGTGTGCAAACTGTAGTCTGATTTTTATGTTTCTTAGCCAACAGAAGGGGAATCCTTTGTGGTCTTCTGCTACCTTAGTTGATCTTCTTCAAAGTATGCTTTTCTGCGAACATCGGTTTTAACGAGTACCTGAGTTTATTGTTGCCTTCTTATCAGTTCAAAGCAGTCTCCTCTAACCAATGCAACCTCTAACCAAGGGAACTGCTATTTTCTCTTTTTCAGACTATCCTCTATAAACCCTTGAAATGGGTGGGAGTTTCAGAAATACTCAAAACAACTACGTGACTCATGAAAGAATTTTCAAGTTCTTTATTCTTTCATGAGTTATTTACAAGTTTCTCTTTGTTCACAGTCATTGACATGTCGAAGAGGTTAACACATGAGGAGCGGATCGAAATTGTGTTGATATCTGGTGAACGCAGTAATCGGGTCATTGCAGCAGATTTCAGTGCAAGACACCCTACGAGACCACCCATCTCCCATGCTACAGTTAGCAAACTGCTTGCTAAGTTTTGTGAAACTGTTACGTTGAAACCAAGCACACTATTGTTTTTCTTGTGACATTACCAATAAGTTTGATGTGTCACATGGCCCTCTTCCTATTGAAAAAACAAAAGTTGTATCCAAGATGGCCGACTTCTAAATGGCCACCATGGTCACCACCCATCTTGAGGAGTTTGCCCCCTCACATATACTAATGTGCCACAAACAGGACTTTAATATCACCAACCATTCCCATGTTATTACGGTGTATCCATATAAATGGCCCGCCCTGTATATTTTGTTAAAATGCATTTGATCAGGTGCAGCTCATGAATCAGCCATTTTTTGTATATGTAATATCATTGCCACTAGGGAAGGATTTAACCAAAGCTGTATTCAGTGACAGATGTACCAACCAGTCTTGTTAGTTTGTGACAAATATCTGTATTGTAATTTGTTACTAACATCTCTGCCATCATCACCACTATGCCCTGCATGGTTACAGCCGACAAGGTATGTGTGGACAGTCACGGTTAAGAGTAGACGCAAAAAGTTTATTGTGGACAATCCTGTGTCAAGTTGATATAGTTTAGGCAAATCTGGTAGAATAGAGGTATCACAGTTTAGGGAAAAGCTCCAACACAGGCTGAAGACTTCTAGTTACTAATGAGTTTTTATTAAAAAACCACAAAGCTCAACCAAATCCAAAAGTGGGAGCCAGAACTAAGCACAATGGAGAAATGAAGAAGAGCTACATCAGTCAACAAGCTTTCAAAGGGTGGCACAGACAAAATGCACACGAGGGACAGAGAGGTAACAAAAGGTAAGCCACTAAAGACGAGGAAAAGAACAAAAGATTAAAGTAAAAATGCAGAAAACCACATGAGAAACCATTCTTCACAATAAAACAGGAAATAGACCCAGATGAGGCATCAGCCACGGATACAGAAGAGTAAGACAAAGGACACACATGGACACCAAAAGAATACAGATCATAAAAAAAGACCATGACAAGGGCGACTGTAATACAGTGGTTTGCACACCATGAAGGCCGAATTGACCTGTCACGTTGGTCACTTTGTATGCTGCTGGTAGCATCGTCACACAGCCGCTTCTATTTATGCTCGTCTGCAGTATTCTCCTAAACAACAGGTGTAGCCACTCACACTAAACCTCTACATGAGTGCTCATATACGAGGAGAAGACGTCGAAGCTGGAATCAAAGAAACTGCAATGTTTTTTCCCACAAATTCACATGTTGAAGAATCACTGTCTGTATAAACTGTGAAGCTCTTAGCTTCTGTGCCAATATATCTTTAAAACGGTGTTAAAACCCAACATTATGGCACACTTGTATCTTCAGCTGTGTCCTCAGTGGCACAGCACATCATGTTACAAAAAACGAAACATGCACAACCTGCAGAAATAGCTCCTAACTACAGGAGTGGTGACATCAATTTGACGTCAACCAGGATATAAAGGGGCCCTGAGTCCCTGCAGGGGGAAAAGAGATGAATTATGTAGGGAAAATAAAGAAGATGCTAATATTCAGCTAAAAACCTTTTTCATTATTTTTTTAATTATTACCTACTGGATTCTGAATGGGCCTATAGAGGAAAAGGCTCAAGAACCACTGTTATTCTGGTGTACATATACAGCGCCTTGTGAAGCTCTCCTGTGTAAAGGGGTAAATCTCAATTTTAGCTTCTCACCTGTGAGACTTTATTGGTTGTTGCATAGAATAAAAGGATGAGTAATAGGCAAGTAGTACATTAATCTGTGGTTTTATGAGTGATGATGACTTCCCCTCAGGCCTCCGGCTCTTTGTTCCTGGATCGAAGTTGGCCGGCACGCATTAACATTGTTTTAGGAATATAATCTCCAACAAGATGCTGATGAAGACTTTCCCTCTCCTGTTTGGTCAGCAGAAATCAAAATGTGGGCTCGGAGTTTAATGTGTCAAAATGAGAATGAATTATAGATCATCAGTACTAAAGGCTTTTAATGTCCTGCAGCATGAGCCAAATGAAAAGCGATGGCGTTTTGCTGGGAGACTCTAAGAGTCTTTAATAGTTTAAAAAACATTGTTGGTGGCCTTTGGAGGCAACTTGGATTTTAATGGAGGTGTGAGATGGCTTCGGGTAAGCACTGCTTTTATTCTAGAGTAGGGTTTGCTGCAATATACAAGTATATACTTTTGTTGGTTACTTGTGTTCTAGCCACCCAGATCTGCCATCTAGGACAGTCGTGTGGAAAAAATTTGCCTCCTTATTATGTCACGTAAGGAAGCATAGTGTGTTCTGCAGATGCAATAATGTTTGCAGAATGTTTACTAGAAAACAACAACAGTCCCATATTCCTGTAAGACACATTAATTTATAAAGTAATGATTATACTGTAAAGACACCAAGCCAGAAACCAATTAGTTATGCCGCTGCACAAAATGACCTTACACAGTCACGCAGCCAAACTGATGAGGTCAATTGCTCTCTGGGAGTTTTCAAAGGTGCTAAATGGGTTCAGAGAAAAGAAAAATTAAAAGCACAGAGAAAGGTATTTTTACAAGTCAGCAAGTCCCTGAGCTTCAGCCCAGGACTCCAGGGCCCATATCTCCAAGAAGCTCACTAATGAGGCCAATCCTGCTATTCCAGGCAACTACCCCCACCCCCAGCACCACAAAAAAAAAAAGAAAAACTTGCAACCCAGCAGTCTTCAACTTGTTTCTTCATATGCATTTTTTTTAAGAGTGTTCCTCCAGTAAATGGATCCCCCTCTTACCAATGTTCTCATTTGGCCTAGCATACAAAGGTCACTTCAATGACTTATTTTATTATGGAGGACCAGCTTGTTTTTTTCACTCTTTTTTACAGTGAAGACGTACAAACGAGTGCGTTTCTTAAGCAAACGCTGTAGCATTACCATCATCATTACATCCTAAATAACAGTGACAGAGGGAGAGCTATTATCAGGGTTCACAGTGACAGTGAGTGACATTTACTTATACCCAATCAGAGCATTTGTGGAAAATGTCTCCCTAATGATTAATGTCTGTCATTCTTTTATTTTTAGGGGAAAAAAACATATATCAGGAAAAAGGAGCAAAAGAAACCCACTTCGATCAATATTGTCTGAAGTAATGAGGTGTCAATTAGATCACATCATTTGGCAGCAGCAAAAACATATTCCGGTGTGCAACCACTGAATGTCAACTAGGTTTAGATCGCTGCAACTGGGTGATCAACTCATTAGATACAGTATGACTGGCACATTGTTAGCATCATTAGCGATGGCCAATACCCCAGACTTTTCAAAGTGCTGCTTCTTCCTTTTCACTGTTTCCCCTTATGGACAAGAGTTTAAAATAGCACATGCCCTTGCACTGCCTTAGTTATTATAGCAGCATTCCTGGTCCTTTTTGTTATAATAAAGTCACATGTTTGATTATAAATATGTGTGTTTGGAGAGCTGTTTAAAGTTATTCTGTAGTTTTAAATTCTAAGTAGTTGTTGAACCTAAACTTAACATCCAATACAAAAAAGTTGTGGAAAATGTTCCAGCAACTAACGTAATTTTTTTGAAGTACATTTCTATTCTTAATTTTGCATTCTAATTGATAATAAATCATCACATAATTTAATAATATATAATATATTGCACTATATTGGTAATCTGGGATCCCTAAATACAGCATTGATTGTAGTTTGATGGAAATGCACATTATTTACCACAATGTTCAGTGCTAATGTTACGGCAGTTTGACTTCCTGAAGCGTTCAGGGTGTAGTCGCAATGTTTACCTTTCATCGCCATGTTTTGCAATCTTGAGATGTAAAATTGGCATTAATCATCTTTAAATAGCATAATTGTTGTTAAAAAGCCCATTCTGGGACACCAAAGCGATGGCTGTGCACAACTTAATTTCAAGACCTAAATTAATAATTGATTCGAAATGAAACCACCTCTGCTGTCCTGTACAGCTAATTTCAAAGTGACAAAGCAAAGGTAATAAGAGTGGATATGCTGATGTGACAAAACTCGCTGATAATGAGATTTTACAGTGTAAATAGCTGGTGTAAACACCAGAGAGACTGTAACAGAGTTGGAGTTTTTCCACCCTGCATGAGCTACAGAGCAGACCTGTCTCACTGTCAAAGGTTGGCTTTCCAGAAGCTCTAATAGCATGTCGCTAAATATACAGATGAACACTCTAAAAGTTAATATAATGTCTGCATATTATATTAAATGACGTCCACTTTATTAGATATTTCTGTTCAACTGATTTTAAATCCATCCCTTATGACCAGGCAGGATAACACACCATGTCACAAAGCTCACATCACCTTAAACTGTTTTGACAAGAAGTTCACTGTACTCAGATGACCTCCACTGTCACCAGATCTTAATCCAATAAAGAACCTTTGGGCTGTGATAAAAATTGGAGATTCTGAACACGGATGTGCAGCAGACAAATCTGCAGCAGCTGTGTGATGGACCAAAATCTGTGAGCCATGTTTCCATCACCTTGTTGAATTTGTGCCATGAAAAATAAAGGCAGTTCTCAAGCTACAAGGGAGATGTAGGTGAATCTAGTGAAATCTTTATTTCATTATGTTGCATGGATGTTTATATGCATTTTGCAAATAAAAGCCTGATAAACTGAACTGACAGTGAACTTAGTTCTCCACACTGAAAGACGAGAAAGACAACATTATATCGTAAAGCGTTCTTCCTATTAGTTTTAGACCAGCTGAGATTCAGCAGCAACAAACAGTGCATCTAATAATAACAGAGCCTAAAAATACACAGGTAAATCACTCCTTGGTAACCGCAGGGACCCGGCTTCAGCGTCCACCGAGGGAGCTCGCTGACTAATGAAGTTGGGAAGCTTAGAGCAATTAGACACATCAAAGCTCGAATCTGAAAATTAATTAGGCTCTCCTCTCTTTCGGAAGGAGCATCCGCTCATGCAGCAGCTAATTAGCATACCGCCATCAAAACATGCAGGTGCCCGTGTTGTTGCTGCTCAGACCACTTTGGGAAGCGTGTGCTAATCACGCTTTTCTTTTCATTTTCACATTTAAAAGAAGGATATTACAAAAACAGACAAAGCAGAGGCCTATCGCAGCGTGATAGACGAAGGTGACATTTATGAGGATCTGCTGTAAGGGTTTATTCCTCAAGCTTCCTCACTCAAAAGCGTTTGGCTCCTGAATGAAAGTTTAAATGTGCCATGAAGGTCTCGGATAGCCTTGAAGCACAAAGAGGGGTTATTTGGAGTCGGCGTAGGTTTCGTATTTGCTCGCGCACAATGCCCAATTTCACATGCCTCCTCTTCCAGTTTGTTCAACTGTGTATCAAAAGCTCCCTTAAACTTGGGTGTGTCACATCAAAGGGAGCTAGGAGTCTCTTGTTAACTTTTAATGTCAAAAGAAGAGCTGACATTCACTGAACTCAGCGGTCGTTTTCAGAACTTCATTAGCCACCCCAATCCGGTTTTTGCCGTGTGAAGTCACATCAAAGCCCGGGCAATCACATGCTCATTCACACTAATGAAGAGCTCCTTCAAACACAAGTGCTCATTATTAACGACACCTGATTCTAAATGCGAGGTGTATTATGTAAATTTCACCCCCCCCCCTTTTTTCCGGCCTGTGCAAGGCAGTTGTGTAAATTCGGGTAAAAGCATTATTTATTAATTTATTTATTTTTTGCCCCCCTCTATTCAGTGCTGAGGGAGTATAGCGGTTTATTGACTATTTTGTATATTTCATGCATGCGGTTTCTTCTGTGATGACAAAATAGGTAAATAATGCATAAGTCCTCATTGATCAGTTATATGACAGTAATCAGGGCTTCTTAACCTGTTTCCTTATGGTAATATATTAATCATTTCCCTCAGCCACTCTGCTGTGAAAATTAATGTAGCCCGGTATGTTTTCCCTTTAGGCTGCACTTTGATTAATGAGCCTGGTTGATTCTGAGCTACTCCGCTTCAACAAGGAAAACACGCCCCAGTAAAGTTACAAAAGTTCACAAACTACCCATGTCCGTCAATTCAAGTTGATTGCAGCGAAATTATACGGCCTCCGACGCCGCCGAGCAGATTTATCCGTGCGTCGCCGGAGAGCGCTCAAACTGTCTAGATAATCTCTTTGAGGTGATAATGATTCAAACTCGGCAGGCAACAGGAAGCGAGACACAACTCAGGTTTTACAAGTGAACACAGTGGAGGCCCCCAGGAAAACAAAGTTCAGACGCAGGGTGGGAGATAAATCCCAGCTGTAGACAAAGCCTATATTTCTGTGTCCCTGCAGTTTTGCTCTAATCTGTCTCTCTCAGCCCTGTAAGCTATTAAAGGCCAGACAAAGGCAGTCCAGAGTTAAGCACCCTGTGGGGAGATCTTATTTACAGTGTAACTGCCACTTTGACTGCCTGCCACCTCTGTCTTGCTCCTGTGCTTCCTCGTTTTTCCCTCCGTCTCTTATTTTTTTCTCTCACTCTCTCCTTCTCTTCTCATTCTTTTACACTTCCATCTGCTGCTGCTGGCTTTTAATCTCAAGCAGCTGAAATTCCATCTTTCAGCTTGGCCTGCCAGTTTGAAAGGCTTCGTGTTCGACTTCTTGTTTCTGACTTGGCGTTTAATGGAACTATTGTTCAGTTTGAGGCATATCCCATTAGGTGAGGCTGAGAGTGGAGAGAAACATAAGTAATAGGAGACCACTCTGGCCATTTCTTTCAGCCTCACGCCATTAAGATGGTATTTTCCTTCATCACATGGCAACAAGTCGAGATGTGGCGCAACTTAGTTGGAAAGTGTTGTGTCTGGCATCTGCAGTTGTTTCAGTTCTCTCGCCATCGCCGGTAATATCCTAATAAAGTTTTACTTTTCACTGTCTGTAGGTGGAACCGGCTGCATGAATTCTTAGAAATGTCCTCTACACTTTTCGATACAGCACATATATGGAGGAGAAATAGTTCCAACCAAGGCCAGAAGCAAGAGGAATCAATACTGTGACACTCAGCTTTTCTCCAAACTGTCAGCAAGAAAATATACCCGGGGAAGAATTCATCATTTGCATACCTTAAAATGGCCTGACACAAGTAATAAAAATGTATTAGCTTGCCAGGACATGGGGGGCTATGTTGTGCTGAGTGTGTAGCCTCACAGTGCTGAATAAGCTAGGGCTACAAAACTTCCTCCTGGGTTCATGACATGATTCTACCAGGAATTGATCTTATAATTGCAAGACTGACACCTCGTGTGTGGTGTTATTGCCAAAGCAACTCCCACCCAGCCACCTTGTGCTTTGCCAGCCCTAAATTGTTTTGTTGTTGTACTGCCTCAGGCTGCAAACTCTCTGTGGGTAAACATTCCTATTCAATTATTGCTGAAAAAATAAGAGTGTCATTGTGAGATGGTGTCATGGTAGCGGCACTGACAGGTGAGGATGCTTAAAGTATTTTGGAGGAAAGTGTTTATGTGTTTACCACCAACCTGAGCAGCTTCCACAGGGAATGTTTCAACAACAAAGGAAATAATAATCACCACTTAAGCCTGGTTCTCCAACATGCTTATTATCAGTGGATGTAAATAAGTCAATTAGCATTCAGACCATCAGCTCGGGCTATGGACCAACTGTGGCCATTTTTATGGCACGCAATAACTAAGAGATTTTTCCAGGCAGCTATTCACACAGAAGACAAATACCTGAGTTAAGCTTTCAGGAAAATATTTATTTTTCAGCACAGAAATAGAATAGCAGAAATTTAATTTATTTTACATTTATGTTAATCTAACTGGGACAATGCAGTTTAAAATAGTACAGAGAGAGAGAGAGAGAGCATGGCATGCTGCACTGATTTCCACCCCTAGGTGAGCTTTTACATTAACAATACACAAATACGATTTTACAGCAATCGCTTACATACAGCCACACTATAAATATAACACAGTTAGCACTTAGAAGAAAACACACAAACCAGGAAACAGAATGTAAAAAAGTTGCTTAAATTGTGAATATTTGTGAAATTATAGTATCAATTATTGAAATGACTGATTGTTTTTGAACCAATCTCTGACCCTTAGTGTGACAGAGAGGACAGAAAAAACTGTTTTAAATTGTTGATGGTTGTTTGAAACTTTAAATCTATTACGGAGATTAGCAGTTGTCCAAATTTAGATGTACAATACGATGTTTTACTCTGATACTGTAACACAATATTAAAGTTGAAAAAAAACAACATAAAATCTATTAGCTTAGCTTAAAACATTCCCCAGTGACCTTTAAATTTTTGAAACCTTCACATGTTCATCAAATTTGAGTTGTGGGTCTCAATATTTGCGAAACTGATGATAGTTCTATTTTATTTATGCTCATTTATTTCTCTGCTGGAGTTTTCATTATTCTTCTCATCTTCAGAATGTATGCTGGGATATTTAAAATCACATAATATTTAACTATTGTGAAATTTACGTTTTACTTGTGATCGTTCCTGTAATCTCAGAGCTACGTTGCATTGTACTGTACTACAACATGGATCTAGAACTGTGCTGATACATGCAGTGAAGATATATGTCATCTCCAATAAAGCACAGCAGAAAAGATTGAGCCAAAGATTTACTACATGGAAGTGCACCAAAATATCCTGGCTAACATATGTCATACTTTATATACTTACCTCCTCATTTTCTCACTCCTTTTTTGAGCCTGATGATGGTCATGGTCAGTCAAACATAAACCAGTCACAGACATACACATCTTATCTTACTCTACAACCTTTATCCTTTCTCGGTGGTTTGGATGAGTGTGCAGTGTTATCCAAAAGGGAAAATAATATTACACACTATAAGATAGATAAATGTGTCCTGTTGGTGAGACAGCTGACAAGTTTACGTTTTGATTATATTATGATTGTGACTATAATTGTATTTGAGCGCGCACAAGGAATAAATCCAGTGTTTCCTTTCAATTAAAGGCACAGTGTAAAAAATCTCACCACTAGATGTCGCTAAATTGCAGATTGTAGTCAACTGAAGTACCACTCCCAATTTAAGTGCACAGTCCTCAGTATGGTGGCCACTGTAGGACAAACAACTGTGGCTGTCATTTATCTATAGTGAGTGTAGTCTGTCAGTCTCTGTTTACGTTTTTGTGTTCTGCATGATATTTGTCGATTGCTCACTACAGCTCTTTTCTGTCTGCTGACAGTGATACTGATGTGAGTTGTTAAGTGAGTTGTGCTGATTTTGTCGCTGTTAGCTGCCTTTAGCCAGCATTAGTGAAACTTTCTTTGACGTGAATCTGACATTGTTGGACTTAATGATTTGATAAGCTAACTGTTTATCAGAGGGAATGTGTGATTTCTAGGACACTCAAGCCTAGCATTAGCTGGCATAACATTAGCTTATAACTAGCTATTGTTGTCATTATCAGTCGTTCTGACAATATCAGAATGTTAGTTTCTCATCCTCTCCATGCACCTTTGAAGAAGGTGAAGTTGTCCCAGAAATTTTGTTGTTACAATATCAGGAATAAATAAGCATCTTTATGCACATTTTTTGTGTTAGAGTTCAGTTCAAGAGATGAAGCTTGAGGTGAGGAGGAAGAAGATGACATTTTATTCAGATCCTGGTCAGTTTGTCTCTTTCTTTCACATTAGTGTTTGTGGAAGAGGACCCTTTCTTATATTTTAAAAACATAGGTATGCACCTACACGTCTCTAGTCTTAAGGTGCAGACACAAATTAAAGTTTCCCTCCATGACACGCTGGTCTCCAGCCACACACATAAAATGTGATTAGTGACAGTGATGCCCATCTCAGCCACTGTATTCAAAATGGTTGGGCAACATGGTGGCTTCAATAAACCGGCACCTGCACATATGTACTTTTAAATTCAAGTTTATAAGAATACCTTAGTGTACCTTAATACCTTAATTAAGACATAATTACACACTAATCACTGTATATTTATGAGTGCAGTCATCTTTTTTTCTGTTAAATAACCTCTAAAATGACTGACTATACCTTTAAGAAGGTGGTATGTGTGTAGAAGGGTCAGTTGCTATCTGTAAACCTATTAAACATTTGGGATCAACGGTGTTACCAGAAATACAGCTTATGTGATGATACTGTCACAGCTGGAATGGCGGTTGAAGGTTTGAGGAGCGTGGGCCCAAATGCAGATATACGAGGGACAGGACTAAAGTTTAACAAAAAGTGAGCCATTTATTTTGGCTGATAACTATCACAAAAACAAAAGCAGAGATGAACAAAGGTAAAAAACTAAATAATAATTAAATTATTAATTAGACTGTGAAGAAGCTAATACAGGACATGGAAAAGGCCTAATGATAACCATAACCATAAACCTAAACATGAACATGACCAGTACATGAGAAACCCAAGACTAGAGAAACATGACATCCATGGAACGTGATGTGCAAATAACAGACGAACTGACACTGAACAGAAGGAGACAAAGGACTTTAATATACAAGAGGGCAATGAGGGACGTGGAAACACCGGGGAAACACAGCTGCCACAGATAAACCTGAACGCCACAGGGAAAGTAGAACTAAACACACAGAACATGGAACAGACTTTTCAAAATAAAACAGGAAACATAACGGAACATAGACATGACAAGATTCATAAATCAGAAGACACAGAAGAGACATAAACTGGACTAAAACTCCACTAATAATAATACTACATCTTAACAGTATCTCAATATGTAATAAACAAAGAAAATACAAAATAACACAATGATAGGTCACGGACCCAGCCCCCTGAGAGATACGTTTTGATGAATCAAGACTTGAGACTGGTACATAATATAAACATAACATGTACACACAGGGCTGGGTGCATAATATGCACCGTATCTTTCCATAGCTTCTATAACAGGTTAATGGACTAGCATTCTAAATGATGGCCCAAAATATCACAGAATAGATTCTAAATAGTGAGTAAAGTAGGACAATGACACAGACTAAAAGTACATTGAAGTTATAGAGGTTAGAGAGCCTGCAAGCTGTGATTACATCAGATGCATATGCTGACTTGCAAGCCGACTAGAACTGTAAGTGATGATTTGCCTTATAATAATTAATTCCTCCCGAATTAAATTCCTCTTCATGAGACAAATAAGACATCATTTTATAGTCATGCTACCCAGATGATCCTATTTTTGAGAGGTTTTTTGGGCACTTAATACAACAGTTGTCTGTAGCATCAATATTGTTTCCACAGTTGAGCATTAAAGAAAAACACACTGTCATGGTGAAGCAACGAGCACACATAGCTCTTTTTTATTACATTAGAAATAAATTAATTAGAAACCTTACTTATCAGCTTTACTGCAAATAAATAGCTTTTCTAACTAATCTGGGTCACCCTATGAGGACTGCAAGTAATAGCTACAACTTCATAACATATTAAACATTAAAAGTTAGTATGAAGTGCATGCATTTGAACCATTAATCAAACGTCTCTTATTATCAACCAAATGTTTATGTGGTCTGTCATGTTTCTGGCAATATGGCATCAATAACTTGGCGAGTCAAATAACAATATTTGTCCAGATGTCATCCCGATTTAAGGGGGAGCTGACATCACATTACCAGCAGGAACTCATTTTTTGGATTATTACCACATAAATGACTTAAAGTGACATGTCATCAATTAACCTAAAATACATATGGCCCAACTTGCACAGCAGTACTGCATTTCTTATCAGCTGTTTAAACATACAAGTAAAACTACAGACATGCAAGGCCTGGTCATGGCATGGTACACAGCAAATTCAAAAGTGTTAAATGTTTTGGTGTTAATAGTCTTCTTGCAAAAGTAGAGTTAATTTTACTCTAAGCAGAGTCACATTCTTTTAATGTAACTCTGAGGTGTAAAATGATAGTAGTTAACAGAGGTGGGACCAAGTCATTGTTTTGCAAGTCTCAAGTTAGTCTCAAGTCTTTATCCTCAAGTCTCAAGTCAAGTCTCAAGTAATGTCAGGCAAGTCAGAGTCGAGTCTCAAGTCACTGGTGTAAAAGTCCGAGTCAAGTCACAAGTCTGAAACTTTGAATTTCAAGTCCTTTCGAGTCTTTAAAAAAAAAAAAACGAAAAAATAATGTTGCAGTTATGCTAAATGTAAATATTAGACCATGTAATTTTAAAATCTGTGTTTTTCTCAACACATGACAAAATAGTGAACTTAGAAAATATACACAAATTGTGAAATTGCACCTCTTTAAAATGCAGCTCAATTAAACCTAGCTCCAAGAATAATTTTCACCGACAGTTCTGAGATAAGCTGCATGTTATTCTTGGATGCGGTTGTAGGACCAGCTTTAAAATCGCATGACAAAAATATCATACACATTAAAAAAAACTGTATCACCAACGTAGCCTGGAAAACATTTGCTAGTTAGATGAAGTCAGCTATCTCATCTTAGCATATTTATATGCATATTTATAATCATACGGTTCTTGGAGTGAGTGCATACACTCATGAAGTTTAGTAACTTCAGGTCACTGCAACAAGCCCAGGTACAGTTTACCGACGGATGGGTGCAGGACCTTGAAATGCACCGTGTAGAACGAAAGACCATCGTACCTATCATAAGTTTACCAGTCTCACAAATTGTCGTCATAAATACACATTCCTTAACCGTTTATTAATAGGACCTTTGAGCTCAACGGTAATTAATTAGTAGTGGAAATCATTTCTGGTAGCATCACAGAAATGTAGCAGTGACAACAATATTGTATGCTGTAATCACCGCGCGGATAGGAGGCGGCTGGCTTGACCGCGGCTCACAAATGACGGCTCACTTTACCGCAGTCTGTAATCGCACTGGGCAATTAGTGATACAAAAAACCTGTTTTATCCTGTGAATAAACGTATATGTTTTTGTCAGTGTACCATAATAACAGAAGCGAAACGCAATATTGTGTCAGGACAATTCACTATTTATGCACAATAAATAAAGGAGCATAGCGCGACAATTTCTGTTCAGCGTCAGACTTGCTTGTAACCTATATCACCAGTTATGTTATGAAAATGACGTATTAACTACTAAAAAACACTGACCTTCGTGTAAATGCTTGGAGCAGACTAACCTGTGAGCTGGAGTGTTCTGGGACGTTATATTTGGTCTTTGAATGGCTGCAATCCAGGCCATCCGTCGCGTCTTTGTTACTTCGGAAACATGGCTCGAACAATTTCTCTTCAATGACGTAATCCGATAACAACCGATCTCTTTACCCGTCGGCTTCCCGTGGCTGTCATGCGACCGGCTATTGCAGTTAATCATACAACGGCTTCTTGACATTTTTGTGTTTCTTTTTATCGCTGTTTAACTGATTTTAATTGAAAGCCTGCGTGCGCTAGTACCGCTTGCCACGAGTTCCCAGAATCCTTTGCGGTTCTACCCGTGAATGACGTCACATTTTCAATCTCTATATAATATGCATGTTAAATTTTATATTTGGGGTAAAATATCAAGTCTTTTCAAGTAAACCGGTTCAAGTCCAATTCAAGTCCCAAGTCATTGGTGTAAAAGTCCAAGTCAAGTCACAAGTCTTAGAACATTTTTTCAAGTCAAGTCTAAAGTCATAAAATTAATGACTCGAGTCTGACTCGAGTCCAAGTCATGTGACTCGAGTCCACACCTCTGGTAGTTAAAATCGAGTGTTAAAAATGAGTGTTTCTCTGTCAACTCTGGAGGTGTTACAATGGAAACATTAACTCTTGACCTCTTAACTCTGAACTCCTAGAGGGGCTATGACACCAATAGAGTGAATTCACAGACTCCGCCCCCAGCACGGCTCCAATCGAAGCTGAAGTGAAGCCGTTTCAGAACATTTTGCTCTACATATTTGAGTTGTTTGCCATGCTTGGTAAGTCATTTTTTCAAAGATTGTTTCAATTATTATTAGCTTTTACTTCTGTGGCTCTTTGGAGTTGAGACAAAGCTGTGTGAAAGGCATTAGCCATGTTGCTCGCTGATAGCATAATATTCTGTTTTAGCTAGCTGAAAGGTATTGTTTGCGGGCAAATACCACAGCCTTGAAAAAAAGCTTGCATGTGAATTTTCAGTCAAACTTTTGGTCAAATACACCTAAAACAATGTCTAGAATGTGAAATGTTGGTATAATGGTGCTACTTGAAGCCTGAAAACGATCGCCCATAAAAATAAAAAAAAACACGACCAAACAGCAGTAGCAGACGTCCTGACTGGGTTCTACGTTAGCATTTAGATCCCTCCAGAGTTTTGTGCACACGGTTTAGGTAAAAATTAAAAAGGTTGAGGTTTTACATTTAGTTCAGTATTACCTGTTGCCTGTGTCCTTGTCTTTTGGGAAAATACTTTACACAAGTAATGGCTCAAAGAGGATTCCTTTTTTTTTCTTTTTTTTTTACTGTGCTGCAATTGTTTACTTGTTTGTGTCATTAATTAGTGTCAACTAATTTTTATTCAATCTCCGCACAGGATATGCTTGTGAAGATGGAATATGGGGGAGAGCAGAAGTGCATTGAAGTTCCACAAAGGGATGAATGAAGGACATGCATATTGTATTGAAGAAATAAGTGATGAGAATGCTGTTATTTGCATTTACCATGTCAGACCTTTTGATAAACAAAATTCTAATGAAAGTGAGAACATGTATACTGTTACATCTTTCAGAAAATGTTTTGAAATTGTGGTGCACAGTTCAGAATAAATGTTTTTCAAAAACCATTGCATCTTTTTAGTAAATGTTTATTTCCAAAAGAAATTTCTAGAAGTTCAGAACAGTAAAATTCCCGCTTTTTAGAATGAATTAGAAGATAACTCTTACGTAGTTAAACTAAAATACTCTTTGAGAGTTAATATATAAACTCTTAACACCAAGTGTTAAATTATCAACTCCAGACAGATTTGGTGTTTAACACTAAATCAGAGTTAACGTACCAACTCTCCAAAAAGAGTTAAATTAACACTCTCTGGTGTGGACCCATATAGACACTTTAATAGCGTTGAAATCAAATCCAACAGTGTTAATTTGGACATGCTGGATTTGCTGTGTAGTCCAAAAGGACTGCAGAGGACTGTTTTGTGCTCATGGGCTAAGAGCAGGGGTTGGTGATCAATTTTGCCAATGAGAAACTGGGACTGTTTGTCAAGGACTGCACCAATAAGCTGAACTCAGTTCTGCTCAATACAAAATTGGTAAATATGAATTTTATCTCTTTGTAAGCTTATTGGTCATGTCATCAACAATCCACTACCCACCCCTGGGCTACAGTGTCAAAGTGTTAGAAGAAATTATGTTTTGCTTTTTTGACTTTTATCAGTGAGATATGCTGAATTAGGTCTGCTCATATTATAGAGTTCCTATAGACAGCATATAAAAAATTTCATCGTTCCAGTCTACAGTAATTATTATCTCACTAACAAGTCAAACAATCTCTACATCCAAGTCCATGTGCATTCATCACCTCTCTTCGTCTTGTAATTGGAAGGTTGCCGGTTCGAGCCCCGGCTCCGACAGTCTCAGTCGTTGTGTCTTTGGGCAAGACACATCAGCCATTGCCTACTGGTGGTGGTCAAAGGGCCCGGTGGCGCCAGTGTCCGGCAGCCTTGACTCTGTCAGTGCGCCCCAGGGCAGCTGTGGCTACAATGTAGCTTGCCATCACCAGTGTGTGAATAGGTAGATGACTGAATGTAGTGTAAAGCGCTTTGGGGTCCATAGGGACTAAGTAAAGCGCTACACAAATACAGGCCATTTACCATTTTACCATTTAATAATGGATTGGCTTTATATAGCGCTTTTCACCAAAGCGCTGTACAATGCCACTATTCATTCACTCTCACATTCACACACTTTTACTCTCGTAACAGCTGTTGGTCTGATCTGCTTCAGTTATATAAATCTCTGCTC
The DNA here is from genome assembly GCF_964374335.1 of Astatotilapia calliptera. NCBI lineage: Eukaryota > Metazoa > Chordata > Actinopteri > Cichliformes > Cichlidae > Astatotilapia > Astatotilapia calliptera. The sequence goes on along the minus strand of NC_137424.1, from coordinate 41,415,959 downwards.
TCTTCCACAGTGTGACTTTTGTCTTCCTCCCCTCACCCCCAACCCATCATGGCAGATGGCCGCCCCTCCCTGAGCCTGGTTCTGCCGGAGGTTTCTTCCTGTCGAAAGGGAGTTTTTCCTTCCTACTGTCTCCAAGTGCTTCCTCACAGGAGGTCATTTGATTGTTGGGGTTTTCTCTGTATTATCGTAGGGTCTTCACCTTCCAATATAAAGTGCCTTGAGGCAACTGTAGTTGTGATTTTTTAAATATTTATTTATAAGTGACTTATGTATGTATGTATGTGTATATATATGTATATATTGTACTATTCTTAGTTAGCGTATTGTCTGTCTTGTCTTAATGTTGGTTTAAAATGGAGCACTGTAACAAAAAATAATTTCCCCCAGGGATCAATAAAGTATTCTGATTCTGATTCTGATTCTGATTTGGCTCTATATAACTAAATTGAATTGAACTGAATGTCTTCTTGGGTTGATGAGCACATACACACACATAAATATACAGTCACATACCCAGACACAAGTGAAAGCTCCTACTGAGACCGGGGTCTCCTCACTGTGATGGGGACAGACATTATCGACCTTCTCCATCTCACAGTAAAAACCTCAATGCAGGGTAGTGACAGGGGTCAGTGTCAGGAGACTGGATGAATGTATAAAAGGATGGCATAGACTGAGGGATAGGGGGTGACTCCAAAGGCTACTAGCTGTCAAGGTGCAGTGATACGGCCAACATTATAATATCAGTGCACCACATCTTAGCTATTTAGCCAGTCAGACCCTTCTGCCGCTCAGACAAGCCCCATCATGGAAAGGACTTCAAATACAGATTAGTTCTGACCACACTCTCCTCTTCCCACTGTAGTTCTTACAAGAGTAATTACAGTTTTCAGAGCAGTATCCACACTTAAGAAGATAAAAAAAAAATAACAATCCAGCTTATCCCAATCCAGTGCTTGACTTTGGACTGATACAAAAACATAAATCAAAGTGTATTACTGATGGGAGGGGCCTGGCGAACTTCACATCTAGACTTTTGTTGGTTAATAGGTTGCATTAAGCCCATCAAGTGGTGTGGTGTGTGATAAGCAGTCTCACGGGCGCAGTAGGGGCCTGAAGAAGCTCTTGTAATGAATGGTTGGAGCACTGCTGATGCGCGGCAATCATTAACAGCCTGATAATTACTCTGGATACCTCAGTGGGTTGTGTGTATGTGTGTGTGCGTGACGCAGATAGAGCCATTACGATGTGTGAGGCCTCAGAGAGAAAAAGATAAGTGGTGTGTTTGTGTGTATCAAGCTTTGCTGGTTAACATATTGTGGATGTGTGTGGCCTAGAAACGTCCTACTCCAGCTTTGTATTCATATTCATGCTAACAGTTGCAAATATGAGCGCTTTTGCCACTGCTTACTCTGGAGGTGTTTGAAACTGTCTCCAGCAAGGCTGCTTTTAAAACAAAACAGCACGGCCTGATTAAGTAAGCTTGATGGCTGCTGGCTTTCTGAGGAATAAAAATTACCCATCCTCTCTTTGCCCTTTTATCTCAAATTAAAACAGCTCACTTAAGTCTAATTTTGCAAATGTTTCCTAACATCTGTTTGATCAAATGTTTAGATTTTCTCGAGGGTTGGTAATCAGACACTTACTTTAACACTTTTTTTTGTTCACTTGCTTTTTTTTTGTATGACTCACTGTTTGATGTCACCTTGGACACAAAGTCAACCGCAAGCAGTGGTGACGCCGCACTGTAATATACTAATAAGAGGAAGAATAAAGAAAAAGCACATGAATGCTCTTATGTGGCTCTGAAATGGCTCTAAATGATGCAGTTTGCACAATGCTCAAAACATACTAGCAAACATTAAGACCCTTAAGGACTGACAATAATCTTGTTTATGCCGAAATGCATATATTGAAAAAGTGAGACATTGTTACTTTGAAGCAACCGCTGCAGATGCCTGTTTATCTCCGCTATTTGCTTTACAGTTAAGATCAAATTTGAATTGTGCTCATATTTTGTTTGTTGTAAAAATTTAAAGTGTTGACTGTTTTGCGTATTTTGGACACATTTAAGTCCAAACTTGGCAGTTTTTTGTCTACTGCAGCAAAGGCATAGAAAAAGGAAAACAGTACTAGCGACAAGTTCAATGAGGAGAGATAATTTGGATGAACTGCACTTGATTTATTAAGACAGAGAATTTGCATAATCAGTTATTTGGTGATTAAACTCAGATGAACCAACATAGCAGAGCAGAGTCGCAGCAAAGATAGAATCAGGACAGTAACCCCCAGAGTCTAGACAGTGAGGATGGAGATGAAGATGGAGGACTGGATGGGGCACTGAGTGATCATGATGAGGCGGCGATGGGGAGGAGGCGGGTCACACAAACGAGAGCCTGAAAGGCAGAATGACAGAAGAGTGCAGAGTGCTGACATTTAAAGCACACGGAACAGAGACTGATTGGCTCAAAGAAGGCGGGAAACAAAATGACTGGACTAGAGTAATGATGTCAGAACTGGGTTTGACAGTGTGAGGTCAGAATCAGAATCAGAATCAGAATACTTTATTCATCCCGAGGGAAATTAGGGGTTACAGCAGGCAGCACGCTAATGGCGCATGCGCACTCACAAAGGAACCTTCTGACCAACTTTACACAAACATCACATTGGGCAGACATGTCAGAAAGGTAGGCTGATAGGAAAAACAACGAAAATACACTACATGAGGTAAGAGGAGGAGAAAAAAAACTCCACTCAGACTGAGCTCCTAGTGGGAGAACAGTTTGATAACAGAAAAAACACCTCAGCACAAAAGCACATGACTATCAATACACCATAGAAAGACGAGACAAGCAACAGGGGCGGGTAAAGGGTAAGAGAGAGCCGGCGTAGACAGCGCATCCGGTCCTGCAGCATCTGTGCTGGTCCAGTTGACTGCTATCATCCCCGGTAGGGCACAAGCATCGAAGGCGTTGGAAAGGGAGGGGGATGAGTGAGTGCTTGTCAGTGTAAGTGTATGTGTGTGTGTGTCCAGAGTTCAGCGGCGACAGTGTCCTTCGCACTATCAGGCTAAGTAAACAGTCTGCCAGCCAACCCAGGTGGCCTTCATGGGACGGGAAGAATAGTCATCACACAGTCGTTATCAGGGAGTTGTTTTGGTGGGCTCCAGCCTTGGGCCTAGCAGCTGGCGCCGTGGTGTCCGAATGTTGAATATTGTTGATTTCTGTTTTGTGAGCAGCTCAAATTTTAGCACTCTGAGACTGGTCCCTCAACTTCGCGTTGGAGAGCCGCGAGCCTCCCCATGATGGTATCAAACTTCAGTTCCAAGGTGTTGTCAGTCTTTTGATTCTGAGACTTCACAACTGCAGTGATCCGTTCCGCGATGTTTTCCAGCTGTCGCTCAAGGGTGTCATTTTGAGCAGGCCTCTCTCTGATGTTTCCCCTCATACGCTCAATGGTGTTGTTTTGAGCCTTCACAGCAGCAGTAAGCGTCTCCAAGGTGTTGACCATATTACGTTCGTTGTGAGAGGTCGCACCTCGTCCCAGCGCTTCGAATCCAGCGGGCAGCCATGTGGGGGTTTGAACAGCCGGTTCCGCTCTCTTATTTCTCTGATAAAGCAGGGCTAGGCCAACGCCGATCAGCATGAACCCTGTTATCATGGTTCCGAATAGGTAGATATCTTCAGCGTCCTCGATGGACAGTCCCGCCAGGCACATGATCCTCCAGTTCTGCCACCCGTCCATCGTGTAACCGGCAGGGAAAGTCCCTCCAGGGCACTCAGGCTCTCCCGAGCCCCGACTTCTCGTTGAGAAAAGGGTGTCAATAGCACTCAGAGACCAGTTGATCAAATCATAATTGTCTTTTAGGTTTAGAGAACGACAGTGAGAGACTGTTCCAGGGAAAAGTAAGGTGTGAGGGAGGATAAGTGTAAGGGATGTAAAGAAGTGGCTAGCAGCCCCAAACACCCAGGAATGCAGGTAGATGAGTGCATTTACCTATTCCTCACTGAATCTATGCTTAAGCATAATTAATTAGGCAACTTTTAGCGATGACAGCCTAACCGACTGTTGGTGATGAAAAGAGGGAAGAGTCTGGATTAAAACTACCAGCACTGGAAGCAAATAATGCTAATGATTAATAAATGGCAAAGCAGGGAACATACAAGACAGTTACTAATGCAACTGAAGTCTGGAGCATAAGCTAGCTAAGATACAGCCACTGGGAGTCACCCCTCCTTCCCTTGGGGAGTACCTACTTTCCACTATAAGCACGCCCCTTTCACTCAATTGCACAGTGTCACCAAGAGATGGCGCTTTCTTCAAAAAAACTTTGGCTAGTTAGCTATAGATGATTTTCTCAGTATTATTGTAGAGTCTTTGCCGTATGTACGAAGCACATTGAGGCCACTGTTTTGATTTGGCGCTATATAAAGAAAACTATCAAGGTATTTCAAACATGTTCTTTGGACATTGGCTTCTTTTTAAATCATTTTCAGTCCTGTCCTTGTACCTTAGATGTGAATGTTTTTTTCAAGCTCCATTTTAACCATTTTTGTTGTTTCTGTTTAAACCGACAATTTGTTCAAAGGAGAGTACATGCTCTCACAGTTACCCCAAGATAAAGAAAAACAGCAGTAACAACAGTCAACAGTAATAGGTAAAGAACAATGGCAGGTTACGACTTCTATGGTGTGCAACTGACAGGACAATGAGAACTTGGTTTACTTAAGACCATCGTCCCTTTGCAGCGTCTAACATTTGGGAGCACCCGTCCACTAGGGCTGTTCGATATAATGAAATATATCGGATGACGATATAAAAACGTCTATCGTTTCATTTTACGCTATCGTTTGTTTCGTGGTGTCGCAAAATAAACTGTTTACGGCAATATTTTTTCATCGTTTTGATGGTCACTGTAGTGGCTATGTTAATTTCTTAAAGTTCTCTCTTTCTCTTGTATTTAATGTAACCACACTACAGACAGACCAGCGTTTGTTTTTATGCGTTGTCATTAGCAACAACGACGGTAAAACCACTGCGTGTCCGCTTGTTCCACATAAACCTTTCACAATAAAGCTCAAGATCCTGTTGAGACTTTTCAAAATAAACTGAATCACGTAAAAGAGCAGATTATTTACGGACGAGAAGCAAAAAAGAGCCGCCAGGTGCTAAAAAAATAAACCTTAGACTCAAACGTTGGAACAGGCTTTTCCCCGCAGCACGCTGTGTAATAAATACTTACAAAGAAAACGGCGGCTGTTACAACTTATGTCTAAAAATGTATCGTTTCATGCATCAGTTAAAACACTCGACTCCAGGTACGCGACGCCCAGCTGGAAACACTTCACGCCAGTCGATCTGCCCGAGATTCACAGAATTTATAGAAAATGTTAAATTTTTGTGATTTATATCGTTATCGGACGATAGATGTCTTAATATCGGAATATGAGCTTTTGGGCATATCCCACAGCCCTACCGTCCACTTGTATAGCTTGTATTCAACGTAGCAACCAAGGTAGACTTAGCTATCCTGCATAAACAAAACAACTTATAGCAGATTCCCACGAGAAGCAATTTTCTTTTGTGTTATCTCAACTTTTGCTGAATTGTCTGCAGCTCCTGCACACTCAGTGATTTGTTCCTCCCACATTATACAAAGGAGACTATCCACCATGCACTGGTCCCTCTTCCATGCAATCAATTTCAAAACTCAAAACAATGGGTAGTACTCTGACCTTATGGTTTCACATCTTTTCTAGTTTTTTGGAGAGGCACTACAATACAGCTACAGTCTTGTTTTTCATATTTTGTACAAGCCCATAAAGAAATAAATATATTGTCTTATTGTGCAGCATTCGCTTTTTAATCACCTAAGGTTCAAATCAACAATGCTTTGTTTTATCATTCAGCACGCTGATGTTTGGCCACTGTCCAGGGTGGTGTTTCAGTGACTGAGAGCCCTAACAGTGCTGGCCCGCCCTGCTTAGTTTAGTCTACCGAGGGGTAATTGAATAGCACAAGGCTGCAATAGCATTGGACTGGAGGAATGCTGAGCTGCAGGGGAATATGGAGAAGGTTTCAGCCAGCAGCAATTAAACAGAGAAATGATGCGTGAAATAGAAAAGAGGAGGGGAGTGTTGGTGAAGAGAGAATAAAAGCGAAGAGATTGTAGAGGGTAGCAGGAAACGTCTAAAACTGTATGAAAAACAGTGGAGGTAGAGTAAAAGAGAAATGATGGTGAAAAGAGATTAAAGTTTTGTTAAATATAAAAAGACACCAGGGAGAAGATAGGATTGAGACTCTGCAAGTGGCCATACTAGAAAGCCAGTGCTTAGGCCTGGTGGTAAATGCAGCGTAAGCATGTACTATATATCACTCGTGACAATATTTTGGACTAACCTTCCCTTCAGAGTGCAGGGTTTGAAAACAACAACTAACTTGCAATCATCAGAGATGTATATTGTTACAGTCTTTCCTAAATTTTGACAGAAAGAAAAACGTTTTCAGCGAATCGATTTCCCCTAAAAAGCTGCTGCAGCGTAGACTGTTGTTTTGTAAGCTAAGAAAAAAAGATAAAGTTGCACGAAACATGAATTGGTTAGTTAAAATAATGTACCCTTGTTTTACAAGTAATATTTTTTGATACTTGCTATGTTATTTGAAATCCCTCTATCCAGTTCCATTCTTGAATATCTTATTGTCAGACTCCATATTGGCAGATCACCATCCCTAGTTTCATGTTTCCATGTATGACAAAATATGAGGGTTAAGACAAAAGGAACAATTAAGCACCACCCAAGACACGGGTGGTAAAGGTGGAACCACTTGGGATACTGTGGCAAAAGAATATCCCCTCGGGAATCAGGCAGTAAAGGAGAAACCCATCGGGAGGCCTGGCAGGTGGAGAGGAATAGAGGCAGAATCCCAGAGGAGAGTGTACATGATGCTGGTCATAAGGCAGGAAGGTTTAACCGCTCAGGAAACCTCAGTGAGGAGAGCACCAATGTTGACGCTGGGAAGGAGGCTGTGCAGAAGGCTGTGCAGAAGGCCTGTAAAACTGACATCCTGTTTCCTGAGAATGGACATGATGCAGAAGCAGGACAGGCAGATAGGTAGTGGTGAAGCCCTTTTGGAGGCTGTGAAGGTATAATCCTTCAGGAGGTCATGCTTAAAGCAAAAGCTGAATGTCTTGAGACAACAGCTAACAAAGTAAAACAGAAAATAATAAAACAACTAAGTATTCACAGAGAAAATAAGCCTCCAACTGACAAGAACAGATGGAGAAAGCTAGAATATTATGCAAGGAATTCAGGAAGTAAACTCAAATTGCACACTCCAGAAATCCTAACTAGAACTCAATTATAGACAATAGCAATAGCCACAGGCGACTAATAATCAGAACCAGTGAAACAAACAAAATAAACACACTTAGAAATAATCAAACTCCACAACAAAACCCAGAGACCACGACACAAACATAACAAAGATTAAAAATAATGTGTGATTACAAGTAGTGCTGCCCTCTTTGGATGCTTTTTCATCAGGTTTCCAAACAGACTTCATGACTAATCAGAACAGCGCAAAATAGCAACATTTTATTAAACACAATGGGCCCACTTATTACAGACCTTAACATGAATCAAGCCTCAATTCTGCTTTTATATCTCATCATGAATGTTTTGTAAAAGCAGTCATCTAAACCACATTTTTTATTAGTGGCTCTTAAAACCAATTTACAATGCAGATGCTTTTCAAAATGTCATCGTTTAAAAATATGTGGAGTAATCCGCTGCTAAGATTTTGACACATGAAGGTTGAGTGGTTGCATTGTCAACGCGCAGCTGACGTCAGAGTTTGTGGGAGGGAAAAAGAGGCGAGTAGCCTTTTCTGAAAGCAGGAGGAAGAGCTTTCCTGGCCTCTCCTGCATCTTTGCTCACAAGCTTGTTAAGAGTTCATCCGATCTCATATTAGTAACCACAGCTGGATATCTACTGAGAGTTTTCCACACACGCAAATGCTCATGTAGACCAGGCCCAGGGGTTCAGGGATTTAATAGATGATAGAGGAGGAGGTTTTAAAAGGCACAGTGTGGAGACTCTTGAAGTACACTTAAATGTCAGTGACCAGAGCAATGTTAAGGTCCTAGATGACTTCTGCATGGACTATAGCTGAGCTGCCCCCATACACGTGGCCTAATGAGTGAAGCTCTGTGAGCCTGCAGTGTGGAGAATCCTCCTAAAATTGGTCTTCAACTTTCAAAATGTTACGAGTAAGAAGTAACTTTAGCTGCAAATCAGCTTCACACTTTCCCCACAAAGCCAGACCCAGATGTTCGGTTGACGTGCAAAAGAAGGGGAGGTTTTCACTGTGGACACGCACACACTCTTGGATCCAGTTTATAGGCATTTTGTTATACGTGTCCACTGCATTAACGGTTGAACCCAGAGCGCTCCTTTGGACAATTGTTTCAGAGAAAAATAAAATGTGCAATAAAAGAAAAAAAAGAATGAAATCTGAAATGGAGAAGTGTGGAATTACAGCAGATCCATGACCTCTGCGAGCCGGAGCTGCACAGCTGCCCCTCATACTCATCCAGCTGCCCTCTTCCTTCTCCGCCTCTCCCTCCATCTAATCCTGCCAGAGGACTTTAATTTACTGCCCAGACTTCCCTCACACAATTTCTTTAAAAGTACATTTTATGAGACTGCAATTCCATTTCATAGGAGGCCCTGTACAGTAAATCCTATTTGCGAAGCGTCATATGCGGTCACATTAACATGACAAAAGTGCCAGTCTGGAGTCCTGTGCTTTGCTCTTGCTCATATTATCGCCTCCTGAAGCATTTTATAGGATACCAGAGTGCCAACTCGTGTCCATCAGCAAAGTTGTAGTGGCTACTGCTGAGGCGTAAGTGTCGACTGAATGGAAGATAAAAGTGTCTAGGCTACACAAACAGCAGCAGACACCTAATATGAATCAATAATATCGCAGCCATTTCTCTCTGGAAAAGTATCTACAGCTCAAATGTTGTTTTAGCAAAGTTCAGGGGGATCAAGGCATCAAAGCAGTGAAGAGATTGAAGAAAGTGTGCATTTATACAGCGCTTTTGAAGTAACCTTTGAAAAAAAAGCTCATGTGCTCCCGTTTCCTGCTATTTTCAGGCCCAATCTATAGGCTTAGTGCTTCCATAATGCTGCATTCTTTCAATGTCAACTAAGTGGTAAAGTTTTCAGCACCTCAATCAACATTCACATCGCGCCCCTGCAGGCGACTGACATACAGATTTTTCTTTCCACCACTTGGTCACTCCCCTCCTGTGTCAGCACAGGCAGGCTTAGCTGTCGAAGTTGTTGTCATCCGACTTTTGAAAGTCTTTTGATGAAGTATTATTACCATATGGCTATTAAACAGAATCCAGGTGTTACGATCTTATGAGGCTTCTTCGCTGCAGTTTCCCTCGCAACACACCGTCTAATCATAAACTTCATCACTGAAGCTAACTACGAGTAAGGAAACACAAAAAAATGCACACAATTTAAAGCTTTGAAGAAGTTACTGCTATATAGTCATAACTATTTAGGGGAAAGACTAGAGCAGTTGCATTTTTTCTGCAGGTTCCAGGCAGGGAGACTGGAGTTCTGAGCCAGAGCCATATGGTCTTGTTTCAGCAGCCCATTTCTTGTCATTAATGAGCTGTGATTGATTGGACCGTCGGCGCTGCTGTGTGTGGTGCAGGCACTGAAAGAAAGATAAACAAACGGTGATCAAGTTAAGTGACCTCCTGACCTTTAGTGCTAAACTTTTTCGCAGCCAACTCTACACTGTAGAAGCTCAATATGGACACTTACTCCTGTTTTTTTAATCTTTTTGATTAAATAATATAGATGTTATTAAACTTCATATATGAAAAACACGTCTTGTGTTTTGCCCTCATAAACTTTGCAAAATGTTCTATAAGGTTTTCTCATTTTTATTTTTCCAACCTTTTTTAACGTTTCAACCTTTACCGGCTAATATAAGAACTGTTTTCTGTATGTACACGAGCTTGTTGTACATTTGTATGTAACTACCCAGCAAATATTTCTGTTTTGAATAAACATTGGCTGTCAATCTTCTTTCAGCATCTAGTCCTGGTTTAAAAGTAGTCCCAGTATGAAAGCTGAACCGATAAGCATTGTAACATTAGCTAAAATCGGACTGGAGGAAGGACCCTTATTTCTAACTCAGTTTGTCAGACTACACAGCTGGTCCCTGCCTTAGACGCTGTGCTGGCAGCTTTAACCAAACAATCTAATATAATAAGAAGGATATTTGTCTGCTGATTTTTTCTCCCCACAATAAACCTCTTGTGGTTTTAACAGAACCCATCCATCCTTGTGATTCTTTTACAGTTCTCAACTGTCATGCGGTTTGTAGAGACACCTGTAATCGATCAAAGATCAGTACACCCTGATACAAGCGAAATATCTGATCAGCCTCGCGGTGTTTATAGGTTATTTGCGCTGCCCTTGTGCCGCATTATCTCGCAGGCTAGTTAAAGAGAATGCCGACACAAACACGGCATCCTAAGCTGGCAATCAAAAAGTTCGCAAACTGCTGTCTGTGCAAGTTTACAATGGTAACCTTCTAACGTGTGACAGTATTTACATAAAGGATTCAGGCTTGGTTGGAATATTAATTATTGATGTGAACTGTAATGAATGATTTATAACCAAAGCCAATCAGAAGCTGCTGTCTCCCAGAGCCACCTGAGGGATATTATATATTTATAACTCAAGGACATGCTGTCATTGTTTAGGCCTACCTACTTACTCCTTGGTTTACAGCAGAGCAAAGCTTTTGTTTCCCTCTCCATTGTACTTTGCCTTCAAAGACAACTGCTATTGGCTGTTCAGCAGAAACCGTTCTCAGGAGACAACATGTGGCCTTCCTTTAAAGAGCGCTCTTGTAGGATGCACACACACTACAAACTAATGCGAGCGCTGTTTTCTCTCAGGCAGAACTTCATGCACACTTTTCTTGAACTTCAAATAAGAAATAATATTGGATGTTCACAGATCGACTGATGACCTTTTCTGCTTGTTCTCATTTGCAGGAGTTAATTTGCAGCAGAGGACAACATTTTGATTGAGCCCGACCAAGAAATCAGTCACAGCAATGAGCGCGCATGCAGAAAAAACAGCAAACAAAAACATCAACAAAGAACACAGTCATAGTGCTTTTGTATAAATCTCAATGAGAATGAGAACGCACTTAGCACAGTGTCATTAACGCTGCATTTGGAGGCACGGCAATATGCAACGTGGTTTTGATAAATTAACAGAGTCAGTAAAACAAGGTAATATGTTGATGTGGGCTGCTGGAAATGCATTTACTTGCTTCAAAGTGACTCGGGCACCCATGGGAGTGGAGCAAAAATGATTGGGCCAAATTGATCGTCGCTTGGAATTAACCCCACTCTGATTGGTGCTATTGTAATTGGAGGTCAAACGGGTTACTGTAATACATGATGTACAATTGATAATTAGGAGTCTTCCGATGTGCAGAGTAAATTAATTCCTACGAACGAGTTCCCACAATGTGCAGGTTCATAGGTTGTTAATCAGACTAGCCTCTTCCTGAACGGCACAAACACTTTGCACAGATGATTAACGTTAAACATAATTGTATGTAAATGGAGATTTTGGAATAATCCACATTACTCAGCTGACGGTCTTCTGTGTAAAGCTTTTCAGCTTCTGTTGAAAGGTTTGCATTAAATAAAATATTCAGTGTCGGTAATGTGAATACGAATACGAATTAAAATGTGATTTAATTGGTCATCTGGAAACAGAATTTCCTTCTATAAAAACATTCGTTTGTGGTCGAACCACAGTGGCATTCACGTATCCACACAAATCTGGTGCAGAATCAAGATCAGTGGCACAATGACTCTACATCTTTAATGGTGTGTTTGGCCTTTTTTATGACTACAAGACATAAAAATCTTTTAAAAAATGCTGAAAAGGGGGCAAAACTTGCTAATGGTCAATTTAGCTTAGCTCAGTTGCTAAAAAAAAAACCGATTTTAAACCATTTATTGAAACATTTATTTACACTGCTGAATGGTGTCCATGCATTGCTCTTGGGACCATGTAATACTGTGAGAGAACATCCATCCATTCATTTTTCATATCCAAACACACACACAATCTGCTCAAAATGCTGATTTTTAACTAATTTATTTCCAATTAATTTTATTACATAAGTAAAATATACATTTTTACATTTAATGGAATCAAATGAAGTTCATTTGACTGGTTTACATTCAGTTTATACCAAGCAAGTTTTCCTTAATGATTAATTATAAATAATCCTTTTATCTTATAGATACGGCCTGCAGTCGCCTGCAGTGTGAACGTAGCCTAAGTGGGGGTCGACTGTTTTGCTTCATTGTTTATTGAGCATGAAGAATCTTTTTTTTTTTTGAGTGTGTGATCAATCACTAATAAATAAGAGTGGCTAATGACTAAAGTTTAAAATTTTAGGATTTTCTAATAGTCATTAAATTATTTATTAATTATTTATTAAAATAAACACTATTGCTTTATTTACTGACTTTAGAATGTTTGTGAAATTGTTATGAAATAAATCAAATTTTTATGAACATGGACATTAATTGTTAAGTAAACACGGGTTTGTACGTAATGCATTTCAACAGGAAATATGTTTTGTATAAATATAGAGTATGCACCATGGTAACGAAGAAAACAAAGCATTAATGCTAATTTGTCCATCCTTCATCATCCGATTATCCAATTCAGGGTCGCAGGCTGGCTGGAGCCTATCCCAGCTGTCATATGCCGAGAGGAGAGTTACACCCTGGACAGGTTGCACAGGACAAACACAAAGAGAGACACAACTGATCATGTTCAGCATCACACCCACAGCCAATTTGGACTCACCAGTTAACCTGACATGCATGTCTCTGGGCTGTAGGGAGGGAGTGGGAGAATCCAGAGAGAGCCCGCACAGTCACAGGTGGAACATGCAAAAACCTATTAACCCTCGTCCTGTGAGGAGTCAGCGCTAACTGCTGCACCACTGTGCTGCCGCTATCATGAAGCTAATAGAAAAGAAAATAGGGGGGGGGGGGAATATATTTTCTATGTGGGATTTGAACAGCATTCTGTGAACCAACACTGCCCCAGTGTATTCAACACTTTTAATGTGAGTGAGGATTTACGGCCTGAATGCCTTTTTAATTTTACCAAATGGACACTGCGCTGCATCATATATGCTGAATACTGAGAAGTCTATGGTACGCTGTAATGTTGACGCGATGCCCACTTTGCTTAGGCTATTGCACAAAGGCCCTCTCATGCACTGGAGCCTGTGTATTATCTTCCTACTCTCCACACCCACACATACAGCAGCCTATTGTTGAGTGCAATATTTTTTTTCCTTTTTTAAGAGTCCATTCTGAGGAAAGGTTGAAGAAAGAAATCAGCAGCTTCTGATAGGAGTGACTCCTCTGCGTTGTAATGCACGCTTGATGCTATTTTTACTCTTACGGCAATTACTTTGTACCTGTTACTGAAGATATGTGGCTCATCCATACACACTTTAGCGAGTCGTGTGTATTGACATTACACATTCAGCGAACAGAAAATCCAGATGAAAACGGCGAGACATCAAACCATCAATCTCTTTCAGAAGGCTTCTCACCCATTCATTAATCAATAATTCTCCATCATCTGCAGCCACATTGTAAACTACAACACGGTGTGATTTTCTGCATGAACTGGAGTTCAAAGGCTTTGCATATTCGTGAAAATTATACAAGCTAGTCCCTCTGACGGCTTAGCCTCACTCTCGTGATTGTGTTCAAAGCTATTCTAAAGGATCTTGTCTGAAGTGGGGGCCATTTGAAGTGGCTTTGGCAGCTGCTGTAAGAGCTAGGTACCCGTTGCACAAGATAGGCAGAGCCATTGTTGAAGAGTTGGCCAACTGTTCTTGCTCCGTTTGTTTGGACATGCTGCAGACACGATTTGGCCCTTTACTCGGCTTCTCATTTCACTCAGCTTACAGCATTTTTGTCTATGGCAAAATGACAAGCCATTAATATGGATGTGACGGGAAGACGTGTGAAGCGTGCACACAAAGTGCTTTAAACTACATGCACCTTTTGCAAAGATGTGTGCAGAATCCCAAAAAAATTATAAGGAAAGGAAGTTTGCATGGCAACGTAGTGCTGCCGAACATTCATCAGGAGTGCTTCTGTAAAGTTTTGTAATTAGCATAAAGGTAATGTTTTGATGCAACTCTAATAGCACATTTCATCCTCGACTAACGTTCAAAAAAATTAATTATAAAAGCAAAGCAAAACCTTCCAAAGAAATTGCATCTGTACTGAATTCAAAGTCAAAGTGAAATTTTTGGAATAGTTGTATGTAAGGAAATATTAACTATAATTGCAGCTATCATCCACATCTTCTTTTACTTTTTCTTTGTCCTTCTTTTAAAAAATATTTCTCTCCTGTGAACTATGTTTACACAGTCAGCAAAGACCTGGTGCTCATTAGAGTTCTTGTCATAGCCTTACATAGCCTGAGAATATACAGGGATTTTACTTACTTTCATAGCAATTAAGAGGCTATGTAGCGGCTTGTTTTGCCCACACATGAAGTGGACACCTCGCTGACATTTGGTTGACCATGAACACACCTGTATACCAAGTATTCTAGAGTCAATTGTGAGGCCATCTGACTGACAGATAAAACGTGTCTGAAAAGGACAATGATCGCAGGCCCAGCAGTAAATCGAATCGAATGACTAAAAGAAAAGAATCAACAAGCTTCAATGACTCAGTCAAAGTCCTCAACTTAACTGCAGTGCTGTGGTGGGACCTTCAGAAAGCTGTATATAAACACATGCCTGCAAATTTGAATGAACAGAAGTGTAAAGCAGGGTGGGCCAAAATTCCTCCACAACGATGTGACAGACTGACAAAGTCAAACAGAAAAACATTAGTTAAGGTTTCTGCTGCTCAGGATGGTTCTACAAGCTACTGAATAATTCACAAGGCAGTTAAATGCCATTATGATTAGGAAGCTGAAAAGTTATATATTACATGTTTCATGCAACAGGTATGAAGTTCAGGTTGCCATTTTACCATTATTTCCTGACTTAATTCTTCTTCCTCTTTTAACATCCACGAGGTCTTTGTAGCTTCAGCTCAATCATGTTAGTGGTGCATGTTTGACTTGCTTTAGCGGTCTGTACTTTTTGCTTCCAACCACAAAAAAATAAATCAAATTAAACAAAACAAGAAAGATAAATATAAGTTATATGTGATTTCTTATAGCATACAGTCGAGTGGTTATATTACAGACTACTTAAAGTTTGCTTTTAATGGCTGTGTCTCCTCTTTTCCTCCTGTTGTCATCCACAGCTGCTCTCAGATAGCACTCTGCATCGCTGCCTCTTTTTAGCCTGCCAGGCAAATTTAATCTTGAAATTCAGTTTTAATTGCAGTCCAATGTGATGCAGCTGACTTATGGCTGTAATTTCTTTGGGTGAATTTAATTTGGTAAGTCAATAAACAAATTATTTTTGGGCAGGAAGAAAAAAAAACAATCAAAAGCTCTCTCTGGGTAGCCATGACAGCAGGAGTATTATGATAAATGGTCATTTGATGCACTTGTAAAAATAGATATATATATATATTTTGGCGGCAGTGTTATTATTGTTGCATGTAAATGCAACAATAATAACACATTTGCATTGTAATGTGTCCAGTACCTTTGATAATATTCGACTGAAGTACCATTAGGCTTAGTATTGGCCCTCCTTTAGAAAACATTGTTTGGATTATCATGGTTTACAGAGCCTCTGTCTGCCCTCCTTTCTCTGGCATATGTTATCTGCTGTTGCAGCTGCATGGCACCAAGTAAAGAATAACCCCCCACGCACCCCCCACCCACACCCCATCTGCTGATCCAGTCATGCACTCCTTTATTTCCATCCCTCTCATTTGCCAAAGCCTACCTGATGTACCCAGCGCAGAGGCTAACCTGCTATGAACATGGCTGCTCCGCAGTTCTGGCAAGAAATAAACCCTTTCCATTCCTGGAAGGGCTACGCAGCGCTGATGTGCCATGCAATCTGCGTGGACTGGCTGATGGTTGCACTTAGCTCCACTCCTTGTTGCCAACACGAACAGCCCCTACCGAAACTGCTTTCGATGCGTGCCAGTGTTCCCACCATCCCTTGAATGGGCGTCAGGTTGCCGTGCCAAATTTGCTGGTGCCACTTTGGATTTTTCCCATTAATCGATGTATTGTTGAAGCCGACGCCTGCTGCAAGTGAATGAGATTCGCGACTGCGTGTTGGATGTTACACGACGGGACACGCACAGACAGACAGACAGACAGAGACTCATCAATCAAAATCCTGTGAAGGGCTCGCACAAATGTGCCGTGTCTTGTGCCATTCCTAAGACTGCTCTGAATATTTCTGCACTCAGAGACTCATCATTATGCCATAATTGTCTAAATATGCAAAAATCCTCTTTATTTGCTAATTGATGAACACACAGCAAAATGCTAGCAAAAAAGGGAGGGTTGTGACACAATGTTAGCTGATTAGCACGGCTGTCGAGGTTTTATTTTTGGGGGAGAAAAAAAGCTCAATTCGCAATTATGCTGCATTGAAAAACTCGTGCATGTGTCCCACTAGAACAAGAAAACGCATCAGATTTATTTGTTTGCTTTCACTTATGTTAGAAGTGGAGCAGTTGTTCTTAGCATGGTGTCCCATTTCAGAGAATTCTTCTTAAAGATGAACCGTATTGCAAAGTGTTGCAGCTTAAGCAAGATAATGAGCCACTATTTCTGTTTGATTTACTTTGTTTCCCAAAAATAAATGCACAGCATAGACAAAAAAAACCCAACTTCCTACACATGAAACTAAAGGGAACACAGGGGACCCGTGGCAAAGAGGAAGTCATTGTGTTTTCGCCTGATTAATCAAGCTTGTATTCAGATGCTCAAACCAGCAAGACATTGTTCTATAGCATTGTTTAACAGGAAATAATGTACTCTGGGAGGAAGGGGGCGACGGAAGGGGAAAGATGAAATGCAAGCAGAGAACGAGCGAGGAGGAAGAAGAGCGACGAGAAATTTAAAGGAGGAAGGTCCTGGGTGTCTGCAGAGAAGCCAGAGCCTTTGGGGACCCAGTGTGTACAAGGTAGCAATTATACATGATGAAGTGCCTCCCTCTGCAGCCCCCTTCAGCAGTCATTTCCCACTAGTGCGTGCCACACCACAGCCCACACCACAGCCACATACATCTTCCTGTTGCAAAAGATCTCATTAACGACCAATAGATGGGACGTCACTTATCTTTATCAAACATATGCATAAGTGCCCACTTATGATTCTCTTCTCCCACTTTCCCCTTCCCTCTCTTTTCCTCTGCGTGTCTCCTTTTCCGATTTAAGACACATTGTCTTTGAGGCAAATCAGTTTCATTTAGCAGCATAAAGGCAGAATGGAGGTTAGTCCAGTGAAATGGAACAACTTTCTTCCTTATTAGGCAAATGGCAGGGTGTACTATTTCTCCAGCAAAGATGGGTGGTGGTGGTGGTGATGGTGGCGCTGGGGGATCAATGACACTGTAATGGCCATAATTAGCACTATAAAGCTGAAGCAAGAGCCATGAGAATATGAGACTGAATGCTGATTTTTATTGTCATAAATTACTGCTTGAAGCACGTTCCTATTACATGCTCCTGCTTTGTCCAGTTATGATTTTAGTTTGTAGCCTGGGATTACTAATATTGTACTGTTAACAATAAGCAGCGTTCAATAGAATTTCATTAAACGGGAGGTCAAGCCACATAGGGGGACCTTTAAGACGTCGCACGCAAAGGAAAAATACTCTGAGTGTGAATGCTCAATGTTTAAAGTGGGTGACCTGCTTAAATTCAGTTTCCATTGTTGATCTTCTCCTTGTAAAAAAAATCATTAAGCACATTATGAATGGAAATGAACATGATCTTAAAAGAAATGCCTACAGCACCTCGCTATGAAAAGGCAAACAAAGGGAAATGTGAAGAGGCCACGGCTCATTTCTACGTGTTTCACAAAAACAAACCAAAAAGAAATTCTTCGAATTCCAACTTTCTCCGATACAATGAGGACATTTAAAAGTCAAAAATTCCTCATTTAAAAGTCATGGGCTATCTCCCGCAGGCCATTAGTTTTTGCTGCCATTTAAGCAGATTGTGGAATCGGCTGTCCTAGATGATAAAAGGTGAATGCGAATCTACAATCGACCATCAAAGTAAACAACGATCTCTTCTGCTCAAAAGTAATTACACTTTGTCACCCCTGCTCTTCTTCAAGCATCGTGCTGTTAGTTTAACAACTTTTGCTTTGACACTGCAAGGACGGCGACGTTCGGAACGCAGGGAGGACGGGGAAGCACGTAGCACAGCCTGGAAATGCAGCTTTTCCAGCCATAATCACAAGATTTGGCCTCTGCGCTGCATTACAAGTTAACATAGTCGGTTTGTTTTTAACGCTCACGGTTGATCTCAGTTCTTTTATGGCTTTGCTTTCTTCTAATGTAATGTTCTTCTTCTTATTAATGATTTCCGTTCTTATTCAGCACTTTGTATCTGTGTTTAATTCTGTTGTAGTGATGAGTTTAGTATTCATGTCTGCATTAGTCCCTTTTAATATTGTCCTGTTTCACTTTGAAGATTAGTTTCCCTTCGCGTCTGATTGTTTGTACCTGTGACTCATTCCCTACCTGTGTCTAATACCTTATCAGCTCTCTCTCTCCCTATACACACACACACACACACACACACACACACACACACACACATATATATATATATATATATATATACACATACATAGTCTTCTATATATTCTGTGTGTTGTGTATTGCAGGGTCTTCATCACACAGTTTAAAGCACCTTGAGGTGACCTCTACAGGGATTAGAACAACTGAAAATACAGTCTGTTAATCACTGCACTGTAGTTTCAGATTACAAAGGCATCAGATGTAACGGTGGTACGAATCTGCTCCCAGCTGGAAGGTGAAAAAGTGAATTTCAAAAGAATTCAAACTACTTTTATAACACTATCATATTGATGGAGAAAGGAAAAACGGGTCAAAGTGGAAAAAGAACATTTTCTGTCTACGGCATAGCAAAAAATATTAAAAAACATATAACAAAAGACCTTCTGTGTGAAATTCTTTTCATGGGCATTGTGTCAGGGTTGGCTCATACTTATTTACTTATTTGCAGGTGTTCTAAAACAGCCTACAGTGATATGATGCAGTTTATGAAACTAGTCTGCTTTTCCTTCCACCTAAAATACCCAACTCTTCTATTCCCTGTACAGACTAATCATACAGCCTTCATCTCCTCCTGCTACTACCTAGACCTCTTCTCCATCTGCCTGTCTCTCTTTTCTCTCCAGTCTCCATTTCGTTCACCTCTCCTCTCTTCTCTTGTCACTCACATGCTTCTACTACAAAGGTGCCCAGATGCCTCAAATCTCCAGGACTGATCTCCTCTAGCAAAAGTGTGACCCACGTGGGATCTGCCTCACTAATCACTGTCTGAAACCACTCTGGGCTCACAGGCCGAGAGATAAAGACAGCCGCGAGCTTTACTCAGCTTTAGCAGGCCTCGGCGGCTGTCTCTGTCGGGACTGACAAGCAAGACTGTTGCTGAGGTGAAAAATTGCCGCCGGCAAGCCTACTGCGAGCTACCTTTCCATCTCACCATCGAAAAAGTTGCTCTGCAATCTGTCGATCGAGCACAAAGGAATGTCACCTCTGAGCCGGCGTGATGCTCACCACAAAGCAGGTTACCTGCGTGGCACTAGGTCTGCATGCATAATTGTTTCATTGTTTGCTTGCTTTTTATGTTTATTATTATCATTATTATTATTATTTTCCTGGCTTTTTTTCCCTACCCCCTCGAACTCTCAAGAGGAGTTTGCGTGATAAACGATGAACAGCAAGGCCTAGAGTGTGAACTTCGCATGGTTGCACCGAATCCACAATTAGCCATTTCATTAGCATCCATTAACACTTCATTTTATTGTGTATATGGGAAAAACAGTAGAGGAGGTGAGGGCAGATGCTACATTTTCCCACTGACCCATGAATACACATCAATGCACTCCGGTGGCGCACTAATAACAACCTCTGTTTATGCATATGATCATTGAATGTAGCCAAGAGGAATCTTTAAGTACTGACTAAGTTTCAAAAAGAGCAGAAAATATACTGGAGGATAAAGGATTGTGTGGTTGTGTTTGTGTTAAATGGCATAACCAGAATATCCAGATAACATCTTTTGAGCAACTCAGATTTTGGATATGATCTTACCCCCAACCACTTGGTTAATTTTCAGATCTGACCAGGTTTTCATTTTGCCTTTGAAGGCAGTCATTGTGTGTCTGCCTGGGTAATAACAGAGTCAAATTCCTTCTCTGACAGTTTTATGAACAAAACTGAACCTATAGCCATTCACGGTCACTCTGTGGTGAATGTGGGTCTTACAGTTTACTTTTCCCGCTGGTAGAAAGAGAGCAACTCTGTAGGAGACCGGCATTAACACAGAGGGCGACGAGGCACCCGTCGGTGTGACTGAACTGATATGTGTGTCTGACTGTGTGTGACGGTGGTTGTAAATCGTTAAAGATTGATTCAGAATAAAGTAAAGCTCGTTGGTGGTGTGAGGTACATTACTGTGCAAAAGTCCTGAGCCACCCCTCATTTGTTTTGGGGGTGGTGAAGGATGCCACGACGGAGCCAGACTCTTGTACTTTTTAAAGAGGTCTAGAGCGATCGTGGCTCAAGAGTTGGGAGTTTGCCTTGTCATCGGAAGGTTGCCGGTTCGAGCCCCGGCTTGGACAGTCTTGGTTATTGTGTCCTTGGGCAAGACACTTCACCCGTTGCCTGCTGGAGGTGGTCAGAGGGCCCGGTGGCACCAGTGTCCGGCAGCCTCGCCTCTGTCAGTGCACCCCAGGGTGGCTGTGGCTACAATGTAGCTGCCATCACCAGTGTGTGAATGGGTGGATGACTGGTTGTGTAAAGCACTTTGGGGTCCTTAGGGACTATAAAAGCGCTATACAAATACAGGCCATTTACCATTTAGAGCAGCGGTCTCCAACTCCCGGGCCATGGACCGGTACCGGTCCGTGAGTCGTTTGGTACCAGGGCGCAAGAGTTGAGGCTTGGGGGTGAAATTTATGGTTTTCAGCGTTTTGAATTGGTTTTTAGTGTTTTTTTGTTTGTTTGTTTTTATCGTTAACTCAGTTTCTGTGGGTCTTTTCCTCTGTGTTATAAATACATCCTTTTTTTTTTTGGTACCGGTACTGCTTTTATTTTGTTGTATTTATCCGTGACACCTTAAAGGCCAGTCCGTGATAATATTGTCGGACATGAACCGGTTGGGGATGGCTGGGCTAGAGCAAAAGTTTTCAAGGCTTTCAACATTTTTCTTTGGACATTGGCTGCTTTTTCACTCAATTTCAATCCAGCGCTTGTATTTGACCATTTCCAGAGAATATTTTTTGTTTGTCAAGCCACCTTTTTAACACTGACCTATGGTTTGTTCAAGCGTAAAGAAGTAACAAACTCGAGTGATGAAGCAGTGTTGTGTCTACAGATCACAGATAACTGATCAAAGAGCCCATTTGAAACTGTGGCTCACACTTTGTTACTATCAGCCTGCCCCAAACATTCAATTTCTGTAGCTGCATCTACCGAAAATGTTAAAGACGCAAAAACATCTTTAGGAAACTGGACAAGTGGAGGACAAAGAAAAACAGAAGCAAAACATCTACAGCAGGTGAGCAGTATCTGAAAGTCACATCCTTCCAGAAACAGGAAAGACCCAACACAGGACCTGAGAGATGCACCTGTACACTGAAGTCTCGTTCGTCAGCATCAAGGAGAAATTTTTAAGGAAGGGAAACACGGAGGAAAAAATCCAAACTTTACATTTTTGGTTCAAATCATCATTTGTATGTATGGCCGAGGTCACATAGAGAGGTACAGTATCTGTAGAGTCACAGGTATCTGTAAAACAGAGTGGAGGATCCGTCACGGTGTGGGCTTTTGTATAGTATTGTATCAAAGGTACAGTGTATTAGGGGTGTCAAACCTAATCAGTATTTTAATGATAATGTTACGTTTAATCCAGGAGTGAGATATCGTTGTAGCTTTTAAACTATTAGAGGCCCTAAAATGAAATGTATAAATTAGGGTTGATGCAATATAAGAGTTTCACTATATAACAAAAGACATCAATAGAAATACAAATCTTCCAGTCAGAATTGTCCTTAATTTTATTTATTACTGGTTGTCAGAGATTTACAGTTAACAAACAGTCAGGTGAATAAACAACAATGAGACACTTGAGATTGACAACGTGCGGCACAGGTGAAAAGCTCAGAGCAAATCACACCGAACTGCAGTATTCGTTTATTTTTATAGGTTACATCGTCAATATGCAAATATAATCACATTTCCTGTTACGCAGGTCCTGATGCTGTCTGTGCGTAAGCTGTGTGTGTAAGCTGTGTGTGTAAGCTGTGTGTGTAAGCTGTGTGTGTAAGCTGTGTGTGTAAGCTGTGTGTGTGTGTCACAAAGTATGTGTGTTGCAAGTCAATTTCTAAGAATAATATAATGCAAGTCAACTTCTGCGGATATGTATTTCTGTATTGGTCTCTTGCGGTAAATCCCAGTGTCACAGGGTCAGCTTCCTGTTTCTACAGAAAACTGTGTCTGGTGAAATATGTGTAACATAACTTTTGAAGCATAAGCAAATAAAACAATAAAAACTCCCTAACACTGGTGAATGAGGACATCTGGCACTGAGTGATGCAGAGTGGTGGTGCATACAGCTCGAATGTCAAATGAATAAACAGAACAGGCAGAATGTAACAGCACCAACAAAGCGAATAAAGCACATTAAAACATAAAAAACTATACTGTAAAAACAATTGTTATTCATTAGTGACCCTTTTGTAGAAAGTAGTAAAAATATATACTTTTCTAAACCGGCATGAAATTATATAGAATAATCCGTTTTTACAGCACAATGAACCAACACCCTTTCCACACCCGTGAGTCCAACCACAAGGTACAAAAGAGCATTTTAATGAAGCAGCTAGCTTAGCAGGCTTAGACAGCAGAGTGGAGAAGCAGCAGCAAGAGGCAGACAACAGTTCGGTAATTAAATTAAGAATTAAGTCCTCAACAGTTCCCCCGTCTCCAGTGCTTCACTCAACTGCATAACAACAATTTGTACGCACCTGTGGGAGTGACTCGGTTCAACTTAACAAGTTTGTTGTGTGAAGTGAGCCTCTCCCAGCAAGAGAAGTCTCTGCAGCCACAGCGGCAGACGCCTCACTTTAGTTAGTCACAACTGTGTTGCTTAAACAGATGAGAGTGGAAATAAACAGTAAAGTGAGTCTGACCGCGACTGTGCTGACGCTGGCTTGTTTATGATATGATCATATGCGTGATAACCACTTATTATTTTTAAAATATTATCTATACTACAAGCCTACGTGTCAGCACATCACCGTGGATCTTTTCACGCAGCATCTTCCAGCGATTATAATTTCGATACCTCCATAAAATCCGAATGATTTAAGTTAACAATGCGATCTTAAAACGTCTCATCGACTCCTGCTGCCAGGAAGTCGCAGTTAGCGAGAGTTGATATTTGCCCGGGTATTGTGGGATGTGTGCGCGTCGGTGTGGGCTTGGTGGTTTCAGGGTCTCTGCTTCTGACAGTACGAAGACGCTCAGCTCCAGAGATGAGCTTGAGGATCTATTAATTTCAGTGAAAGCTTGGTCATTACAAAAGGTAAACGCTGACATTTCAGGCAGCATGTTATTTTGACTGACTGCCTATTAGAAGGTGTAATGCGGCGTGCAAATGTATACTTCAAGCCTCAGCGCTTCAGCAATGGACAGGGAGAGCGGATGACTCAATCTACTGGTCTTTATTTAGCAAGGTCACCGAGGACATTTCGGTTTGGACAGACAGCACCCCTCCACATGCAGAGATCCGTACACGCAGACACTATCAGTGACAACTCTGTCAGCAGAATCCTCTACCTCTGAAGAGCTAGGACTATTAAGGACCTGTCTCCATTTACTGTATATTGGTGCTGTTTATAGAAGATAGGAGCTATAAATCCATTGTTATGGCTTTTTCCTCAGCTTCTAACTCAAGGGAAAGCTCTGTAGTCCCAATTTCTGATCAGTGGTGCTTCACCGTCACCAGCCAGCTTTTTGCACATGGATCGGGTTCGATAGTAAAAGCCACTAATACTAATTGTCAAATTCACAGCTGTGAAACACGGGATCGGATCAAGAAAACTGACTATTGTGGCTCACACAGAAATGCTTATTGGCTTCTCTGACCCACTAAAAATCAGTTCACTTCAAATGATACATTACTTGCAGAGGATTACCCACCAAACAAACTGGCATATCTTGCAGTGCAACGAGCCAGCCACTGTAATTTGAAAAATGGGAGTTCTGTGTACTTCAGCACCCGAGGCTTTGATAAACCTGCCAGTTGTCACTTATTCTAAGCAATGGTTTTACGGGTCTCAGAGCCCCCGCCCTAACCGAGGTTGAACTTTGAAAGTGCTTTGTTTCTGTCTTGTGTTTTTAGTGTCACCCCCTCCTCCCCACACCTCCCCCAGGGGGTGTCTTATAGTTCTGGCCTGTTGCCCCGTCTTGCGTTGCTTTTTTAGCCGCATTGTTATATTGGGTGGACGGCGGGTCACGCAGGGCTGGGCTCCTCCTCCATAAAGGTCCCCATTCAGGAAAACTGGACGACTTTTTTTTTTTTATGGGTCTAATTGGAACTTGGCAGTGCAGCCATGTGGGCTGCTGCTGCTGGGGATTAGATTGGTGGCTCAGTTGGCTGACTCCTGATGGAACACTATGGACCCAATGCAAACGCTTCCCTTGTTACCCTGGAGGAGAGGGACAGCGTGCACGCGTTTGTGTTCATCTTTGTGTGTGTGCGCGGAGAGCACGGGGACGGGGAGGCGGTGTGGGAGACTGCAGCCCTGCTCCAAAGCGATTTGTCTCGGCCAAAAGGTTCCCTTGTCCTTCACAGATGGCTGGGCATGCATCCCCATTAGCAGCAGAGAAAGAAGAGCAAAGAGAGCACAGAAGAAGAAGCGACACCTGTGTGTCTGCTTAACAAGTGAACTCTCGCTGTGATCTATGAATGCGCTTCTGTTTTAGAATGTAATTTACACTCCATCCAAGGCAAAAACACATCATGGAGCACATCCAATGTGGAATCTAGAGAGGAGAGCTACCGAGGCAAGCAAAATCCCATGACTCCTTTGAAAGAATTAGCATTTTTAGCCCACGGGGGAACAATGACAGAGCAAGAGAGACAGAAAAAGGAAGCTGGACAAAGAAGTGAAGACGCCACAGGGGAAGTGGAGGGGAAGGGGATTTATGCAGACTGCATGAGGCGTTCTCGAAAGTCAGTGTTAAAGGAGGTTATGGATCCCTTAAAATCCATTTTCCTCAATATGAAAGAAAATAAAATGCTGTTTGGCAGTCATCAAAGTGTTTGTTCTTCCCTCTTTCGTTCTTCTTTCAGACACCGCAGGGTTGGAGCTGAAGGGCTGAAGGCTTGTCAGTTTGGCACAGTTTCAACAATGTGTTATTTATTGGGGGGAAAAGCAGATCATTGGGGTAAGGAGTTCACAGTGTGCGAGGGTAGGCTGTGAGCAATTCCATGTGCAGCTTGCCTCTCGCCCGCTCACCTGCATTTATGCCAGCATTGCCCTCAACCCCTTTGGGTGGAGCTCTCCCCGCAACGCAGATGTCTATCAGTGCAGCCGCGAGCAGGGGAGGTAAACACGAAACTGAGAAAGTAGTAAGAGAAAAAGCCCTTGTGCGAACACTAATTCAAGCTGTGATGATTCTATGGTATTAAAACAATAGAGGAAAGAAAAAAGGGATTGAATGCGATAACAAAAGGTTAGGAAATAGAAATTTTAATAAACACTAAATACCTTTTTTAAATGCTTTTTAAAAAGGAGCTTTGCACTCACAGTATCTCAAGCCAGTATCTTGTTCAATCGCACCTCAAAATGTGGACTGGAGAAGCTGGGGCTCAAAATCTTCAGCTTGTTGGACAGTCAGCTGACCTCCTGAGACACTGAGACACAACCGCCACATGTAGCTAATGAACGTGCCTGAAGAAGCTCCTTGTTTTTCTGCATCATTGTCTTGGCAGAAATCAAAATCGCATGTGCACTATTTGGATTTAGTTTAGCTGAATCAATAAATAATAACATGTTTAGTATTTTCTTGGGTTGGACCACCATGTGTAAAAAAATAGCAGTGTGCCTGCAGAATGTTTTCCAGCAAAGGTTAGAAATTCTGACTGTTCCAGCTTAATGGTTTGGACACAAACCAAAGAAAAAGAAATATGCTTCTTTTCTGGCATAGTGGCCAATCAATGTTATGACTACAAAACAGGATGTACACTCACTCACAGATGCAGCAAAATAAATACTTTTTCCCCAGTTTTAAAAACAAACTCATGATGTCAATCCTTTTATTTTGAAAATCCTATCCCTTGATTCTTGTAGGATACCGACACCACCCCATCTCCCTCCAGCCCGAATCATTACCAATATTTGGATGCTTTGCTTTAGTAAAACACATTATGAAAACACTTGGCAAGCAAACTTATTCTGCCAAGAAATCTCCCGTCAGTGTGCTGTTGATGTAGGGAATACTCTTACTGCCCCATATGTTTAAGGTTTAAACCACGTTAAATATTTTATCTCCTGTTTCATTTATAATAATGCAATATATTCTATAAAATCATAAGTTGGTAGTGTGTCTAAAACAGGCTTAAACCTCGATTCATTATTTAATATTGTATAATGAGAAGAGAAATAAACACTTATCTAAAGATGGTGGGCGGAGCCTGCACATTGTGGAAGGAGTTGATGGTTCCCTCTTTATGATCCGAATCTTCTTTGTGAAGGCTTTCCTTGCCAGCATGCCAAAATATCAAAGTATCTTCACATCTTCACACAATGCTATCTCCTCTTCATTTCACAGGCCACCCAAGGAGTGTAAGTGAAATATGAGCAGAAAAATTAGAAGATAAAAAAAAAATGCTGCTTCCCTGTTAGCCTGCCAAGTTTCAGCATTTTGTCTTTTGGTTGCTTGGTGAAAATATGTATTGCTTGTTTGTTCTGATGGTTGTATCACATATAGTATGTATGTGCCTGTATGTATGATAAATCTTGGGCATGACGTGCAATAACACACCAGAGAAACCACAATAGGACATAATGGGGGGTGGGGTTTTTTTGACAACCAAAAGGGTCGCCCCCTGGTGGCCGCAATAAAGAACCAGCTTTTAAGCAGCTTCACATGGGCTTCACTTTTCATACTTAGGAGTAGGGATGGGTATCGTTTAGGTTTTATCCGATACCAGTACCAAACCGGTACTTTTGAAACGGTGCCGGTGCTTAAACGGTGCTCGAACCGGTGCTTAAAGAATGAAGAACACAAAATTGGTCCAAAAACCTCTTATGTTTAGCTGTTTTTTGTAAAAAAGATAGCAATGTTAGCCTTTTCTGCAGCTATAGGGGATTTATGGTATCACTCTTGGCTGGAAGCAGTGCTTAAACAATGGAAAAAACACAAACTTTGTACAAAAACCTCTCATGTTTAGCTTTTTTCCACTTTTTCTTTGGTCATTTTAGCCTTTTTTGCCAGGGTGAAGGGAGTATCTGGAATCAAACAACAGGACAGACGTATGTAACTACGACGGTGTTTGCTAGTTCACCTTACATGCATTAATTTAATGATGTGGTTAGCCTACTTAACGTAAATTACATACGTACAACATTAAGCTACTGATGCAGAGAATAACGGCTGCTGCTGCCATCATCATTTCTGCTACACTGGGCTAGGGGCCAGGACTCTACTCTTCGAGTTTTTGGGCGATGTTGCTAACTCCGGGTCAGATAACAGGCACCACACCCACAGCAAGCTATCAAACACGGGGCTTTTTTAAAAAACGCAATGCATCGCCAGGTGTTTCATCAGATTCGAGGTGTTGCCTCCTTTGCACAGTATCACCTTAAAGCACTTGTTGCAGTCTGCTGAGTTTGCATCTTTTGCTGTGAAGTACAGCCAGACTTTTGACCACTTCGCCTTGGGTGTTTTAATCTGTAGCTCTGCTCTAAAAGAACGTACGTACCTGGGCCCACCTACTACGCTTGCAAAGGTAAAATGATTGGCTGGAATCCAAAGTGTATGACATCTCAGGGAAAAAAAAGCACCGAAATAAAGCACTGAAATGTGCGCTGCTTTTCGGTCTGGTTACTACCGTTTATGTCAGAACTGGTACCCATCCCTACTTAGGAGCTCCATCTAACTTTTACATGCTGTTCTGCATAAGGATAAAGTTCACTTTCACTTTGTTAGGTTTTTTGGGCAACCACTGCTGAACACATGCAGACCTAGAACTACAGCTACAACTACTCTTTTAGCTTCATTCTGCCCAAAAAGTTTTTAAATAATCTGAAACTAAGTAAATGTTGAAAATCAGTATCTTGGCTGGTCATCAGTCCAATATCAAACCACAGTCACATGTCAAATTCCCTGCTTTTCTCCATTATTACTGTAACTGCCACAGGCAACCTTAAAAATATATACTGGATTCCACTATTTAAAGAATATTCAATAAATACAATGCAATGAATTATTTCTTTTCTTTTCTATTATGGAAAATGTTGTTTCAGGTGAATTGCATCAAAATATTGTAGATGCATGGAAAGCCCTGATCAGGCTTGCTTACTTGTTGAAACATGGATACAGGGTTGAAGTTTCATTTCTAGAAAACTGCAGATTAAATAAAAATTCTAATATTGTGTTAAGGACAAAAATCTTCCTTAAACTATTCAGATTAAATGCTTTCATTTTAGCCTTTTACCAAAAACTGAGCTGCATTTTTCTTGAAAATTAAATACAAAAGTGGTCGAGGTGTTAAGGTGAAATTCCACCATGTCTGTTTTCTCAGTCCCAAAATGGCTAGTGAGCATTAACGTCATAACCGTTTGCCCTGATCACCCTGATTCCTGTTCACAGGCTGAGGGAAAGTGTGCAATTTTAAAGACAAGGCTTTTCTTTAAGGCATCAGCTCAGGAATTGACTATCGAAAGGAGCAACTGGTGTGTTGATTGGCTGAGAGTTGAAAATTCTTTTGCCTCTGGAAGTATAATTGGCAGCGCACAAAGGCAAGACGACAGCATAATCATCACCTTGTTGGCCGGGGTAATTTGAACTGTCTTATGCTCTTAGACACAAAGACAAAGGTTCTATAACAGAGCTCTTCTCCTGGAGAAAAATTATCATGTGCTTAAGTGTGTCTAAAAAAAGATTGAGAGAAACTCTAGATGATTATATAGTTGATAATATAAGGTGCACTTGCAAGAATTATGAAGCCTCTGGTATTTAAGAGATGAGCATAGACTGTATATAAAAGATGCATGCTGCCACTGTAACGTCACAGTGCATTTTAAATCCTCAAAATTAGCATTTGGCTAATGCTGTTCTAGTTTTATTACAGCCAGAAGTTACATATTGTTCCAAAGAGTAATTACAGATGTATGCTAATTAGCGCTAGCTTCTTAGCTAGCGCTAATTAGCATATTAGTAAGTATTAGCAATTAGTAAGCTTCTTCTTCTTACAAACAAGCTAGCGCTAATCTTTGTGAGAAGTTTCTCTCATTCAAGAAGCAACACAGCATCAGAATCAGAAAGTAAGAGGGAAAGATTGCTGAGCATGTTTCCACAAACTTCCCATTGGGCAACTGAAGTGTACATCTGTTCAGTCAGAAACTGTGCCCTCATCGCTTCAGCCTGAAAATATTATTCTGTATGAATCACGAAGTGCTCAAAAAAAAAGGTCGAAGGTCAAAAAACGGTAAACAGTCAGAAAGCAAGCCCCGATGTCTGGTTTTGAATCCGAAGAACAAATGTAGGTGAAGTCAATGACAGAGAGCCATGAACAACGATGGCCCTTAAGTAGATGATAATCGAGAGCAACCCAATGGGGCTTTTAAAAACCATCAGCAGTGAACCATGGAGACCAGAGATGTACAATAGCAAATCATAGTTGACACCTCTTAACTGCACAGGTCAGAGCAGCTAATGGCCTTCACAGAGAGCACAGCAACCACAAACAACCCATATGGCTAAGTTCAAATTCTATCTTTGGACTACTTCAGCATTTGAGCGCGGTGTGCTTTTTAGAACCGAGTGGACCATTCCTGTATTTACCGGTCAAGTCAAACAAATTTAATTGTGTTCTCTGAGCAAAGTGCTGTGACAGAAAGAGCAGAGAGAAATAAGCTGTTGCTGAAGGTGAAAGCACACACACACGCACGCAAAAAAAAACCTGTTTGAGGGGTAAAGGCCAAAACACGGCAGCTTTTAAAAAGCCAATTGCAAAGCCATTAGGCATTGACATGGGTGGAAAAAAGGGGGGGGAGGGGCAATAAAAGTTGCATTTAGTGAGATGAAATGTTGTGCGCACATTTTTTTATTCACAATGACTGTGCTTATCATGAAAGAGGCACAGTTGCGACTCTGCCTGCAAAGCGAAGCAGTAAACAAGTGTGTCATTTGAGACGCCGCGGCTGAAATTCCATTTCAGACTCAATTTTCCTTGAAAACAATGTGATTAATTAGCTTCATAACGCAGTGAACGAAAAAATAATGGTCACGATGAATCATAATGTCATACGATGTCATTACGAAAATGCTGAATGCTTATTATAAGGCTGGGGTTACTATCGCGCATCAAAGCCAACCTTTCGGCGGGTTTCAAGAATGCCAAAAAACAGGGGGGGACAAAAAGGCCAGTGTGCATTTGTAACAGTATAGACAGCAGGTAAACGGGACAAAATACCCAGTTTGAGAAAATGCATTAATGTGTTGCAGTCTGAATTAGTAATCACAACGTGGATGCAAGCAGGCTGATTGTTTCCAAGCGAATCCTGGCAGCAAAGGCTGGAATTGTGAATTGTGCGAGTCTGTTGCATCCAAAATGAGATATTAAGATTGGAACGTGGTGTGCCTGATCAATTTACTAAATAAAAGTAAGACAAATTGCTTGTAAGATGAAGCAATGTCAAAGCCTCATATGAGTCTTGTGAGGCATCAGTTAAAGTGACGGGTATGAAGAAACTGACTCTTTCGAGGGCTTACTGTAAAAAAAAAGAGAGAAAAAAAAAGCAATAACTTGATACAGATGTGTCGCAGAAATATATTACAATGACAAACCCCACAGCTCTACGAGCCACAGGTGTAGTTTGCTTATAATCTCAATTTTTTTAAGACTGCGGCCAGTTACACGTCCAAATTCAAATATTCATACTTGCACATCCTCTTCCATAAATTCAAAATGTTCTCTGGGCTTCGCTGGGACGAAAACAGACTCAGACAAAGCAGGCATGCCTGTCACTGAATGTAAGATGAAGCTGTCGTGTGAAAACATACAAAAACATGACAAGAACACAGAGTACCCAGCAGGGACTGCTTGTCCTCTAGCATTTTTTATGAAATTAATGTATTAATGTATCACATTTTCATTTAAAAGGGTTCTTGTTCAAATGGTGCATCAAACTATATGTCCGAAAACATCTGGCTTGCCAGGGGAAGATGGCACATCATTGGATATTTATAACAGACTCAGCTCAGCTCGGTCAGGTTTACTACATCGCCAGCCCTGCTTGTCTGCTTCATGGGTTGTGTTCTGCACTGGGATTTTTACACTTTTAGTGCTGAGTAAAGTCTGGACGCCATTGGTGGCACTGGAAGCATGTGTCTAATCACAAATATAGACTTATAGGCTGAAACCTGCAGAGCTGCTGCAGAAAAAGAAGCAGCGTGAGCGGCTGTAACAGGAAAAACGCTGAAACAGTAGTTTAACATTAAACTGTATGAATGTTTGGAAATTTGAGCATTTTGATCTTTTTGAAGCTGGTCTTATTTGAAGCGGGCAAATGTGTATGTTGACAGTGCTCTGTCACTGAGACACAGGATTCTAATCTTTATTCAGTTATACTAATATTTCTACTTTATATTTATTAGGCTTTAGCTTTGGTGGTGTTTAAAGACCTGAGAAATAAGAAGATAAAAACAGAACTCAAACATAGGTCGTGTCTGACACCACTCCTGGGCTATAAGCTGTGGACAAGGGTCCTCCAAAGTGTTCAGTCTTGAGCCATTGTTTCAATACACATACTATTCGACCTGTGTCTTTCTCCTCCCATGCAGGTTCCAGGTCAGGGTTTGTCTGACGATGTGTATATCATATCCATCTCCAGCTTCTTCCTATCTCGTCCTCTACAGGTATTTGATTTTGATTTTTCCCCACAGGTCGTGATTGTAAGTCTTGTTGGTGTAACAGATTGTCAAAATTTTCCTTAAGCAGCTGTTGATGAAGGTCATCCTCCAAGGTTCTGCACCATAGAGCAACACTGACTTCACATCGGAGTTAAAGATTCTGATTTTTGTGTTCTGCCAAACTATTCTCAAGTTCCAGGTCAGACTACCTGCAAACTTCCAATAAGGTCCACAAGTACAAGTGGGAGTCTTTATTAATGTTTATAGAATACTAAGATATGTGTGAAGTTGTTTGTAGCCAACAGGGAATAAAGTTGCATCTAAGAATCTATATTTCTCATTTATTCTCATCAGGGAAAGAGAAAAGCTTTCAGAACCAAATGATTCTTTCAGAAATCTATTTTCCAGAGACCTGATTAGTCTCTGGAACCTCTTGATCCTTAATCTGTAACATAACCAGGTTGGGTCTGTAGCATAACTAAGAATTGAAGCACCTTTGTAATGCAGAACGGTTAACCCTGAAGCTACCTGGATAAGCCCAAAGGTTGTGTCGTTAGTACAGGCCTCACATAAGGAAAAAACTCATTTTGCAACATCGTGAGTTCTAATTTGAGACAAAATAGTGAAAATAGTCATGAGTTCAGCTGTAAATGTACAGGCTGCAATGCTCCCTTTATGTTTCTAGTTTTTCCTGCCGTCTGTGTTCCCATGCCTCTCATGTCCTCTAACCCAGCGATCCCCAGCATTTTTTGGACCACGGACCGGTTTATGTCCAACAATAGTTTCACAGACCGGCCTTTAAGGTGTCGTGGATAAAAACAACAAAATAAAACCAGTACCAAACCGGTACCAAAAAATAGAAGACGTATGCATAACACACAGGAAAAGACCCAGGGTCTGTGTCCTGGGGGTTGGGGACCTCTGCTCTAACCCTAACCAGCCACAGGTTGGTACTTAATACATTTGTATTTTGGAAGGCTTGTGTTTTCATGATGTTTCCACTAGTACTGACACAATTTGTCAAAAATTATACTTGCAACCTCTGCTTAGTCAAAGAAATGCTAATGCAGTGCAGCACAGTGTATATACTGCACACTGAGGGTGATCAATACACCTTTTTGGCATCATTAGTCATTTAATGTGTCTATGTAATTTCCATTTTCACACCTCGGTAACGCAGTGTATAATATCTGCAATCAGTGTTACATCTAAAGATTAACCCAACAAATTTAGTTCTTTAACTTTAATCTTGCTGCTCAACCACCCACTGATTTCGTCCACAGATCATTAAAACACATTCCCACTTTCACTTCTGCGAGAGTGTAGAGATTCGTGATGGCTGCACCACTTCTTCTTTTGAAGTTAATTCAAATTAAGCAGATCTGCACCAAACCTTCACGACTGCTTAGCTGGTGGAAAAGGTTAGACACTGGAAGAAATATCCCCACTGCAGTGACATTATGCTTAGCGAGAACACCCTGTGTGTCCCCGAAGGGTTATCGCGTATTATATACACTGCGCGCTTGCCTCGGACAATTGTGCCTTTAATTAATGTTTCAGCAGGTGTGAAAAGAAATAGATCTCCATGAGGCATGAAAAGGCTTATTCTGCTAATGCTTATCACGAGTGTGCGTTTGTGTCTGTGTGTGCAGTTCCCACACGCTGGGATGAAGATGCATTCTGCTTTGTTTGAATTTTAACACAAACCAAAGCACGAGTATGTAATTAGCAATGATAGTTAATTCCCTTCATCAATTTAATTACTTACATGTATATTAGTTTGATCTGCATAGCTTTCAGTTATCTTTGGGTGTGTGCTTCATTAATTTAATGTTACACAGAAATTTAATCAGAATGTATAATAGACTTAATGAAGTGTCTCCATTTCATTTAGGATGAAAATCATTTGACATGTTTATTTGGTAGAGGCAGCAGGATCGCTTCTTTTGTGACCATCAGATGATAAAATGCCATTTATACGTAAAGAAACGTTGCAGATTTCCCTCGTTTTGAACTTCCTGGCGGAATAGGCCATAAATTAACAGCCCTGTAATGCGCTAATCTCTAATTTCCTTGGCATTTCATATTCCCCTTTCAGACAAGCTCCAATTAACAACCACATAAAGTCATAATTGCCACTTTTTTTGCTAATTAGGCAGCTCCTTGGGGCAAAGCAAAGCAACACAATTCATTTTGAACATTTGCAAGTTTTGAGTGGGATTTTTAAGTTACTCATAGGTTTGTGAAAGTAACATTTTTGTTATGTTACCTGCATGGAGATGATCCAATATCAAGAACCTCGCGAGGTGGTGAATCCTTTGAGGAATAGGGTTTTCCACCTCTAATTAATACAACCACTTTCAGGGCGATGCAATATTATTGTCAGGGCGGATGGACCTGATTTAGGTGCAGACTCGAGTTTCACTAAGAAGAATTTTAAAAGTTTATTTACAGTGAGCACAGTGCAGAATATATGCAAGGTGAAGGGGCAGAGGGTCCAGGGCTCCGGGGGGGGAGGTAGGGAATCCAAAAGCTCTCTTCTTCTTGCTTGCACGCTCACCCAGCAACAGCCACCCCAAACCAGTTCAGGGACAGGTTCGGGAAATCTATATACGGGAGAACAGGTCAGGACCACTAGCGAAGGGAGACTCGAGAACAAACCCGTTTGAGAGGATTGTGCCGGGAACACGAAATCAGATAGCTCAACGATCATGCAAAGTCAGAGCCACCACCTTAAGAAGCGGCTGGAAACCAGGTCAATGAGCAGCAGCAGGAGGTAATCAGGGCATGTGCGTGGGTCAAAGGCGGGAGCCCAAAATGAGGTCTGCCCAGGCAGAGAGGAGAGTGAGGAGAGAGAACAAAAAACAAAACATGTGGCCTGGAGTGAGCCAGCCGGAGAGGCACAGGGACCATGACAATTACACAATGTTACTTAATATTATATTGCTGGAATTTTTTTTTTAATGAACAAGAGTGATGTGCAGAGCTGGCGTGACTACAAAGAAATAAAGCTGCTGAGCCGTAACACAAAGCTATGGGAAAGAGAAGCTGAAGCTAGGTAAAGGAGTGTGGTGATGATCAATGAGCAGCAGAATGGCTTCATGCAGTGAAAGAGCACTACAGACGTGATGTTTGAGAGTGCTGATAGAGAACAACAGAGAAGGTCAGAAGGAGATGCATTGTGTCTTTGTGCATCAGTCACATGTCAGAGGGTTGTGCCCCCTAAACAAGTACAAAATGTCTGGCTTTGGCTGGCCTGAGGACAACATTTTTAGATTAAAAACCTGTCAAAATGCCCAAAAGAAATAAGCAGCAGGTTCCTTATTTAATTTTATAGATATTTTACTCTGTCTGGGAAATACAGCCGATTAAAGCTTTTTTTTTTTTTCAATATTAGAAAGATGCAATAGAAGGGCTAAAAGAGATGGCCAGAAGCTGAGGAAGATTGTGTTGCGAGGAGGGATTTCTTCACTCCACTCCAACACTTTGAAGAAAAAGCTGCAGAGTCAGGTGTGTAGAATCCCTAACCTTTACCTGACCTTTAATAGTAAAGTAGGCCAAGGAACAGGAAGGACCGCGACAAGCTGTTTCGCCAGCCCATTTTCACATTATTGCACAAATCTAATAAAGTTAGCAACAGTGCTCAAGCGGTCTTGCAGGAGGGATTAGACGGGGTGAACACAAAACTGGCCACCCTTGTCCAACTGCCGAGCAGGCCAGCTACTGACACAGCAGCTCCATCTGTACTGAGATGATCGGGTACAGCCCGACTTGCTCCAGCTTGAGGACAATTTTGCCAGGATTAACCCCAGCGTCAACAAAGCGTGCTTTCTTTAACGCAAAAGCCTCGCTACTGTAGCATAAGTGGGTGGGATGTCTCTGTATGTGTGGAGATTCAGGCAGGAGGATGAGGCGGGGTGCCTGGACCAGTCCCTATCTATGACATGAGGGATTATAGTGAAATCTCTTTTTTCTACAGCCAGAGAGAAAGAAAATAGGAACGCTCACCACAAAGTTGCTAAATTGTGAGCAGCACATTTCAGTCAGACTATTTGCTTTGTTAAATTTGGGTTTTTAATTGTCTTGAGGACTGCTACAGGTACTTTTGTAAAACTTCAAGATGATGTTAGCTTGGAGGGTTTGTGTGCATGTGCATTTGCGTGTGTGCATGAAGGGTGGCCAAGGGCAAGTAATGGCTTATGAAAGATGAACCCTGCATCCAAATGAGAAGAATGATAAGAACGATAGTGCCTTCATGTTGAAACTTAAAGACTACCTCTGGGGGATGCAAAGAAACTGTTTAGACAGATAATAAGTCTTCTCTGCTGCAAATCTTAAATGCACAGAGCAACAGAGTGCTAGGTTGCCACCATGTTTTCTAATATCACCCTGGAAAACAGCCAAAAATTTATACCATGTTCCACTTCAGGTGGCATAATTTGGCAACTGCAGACAGTGTTAATGTAGCCTCCGAGTAGAGGCCAATCTGCTGTTGAAATCACCAAAAAAAACCTCTATATTGATGGTTTGGGATGTTTAGGGAACCAATGAAATGAGTAAAAAAACAATGCAAAATTGTGCTTTTTTTTAAACAAATGTAAGCTTGAAAATCATTGATGGGTTACTATCATCACACAAAGACAGTGACTGTACTTTCTCACAGGACCCCGACTAGTTAATGAGATATTTTGATCGAGCAAAACGGGCAACAATCCAGCTGCCTCGCGAGGAACTAGAACATTCATGTGATTGTGGAATCTCTCCGGTTACTCTGGAGGCTTAAGTTGTGCGTGGATGAATATTAAGCAGTCTCACTGGAAAGGTAGTGCAGCCTATGTTCCTTTTAGGGACATTTGTCTCTGAGCCCAGTACTCCATAAAAACTGTACACATTGTTAGATATGGTCTGCCAAAATGTCGGCCACTGGGGGCAGGTTTCTAGCTCTACACAGAACAGCATTAACAATGCAAGAGCCTTTAGCAAAATGGCTGCAAGGGATTCAAATTGGTAGCATGTGCTTCCTGCATAGTTCAAGACAGCTGAGCAACCACCCACATTTGACTTTTTTAGGAATTTGCTCTAAACGGAGCTGTGCACCAGCTTTATATATACACACCAACAGGCACAATATTCTGACCACCTGCCTAGTATTGTGTTGGTCCCCCTATTTGCACCTAAAACAGCACTGATCCATCGAGGGATGGACTAGACCTGTGAAGATGTGCAGTGGTATCTGCACCAAGATGTTAGCAACAGATCCTTTAAGGAAGGAGGTGCTGCCTCCATAGATTGGGCTTGTTTCTCCAGAACATCGCAAAGGTGGTCTATTGCATCTGAGTAATACAGAGGCCAAGTCAACACTTCAAACTCGTTGCTGCATCCTCGAATTATTCCTGAACCATTTCTGCTTGAATTGATTCAGTTTTATAGGTTGTTTAAAGTACGTTTAGAAAAATAACAGCTGTTAAATTATCTATCTGATTCTTCTAAATAAAACGTTGTTGCTGTTACATTGAGAGGTTCTTATGTGGTGTTTTTCTACTCTATGTAAGCACTCAAAGCGCTTTATTCAACTTGAGGTTAGTATTTTGCCCAAGGATACTTGGCATGACTGGAGCAGAGGGGGACTGAACCACCAACCTTCTGATTACTAGGTGACCTGCTCTCTGTCATCTATTCTCTTGAAAGCTGAAACTGAACTTGGCATTTGCTTACTGAAAAAATTGCATTCTGATTATGGTAACTGTGAAAATTAAATACATTAAAATTGATATTTTAAGCTTTATGTAGGTTGAATGTTTGTTGTTGTACCATGCCATAATCAAGGACTGTGTGTATTCTACTGTCACATGTGGGATGATTTCTTTCAGATTTATAATATTACTCCTCCACTGGCATTGTTTTTGTGACTGAAAGCATTGATTATTTGGCCAGTTAAAATTGTCAGAACGGTGCCAAGGGTGAAACATTTAGTATCACCTGATAATGAAACTTTTTAACAAAGCTCTTATTTAGTAAAGGAAAATCCAGGCGTTTTATGAAAGTAACAGAATATTTATGTGCAAGGCATTCATTCAAGATCATTTCAGTGTGGGATGTTGGTCTGTCCTTGGCATTTTAGGAAGTCCGCATCAAACCATTCCAAATGAACTGTGAATTGGCAGATACGCTGTGTTTTATGTTAAATAAACTGGAGAACAAAAATGACATGAAGTGTTTGCTGTCTTCTGCAAAAAAATATATCAAACCGCCTCTTGGTTTTTGCCAAATTTCAAAGTAAAAGCATGCTCCAAGTAAGCTTAGTCTGCTCAACCTTTACCTTTCATGCTATAGCAATCATGCTACCCAAGACTTTTAGGACTTTTAGTATCTGCATGTGTGCAAAGACAAAGACTATACTATACTACCTTTATTACTATGAAAAAAGATGCAACAAATCAACATGGGAAAAAGTCTAAAATAACCACATTTAATCACAACTGAATCTGATTGGAAACCAATTGCATTCGCCAGTTTTTGTCACGGACCGCCGGGGCAGACCGTGTGGAGAGTGCGTGGAGGACTCAGGTGCAGATACGAGTGACACAGGAGTAAACTTTAAACAAAAGCGAGCCTTTTATTGTGGCTAGTAACGCAAGAGAAACAAACAAGAATAAGGGCAGCTCAAAAGCAATAACTAAACAGAAACCTAAACTGGGAATGAACTAAGGTAAGGCTATGAATACAACAGACCGGGCATGGAAACATGGAGGGTGGGAACACAGACGACGCGACGCAGACTACATGAAACACAGAGACTAAATACACATGAGGAATGATCAGGGGAAGTGGCCACACATGGGAACGCAGCTGACACACATGAACTTAACGACAGGACAGGAGGAGTGAAACTGAATACACTGACAGTGAATGCAGGCCTTCAAAGTAAAACAGGAAACATGAGACATGAACCGGGGAGACGTAGTACAGGGGGAGGTGACATAACTGACAGCATGAACTTGACAGTACAAGACACACAGACATAAACACACGAAGGGCAAGGGAGACGTAATGCAAGGGTGGTATATACAGATGGCTGGACTAACTTAATGAACCTAAACAATCAATAAACATCAAAATAGACTAAACACAAAACACTGGGTCGCACGACCCAGGACCATGACAGTTTTGTCCTTATTTTACTGAAGCAATGTGGATTATTCTTCTTCACTTCTCTTCAAAAGCAAGGCAACAGTGGCTCAGTCGTGCGACGTGTCTTGAAAATTTGAACATGACCAAGAAGATGTCAAGTAAACCAGGGTTAACATGTGTGGTCAGATGGAAATCCTGCTCAGATTGCAAAGCAGCATGGGTGTCCATCCGCCTCCTACACTGCCTGTCTGAAACACGAGACAAGCTGCCAAACACAGTAAGAGCACCGGTATATCAGGTCCATTATAAGAACACAGTGGAGTCTGATTATAGATGACAGCTGGGTACAGGTGAGCACGTACTCTGCAGCACAGCTGTGGCTCTCAACCCTGTCTTCCTTTCTTTTTTTTTTCCCCCGGTTACCTCAAGTCCAAGCCGTTACACCTGGCAGGAGGGCTTTTAAGGCTCCTAATATTTCCTAAGATGTGAGGACGACATAGTGACAGTTAATTACAACAAAGGGGAAGCGTCTCTTCAATCTTGTGCCTTCGTTTTGCCTCGGGATACTTCAGTTCTGCAACTTCATCACTGAAAAGAGACGCAAATGAGAGAACTGGGACAACAAAACATCTCACATTAGGCAGATAGGACGCCCTCAGCACTGCAGTATACCTGAGCTCTTTGTGATCATTCACTCCTAAATTACCAGCTGTGTTACTGCTTTAACAGTGTAGTATAAAAGATTATTCACTGGACCCTCTGAGCCCCTTGATAATGCATTTATATTTTACGTGTTTACGGAATAATTTATTCAGATTTGATCAGTGAGACACACCAAGTCTAGTGAATTTCCCTTTACCTGGATTCATCCATTCTATCAAGGACTCCTTTGTCTGGCATCAAGAAAAATACATCAAATGTCCACTGAGAGCTGTGGGAGGAGTAACGATCAGCCAATCTGCAACAACGGCCGTTGTCAAGCTGAAAGTAGTTACAAGGATATTTAAAATGGCCAGCATTTGCAAGTTTTCAGCGCACCTGAGTCATAGCTACTGAATAAACATGATGAATTGTGTTTTCAAAAAAGTGGCTGGCGTCGGTACACATCAGTTCTGATTTCAAGTCACGTTAAATCAGTCACGCATTAGACTGGTCGCTAGCAATCGGTTAGGAAAAATGATATCCCATCCCTCGTGGTAATCAGAGTAGGAGTAATATCAGACCAAAGAAGGATGTGAGTGAGATTGCAATACTTTCTCATATCAGGCTAGTATTTCCCCAACTTTGAGTTATTCCTTTATCATCTAAGCAGCAGTTAACTGTGGTAGTCAGTCAGCAGCTCAGCCTCATGCTATCATCCTCCTCTGTCACTACCAGTGTTGGTCAAGTTACTTGAAAAAAGTAATCAGTAACTAATTACCGATTACCTCCCCAAAAAAGTAATCCCGTTACTTTACTGATTACTTATTTTCAAAAGTAATTAATTACTTCGTTACTTTTTAAAAACACAATTTACAACCTGAATAGGTGATAAAGCGATAGATCTTTCAGCCCAATTCTACTTTTTCTGCATAATCCATCATACAAAATGTAATCAAATAGAAAGTCCATCCATTCGCTTCCGCTTATCCTTTTCAGGGTCGCGGGGGGCGCTGGAGCCTATCCCAGCTGTCATAGGGCGAGAGGCGGGGTACACCCTGGACAGGTCGCCAGTCTGTCGCAGGGCCAACACACAGGGACAAACAACCATTCGCTCTCACACTCATTCGGACATTCACACCTAGTGACAATTTGTATTATCCAATTAACCTACCCCCACAAGCTGCATGTCTTTGGATGGTGGGAGGAAGCCGGAGTACCCGGAGGGAACCCACGCAAACATGGGGAGAACATGCAAACTCCACACAGAAAGACCTGATGGTGGAATTGAACTCAGGACCTTCTTGCTGTGTGGCAACAGTGCTAACCACCGTGCCACCGTGCTGCCCCAAATAGAAAGTCTCTTTTTTAAATTTGTTTTATTAGTTTTAACCTTTTAACTTTATGCATCAAGCAAAATTTTAATTATGTTATGTTACATGTAACGCGTTACTGCCCATCTCTGGTCACTACATCCATGAACCTCCTCTGTGGTCTTCCTCTTTTCCTCCAACCTGGCAGCTCCACCTTCAACATCCGTTGTCCAATATATCCACTCTCCCTCCTCTGCACATGTCCAAAACATCTCAGTCTTGCTTCTCCAACTGACTTTAGTATTCAAGCCGCTCAATTTGAGCTGTCCCTTTAATTTACTAATTTCTAATTTTGCCTGCAGATTGACTGTGTGACTGGAGGGTATTTTTATCTCAGAAATTGAAATAACACCCAACGGTTTGATTTAGTTGTTGCTGTAGTTAACAAAAACCAACAATTAAATCAAACTGTAGTCTCACAAGAAATACCTGACTTAAAAAGAAGTGTGTTGAAACCTAAAGATGATTACCAGACAGGAAAGCAGCTGAAATACGTTTGACTGTTTTAGCAGAAAAGGGTAATGCATAAGCGTTCTAAGATGGTTAAAAACAAGCTTAAGCTTACATTTTTCTTGCAAGATGTTTGGAAGCCTGTGCTCTACATACTGAAAAAACAGTGTATTTGTTCTTTACATGATTGATGCCAAACCTGTAACCTGCATGTGCATTTTACTTTTTAAGTTGGACATATCAAGGTTCCTGGGGCGTGGGCACCCTTTGTGAATGACAGTTCATTCATTTTAAAAGGTGTCATTCTGTTTGGTTGTTATTCCACTGTTTGAAGTTCGGATGTCTGTGTTCATTTGATTTCTTTTATTCTATCAGACTGCAAGCTTTATTTCCTGTGACATCTCTGAGTCTTTGATTCATGGTCTTACTTTATGGTTATTCTACCGATGAGTTTCAGTTCTGCAAACCTGTGTTTTGGCTCATGTCTGATTTCTTGATTTGATTTTTGATAGTAGTTTTATTTCCTCAGCACTTCCCTCTCTGATCCTATCTTGCCTTTCTGCATTCCTTTTTTGCCGTGTTCACATTTAGTTTGAGTCTTCATGTTCAATGTGTTTCCTTTGGCT
Organism: Astatotilapia calliptera; assembly: GCF_964374335.1. Classification (NCBI taxonomy): domain Eukaryota; kingdom Metazoa; phylum Chordata; class Actinopteri; order Cichliformes; family Cichlidae; genus Astatotilapia; species Astatotilapia calliptera. Next base: position 41,373,283 of record NC_137424.1, on the reverse strand, counting down.
TTTTTCCTTGTTTCACCTTTAACATTTGTTTTCTTTCATGTCCGGTTTAGTTTTGCTTCCTGTCCACCCCCTCGATTGTCCTGATTCATTAGTCTCTCCTTCCTCAACTCTTTGACCTAATCATCACTGTGTATTTCTGTCTTCCCTTTGGTCTTTATCAAAGTGTCTTGTGTTCTGTTGTGTATTCTCATTGGTGATCACCAGTGTTCATTTCTGTTTCTGTGTCTGTTTAATGACATTATGTATATATGTTATTGTCGTGTCCTGCAGATGGGTCATGGCCACATTCATACTTAGATCATAGGTAATCATAGTGTGTCATTTCCCTGAGTTTTCTTGATTTATCTGTTTAGGCTTTCAGTTCACAGGGTGTCCACGTTTGCTTAGTCTGGAGGAGGCTGGGAAATGTCTGTCTAGTGATACTGAGTTCAGGAAATCCTAAACTTTTCAGTTGGAAAGTGCTGCTGTTTTTGTCACTGTTAGCTGCTATTAGCCTCTGTTAGCTGCTATTAGCTACTGTTAGCTGATGTCAGTAAACATACTTTGATGCTGGATTCTGACACTTACTGAAAAAACTTTCATATGATTCAAGAATGTAATCAAACTGTTTATCAGAAGGAAAGAGTGATAGTTAGGACACTCAAGACTAACATTAGCTGGCATAACATTAGCTTATAGACAGTTGTTTTTGTTGTTTACCCGACTTTTGTTAGCTTTCATGAAATGGCAGGGTCACATGTCTAGTCTGCTGACAATAAGTAGTTGCAACAACATCGGGAATAAATACAGATTTATGCACATTATTGTGTGTTAGAACACTGACTTTAGTTGAAGAGATGAGGATTGAGGTAAGGAAGAATAGGATAACATTTTTCCCAAACTGGTGCAATTTTGTCTCTTCCCTTCATGCTTTTGCTTCTTGGGTGACGGGGATGCCTTCTCAGATAATAAAACATAGGCAAGATCCATCACATCTTGAGTCTGAAGGTGCAGACACCAATTAAAAATGTAATTAAAATCCATGGAAACCAACAGTTACGAGTCTCCTCCACCTTTGGTCTATTATATATATATCTCCAGCCGCATACATAGAACATGATTAAGCAGACCAGTAATGTCGATCTCAGCCACTATATTCAAGATAGCAGTGCAACCTGGCAGCTTCTGCAAAACAGCACCTGTTCCTATATGTTTTTAATGCACTGATTCCAAATTTATGAGAGTATATTATTTTGCTTAAAGATATACTGTATTTATACACTAATCACTACATATTTACAAGACTCGATTCTTTTTAATTAACTCAAAAGAAAAAACCCGGACTGTAGCTTTAATGTACAACAAAACAAGTAACAACAGATATCAGATAAAGGTAGCAAAAATATTTTCCTCTTAAAATGGAGTGTTCATAAAATATATCAAGTGAGTCATCTAAGCAAAGAGCTGCAAAAATCGCACTTAGTGTAGTTGCTGGTTGTTGTGAGTTTAGCTGATGGCCCGGGAATGCAAGTTTGCTATCTTGTTCAAGGATGCTTAGAGAAAACAAAATTCTGTTGCCGGTCTTATGTCTGTGAGATTTTCTGGGGCATTCAGGAGACCGAACAGAAATACCTGACATATTTTTGGGAGGCTTTGGTGCTTAACAAATCTTTATGTGGTAGTTTTCATCAAGACTCAAAAGAAACAGAGAAAAGACAAATCTAAGGGGAATCTGAGCCACCATAGTCTGGCCCTTCTGTTGGGAATTCCTTAGGTGGCTGCAACTTGCCGGCGGCATACACCTACATCCACTGGAGCAAAGTCACAGGGAACACCGGCGAGCGCTTGATGTTCCAAATGACTGGAGAGAACAAGAGCAACACAGAGTCGGCTGTGCCAATACATTCATCATACTCTGGTACCTCCCCCCCCCCCCCGTGGACCGGGTTCACTATTTACAACCTCCCACAGTAGTTGTGGAGAGCACTGACGTGAATTTGATGCAGAACTGCAACCAGTGTAGCATAGCAAGCAAATTAACTTAAATGCCTTTTGCTGTCAACACTATTTGATCATTTTTTTTCTTTCTTTCTTTCTTTTTTTTGCTTCTGCTCAATTCTTTACTTAAAAAATGGCTTAATTGATCCAAATATATTTCACATCTTTTATAATGCATTTTCAGGCAACGGCCCATCCGATTTCTTCTGATTGCATTATATCATTGCAGAGATATTACTACTTAATGAGTGTCTATTTTAGTCATTCACTTATATTGTCCCCATTACAGTGGTATTATTTCAAACTGCTCCAGTTGCCTATATGGGGCGTGAAAAGAATGTCTAAGCCAATTTTCTCTGGAAGAGGCACCTCAAGAATATGTCTCTGTTAGATAAGTTAATTACCTCATATCCTACGGCTACACACCAGCGTACTCAGCTCTCTCCCCCCACCCCATACAGGAGAAATGAAAACAACACTCCTACATGATCAAGGTGTACTATGCTAATCCTAATTAACTCATTGCTAGTATCTTTATCATGTAACACGCGCCTGCTACGCTAATCACAGAATCATCAACTCTGTAACATACATCACAGGTCTGATTCATTTCCCAGAGGATTTGCAAGATTTATTATCTCTTTTTTCTTTTTCTCTTTTTTTTTTTTGTTCAATATAATGTATTTGCTCTAAAGTTGTCTCCATGCTTTGGGTGAAGTTTGTATTTTCTGCCTATGTTATGAATATTTAGAGAAACTATGGTTTATAAGCCCCGTAGAGTATGTGAGAGAGATGCCTGAAGCCTGGACAGTATCATTTGCTAGCATAATCGTGTGTGCAACAACAACCAGTCATTCACAAGGCAAGATGACAGAGCTTTGGTTAGCAGTGAAACTGAGTTATTTCTTGCTTTTGTCATTCCTCACGTGACGCAATTTGCACACTGTTCAAGACACGATACAAGCCCTTGTTGCTGGGACACCAAAAAGTTACCAGTGATTACTTTTGTTGCTAGCAGATTGCCATGTCTGCCTGTAGGTTTTCACATTCCTCTGCAAATACAAATCAATACTAACCACTAAAGAACTTGAAAAAGTGTGGCACAAACTAGAAATGGAGAAGGTTCACCTGCAGAGTAAAAGTTGTGCCTTAGCGCTTCAACCACATGGTTCAAAAGATGGAAATTTTGCATTGAAGGCAAACCTTTTTCCATTTGTGCCGCACTTTTCACAGTTTCACTACACCTCGGAGACTAACTGCATGGCGTAGACATGTAAGTGAGCTGCTTTCAAACTACAAGCACACAACGTGCTAGTGGCCAAAGCAATCTGCCATCAACCTCGAGCAGCCAGTCTGAAATTCGTACCTCAGGAACGGCATCTTGGTGGGTGGTCACTGACGTTTCTCTAGGCCCATGTGGTCCCATTCACCTGTTCTTATACTGCCACGCATCCAAAATGGCAGACAAGCTAACATCTTGTGGTTAATCACATGTCTGCAAAACAATATGGGGAATGTGCAGATGCACACAGTCCGCACAACCACTAGATGGCCCAGCAAACTGCAAGGTCAGCCTTAGTATATTTGGGGTGAATTAAAATTACTTTTCTTAATTTGTAGCCAGCTAAGCTTCTTCATGTTAGAGAAGAACTTGTGTTTGTGGGCTCATCAGTCTCCTGCAATGCATAATGTCTGCTGACAGGTACGATGGGATGACATCAGGAAAATAGCCCATGCTACAGTGACAGGTAGATTGCATAAAAACAGAAAAAAAATAAATGTGCTTAGGATAAAGGTAAGACATCTAGTAATGATGTGAATTCCCTTGTGGGCTGGAGAAGGGAGGCAGCCAGGAAGCAGAGGTTTGATGACGATGATAAAGACTGTGATCAGCGTGGGGTTTCTTTCAAAATACAACATAACAATTAGTCTTCCTGCGGTTTTGCTTTTGTTATTTGCACTTAAAATGGAAGCTTGTTTATTGAATGTTCGTTCTAGGTAATATCCTGTTTTGTTTTCATCTCACACATTCATATGGATCCTAGTTACATTTTTATTTAAAGTAATGGTTTCATTTATTTTCCGTCATCTGAAAAACAGTCCAGTTTATTTATTGTTGCAGATGGAGATCATTTCGCTCCAGTATGGTTCATGTAGAAGAACTTTGTTTCATAAATTTAAATTATTGTTTAACTTTTATTATCATTTTCACATAGCTTAGATAGCTCGAGTCAACTCGAGATCCTTCATTTCAATTTTAAATTAAATTCCTGTTTTCTTCTTCAGGTGTAACAGAATGAAGCATCCCTAAGGAATTAAAGTCCCCCCTCCCCCCACCAGCAAACATTGATTTGTAGTTTTACAAAATAGGGTCCACCAACCACAACTTTAGCTATTCTTTTACAACTGCTTGTAAAGGCGGACTGCATTGCATTGCTAGGTGCTTGATTTTATACCACTGTGCCAATAGGACTGAAACAGCTGAATCAAAAGAGATATGGTCCAGTACTTTTCTCTATATAGTGTACAAGAAACTTTGCTGTAGCAAACTCTCTATGGCTGACATTGGTTATTCTTTCTGGTACCTTTTTAAAGATGAACACCAACATTTTAACCAACTGGCGTTCGGCCTACAGGTTGCCTCTTTTGGCTTTTGGGTGGACTGGCTGAAATGAGACTTTGCAGCTTCTATGTTGAGGGAATTTGGATTTAAAGATTATAAAGAGTTATTTCAGCTAAATCAAGAAGTTGTGTTATCAAAATTGTAGTCATGTGAACGTTTATTTCATCTGCCCAACATTTACAAAAGTCAACCCAGACTGTCCACTTGATATGAAGCATTAGAATGAAGTCAGCCCAGGCCACAGAGCTACAATAGCTTTATTTATGGAAATATGCCATCTCAGAAAGGAAATATTTGTCTTTTCTCTTCTTTTCTGCAGGAGGCTGGCTGTTTATGCAGGGTTCGGTTGTCAGCACTGTGTTTGTTTTACTAGTTCAAAAATAGTACAGTGACAAACAAGTTACGGATTTCTCTTTGTGACTCTCTCTCTCTTCCACTTGGCTGAGGTACAGGAAGAAAGTGGAACAATTAACAGCTATTATATAATATGCCTGCAGGGTTTGATGGATAGCCTGGGCTTGTTTCTGATATTTTGCTTTATTACATTAAAAGTACGACTACATGCAGTGACAGTGTGGCATATACTTGATTAGAGCTAATTGATTCCTGATTCATTGTACTACACCCATGCACCAAACAGCAGTGCTGAAGCTGTTACTATATGACTGGCTGCCTCTTCTATGTATTGTACTGTGTACCTTTCTGTGTACCTTTCATACTGCCATGCAGACAGCAGATATTTCACAAGTGTGTTCTAAGTGAATGTCCCTTTCATGTCCCATGCATCATTGTCATTGTGGATAAATTGTATGTTGTTAGCTCCAAAAGCTACAATTTATATTGCAACAATGAGTTTCTGAGTAGTTCCTTAACTACAGTCCAAGAATACAAAGGCTGGCAAAAGAAAAACATCATAATTGTATGTTTTACTTTATTCATCACAATACAATAAAAAATGATGACTATTGTTAAGTTTACCCTCTCCAATTTTGAATAAAGTTTGCCTTCTTGCCCACAAACAGCTTTTGTGGAAGAGAGGAAGCAATCATTTTTTAAAGTTTCTTTTTAATGAGATTTTACAAATAGAAGCAGAGTTTTTACGCTAAGTATTTTTTTACATTTCATGAAAAACTTTATGCAAAACTCAAACACTGACTCAACTATCTAGAACCTGATACAATCCAAAGAAACTTGGACACATAGTATTATAAAGGCACCATCTAAAGCATGACATGATAATTTGCATTGTTTTGAGTCACTGCCACCCACATTGTTTCACTGCCATAAATACTCTTTAGCAACAAATCTGTATTAATATGCTTCTGAAAATAGCCCCTAATGTCTGCTTGAAACTGTAGTGTAAAAAAGAAAATAATGAGACTTTTGTGGAAATTACATGGTTAAATTGTGACGCGTTCAGGAAGAATGAATGTGTTTGGTACTGAGAGGTACCGTCAGTGCGAACAAAAAGAAAAATCTTGAAAATGCTCGACTTGTACTGTCATTGAACAAAGAGATTATTATAAAACTGCAGACCAATATTAAAAGGAAAGAGGTTTTGATCTGCTACAGCGTTATTCACAATTTTGAGGTCATAGGACCAAGAATGGATTGCGTGTTACTTTGGCATGTATGCATTAGTGCACAGCATACACAGAGCTACCTTACGTCCTTAAGCAGCCCATTCGATCACTCTCCTTGCTGCAAAATTCCACTCAAAAAAGGCTTAAATGACACAAAGCTCATCCAGTCCAATCGTGCATTTGTGGGACGTGAGTCTGGCCCACAGAGGCCCCACCCACAACCCACAGGACGCAAAGCATCTACTGCCAATCTCCCACTGCCAGACGCCATAGTACACCCAATATTAGCATAGTGAGGAGTAAGAGGCAATTCTATACAGTGTGAGTATGCATATTTCAGGGGTAACATTTAAACTACATGGAGAATACTTGCAAATATCTGCAGTGTTGCACAGATGTTGGGGCTGAAATGTCTCCAGTTCAGTGTTGATTTGTTTATGGATGCAGCGTTAAGCAGCACATAATCATGCATGTCAGCACTGCTTTGCTTGAAGCTGTCTCGTGTCTTGTTGGCGTTATGCACTCTAGTCGCTTTGCAAATACACTACGAAACCCCCTCGGCACACACACCTTTACACACAAACATGCCGCACAGATACCGAAAGGAAAGTCTGCATATGGGTCTGCTTGTACAACGTGTATGAAGAGGCGTGTCTTTTTTCTTTTCTTTTTTTACACTGGATTATCTGAACTCCACCTCACCTCTGAAAAGCTTTAAGTTGGGAAAAATCTCCTCCTTCCCTTGGTATCTTGCTTGCTTAGTGACTAATAAACCCTCTTGCTGGTGCTTAAAGTCAAAGGAGCAGCTAACACAAGCAAAACAAACAAGTCTAATAAACCCTAAATGCAACCGTAAAAGTCAAAAGTGCAAGCGCTTGAAGAACACAAAGGGCACATGTTTATTTTTTGCTTAATTCCAAAAATGCTTTGCCATCAGGTCTTCCTGGAATGAGACGCCTCTAAAGCACCCTCCTTCCAGCCTCTTTTATGTATCATTACCCCCCTCTGCTGGTGCTTAAGGGAATCAAACCCTGAGAGCTCCACTAAGTGAAGTATATTCAAAACATCTTTACCACCTCATTGTTATGACCCAACACATTCTGCCTTGGTGTTAAACAAGGAGAAACAGTATAACACTGTAGATTTTATTAGTCGAGCAGAGTACTGTGACTCATTTCCAAGTCAGCGGCTGGAGGAGTTGCTTCGGTATGCGATATGCTCTTCTCACAGAATGACTCTCTCCCTCTCTCCCTCATTCCTCCCTGCCTCTCACTCTTTCATTCGCAGTTGAATTCATTAGCACTGCTGCCATGTTGCCAATGCGATGAGGAATGTAAATTAAGGTGACAGAATAGATATTAGCAGAAGTCTTCTAATAAAATCAACTGATGCTATCAGAGAGAGTACAATATACAAAGAGTCTGCCTTGTCTTTTCCCACATGCCCTCTTATCTCCTCCTGAGTTATAGCTATTTTCTCCATCCACCATTGCCCCTTCCCCTTGTCTTCTCTCTACCCAGTCACACATGGTCTGCTCCAACCCATTATACTTTGTTTTGTGTCATGCCCGTGGACGCTGGGGCGAGCAGCGTACGAGTGATATCAATCCATCTCAGGAACCCCATACCTCCCCCAACCCTTCCCTCCATCTTTCTGTCAGACACGTTGTGTTTATCTCTATCTCCTCTTAGCCTCCCGTTCTCCACCTGCACCACTGCAACAGTGATAATGGACAAAACCTTAACTGACCCTTTCTAAGCTTTTTTGCAAAGACTAAAACCCAGCCTATACTAATATAATGTACAGTGTGTGTGTGTGTGTGTGTGTGTGTGTGTGTGTGTGTGTGTGTGTGTGTGTGTGTGTGTGTGTGTGTGTGTGTGAATCAGAAACATGATGTTGTGGTCTAATTTGCAGGACTTGACTGCTGCAGCTATTCCACCTGGTTTCAACGTAGTCTATATGCATAATTAAAAGCTTTACATGTATTTACAGGCATGTGTAAACGAGGGTTGGCAGGAGAGCTGGAGACTATCCCAGCTATCATAGGGCAAGAGATGGGCTACACCCTGGTTAGGTCCCCAATCTGTGGCACATAAACAACCATTCATACTCACAACCACAGATAATTCAGAATTACCAATTAACCTAACGCCATGCATGTCTGTGGTTTGTGGGAAAAAGCCAGAGAGAACCCACAGAGACATGGGGAGAACATGCAAACTCTGTACCTGCAGACAGGATTTGAACCCAGGACACTCTGGGTTTGAGACAACAGTCTTTAATGTTTGTATTAGCAAGAATTTTTATTACCTCTGTTCTGCTAATATTGTATTAGGATGGCAACACAAAAATTAGTACAGCAAAAATTTTGCAGTCCAGGTCAAGGAAAGTGATTAAGCATGGACAAATATCTTTTATTTGCAGTAACTGTGAATACTTATAGCTTTTTCCAGGAGTATAACTCTGGGTTTGGGAAGCGAGTCTCATACTCAGAACCCAAATGGGTAACATTTCTGGGCAGTTGTTTGCAGGTTTTTTTTAAGCATTTATCTAAATGAAGGAGAATAAGCTATAAGTTAGATTTTAACCGGATTTGTGAACCCCAAAAATGGGTTCATAAAGCTTGTGCTGCACTGAACAAATGCAATGCTAATTAATTATGGATACAATAAGCCAATAAAAGAGAAGTACACTTACTCACATCTTTATTACATCAGTGCAACAACATGATTAGCTCATAAGGCGTCGTGTTCGTCCATAAAACACTACCAGAGAATTCTGTTCTGTTTACCATCTCGCTCTCTCTCATCTCTGAAGTTACCAGTTGACAATGCAGCTAGCTAGCAAGCTAGGTTAGCAAGCTAGGTTAGCAAGACACACCCATGTTTGACCACAATGTGAAATTGAATACTTGCTTTCGTTAACAATAAAAAATTAAAAAAAAGAAACAGGCTTAAAACAAGAATTTCATGTGTGTAACTAAACAGCCAAAGCTTTGGAGTCTTTTAGATCATCAAAACTTTGATCAAGAAAACATAGCACCTATCTCGGACTGAAAAGGGAAACATCTTATTAGCATTAAGCCTAAATATGACTTAAACAAGTTTTCATTGAAATTTAAAAAGAACAAACAAACAAAAAAATAATTCCAGGTCATAAAGGGAAGACATTTAAGTAAAAATGCTTGTCTCTGGGGTGAATTGAATCATAGCTCACCCAGTTAAATAGACAACCGTTATGCTGTAAAACTAATGGAGCAGCCTGGGTTCAAGTCTACCTGGAGCCACTTGATGCGTGTCTTCCCCAGCTTTCTCACTGCTCCCCTGTCATAATAACAGTGAAGAGGATTTTTTGAAAAGGAAGAGAAAAATACTGTAAATTTGGGTTAAAAATTTGTTGCCAGTCTCACATGGCCTTTTAAGGAACTGCAGATTTTTGCTATTCCCCGTTAGCTTAATTTTTCAGCCCACGCAATGCAGTCTTTGTCATGCAAGCCTGTCAAATATAATGAGTCGTTTTTGTGAAGGAAGGACTAATTGATTTTGTGGTTTGTTGGTGCTATTTTTCTTCTTTTTTTCGACTGGTTTGTTGAAAGGTCATTCAGTTAAGACATAAGACGTAGATAAAGGAACCCTGGATAGGAACCTGCTAACCTGGAGTCACAGTTGAATGGTATTAAATAATGAACGAGCAACTGACTAATTAGTGACTCATGAATCTTCTCTTTGGAGGATCGTAAGAATTCATCAGCACAAGCTCAAGCACACTTTCACCCTCTCTTCTCTGAATCTTTCTCCTGCTTTTGCCGTCTCACACCGCTAACTTTCAATTGCATGTGTTTGCCATTTCCCCAGGGCTTTAACTTTAACTCTTCGCCTCTTCTCCTCCTGCTTCTGTCTCTCCCTCCCTGTCTCAGGAATCAGACACAGGTTTGCCACTGCTGAGGAAGCAACCATGGTAATCCTCAGGCTCAACTTCAAAAAGAGCCTCTAAAGACTACACTCTCTACGGTTCTGGCAACTCAGCCAGCTACCACTGCTGGTAGATGGAGGGAAGAAAGCACACACCTCCCCTCACCTGTCTGTTTCTCCTTTTCCTATACTATCTTCACTCAACTTGTTTCTTTATCAGGACTAAATGTTCCTCAGCTGAACTCCTCAATTCCCCCTTGCAACAAATGCTCCCTTCCCTGCCCTTATCAGCACACATATCTGCAAGGCAGGGAAGAGTGGGAGAGAAATGAAAACTGAAAGCAGTGATTAAATATTAGGGTGGAGGGTGTGTGGACAATGGAAACCAAAGGAATAGCAGGAGAAAGAGAGGCTGATGATTAAAGAAACAAGGGAAAAGACAGAGAGGGTCGAGAGTTCAGAGGGGTGCGTCGCGCATTGTTGGCAGATCAGAAGTTGACAAATGATGGAGTTTCTTACAATGGAGATAGCAGCAAGCAATTAATTCTTGATTACATTACAGAACCTCTTTGATTATTGGTGTCAGTTTGCATGTGGCAACTTAGTGGGTAAAAAAACTGGGCAGGAAAACTGTTTACACACTGAAAAGGATTTTAACCAATCACATGCAACAGTGAATAATTGCTTTAAATCAACGGTGTTAACACAGTAAGTCACCAAAGTCCACAAATGCTGTACAAAAGGGATTCCCAATCATTTTTGCTTATGAACAATGTTACTGACTTGTTACTACCCCTCATCACAGGTTGTACATATTCCAGCAATTTAATATAGCCATCTAACTACAGTAGCATTAACTCTGAAATTTTGGTTACAGTAACAGGATTTTACATAGTCAAATAGATCATTGCAAATGTCCTCAGAATGTTCAACTTTGGTGAACTCAGCCATTTGCGTATGGCTCGATAGGGTACTCATGCTTATTAACACTGTTTGAGCAGGTCACCGATTATTCCAGCAAGTAGTCCCTAATGACCAGTAGCAGTCAATAACCTGTCAATAACCTTCACTTCTGGGAATAGCCACCCCAATATGTTCATTGTTTTTTGAACTGTCTGCAAACACTGGTAAAATTTGTTACCATGAAGAACCATGAAGTATTAGTTTTCTGGTGGTTAATTAGGAGGAAACAAGAGGCTAAGCAGTTTGGAGATCAGGTGACCATACTGAAAGTGTAAGGGTGCAGTATCTAGTAGAACAGTGATAAATGTTCAAAGTCAGGAAGGTGCTAAAGCAATGCGTAGGCTTCCATGAATCACCACCAACATATACAAGAGGCTCCAGTTTGGAAATCAAGGCTGCTTTCTTTGTATACTCCTGTTTCTCCCAGAGGTTTTCCTGTTGCCTGGATGCCATTGTAATAAGAATGTGCCCTTATGGCTCAGTTACACTGAGTAAAAATGGGCTGGCAAACTCCTTGTGAGTAGGAAAAGTTGATTGTTGTCCAATGACTGCATTTGACAGCAAATTTGGATTTAGTTTTAGTCACTGGAATCTAAATTATTTTCATTTTAGTCAACTAAATATGAGATTATAGCAGACTCAATCTAAAGCTGACTTTAAAGTTGACTGAAATATAAAGTGCAAAGGTTTATTTTTACGGTTTATGAAGCATCTTATTTTCCTTGACATCAAATGAGAAGTGCATCTGCTCTTCTCTCCAGTCTGTTGACATCTGGTCGAATTTTCATGATAATTTTTGTACTCATGCACTTTATTTCGTTATCGTAAGCTTTGTCACCCAAAAAAGGTTGTTAAAAAAATGTGAAGAAAATTATTGGTCAACAGCGATCCTTCAATTCATTGCAAGTATCTATGGTTACCACGTTTAAGGAGACTGCACAGGCAGCCTGTTTCCAAACACTCACAGTCTGATTTAGACTGACTGCAATTGCTCTCACACAGATCGGCAAAGGCCTTCAAACAATTGCCATCGAATTCATAAATGCACACAGATTAGCAACATGTTTCAATGTCCATGTCTCTTTGTAATAGACATCACTGACATAACTGGCTGCCAGCAGGTTGTATTCTAGTATATTAGTATTTAAAAGCAAGTCTTTCCGCACTGGAATCGCCACCGTCCTGCAAGTATAAGTAAGATATATATATATATATATATATATATATATATATATATATATATATATATATATAGTAAGAGTAACGGAATACATGTACCGCCGTTACGTATTTAAAATACAAAATATGAGTAACTGTATTCCGTTACAGTTACCGTTTAAAAAGGTGGTATTTAGAATACAGTTACTTTGTTGAAATAAATGGATTACACTGCGGTACTTTCCTGTTTCATATTGTCGCGGGTCAGGACTGTTTGGGTTTTGTTTGACAGCTACGTGCTGTTGTTCCAGGCGGCAGCGTTACGGTTGCCATGGTTACAGGGCGACGCTCTATCTCTCCGCGGCTGTGTGTTTCCTGGGTGAGAGAGCGCCTTTTTGTTGTTGTTGTTGTTGTTGTGCTAAGCTAACAGGCAGAATGCTACAAGAATAGCTCGAAAGAATGTAGCATCATGGGCAGTATAGTCCGTGTTGCAGGGAGAATGGACTGCCATACCCGTTATGTGTCTGTGAGCAAGAGGAGGGAGAAAAAAGGATAATGGAAAGGTACGAGCAGTCATCGAGAAAAAACGGGAGCTGGAAGCATGTAAATATAATAATAACCACTGCAGCCAAGAAGAGTGCCTGACGAGCCCAGTTGTAAGTAAGCTATTAAGACTCGACTGTACACCGTGTTCTCCTCCGAAAACAATAAGTTCCGTTGGAGCAGTCTTTCAACGCCTTTCTCTGTCTCTCGCAAGAAAAGTTGACCCACACAACAAAGTAAAGCTATTTTTCGGCTAAAAGCCCAACACGGACCCCGCCGTGTCCCTTTACTAAGGTTCGGAGTCGCGGACCTTCAGTAATGGTAATAAATCACACAGCAATAGTACATTCACGTTGTTGTAAAAAGCATGATAATATATTAAGTAATCCAAAGTATTCAGAATAGGTTACTGTCATTGAGTAACGTAACGGAATACGTTACAGAATACATTTTGGGGCATGTATTCTGTATTCTGTAATGGAATACATTTTAAAAGTAACCTTCCCAACACTGTATATATATATATATCCCGGGTTTCGGCACCAGGAAGAAGGAACACGAGAAGCTGGAGAAATACCAAGGGCTCAGAGAAGAGCTCGAGAGGATGTGGAGGGTGAAGGTAACGGTGGTCCCCGTGGTAATCGGAGCACTAGGTGCGGTGACTCCCAAGCTAGGCGAGTGGCTCCAGCAGATCCCGGGAACAACATCGGAGATCTCTGTCCAGAAGAGCGCAGTCCTGGGAACAGCTAAGATACTGCGCAGGACCCTCAAGCTCCCAGGCCTCTGGTAGAGGACCCGAGCTTGAAGGATAAACCGCCCGCAGGGGCGTGCTGGGTGTTTTTATATTCATTGAGGAATTTCTGTTACACTTTTATGAGATTCTCGCTGGACTTTAAGTAGTGAATTTCTCTGTATGTAGATGGCGACATATTTTCAGCAATTTAAAAAACACCACGTCCATCATATTTCTCTCTTAATCACCATCTTAACACACCAAATTCGCTTTGAAGGTAATTAACTGCGAGTGGTCACAGATCTGGTCCTCATCTTCTAAACAACCATTTCAAGCACAGTAAGATCACCTGTCTGTTTATTGCACAAGGTTGCAGTTTCTGCCATGGTCTCCAGCCACTGTTTTGTCCCCCCGCCAAAGACTCCAACCAAGCATAAATCTTGGAGTTTTGTAGAAGGAAAAAGCATTGTGGTACAAAGTGGTATCACAAGAAAATACAGTCTGGCCTTAATTCAACTCTGGTTAATATGTCAGCACAGAGACATTTTCTTCACGTACTTTTGATGGCGTTAATTCATTCAAACAGGAATTTACAGCTTTTTATTAAATACGTCTAAGCAAAATGATCCCTGCTGGTTTCCCTGCATGCTGTGTATTTTTGCCGTTCACGAGGGAACCCCCCACCCACCCCACCCCTTTGACTTCCATACCACTTTTCCTTCATGTTACTTTCTTTTTGTTTGATTGCTATTCTTTCGTTATATGAGCTCATTCTAATTTTGTGGATTTTACCCAGAGGTGCTGTAATGCTACACCCAGCCACCAGAAAGGAAGCCCTCCCCCCATCTTAAAATCTTCCTCTGCCTACGTGTCATTAACTTTATCTGTCCCTATAGATGTACGCTCCAACGATACAAGTTATGAATTATTTATTTCATTACCACAGTCTTGTTTGTCTTTCTGATTTAAAAAAGCCATGAATTGAGCCGTGTGAGTCTTCAGATGCTACAAAGCAGAGCCCTCTGCGAGTAGCTAGCTAGGTGTTTCTGCTCTCATCGAGAGGCGGCATCGACTTTGGAGCCGGAAGGACTCAGACAGGCTCTACTTAAACATTTAAAATGGAGGAGGCCCACTTCAAAGGAGTGGCCTCATACAATCAGTGTACCCCTTTCCCTTTCAATTAGCTCACAGTCTGCCAGGCTGGCACGTTCACCTAAGGGCCGTGAAATATTGATGGCTTCTTCTCCGGAGTAAATGGAACACTTTCTGCCTCATCCCCCTGGGTGAGTTTATGTGTTTAAGATTTTTTTGATGGGAGACAGCTGAGTGGGTGATTTGTTTGTGTGATCCGAGTGGGCGCGCAGCGACGCACTAGTAGCCAAAATCCGATAAATTCCATTCTAAACTCAGCAACGCGGGAATCTTTTACAACCATAACAAGTACTTTTTTGTTGTTCGATCAGATGAATCCCACGTCTCTCCGTCTTAAGCCAGAGCGATGCATGCTCGTGTCTGCGGTGTTTTTGCAAATCCGTATACAGCGTTTCACCTTTGGCATGTAAACTCAGAGAGGGCAACTTTTGCAGGAATCAAAGCCTTTTGCCTGTAATCTCTGGTAAACAAGACCTCATTATTTTGAACCGTGTGATCCTGTAGTCATCAGGGATGTAGAACAGACATCTGCACTGGTAATTGCACTCGTTCATGTGTTCAACAAATAGGCAGCACTTAGCATCAGAGAGTGATAAACCTCAAAACTTTTACAAAGCTTTCAGCATCTATTGTGAAAGAAAGAAAAAAAAGTTCTCTGTTATTCTGCGGATGCATTTTATGGCTTTTTAAATTAATTTCTACAAAAACTTGCTTACGAACAACTAACTAAAGTTGGGTATTTTGTTAATTTAGATCCCAATCAAGTGGTTTTTTTTAATTTTATTGATTTATTTATTCAAGTTCAAGGCTTAAAGGACAGCTAGGATGTAAATTCATTAATCTGAAAGGATCTTGTGACCTTCTTTCCACTTAAAATGAACAATATGTCCACAAAAAAGGTTTCTTTTCTCAAAAAGAATGCCTACAAGGTAGGCAGCTTGGGAGACATCCTCATGCAGTTTGCAAGGCTGTGTGAAGCTGAAGACAGCGAGCAGGAGGAGCAGATTGGATTTGATATTAGAGCTCAGGCGATTGGAGGGGTTATGTACTTAGTCGTACGATGACACAGCCCCTAATGGGGCAGAGAAATGATGCACTGATATCATTAATTGATGGATTAGAAGCACAGAATTCCCTGCAGAGAGAGGATGATCAAGAAAATGGTGAAGAGTGAGAGGAGCTCGGGTAAGCACAGGGAGCAAGAGCTTGAACATGACCTGAGCGGTTAATTGAATAGGGAAATTCCTGTGATATTTTATTTAAATGAGGCTGGGGGAACAAATGAGGAGCAGCAGAAGAGAAGGGAGGGGATGAAGAGGAGATCAAAAATTAAGGGTTTTGGAAGGGGAAAGTGGCAATAAACAGGAGGCCGCCGACGAAATTAGCGAATGAAAAGTGAGCATAAAGGAAATCAGGGGTTCAAGAGAGGTGGCTTCTTTTGAATAAATCACCACGCTGACGGATGATGGATGGGGTAAAGCGCGAATAGAGGAGCCTGGGAGCAGATAAATACCAGCGCACCATTTATACATCAAGAGTGAAAGGTAGATCCACAGCAGAGACTTGGATGAATGGGTGGAGCAGAGAGGAGAGACCTCTAGAGGAAAGCAGCAGATCCCTGTCTAAAACTCCCCTTTCATCTGGCCCACACAGTGCCAGATCAATCCAAACGCCCGCCCATCATTAGGCATCAAAGGGTTGTAGGAGGGGGGATCCTGTCTGCACACAACTAATCCGCTTTAAATGTGCCTTCTCGGAGAACAAAGCCGCCATTACATCCACAATGCATTTCTGAATGATCCACGCTTTTCTCATGATGCTCCCAGATCATCAAAGCATTAGAGGCGGGAGGCGGCAGGAAAAAGTTACAAAAGATTTTTTATTTTTTTTTTGGTGAACATTTTAGACATTTATTTTCATGGCAACCGCCATTCAGCGTGTCTCGCTCCCTCTAAACGCTCGCAAACATAAGCATCTCCATAGAGACGAGCACGAAACTCTCCATTTTTAACCGAGAACTCTCGGTTTGCGGTGATAAATGTTCTGTCGCCAGCTTAGGGGACATGTAAAACAAAGGTCAGGCGCATTCACGGCTAGTAACATCATCGCCATCGCAACAGATGACAAATGGAGTCCATTTCCTGTGTTTTCTGTCAAGAGAGCCTCCTCGTGCCCTCACTCCTCGCGCTCCCTGTATGTGTCTCTTACTGCTTCTCCATGAAATCCATGAATAAATAATTCAAGACACAGATTTTTCACTTTATGACTGAATATGATATTTATCCCTTTCTCCATCTTGCTGCCTACCCAGCTCTGTGAAGAGGCACATAAAACACTGTTCATCTTTTCACCTGAGTCTCACTTAAGATACATATATATCTTCTTTTTTTTACCTCCTACCACTCTTGGATCATCTTTTGAGCCCCCAAAATGTTGTCTCAGCACAACTTGACTCGCTCTGTTTTCGCCTAAGTACCCATCCACTGTTCCCCTCCCTCTTTCCCTTTGCCTTTTTCCCCTTATCCCACCCTCTCGGCATTGTGCCGTGAATCTGAGACAGTGACAAACTCTGACAAGAAAGCCAGCGATCTCGATACCTCTCTGCATCTCAATAACGGAGCAACTTGATATGAAAGCCCTGTTATCAGGGCCCTCCTGGCTCACTGTGCGTCGCGTCCCATCTGTCAATAGAGAAACAGAAGGTAAGAAGTGGGGAAACACGACTAGTGGAAAGAAAAGGAGGAGGGGGCTGCAGTTCAGTTATCGCAGCAATGGGATTAATGGGCGTGCGGGGTTGAAATTGGCTTTCGATGACTGCAAAGGCCTCGCCGTGTTTCTATCAGTTATCGGCAGGTTTCCCCTATTACTCAGCCTCTTTCTCTCCGTCTCTCTCCCCTCCCTCACTTTTTTTACCCCCCTCTCCGTGTAGCTGCAATTTATTCCTGAACCTCTTACCACTTCTGTCTGAGCCCCCAACATCAATCTTCCGCTCCTTTCTTCACTCTTTGAATCCAATACTCCAGACAGCGTGGTGTCCAAATTAAAGAGTGTACTGGAAGCCAATGAACGTACACAGCCCGGTGCAGTAAGTCAACTGCATAAATGGACTAAATGAGCATCTTCAATATTTGATAACTGAATATGCTGTTGAGCAGAGGGGTGAGGGGCGGGGGGGGGGGGCGGGGGGGGGGGGATTTACGAGAGCAGTTCAGTTGTCTCGAACCTGCTGTGGTCAGAGAGCCTGCATCACATCACATGCATTCAGAAGTCTCTTCTGGTTCAGAGCTGCATCGAAGGTAGTATATGCATGTATAATGCTGAAGGCGCTGAAGTGTCAGAGACTAAAAGCTGTAGCCATTTATTACTTTCAGATACCTGATCATTCCAAGTGTTTGGTTTGGGCTTCTTTTAGAGCTTTATGCCCATTTTCAGTGCAATATTTAACCTTACAGGAAGATTCAGCAAGAAGCAGCTAAGTGTAAACTTTGTACCGTCTCTAATCTGACTGTGATGATCTTCTTCAGATCTTCTCTACTGGATGTCTCTCCACCGCCGTGTCTTGCCCTGATTTTTTAAAGTTCCTGCTGTTTCCTGCTAAAAATCATAACCCAAGTATCGTCAGCGTGTTTTCTTTTTTTTCTTTAAATTCTTCTTTTGGTTTGTTTGTTTCTCAGTAAACTCACTGTTGCTGTGCTGCCACACAAGATCCTTCAACAATAATTACTTTTGCTAAAACAACGTTAAAGTAATGGCTCCAAGTTAAATTACTGCCTTATGCTTAAGAAACTAGTTCATGCATTTATTACTTATAAGCTGTAATAAGTTATTATTGGGCTGTTCTAAAAATCTCTGAAAATCCTTCAGTTGATCCAAAATGCTGTTGACAGAGTACTGACAGAAAGAGAGAGCATATTTTTCCTGTATTGGCTTCCCTTCATTGGCTCCCTCAAATCCAGAATTGAATTCAAAATCCTGCCCCTCACATACAAGGTTATTGAATAATCAGGCCCCATCTTATCTTAATGACCTTATGGTACCATATCACCCCATTAGAGCACTTTGCTCTCACACCCTGGGCTTACTTGTTGTTCCTAGAAAATTTAAAAGTAGAATGGGAGGGAGAGCCTTCAGGTTTTAGGCCCCTCTTCTGTGAAACCAGCTTCCAGTTTAAATTCAGGACCGACAGCCTCACTACTCCTCAGATTAGACTTAAACCTTTCCTTTAATAAAGCATACAGTTAGGGCTGGACCAGGTGACACTGAATCCTCCCTTAGTTACTCTGCAACAAGTCTAAGCTGGTGGGAACTTCCCATGATGCACTGTTTCACTCACTCACCTCTTATCACTCATTATTTCTTTATACACCTCTCTGCATTTAATTATTAGTTATTATTCATCCCGGGCTCTCTTCTACAGTGTGTCTTTGTCCTGTCTTCCTCCCCTCACCCCCAACCAACCACAGCAGGTGGCCGCCCCTCCCTGAGCCTGTTTTGCTGGAGGTTTCTTCCTGTTAAAAGGGAGTTTTTCCTTCCTATTGTCGCCAAGTTTTGGATTTTCTCTATCACTGTGGGGTCTTTGCCTTAGAATAAGAAACGTGGTGACAGTTGTTGTGATTTAGCACCATATAAATAACATTTAATTGAATCAAATCACTAAATTACTAAAAGATTCATATTTAAGATTGTTGGAAGATACATTTCTAACTTTTGTAAGCTAGTTTTTGGTAATCTTGACTATGATGGCTAGCTATTTTTCAACATCAGCATTCGAGCTATGTGAAATGAACACTATGTGGAAACCCTAAATTGTAGATTACTGGCTAGTGTGATAATATAGGTCCAGGTTGTCTAAATTTAAGGAATTAGAATGTGTAATTTTTCATTTTATGAATTCTTCTCCCAAGTCCTGGTAATAAGGAAAACAGTAATCAAATCTTTCAATCTCACACACATCAAAAAGTATATGCATTTTTTTTCTTTTTAAAAAATGTATTAATTGATTTAAAAAATATATATATACGAGCAGGGTTAGCATCTTTGATGACTTGGACCTTGGAGGGTTAATTAGCTGTGCAGGTATAATCTCTCCATACAGTTGGGCAGCTGCACTCACCTTTCTGTGAAAGCCTGCATGTCCTCAACAGTGAATGGACACACAGCATCAGGTGCACCCATATAAAAGGCACTTAGTAAAGCCACTCTAACAGTTCTAAGAGGGCCTGCTGTATCTTTCAATAGGAAGAGCTTTGTCAGGGATGTTTATTCACCACATACTTTGGTTCAAAAGCCTCATTCATCTAAAAGAAGCTTGTGCTCATGGTAGCAGATGGGCTCGGAAGGAAGAAACACCTCTATCAAAAACAGCCGAGAAACAGCCTAATTGCTTCATACTCTTGACGCTCTGAGGTTTTTACACTCAGAAACATGGAGGAAGAGGTTTTCAACGTGGTGAAACCAAACTTCATTTGAGGGGAATAGAAAGATCCCAAATACAGCCATTTTGCTGATACACACTTGGCTCACAGGCACAGGCGCTGCACACTATGCAACATCCTCAGCCTTCATGTGTTGATCAGCTCGGTCCGCCTTTTGTCGGTTATTTTCTTTATTCCCCACATCCTTCCCGCCACAAAGGTCCCCTGCAGGTCGCATTATCCCTTTGCGAATCCTATCAGTTGCAAACCGCAAATGGGGTACTGCAGTGGTTGATTCAATTTGTTTGGTTCCATTTTTGAAATTTTTTTTTTTGGTGTCAAAAAAGCCGGGCGAGCCGCATCGCCATTCAGACACCATGTGGATTCACAAACATCTGCTGCTGATAGGGAACATACCCAAAACTTTGAGAGAATATGAAGCAAGAAGTTGCATGTTGTGAGCAATCTACTGCTGTCGGTTACAACATTGACTCCCAGGAAAATGGCTTCATTCTCAGAAATGAAGACTTTCCTTTAAAGTACACAGGTTTTTATGAGGTGCTTTCACAGTAAAATGCTACCGTTGCTTCCCCAAGGACGCTCTGCGCCAGAGAAAACAAAATCAAGAGTTACAAGGCTCCCGTCTGCAAACGGTGAATTCCTGGAAACAATATGTGTCACATTTTTATTGAAAAGTGTTTGTAGGCTTTCATGACTGCGGCTCGTTTTGACATGTAATAGAGCTGAGTGCACGGCAGTCGAAGGCGCTGTTTGCTCTCTGTGTTGTGTGTCTTGTTGTGGGAATGGGGGTGAGCTGCATCTTTACACATGGCTTCCCCTCAGTGAAGGGGAAATGAAGGGGAGCCCTCGGGGCAAACACAAAGACAGGAGGATTGGGAAGAGACTTAGAGGAGCATAAACACACAGGCACACGTGTAAACAACAGACACTTGAGGAAATGATGGTATGGACTTTTTTAGGACCAAGGACGGTCCTGACATGCATTCCATACGTACATAATGTACATCCAAGTCTCTGTGCACCGTGGAAAGGTTAAATAAAAGCACCTATCCTACTGCCTTTTTTAGGCTCAGGGGTTTTTATTCCAACACAAGTAGATATTGGGGGGAATCGTTTCTTTATTACAATTATGTTACATATAACTATATGACATGTAACTATAACAAACAACTGCAAATACAAGAGTCTGTCGAACTCTTTACCTTTTATTTTTAACCCATTAATTTATTTTTGGTAGATAATTTGTTGCTTGCTGTCAAATTTCGGCACAATCTGGATTCAAAGAGCGGACTCTGACATGACTTTGGAAAGTATTTATAAGAGCCGACTCTTACGCCTGATTTATGCTTCAGGGGAAAGTCTACACCGCAAGTTACGACGTCGCATGACATCTACGTCTCTAGATGGATGCAATATATTCCTGTGGTACATTTCTGACCATGTAGGGCAGGGATAGCTCAGTAGGTAAAGTGGTCGCCCCATGATCAGAAGGTCGGCGGTTCGAATCTACTTAACGGCTACCCTGAGGTACCCCTGAGCAAGGTACCGTCCCTACACACTGCTCCCCGGGCGCCTGCTTAGTGGGCTGCCCACTGCTTCACTGAGTGAATGGGTCAAATGCAGAGAAAAACAAGTAATTTCCCCATGGGGATCAATAAAGTATCCATTATTATTTATTATTATTATTTTTCCAACACGGTTTTTGAATTTATCAGTGAGAAAATAACAATCACCACCTCAGTATAAGGAATAATATAGTATGAATGTAAGGATTCACCAGTGTCAGCTAACTCCTGGTATACTGGAGGTGCTGAAGGTATTGCAATGAAAGTGAGGGAATGTAAGAAAAGGTAGGAAAACTAACGGGAACAAAGAAACCACAACAAAGAAACCAGGAGGGAGAAAAATTCAAGCATTTTTTATATGATCACAAAGTAATTAAAGCATGTAATGCAACAAGCATAAATGGCAACGATGTTAGCCACTTGCTTAGGTTACATTGTAGGCGCTGCAAAGACTCCCAGCAGAAGTCTAAATTAGACTTAAGCAGGACCTGGGAGATAACAGCAAACTGTTAACAGTTTATTTTCCTCACAAATTTTTAATGGAGGGAAACACAAGGGAGGGTCTGGTGTCCCGAGTCAGCAACCCAGTGAAAGAGGAGAGGGGTGTTACAACCATTTCCACAGTTGGAAATGTGGTAAATGGATGTGATGAATTATTTGCAGTTGCTTACTTGGGACACTGGAGAAATGAAATGCGGGAGGATAAGAACCGGTTAGACATCGGGAGGGAATCCTGTAGGCTGGAGGGTGAGCAGGCAAGTGGGAGGTGAGTAGCAGCTTGGGCTTCTTCACAGAGTGGACTCAAGGGATAAGTGATAAGTGAATGCGGGTTTGTAACCCCCTCAGCCGCACGCGATGAGTCCAAGTTAGACCTGAAAAAGACTGAACATTGGAGCCGTGAGTCCAGCAGGTGACAAGCATGTGTGCAGGCTGGAGAGTAGAAACCACGAGCCCAAACCCTTCTAGGTGGCACCTAGGAGCAGAGATGGGCAGTAACACGTTACAAGTAACACGTTACAAGTAACGCGTTACTTGTAACGTGTTACTGTGTTACACGTTTTTCAAGTAACGAGTAAAGTAAGGGATTACTATTGCAAATATGGCAATTAGATTACCGTTACTTTCCCGTAGGAACGCTGCGTTACTGCGTTACTAAAACCGTGATTTTTTTTTTGCGAGAATGTCTCATGACAGCGACGTAAGCGAGTGCCACGTTCGTGACAACAGCTGTGTGCAGATCAACAGTGCATCATATATCGAGTGCGGGAGAGAGTATGAGTGTGCAGCGTTTAAAGCGTGGAAGTACTGACCTTACTTTGAGTTTGATTCCATAAAAAGTGACAAAAACATTAGCTTCCGTTGTGCGTGGGAAGAAAACTTCTTTTTACAGCAAAAAAAACCCCTAAACTTCCAAGCAAGCACCGAGTAGCTACGACATAATGGGAAATTCACAGAGAAACTCGCGGATTCTTCCACTGACCGCTGCACACCTGCAACAGGGTAAACCTCCGCCTACCGCAGTCCTGCTTTACAGGTGAAAATAGAGCAAAAGGACCGCTGAGTCTTTGACTTTATTTATTTTCTGCTGTGTTTTACTGGCATCTATTTGAAAGAGTGAGTGTAAACACACACAAAAAAAAAATTTATGTGCTGGAATGTGCAGAAAATAGGTTTAAATATTAAACATATTTCTTCAAGTCAGAGAATGTTGCATATAATTACATTTTTGCTTGATGCATAAAGTTAAAAGATTAAAACTGATAAAACAAGTTAAAAAAAAGAGACTTTTCCATTTGATTACATTTTGTATGATGGATTATGTAGAAAAAGTAGAATTAGGCTGAAAGATCTATCACTTTATCACCTCTTCAGGTTGTAAATCGTGTTTTTAAAAAGTAACTAAGTAATTAATTACTTTTTAAAGTAACGGGATTACTTTTTGGGGGAAGTAATCAGTAATTAGTTACTGATTACTTTTTTCAAGTAACTTGACCAACACTGCCTAGGCGGGCTGAGAGAGTTAGGGTTTAAAGAAATCAAGACTGAGCAGTGCAGACTATGACAGAGTCAGATGCTTTGAAGAGGTTTTTATTGAAAAGGAAGTAGGAATGATCAGAGAACCGGTGAGTGGCTCGGGAGGGAGCCTTTGCTGCAGGAGATGTTAACAACAGCCAAGGTGAGACTGGTAAGATCTTGCAAAGCTTGTGATTAGATTAAGGCCTCACTTGTTGTTTTCTTAAATAGATGATTTGAGTGCCCAGGCAGGTGGAATTCCACCAAGGAAACAAGAGATTTAGTTGAGAGTGGGAAGGCAGATAAGTTTCAGGTAAGTCATTGATTTTTTTTTTTGACAGCTGATTTGATCTGCCTTTGCTTGTTAAACTCCTCGAAGTTATGCAGGGTTGCAAACTTTGTGGTTTGACACAGGCAAACGGGAGCAGAGAATTACCAGGCGAAGAACAAGGAGGTAACAAAAGAGGCCTATTTACTACCACGACGGTGACAACAATCTGGCAGAGAGCAGCAACAGCAGCCGGTCCATAAATACCATGAGCTGATTAAACCATGAGCAGCAGGTGCAGGAGAGAAAGCCCAGGAAATGACAACTCCACCTGCAGGTGGACCCGCAAGGAAGCTCCTCTCCCCCCCCCCGAGAGAGAGACGATTAACAGGAGAAACCCCAAGCCTGCCCAGGCCACAAAGCTCCTACGAAATATTTTAATAATTATTTCATTCATTTACTTCTTCCTTAGATGTTGTTTGTGTAGTAAACTGCTACTTAAACACAAGTTTTGGCTGAAAATCATAATTAAAAGGGCTAAATTGTGAGCTGACACAGAAATGGATGCAAACCTGGAGTAGATTATAGAAATGCACAGCAACCTCATTACGCTTGACTATCAAAACGCCTGTGTGATGCAGTTATGTAACCTCATAGCATATTATAGCATTTCAGCTTCCCTGGCAGCAACTGAGCAGTCCATTGCAAAATATGAATATGAAGGAAACCTGTTATGTTTGTTTGTTAGTTGCATTAAAAGCACATTTTGTCTGACATAAAGCATGTAACAGATCAGAATTAACAGTATGGATTAATCGTATTAAAGACAGCAGGATTAGATAAGTGTAAACTTCATCCTACGCCCTTTTAAGCATGTAAATTGTGTGGTTTATAGAGTTATTCTTTTTACTTTGCTTTTCTGTTTACAATATTTTGTATTTATTTTATTTATATTTACATGTTTGAAATAAAATCAGTCACTCATATTATTCATGCAAAGCTACCCTAATACAGTTCAATAATAATAATATGGGGAGGCAGGTGAATTCTAATAATAATATGTATTAGCTCGTTTTTGTCTTTAACTTCATAACTTCTCCAGACATTCATCCCTCCCTCTGTTATCCATTATCCTCGAAGCAAAAAAAGTTGAGTATAAATTGTCCAGACTTTTCCCCACAGTAAACCGCAGAAAACATGCGTTATCTCTTTTCTTTTTCTTTTTTTGGTGGAAATATTTCTCTCTGTCACCCCTTTATCCCTCTCTGCTGATGATTTGTTGCAATTCCAAGAGACAAAAACATGGAAATTGCACAGAGGGGATCAGGAATTTACTTCTTGATAACATCTGTTACTAACTATTGAGCTCGGCATGCAGAATCAGTTGTCCCCATAGACCAGTTTCTTCCGTTATCTTATTTATTTGGAGAAAGGCTTATATTGTCTCATACACCACAAGGTGCACCTAGGAACCTCTGTGAATGGCTAAACGGGAACTTTTATAGCCATCCCCACCCAGAATGGCAATTAGCTGTGGTAGACTGGGGAAAAACACAGAGCAGAGTTGGTATGCAGAGAGCTCTGCAAAGTTAATGGACTTTTAAATCGACACTATGCGCCAAATTCCCTCATTAATGCCATCCCTGGTCCCTGCTTACGCGACCGTTTGATTTCAAAGGTCAACTCTCAAATGTCAACATAGGAACGGTAAATAGAGGGCACTTTTATGATGCACACACTGTGTGCAAAAAGTATGTGAAGAAAGGAAGAAGCAAAAGTGAAGAGGCTCTATCTAATTCTCTCTCTCCTTTTTGTTATATCCAAAGCATCAGCGCATTTCTTCAAAAACAGAGTATATAAACAAATGTCAAGTCTAATTGTCATGGTTTTGGATTCTTGCTTCTCTCTAAGTTACTTCCTCTTTTATTCTGAAATCTTTTTTTTATACTTCCACCCCATGCTTCCCTCCAATTTTCCATACCACCTGTACTCAGCTAATCGCTCACCTCAGTGCCCACCCGCCTTCTTCCTTTTGTACGTTTTGGCTGATTATCTAGATACTCATCACGGATTCTAGTCATGTTCTTCTTGCAGCTTTTTTCTCATTTGCATTTTTTTCTCATGGTTTATATGCTTCATTGTTATCAGAGGTCAGAGAAGTATGATGCTTTGAGCTCATATTAGGAAGGTGACAGTAACTCATATAACCACTCTAACTGAGGCTACCGTTGACATGGGATAATCAAAACTGGTTTCCTCGTCTCATGAGTCTCATCTGATAGCTGCTTCCAGCAGGATAACACAACATGTCACAAAAGTCAAATCATCCCAGGCTGCTTTCTTTAAACATGACAATGACTTCACTGTACTCGTGTCGCCTCACAGTCACCACATCTCTGTCCAATAAAGCACTTTTGAGAGATTCACATCATGAAAGTGATGCTTTCATGTGAATATGGACCAAAATCTCTGAGGAATGTTTCCAGGAACCTTGTTGAATCTGTGCCATGAAGAATTAAAGCAACTTTGAAGGCAAAAGGGGTCCAACCAGGTGCTAGCAAGGAGCAGTGAGCAGCGTTGAGTATAACATGTTACAAAGTACATTACATTTTTTTTATCCTGCATACTTGTGCGACAACCAGTGGAGTGGTTTTTCACGAGCAGAGAGTGGACATTACTTTTATTTTTATGGCACAAAAATGACAAGAGCGATGATAAAGTGCAAGCTGCATCCAGGACAAAAGCAATCGCATTATACTGCTAACACAAACATCCGCACAGATAGCACACTAATACTAAGCTAGCCAAGAATCCAGAGTGATCATGAAGCTGAGTGTTTTCTGACCCCGGCCCAGCAGCCAGAGCCTGATCTTTAAAAGTAAAAAGTAGTGATGAGCACTCAGGCTTGTGGCCTCCATTTCTTCCTGTTCATCTTTCTAAAGTACAATCACTGCAGTAAGTTCTCAACTTTGTTTTGTGTTTCTACTTTGTGTTCACATATAAATATGAAAAGACAGTGTGTTCTCATTAGGATAGGGATATGTGTTGGTGTGTGGGACTGTGGGACTATAAACTGGTAATTATGTGATAACGCATTTCAGGTCATTTTATAGAGTAATAAGTAAGAAATGTAACAAATAGTCTAATGAATTAGTTCTTTTTAATAACGCCCCCAACACTAGCAGTGAGTGTATTTAGTAACAACCATCTCAGTTTATTACTTCTTTTTTTTTCCAAAAAGCCTCTTTTAGTTGGTAAAATCTCATTTTAATTCTAATTTTGTTACAATGTTGTTCAGTTTCCAGCTAGCAGTGAGTGATTAACAAAAGACGTCTGATCATTCATTTGATCATTTTGAATGCTTGTTTAAAACACAAAAACATGTGTTTTGTGCTTCTCTCTTGTGCAACTAACTCAGGAAACAGTACAGTAAATGCTAACGATGACTATGATTGACAAATACATGTAGCTAAAACTTAAGGAAAACAATTTCAGAAACACTGTTCATCTTTTCAGTGTAAATCAAAACGTGTGAGCACGATCCAAGACTTTATGTGAACCAAAAACGTAATTAAATGATTGTAGTGTTGGAGCATAGCTGCACAGAAGCATCCCGTAAAGTGCTCTGTAGAGCACTCATGAAAGCTCAGCTGGCTTTCATGAGTGCCTCACTTAAACGAAAACAGCAAAATATTTGATGGATGTCTTGCAATCAACATAAAGCAAGAAGCAGATTATAGCAAAATAAAAACCAGGAAAAGAAGGTGCTCTCAAAGGTCATCTGCCGTCGTTTGAACAATTAATCCTACAGTAGCCACAATTTTGGTGGTTTTGGACTTCTGTTGACTCATTTGAAGAGAGGGAATCTCACGCACCAATCAAAGTTTAGCAGCGCTGAATAAAAATCTAATGAGCTCAAGCGTTAGAACTCCTTAATAAGTAATGACTGGGATTGTTCTTTCATAACTTCCCCGTGGTTGTTGCTTATTTGATCATTAATATTTCATTTTATACAGAAATGCCGTTGCTAGTTTTGTTTGTCCGTGATAACATGGTTTTATTTAGACGATCATACGGCATCGCCAACAAAAGTCTGCCAGTTTAAAGACCCTAAAGACTAAATCAGTCATTTTCCAGAGATACTGAAAGCAAAGTGCAGGAGTATTGTACCGAAGAACAAAAACGTAGTAATTGATCTGCAGATTGGACCAGACTGAAAAGGAAGCACCATCAGCCGTGATGAATATAAAAAGACCACTCAGTCGATGTGGAGCTAAAAACAAGGCAAAGCCTGGCAGAAAAAGCAGAAAGACTTCCTGTGGCATTTAGCTCCAGGCAAATGGAGGTGAGGGGAACAATGCAGTTGCAAAGATTTGATGAATAATGTCTGTTTTCATGAAAACAGATTCAGTGGGAAAACATCATGATGGTGGACATCTCTTGATAAAGATCGATAGACTGCCATGGGTCTGCTCCGTTGAGTTCGGAGCTAGAAAGGGGGAGCAAATCTTTACATGTGCAGCTTGAGGCTAGGCGCTCCGAGCTCTGACCCCGTGACTTTGACGAACCGGGGGAAGAAATAACGCCACAGGCCACAGTCGCTGGACAGAGGGATGTGAAATGCAATGAAAATACTACACCATTTTAGCTTGCACACATACAAAAAAAGAAAAAAGCAGATCCATTAATCTGTCAAAGTGAAGATGTGCAGTGAAAACGTACCTCGGTATTGATTGCACTGATGTAGCTCGAGGTGCAGAGGGACACAAGAGTGGAGTTAACAGATTGAAAAGAATCAGAAACGGAGGAAGAGAGGGGAGAGGAGTCGGAATTTAAACATGGCCTCCAGCAAACAGACTGTATCTGTCTATTTTAATTTGCTTTCCTAATTATCTGATTACTGCCTGTGCCTGTGGATTCATTCGTTTCTCTAAATATAGACCCAGATTGTTCTAAAGCTCTGCTCACAAATTCTCTTTGACTGTTTGGTGATGAAGAAAAACAAAACTCCAGCACAGCAAAGAGCCCCCCTCCTCAATAAGGAGTGGGTCTCCTTTTAAAGCGTTTGTTAATATGCCTGGAAGGCAGGAGTTTTCATCTCTTGTCCCACTTGAAAGGCCCTCATCAGACTTTCCAGATGTTTCCCTCTGCCCTTTTTTCCGCTCGCTTTGTTGTCAACAAAACAGCAAAAGTTTTGTCTCGTTAATTATTGTTTGCTCTCCGCCTTTGTGTTCGTGTGTCTCAAATGCCATGTTTCGTGCCTGTAATAGGAGCTGTGTTGTGCATTTATCTAGGCTGTGGGGATGTAAACGTGCAAGGAAAGCAAAGAGCGGGAGAAAAAAGTGACTGAAGG
The DNA here is from genome assembly GCF_964374335.1 of Astatotilapia calliptera. Classification (NCBI taxonomy): domain Eukaryota; kingdom Metazoa; phylum Chordata; class Actinopteri; order Cichliformes; family Cichlidae; genus Astatotilapia; species Astatotilapia calliptera. Next base: position 41,344,006 of record NC_137424.1, on the reverse strand, counting down.
AAGTCTCTGAATCTCATTCCCATAAATGCTGCAATTTTGTCACAGCAGCTGCAGCCTCACATATACTCACTGGGTGTCCTTTGGCACTGGTGCTGTGACGTCCCAGGTATCGCTCCCAAATTGATGCTTGTAGGAAAAGGATCCCTCAGTGTCTCATTTAAATGCTCCGAGTAAGCGGTTAATGTTATGAAAAGGCATATTATAACCAACTGGCAACGCCTGGGGTTGAAAAATAAAGCCAGTGCAGGAGTGCCCAAAACTGGAGTTCCTCCAATAGCCACTTAAGACAGGAGTCAGTTCTCACACATTTATACACCCATACTTGCATTGTGGTAAAAATCCCAAATTTCAGCTTTAAAATTAACTGGTACAATGAATAAACTCTGCAGGAATAAATTGGTAAGTAGCTCACCTGTCTGGGTTTTGTTAAGTCCTAAAGTTAGAGGTATGGATGCTTCAGACCTGCTGGATTGCTTCACTTTTAATGATTTGAGTCACCTAACTCGACCTCTGCAACGTGTTTGTGGTGTTTGTCGAGCATTTTTAGCACAATTAGCCGACAAGCAATAGGGCTTACTAAATGGGTGCGTTGCACTGATTAGCAGTTATGTTTCCGTGTAGTTACACCCATAGAGCTTGTGAATGCTGCTTGCTAACCAAGCCTGCTAGCATTAGCTTATAGCAGTCAATGTAGGTTAAACAAGTCTAGCTGTCCCTCAGCTGTAGTGAGTGTAGACTGCCAGTGAGCTGTTTACCTCAGCTGTCAATATGTGTCCAGACGAAGGCTCTACAACTTAGAGAAAGTTCAATACGAGTTAGTGGGTCACTGAAGCTTATTCCTGTCTGATGTAAGCAACACTTAGCTAAGTTGTTGAGGTTATTGTGAGCTTTTCTGTCACTAAGCGCTGCTGGTTTTGCCACTGTTAGCCAGTAATAGTGCACCTTTCTCTGAAGTGGCTCTAACATTGTTGGATTTGAACACTTAGCTAATAACTTCTCGTTCAATGTGAGAATGTAATCAAACTGGGAAAGTAATTTTTAAAACACTCAAGCCTAACATTAGCTGGGATAATGTTAGCTTATAGCCAGCTGTTGTTGTTTAGTTGGCCCGTTATCAGCTCCCTGGAGACGTAAGGGTCACATGTCTACAATAATTAAGTGATATCAAGAACATCAGGAATAAATAAGCAGCTTTTGTATGGTAGAGCTCAGGAGATGAAGTTTGAGGTGAGGAAGAGGAGAATAATGTGGAAAGAGAATGAGAGAGAGGAGTGTTAGACGAGGAGAATGCCATAAAGAAAGAGATGAAAATAAAAATTCTGAATGAGCATATATAATTTGAAAGGGCTATATGTGATCTTTAAATTAAAAGTTATTCATAAGGCATACTATGTATACTATGTATGTAGGAGGAACGGTGATGTTCTTTGCAGCCACTGTATTCATGCATGGCATTCATGGCTTCCACAAACTGGTGCCCACTCCTTTGTGCTTTTAATGGATTCATTCCAAGTTTATGAGAACAAATCAGTTTGTCGGAAGATGTAATTGCAAACTCATCATGTATGTTTATGAGTCCAACTTTTGTTTTCTAGTAAATAATCTCAAAAATGACTCACTGCACTTTTAACAGAAGAAGAAGAGTCAAGAAGCCAGTCTTGATTACATGGTGTACATCTCTGATATACAGATTATGATTTTTAACCTTCAAGTGAAAACAAAATAAAAACATCAGACTGGACATAGACCAGGATCTGGGCCCTATTTCAGGAAGCCGGTTTAGAGCAAAATCTGAGTAAGTATACCCTGAGTTAACGAAAACTCTGGGTTTTCGGTTTCACAAAGCGAGTTTAGATTAATTCTGAGCGAGTTACTATGACAACACACTCCGTGAAGCTAACCTGCCCCCTAGCAGGTTTACTTCAACTAACCCTAACTTTCTCCGCCTCTTTGTCGGAAACCTGACTGTAGGAAGTGTCAGACAAGGCGTGTCCCTTCCTTGAAGAGCCAGTAGATGTTGAAGCCCAAATTCTCCGCAGAGCTCTCCGCCGGGAGAGAGTGATTAGAGCGCGTTTGGACATTTTATCATTTCCTGATGATTTCCTGTGTGAACGTCACCGTTTTTCAGCACAATCTATAATTCATTTGAATAACATCCTCAGGCCTAATATTGCTCATGTGACACATCGCGGACATCCTCTCAGTTCTGTACATATTATTCGTATTGCACTTCGGTTTTTTGCAAACGGGAGCTTTCTGTATAATATTGGTGACGCTGAGCACATTTCCAAGGCTACCGTCTGTCGGGCAGTCAGGAATGTTACAGTTGCACTGAAACGTCTCCTGTACTCGTTTGTGGTGTTCCCCGGTCATAGACCCACAAGATTTATCAAAGAGGGATGCCACAAAATTGCAGGTATCAGGATGAACGAAACTTAATTCATGATGTGGTGATACTTGAACTACTACTTAAATTTTACATTTATTCTCACGGTTCCCAGGCGTGATTGGCTGTATAGATGGCACTCACATTCCAATCATTGCTCCTTCAGTAAATGAAGGAGACTATGTGAACAGGAAGTCTTTCCACAGCATTAATGTACAGGTACATAGTTCCCTGTAGCATTTCAAACTAACAAATTATTTCATTATAGTAATGGATGCTAATTTGTGTTCTCTGCACTGTGAAGATCATATGTGATGCTGCCCACATTATCACAAATGTGGAAGCCAACTGCTCAGCCTCTGTGAGTGGTGGTGGTGGAGGACCCCCACCTGTTTTTCAGGCCTCCGCTTTTTTTCTGTTGGCTATAACAGGTCACATTTGAGCATACAGAGTAAGCAAATATGTACTTGTAATGTGCTCAGATAATTTCAATAAGTGCTTACAGAAAGAAAATTAATGTAGCCTCTAACTGCAATTGATTTATATAGGACAAACAGACCAAGCACTATGGCTCATAATACAATTACACCTTACCTGGTTGGACTATATTTTTATATTTCATTTTTACTTGCTGCCAGGAACGTTTGGGGCCTGTTGGGTTGCACCTGCGCTCACATCACATCACAACATAAAATGTATGAAATAAAAAATAAAATAAAATATAATAAAATAACGTGTTAAATGGGTGGAAATCCCTAGATCAATGTTTAAATTAACACTCATGCATTGACTCTGTCGGCCATGTTTTGCCATGCATGCTCCCTTTCTTTTGCAGCTGAGGCTGTGTTACTTTTTTTCCGCAAAATTTGCATGTTATCGCCCACCCCCGTGACATCACGCTCCAAAGCCCTATACTGCCATCAGAATTTCGGCCTCAAGCGCTGTAAAATACATTGACCGCGCCTTCTTTCCCTCCGTCTCCATGGTGACTTGGGGTTAAAGCAACTCCACGTTGATTGAACTAATTGTTATCAGCCTTTCTGAAACCGAATATTCCGAGTTGGACAGTTCGGGGTTACTCAACCCTGAGTATCGTTTTTCACTCTGAGTTTTCTAAACCGGCTTCCTGAAATAGGGCCCTGGTGTCTGACAAATCATTTTACACCACCAAAACCCCAGTGTCCACTCGGGAACTTGGAATTATTATTAATATTAAGAAGTGAATCTGCTGATTAACAGGTTGGAGGTGACGGAGTGACTCTAAGTGGAAGCTGCGGGTCCTCGGCTAAGAATATTTGGGTCAATGTGTAGCCATCTCCCCAGGATGTCAGATTATGTGTGTGTGTGTGTGTGTGTGTGTGTGTGTGTGTGTGTGTGTGTGTGTGTGTGTGTGTGTGTGTGTGTGTGTGTGTGTGTGTGTGTGTCGCATTCCTTTAAATGTTTGCCTGTGCTTATTGATTTCCTGTTCGTCCCGTTTGATTGATAGGCCGAGCACATTCATCTATTAGTTTTGTTGCTCCGAAGCAACTGCTCAAGAAGAAAGGGACAAAATGCTTTTGCGGTGAGAGTCTGCATGTCTGTGTGTGAGTGTGCTCGCAGGCAGCTGCCTGTCTACCATTGTCTAGACAGAATCATGTGCCTGCATACTGAGAGAGGAGGTGACATGCTGAAAGCTGCCTGTGTTGATAATTCTCCACGACACTCATTTGCTGTGACAGAAACCTAAAAGTTAGTTGCTGCAGAACTTAAAAAAAAAAAAAAAGGATTTAAAGTGACGATCAGCTTTTCAGCATGAAACACTGAGCGAACAAGACAGCAAAGAGTTAAGGGGATTACGATTATGAGAGCAGCAATATTATCAACTGTATGCATGCCCCACTGTGACTTCTTTGGGTGTTTTCCACGATGCGAGGCAGAACTGATGTCATAAACTGCTCATTATTCACTGCATTCAAAACCAGATACAGAAATACTTTCAGTGTTTCTGCATGAAAGGTCTGACACACTTTCCACCATAACTCTCAATCCACTGCATCTGCTGGGGATCTTTAATGGAATCACCACACACACCATCCCCAATCAGCCCCCATAATGCTTCGCTGCCTGTATGCCTGCTGGTTATGGCAGTGCCACGCTATAATAGTTCCCCCCTTATCTGACACACAGTTATGCAAATATTAGGTTCCACCCGAATATCTGTGACAGGAGTTTCTCTCGCTCTCCCTTTTCCCCTGATTATGCAGCGATAGGCTCGCTCGGCCCGGAATAGACTACTCGCGTATAATCGTGATTAGTCATATCTCGTGTTCGCAGCGATGTAAAACCCATCACTGCCTGGTTTTTATTGTCGACGTGTGTGTTTCTGTTTGTGTGCGTAGCATACTGACGGGCAGCTGGAGACAGATGGAAAATCCTTTTCACGCCACCAGTGCAGATATCGTATGTGTTGTGTTGTGCTATGCCGTGCGTTTACTAATGATGACGTGCTGATGCCTAAAAGCTCCGAATGCCAGTCAAACATTACTTCTCTCATCAGCTAATTCATTTTCCAGCCATCAGTCAGTTAAAGTGATGATTAAAGGTGGATTGTATTAGCCATAAATGCATCACTGAGTTTTTTATTAACTGCTTCTATTAACCGCTGGTCTCAACCTGTGGCTAAGTATGCTTTAAGTTCTCTCACAGAAATCTATGGTGTGTCAGCATGTTCCGATATGAAACATGCTGACACACTATAAGATGCTATATCAAGCAGATGAGGAAAGGAAAAACTATAAACACGGCATAACACAGTAACATGTGATGTTCAGGAACCTGCCTGTAACCCAAGTGAAAAATATCGCAGAAGAACAAAGACGTCAATGACGTCATGGTCCGTGGCTCTGTGTCTGAGGAAGGCGTTGGATGCCCCAGCGGCCACACCCTCGGGTTGGGCCGTCACCATCACACCTGCATCTCATCCCAGGTGATTTGGTGGAGGAGGATTTAACCCTGCACCGCCAGCTGCAGACACTTCACAGTGGTAATTTGGCTCCCCACTGAACCAGTGTATGTGCTTAGTGTCGCATGAGCTGTGCTTATTTCGACTCTGTGTTCTCAGGTTTCTGTCCGGCGTGCTGTGCTAGTCACCTGCCTGTCCTCCTGCCCGCTTGGACCTCCGAGTAGTCCATCTGTTCTCGTCTCCACCTCCTCGGACTTACCCTCCACGGACATACTCCCCTATAGTGTAATAGTAATCTACGCATACAAGAAGATTATTCTTATTATTGCAATCCCCTTTAACTATGATACACACAAAGCTAAAGCCAAGGCTGGCCTAGAGACTTGTTCACCTGTCAGCCTTCAGTCACTCGGGAAAAATGTTTGTTCTCCAACTAGTTGGCAACTGATTGCTGACAGTGACGGTGAAATAAGTTGCGAAGAGATCAACTAATACATGCATTAATAATAAAATTAATTTAGTTTCCAATATTTATTTTCTTCAACTCCTTCCTCTGACTATCTTGTTCTTTAGCTGCTAAAATGTCTAATTTTTCAACGTTTTCAGAGCTTTAAAGCCGAGTGTTTAGAAACAAGCTTGTTGCAGATTGGCTAAGACTTCCTGTTCTGTCCACTGGTTGTTTTTTATAAATGTAAATTCACTATAAAAAGAGCTAATAAAATGCTACATTATTGCTGATGGTTGGAAATTGAAGCATGCTGTCCAAAGGGGCTCTTTATACCTGAATGTGCAACCCAATGTGATTGGCCAGTATGAAAAGTGGACTACAAATGGAAACCAGAGAACTTCTAGTAACAGAAATATTATTCTTTGTTAGAGATTTCTTCTGTTTATAGAGATTAATCTTTATCTCACCTCAAGGGACATTGGCAGGATATGAAAATGGGGGACTGCAAAATCAAAATCAAGGCTAATATGTTTGTATTTGCAGGCCCCTGTTACTGCCTTTATTTGCTGGGTAATGTGCTTATGTGAATCTGTTCAGGTGGAGCTCTCATATGTGGCTTGAGTCAATCAGGTAATGGTGTCAAGGCAGGCTGACAGCAAGGCTGAAGGAGGTAGTTTAGAACGTGAGGAGTAAAATAACAACCAGCTTCTCTCTTTCTCTCACACACACACACACACACTCCCCGCTCTCTAACACACACAAACTCCATCTCCCCGAGGGGTAGTGATCTGTGACTCCTCAATGTTCTGTGCACATCTGAGATGACAGCACACACAACATGGCCAGCGCACCAGTCTGGGTTCCACATGATCACCCACAGCAGTACTGTACAGCAAACAAGATACAAGCACAGTGTGTACAGACAAGGCAGCAGGCCTGGAATTCCACTGAAGCCAGCAATGTCGCACTCAGACTGAGCCACACACATGCAGTTTGTGCCTTGTTTCGCCTGCTTTGGAGCCAGATGTTCCACCACTGCCTTTTAGGTAGGCATGGCTATTCCGTTAATGCTGATGCTATTGATGTAAAATAAAGAAAAAGTGGTATTGCTACATTTTATATGTTTTTCCCCCATCTCAACCTCATACTAAGCAGGTGTGAGGGTGTGTAGTGGTCTGTCTCTGGTTCCAATAGCTTAAGTAATCTCGCTACAAGTATTAACAGCTTTGAATAATTAATTATCACCAAATGAATTATCTGTGATCATCAGAACATTTCCAATCATTAGTTCTCATCAGTGCCTATATGACACTACAGTGCTTTTGAGACATTTACATATTAGCTTAATTCTTTGCAGACGATGCCCAGTTTTTTGAACTTGACATCTTGTAGATTTGAGGCAGAAGCGTGACAAAACGTGACCCTCTGAATGCTGGAAATGCAGCAAGTGGCTTTAATAAATTATTTTCACCCCAAGAGATGAAAACTATCACATCTACTAGAATCAAGGGGACCAAGTTGAAAGATTTCTACCATGTCATTATGAGGAAGCAAGAAATAAAAACAGCTTTTGGATCTTGGATAAAAACAGTAATTTATGGAGGTTTTTTTGTTTGTTTTTTTAATCAGAGACTGTCGGTGTAGCCCAAGGAATCTGGCATTGGGATCATTTTTTTATAGATCACAACTTTGGCTTGGATTTGATGGTGAGCATAAATTTGTGTCAGAATGTTTTTATAAATGAGTCCCTGTGATACTCATTATAATGGACGAGAAACGCCGATGCCGACTGCTACAGGAGGCGTGAATCCACTCCATCCTGCCTGATTGTAAGGAAACAGTCAGAGAAGTTATTCTCCACAGGTATGAATAAATGTTGAAACATACAGGATTTTTTTTTCTCTTTTTTTGTTTTGGGTTTTTTTATGGCGAGGGGGTCTTTTACCTAGCATTTGAATGTGTAAAGGTGTACGTTTATGCCTTTATAATTTAAAACCTGAGACGTACCGCTCCCCCCCCCCCCCCCCCCCACCCCCTTTATTATCAGCAGAGGAAAGAGCGAGCCAGATTCAATTTGAGGAGAGGTAGTGGATCATGAAGGCATTTCACCAGTCGGGAACAAATTTGATATCCGTCTGGAAGTCAGAACCCAGAACGGCAGTGTTGTCAGAAAAAGTAAAATGTTGCTTTATTTGCCATTCCAACTCCAATTTCACATCATTGCTCAAACTTCTTTTTTTTTTTTTTGATCCTATCATATTTTCTGACATTTTCCTACATTTTTGGCCCGCCGCCCCTTTACCATTTACCAGCAATTCCTCGTGGACCTATTTAAATTGCATCTTATGAAATGTGAACCAATTACGCTTTCAAAATCTTTAGCGGCGCAGAAGGAAAAGGTAAAGCTGTGATCTCATCTCCCGCTTCCCGCTTTTGTAAGATCTACTTTTTAGCATGCTTTGAAGCACGTAATGAGGCGTATTTCATTTCATTTCCACTGTTTCGCTTTTCACAAGCGAATTTGAAATAATACTGGCAGAGGACTGTTTTATCATCATGTGCTGTACAGAATAATGTTACTCGGTGTCTGGCGTGCATGCTTAAAATCAGTTGTGGATGAATGGACTCGCTGCAGCAACAACTTTCATATTCTACCCGTATCCATTATTAAGGAGTAAGAAAGTCCTCTTTGCTTCTTTCTTTGTTAACTCTTCAGCTTCAGCGAAACTTTTCTTTTTCTCTTAGAGACGTTTGCCCCATCACTTTTTTTTGCTCCATTAATAAAGAAACAGCTAGTATACTCATTTTATAATTGCTTGTCTCTCGTTCTCTCTCAGCTCTGCAACTTTTTGCAAATTTCTTTTGCTAAAAAGGCAACACTTAATGAATAAAAAGCTACCTTTCACCCATGGATTGTCTAAACAATGTAAGCTGCTTACTGGGCGTAAAATTTTAACCGATTATAATAGTATAATTACACACCAAAACCACAAAATGAAAAGAAACAAGGACCCTCCCCACCTCATCACCACCACCCTTCTGCTCTTAAAAATCATTTAGTTCTTTTATTCCATTGAAAGTTGTTACAAGACCTTTTTTGCTTTCCAGTGTAATGAACGCATTGCCTCCTGTAAACATGGAAGCCAATTCTGTGCTCGCTTACGCAGCTTTTTTCTTTCTTTCTACTTAATAATCCAAAGCAATCAGGCCACATTTTAAATCTCAAGTAGGAGCTAGTTAACCTAGCTGACAGACTGAAGCATGAGGTTGGCATTATTCCTGGAAAACAGCGAGCGAGGAAGCAGAAGTACAAGAAAGAGTGAAAAGAGAGAAGACGGGGTGAAAAATGTGATAGCGGCGAAGGTGCCGGGGGAGTCCGACGATGCAAAATGAATAACAACACAGAATAACAACGGGACAGAAAGCGAGAGAAGAAGGAAAGAGCGAGTGAGTAAGATGTGTTTCACTACAGGAGTTTGTGTAGGAGTGAAGGGAGGCCCTGCGGGGCCCCGAGGTAATCTGCAGGTTTGTGCGCTAGCTCTCCAGGACCTTGCAGGTGCGCTGCAGAGAAGATGTCACAATTGTTGTTGTTTTTTCTTTACTCACACACATACTCATACGAGCCCACAAAGATGTACAGGTATAAACACATGGGCATGAAGTTCCGCTCTACTCGGCTTCTCACCTTGTCATCTGGAAATTTACTTACTTAAAAAAAGAAGTGAGTTTTTTGCACTTTTTCTTCCCCCTCTGCACCTCAAAATAGGTTTTTCTCTAGCTGTGCTGGCTAGCAATGTTAATGAAATATCTTTGCAGCAATGTCATAAACCGCGACCTGTAAACACCATCTCTCATTAAGATGAACAATATGTGCTGTATAGACAGCATGCAGCAGCCAAATGTCCTTGGCTGTCTGTCTTTGTGCAGTTTCAACCGTTTCATCAGATGCTGCTGTGTGAACCAAGTTTTTGTTTACCCCCACAGTCACACACACCTCCTTTCAAATCTCTGACAAACTTTGATAGTAAAGGCTAACATTTTTAAATAGAATCCTACGCTGTGATGGGCCCCTGTTCTCCCTTTCCTCTTGTCTCTTTGTATTGTGGCACGAGAAATGAAAAACAATGAGATTTAATCATCCTATTCTCCTTTTGCAAACAATTAGATTATGGCTTTGTTTTCTTTCAATTTGATGAGGGAATCTGACACCATTCTTCCCCACAATCCGCAGTCATACATTATGGAGACGGCGGAGCGTGCTTCTGTTAATAGGAATTGACAGGAGCTACTGCAGAAATAACAAGAGCAGACTTCCCCGGCGTCTCGGGCCCCACCCGAAACACTGCGCTTCCGCGGTTAGACGTGCGCGCACGCCACCGCCAGCAACGCACGGCAGCAGTGGGACATCCACAAGACGTCCTCATCAATTATGAAGGAGCTCTGAGTACCATCCATTACACCCAATCAGCTGGAGAAATCACTGTTTTACCACCATTAGCATTCCTCTATTCATTAGGAAACCACACGCATACGCACGCACATCTGCAGACAATGCGTCCGATAAGCCAGGATGAAAATGGAAGAACTAAACAGTCTTCAGAATGCAAAGAAACCAGTTCTAGTCCCTGGTTTATTCATGACCTGAATAGCATGCCTGCACAAACAAGCTCCATCTAATGTTAATTAAGCAGAAAAGAGGCTCGTTAGATAGGGAGAGAGAGAAAATGGATTAATCCTAGGACGAGTGGACAGAAACAGTCGATTGGAGAAGTGAAATGGGTAATGGGCAATGTCTTTAAAACGATATGAACAATGTAGTTGCAATAGAATAAGGACACCATCAGCTTTTATGCTGGTTTCCAAAAAAAGCAGTTCTGCCTGTGAGCAGGTCTGTAGTTTACACCGGGAAGCTGAAAGTTTAAACACTGGAGCAACCAGAGTAACCGTGAAAGCTCATGGGTAACTAATGCAGATATAAGTTGTATAAGTGAAAAAAAGAAATGAACCGACCTTGGTCACCTGCAGGGACGAGTCTGGGTCAAGTCTTTCCGTTAGATCAGCTGATTACTAAAGCTGCTGACACCATTCGTTGTACGGGAAAACTGTGAGAAACTTTATTTAAAATGCTGATAAGCTTGATTCAGAGAAAAGCCAAGCTTGGAAAAGCTTAAACACGTCAATGCCCAGTGTATAGTCAAAGAGTCTTAAGTTGGGCAAACACTGCGATTTTTCAGTCGCGTTATTCAGCTCCTGCTCAAACTGTACGATTGAATCGAAGGGGGTAGAGGTTCGTAGGTCACGATGCGGGTCTCACACTATACGGCCCGATGCTCTGATCCGACCTGAGTGCTCACACTGTGCATCCATAACATGAAGCTTATAACACAAAATCTGTCTCTCCCTCTCCCTCTCTGTCTTTCACTCACACCCCACCATCAACTTTGCTAAATTGCTAATGAAAAACACTGACCAGCCAGCTGCAACTGAGCAGCAATGTCCATGCAACTCTTTTCATGGTTGTTGCGATCGTGATAATTGTGAGGCCACATCGAAAAGGCTCAGATGAGCTTCAAGTTCTACAATTTGTGCCTCCATCGCTTGTGTCCAGATCACACGCTGCACGGCTACTCCGTCTTTTTCACTTCCATTCTGTGTTTGCGCGTGCGCAGTGTGAGAAGTTGCGTTGACACCCTCAAGAGGGGCGAACAGGATTTTTAACAGGTTTGATTTTCTTGCGACCAAACGATTGCTGATCAGGAGCTGGTTGTGAGTTGTTAATCGCTTCTCGCTACCCCACACGATGCACGACACACGATTAAGGCGAAACTCGGGCCGATCCCCAAAAGATCTGAAGAATCGTCTCAAAATGGGCCAAAAATCGCACAGTGTATGCTCAGCTTTAAAGGTTCTGGATCACCAGCGGGGCTTTACATAACACATGTTAAGGGAATGCACAGTTATTTTCACTCATCATTATTACCTCTATTACCCTTTTTACCCTATCACCTTTATGGTGATGCTCCACAGTTTACAATACCAAAAAATGTTATTCAAAGCAAACCATTTAAACCTGCTTGGTTTATACGTAAACACTGCTTTGATTTAAAACGAGACAAGTCAATTTTAGCTGAACACGGGCCACAATGGTAATTACTAGATAATGGCACATTGATTTAGCGTTCATTTCCCAAGATTCCCTTGTGTCAGTTGCTTTAAAACACTATCACATCTGTCTTTTTAACATGGTAATTACAGAAGAGCTATAAAATTAGCAAACTGACCCGGTTACTATCTATCGAGCATCAGGGGCTCTAAGAAACGGGTCATGAAATCCAGACCAGCTATAGGGGCCATAACTTTGACGGTTTTAAAAGTTTCTTGTTAATGAATTTCCAAGAAGAATGTGTTTAGCTTCAAGGATACTGTAGCCATAAAGGTCAAGACCCATTGCACAAATCTGATAACACGAACACGTATTGGGTGACAGCTCTGTTTGTAGCCATTACTCCACTGTCTAATCCAATTCATTCCAAGGCATCTCCATCAGATACTCGCTCGTACTGTAATTTGGTTACGGAAATGGAAGATCAATTAAAGACGTGAGGTAGAGCCGAAGCTGCAAGACCGATAAAAAGATATCGGAAGGGAGAGAGTCCGTTCTGTTTTCGTGTAAGAGCCGACGATCCGTCTACAGGTGCACACCGCCTCCTTTGGCGAGCTGTCAGGTGGCATATTTGATGTGGCGGTGCTCCGCTTCATTATGCATGCCATATTGAACCAAACCAAAAGGTAATGAAGGTGAATCAAATATTCACTGGGGCACAAATCACTGGAAGCCACAGCCTGACCCCAACCCTCCCCCATCGGAGACAGAGAGACAAAGCCAGCAAACCCTGTCGGGCTTTTAGTTTAGCAACACGAAGTTTAGCCTGGAAAACATGAAACACAGAGCAGTGGGTTTTGTGTGTGTTAAGATTTTTATAGCTCCGCTCAAACATTTATTATGAGCCTACACCTCATAGCAACGGTGGAAAAAAATAACTGCGTGGTTTTGTGTTGAGCCCGGTTGTGTTTCCTGACAATGGTGCTGCTTTGAAGTCAGGTGTGCTTTCTCTCCTTTGTTCGTTAGCCAGAACAAGATCTGTAATACAGATGTCCACTGGTCAGACTAGTCGTGGAAGGTGTCTTTTCTGCTAAACGAGTCTGTGGTGGGTTGAAAAACAGTAGATTTTTTTCTTTTTTTTCTTTTTGGGAGCTGGAACAACTCTATCATCAAAGCCTTTCTGTTCATCCGTCCTTTCTGTCTCTTTCCCTCTCTAACTACATCTCACTAGAGCACTTGCCCCTCACCCTTGGCCTATCTCGATCTCTTTTATATCCTCTAGTGGGAAATCAACCACATGCACGTAAACAAAGCTCTGCACACATGCAGGTGTGCACAAACACACACATGCACACCATTTTGCATCGCCACGGGGCTGAAAGAAACTTCTATCAGCGCAGCTTTGTCTTTCAGGTGGTAATTAGCAGTCATTGTTGTTGTTCTGCTAATCAGAAATCTCACACACCAATGAGGGTCATTATCTCGCCATCAGGAAAAGGAAGAAAAAAAAGACCAGCCTGGCTCAGGGAAGATGCAGAGAGATGTGCCCGTATGTGATATGTATTGTGATAGAGTTCAGCGCCTTATCAAATAAAATGGAGAAATTGGATATTTTTGATGATTTGCATGTAGAGGGGCTTAATATCAATTACGAGATGAGATTGTGTGATTGTTTCCTCCTCTGGCTAATTGTGCCTTCAGACTTATGGATGCATTAGTCTGAAAATGCCTTGAGGCATGCTGCCGTGCAAACACTGTAGGTCAAAGGGTTAAACAAATCTGAATTTAGTCAGAAATGATAAATGTGTATAAATAATCCAGTGGCCTCCAACAGCCAAAATGAACAGGCTTGCTGGATCGAATGAAATGCCAGTTCAATAAAATGTTGGAGAAATACAAAGCAGCAAGTGTAAGGTAGCTGTAAAACTTTAGATTGTGTTTAACTTACCAAAAGTGCATTTTATTTCTCAAGAGTTCAACTTCTTTTCATACCTTTTTCATAACTGAGACAAGGAATGTGTCATTTCTTTACAATGATTTAACTGGAGAGTATGGCCACTGTGCAATAAATGCTGTTTAGTGTTTCTATAGTGTAGTGGTTAGCCTACTGTGGGAAAAGTCCTCAGTCCACAGCCAAGAGCAAGCACAAAAAAGTCTTGTAGGGAGGCATAAACTAGTGCATAGCAAGCAGAGTCAGGAAGTGTATTCAGTGTAAAACATTTTTAAAATGAGGCTAAAGTAAAAGTCAGAATTAAACTTTAGAGGGACAGCACAAATACACCTTGTTACAAATGCTGTTTTGGCCTGACTAACACTTGTCATGTCAGCTGTAGGGTGAGTGAAGCTTTATCTATAATAATGCCAAGGAGTCTGTGGATGCACCATGCTAACCAAGCTAGCTATCATTGGGTCCTAGCTTAGCTTTCTTCTTCTATGGTTACTTGTAACAGCAATGACACCAAATTTGCATTGCTTGACATAACAGTGACAACACAGAGGCTTCTCTGGTGATGTCAAGTCACAGATTGTAATGTATTTGCCAGCCTGTTGAAGAATACATGTTGGCAAAAACCTACTTACTATACTGTAATACTGACTGTGACTGCCAATCGTTCTCCCAGCGACTACCATACACCTCCAGCAACCACTCACACCTAGTCGGGCAATTCTCATTTTTCCCTCAAGGCCAGTGGTTGCCAAATGGTTGCAGACCAAGAGTTGCCATCACTGTCACACGTCAATAATGGTGGACAGGTTAATGTCACATGGTTGGCAGTCACATGCCTCAAAAAATAAATTCCGAAAGCTACCACCAGTCATATGAGAATAATGAAGCATAGAAAAGCAAAACCACCACAGCAAATTCATTGATGACAGCCTGACACATTAGTGAGTACTATTATAAAAAGTCTAGGTACTGGAGGCTCCATGCAACCTTTGGATCAACTGTATATTATGATAGGCTTATACTGCCCTATTACTTTTATGCAAAATACATGAGTAGCCTGAACCCTTTGATTAGTGCCTTGGATTGTTTATACAGACAGAATGTCAGATATTAAGAATACCAAACATCAACCAAGGGCGCCTGAACTTCAGAGGACAAATACTCTGTCACTCTATTGGAACTCTATGCATCTTTAACAAGCATACGTTTAAATCCCTTCCACTTTGCCACTTCTGCGTCCCCCTCCTGTGTTGATAACTTCATTTAGACCAAACAATCTTGAGATGAAGGTTACTGTGGATGGACTGCATTCTCGATTAGAGGCGGATAAATAAATAATGGACTCAGAATGAGGCAACAAATTATGCTAGTCTCTCCAATTCAAATCAACGGTGTCCAATCTATAGCTGTGTCCTTGGGATGGTGTGGTTTGGAGAGCTGGGGGGTATGATGGTGCACAAGAAATTGCTGACTGTCATACGTGGTGCTCTGCTGGTCACTCCGGGGAGCTGGGCGCCTGCTTTAATCAAGGTCCAAAGCACGAACAGAAAGCCAATGCAGGGGCTGTGGATTCAGGGGTCACAGTGTCATCCAGCATTATCCCGCTCTCACTGACTCTCACTTCTGTTCTTACGGCGTTAAATGCTCAGATATGCAATCACACATTTTCTATTAGTCCCATCTATCTCACCCATTTCCCTCACCTTCCTCTTACCCTGTGTATGTCAGCCCATTCCAGAGCTCGTTCCCTAGCTGCTGGAACAAAGCACCCCATTGGGTGACAGCACGCACAGGTCAGCTTGGCCTTTCCTCTCAATTCACCTCTGGGGTGGATTACTAAATGGAAATGACCACAGGGTTTCACGGGTCCACCCCGATCAGCTCACAGCTCCTTCTCTCTCTCAGCCAGTTCTCTTTTATTTTCAAGCGGGCGAACCTTCACCTAGTCCCAGAGACCTGAATATGCAGCCTGCCTCCGCGTCTTTTTTTTTAATCCATCGACTGAGGGTGTATCAATATTAGAATTGTCTCCTCTACAGCAGTACACGCAGCAGAGAGACAGCAGAGACTAAACCTAAGCATTTATTTTTCATCTTAAAGGGGTGCCCCAGAGAATCACAGTTTAAAGTGTACATACAGTTGGAGAGACTTGAAAGAGACAAATTTTAAAA
Organism: Astatotilapia calliptera; assembly: GCF_964374335.1. Lineage (NCBI taxonomy): Eukaryota > Metazoa > Chordata > Actinopteri > Cichliformes > Cichlidae > Astatotilapia > Astatotilapia calliptera. The sequence continues at coordinate 41,328,009 of NC_137424.1, read as the reverse complement.
ATTAATGGTCAAAAAGCTGCTCAGCATGCGCAAAGCCATTCTGACCTAAGACTGTGTCAAGCTCCAAGCAATCTGAATTCAGCAATTTCCATAATACTGCTTCATCGTGTCTGCACGCCCGATAATTGCCGTGTCTTTCAAACACGGCAGCGTCTCATAATGCAGACTTTCCTTTCAGACCTTAGAGAGCATCCCTTCATGACCAAATACATTATACCGCATTCGCAGACTGACTTGTGCTCTTTATGACAAGCAACCTGATCTCCATTTAGCGAATCGTCAGCCTGGTTCCAGACATATCTCGTCTCTTTTTTTCTTTTTTTTCTTCTTCTTTCTTTTTTAAAGAGATTGAAATGGCTCTAATGTTGTGGTAATTAAAGGCAGTTTCCACAACCGGGGGAAAAAAAATAACAACGTGAACCAGACCTAGCCAATAAAAAAGAGAAAAGTGTGTGTTACATGAACATGTGAGGCATTTCAATCAAACAAACAACAAATCAAAGCAGGAACAGAAGTTTTTTCATCAAAATGTCAGGTGATAGAGCAGGTTTGACAGGTGATCACATGGTTGGGGGTTTGATAAGTGGCTCCTCTATTTGTTGGGAGTGTTTATGGGTAACACGCTAAGCCCTGAGTGCATTATCTTTCATTTTATTTTATTTAAATGGTGGTCAAACCCAACTGCAGTTATACTGTACTGTAAGGCAGCAGTCCCCAACCCCCGGGCCATGGGTCTGTGAGTCGTTTGGTACCGGGCCACGAAAGTTGTGACTCAGGTGTGAAATTCATGGTTTTCAGAATTTTTTATCATTTTTAGCGTTAACTCTGTTTCCCTGGGTCTTTTCTGCTGTGTTATGATTAAATCTTCTTTTTTGTGGTACCGGTTCGTGAAAATATTGTTGGACATAAACTGTTCTGTGGTGCAAAACAGGTTTGGGACCGTTACTGTAAGATTAAGACCCTACAGTCATAGAGTACATAACCCTCTATGAGCAAGCACTTGGCAAAACTGGGGAGGAAAAACTCAATTTTCACAGGAAGAAACCTCCAGCAGAACCAGGCTCAGGGAGGGGCAGCCATCTGCCGGGATCGGCCTCATATGACAACTTAAACACACTGTAAACACTTTGTAGCACCTCGCAGAAGCTACAAAAGCTGCCATATAAGCAGGTGTACAAACCACTATTCACTACACCAAAGAGGAAAAGACAGACAAGAACAAAAGGTTGCGCTGAGTAAGAAAGTAACAAAAATGGCAATTCGGTTAGATTATCAGGTTATGAAAATATTTCTTGCTTGGCAGCAGCCCTCTAGTAAACATATTGGTATCTTGCTGCTGTGTCTCATAAGCTTTGTGGCTGGATGAGATAATGTGTTATGAGTGAGACTTCTGTGGCAAAAAAAAAGAAAAAGAAAATGTGTTTGTGTGTCTGCTTCGCGGCTGCTCAATAACTACCTGCCTGCCTACAGTCGTATGCAAAACAAATTGGAAATATGTGCCAGTTACAGGACGCTGATGTTATTACCAAAACAAATACAGTGTCATCACTGCGGTGACCTCCATCAGGCAGCATTCCTGTAATTCCAGTGATGGGAAAAAGTATATGAAAATGATCTACGGGCGTATTCTCCCACACAGTTTAATTGGAATGTTAACGTTCCCTTCTTTATCATTAGCCCTGCAGTGACTTGTTCCCTCCCTCAACCAGCAGGAGGAGGAGGAGGCACGTTGAGGGGGAGGGGGGCTTGGGGGGGTTCTGATTGAGGTTTTAAAGACTCGATCCCAGTTGAATTGCAATTGCAGAGGCTTTTAATTAGATAAAGCTCGGCCGGTTTGAACATATACTTTACAGCCGTGTCAGGCTAAAAGGGTCTGTGTGTCGTAAATATCACCCGAGACATTAATAGAATTGAGATTAGAGGGCAGAATGTGCAGATCAGCGCAAAAAGGAAAAAGAAAGGCAGCCAGCAGTGGGACGACTTCATGCAGCGAGCTATTTATAGCTGCTCAAATGGACGGCCCCATTAATATAAGACTTACCCTTTCTGGAAATGTAAATCACCAGGGCCGTGGCTCGACACGCGTTATACAGCTTCAGTATGTCGGACTGAACAGTACAGTCTCTTTGATTTACGCAGGCCTGGGATAGAGCAAAGAAGACCGCCTAATTTCTGTGCTGTTTACATATATCGGTGTGTTTTAAGTCAATGTGGTGACACTGACCATTTCTTCCCCACTCCCTTCTACGTCTAAAAGTAAGCATCTATCTAAGATAAGGCTGCAAAGGACATTTTAATTGCATGCCCATTTCAAAGAGGTTAGCTAGTGCTTCTCAAGCAGACAAGAATAATGTAAATGCCCACAGTGGTATTAAAGCCATGTTGGAATCTGTCACTCATCTGCTCTTTTTCACACACACCCCTCCCTTGATGTTTATATTATTCATGGACAAAGCAAATGAGCACCAAAGATGGAGCGAA